>NC_135313.1:67098275-67732997 GCF_048772815.1 Callospermophilus lateralis | reverse complement strand
AAGGATTAAATTCTAGATTCTTCTGTTAAATTTTCCCTTTTTTGGTCTGCTCTTTAAAGGGAAAAAGTCAATTTATTTAGAGTGAATTTCTTTATTTCTTTGACAAAATACCAAAGAGTACAGTTATTTACCTTAAGTTAAGACATAAAATGTTTCAGTGCTGAAAAAAGAAAGTGGTAAATAAAATTCTTAGAACTTAGGAAACCCATTCGTTAATTCCTATGCCTGCAACTAACAAGTTAATTACTCTTACCAAGTTTTTTTTTTTTTTTTTTTTTTTGTAGTGTTGGGGATTGAACCTAGGGCTTCATGTGTGCTAGACAAGTGCTGTACTCCTGAGTTGTACCTCTAGCCCTAATTTCTTTTTTAATTTATAGATGATCTTCAAAAGTCTTTTTCAGTTTAAATTTCTTTGATAAATTCTAAAGGAAACCCTTCTCTAAAACTGCTTTAAAATTTTCATTAATACAACTAGCCTATATACTTTTAAGACCCAATAAATATTACTTAAGCAAGCCTGGCAATGTAATTTAGTGATAAAGCATTTTCCTAGCATATGTGAGGCCTTGGGTTCAATTCCCAGAAACCACACTCCCTCAAAAAAAAAAAAAAATCAAATATTATTTGAACAAATGTGTAAAGTACATATACATTTCTAGATCTTCTCTGGTTAATTTCATTCAGTCACTAGTTTGAGCAGAGATCAAAGGAAGCTATGCAACATATTATGACTCTATAAAAATTGTGGCCTGACTTTTTCAAGAGCATATCAGAATTTATAAGGCAGATGCATTGAGAGGGTGTGAATTTACTCTTAAAAGCTACCAGTGAAAAGAATTTTTGAGAATTCTTCTTCTGGAATTTAGAAGGTTTACTGACTATTCAATAAATTTAAGAGATTGACGTTAACACATAAGAAAAACAAATTGTTCCCAACAGAATTCTAAAACATTAAATATCCTGGCACAAAATCACATGTTCCCGGTAAAGAATTCACTTATTTTTTAAATTTAGTTGGGCATGATTTCTGATTCAATGTTGTCCTGTCTTCTCTCACAGGACAACATATGTACTCCATTAGGGGTATTTCAAAAACATTCCATAATTTTACAAGGCAATTCCTTCATTCATTCACTCACTCATCCAGCCCTTATTGGAAAATGCAAGTCTGTTGTAATATGAACTTTAAAAATTAAGATGCAATTGATCTCAAGATCTTTCAAAAGGTGTATTCTAAAAATTTTCAGAGAGTTTTGGGCACTTCAGCATTTCTGAAGCAAGGTCTGGATACCTAAGGTAATATCTTTGAGAAGTTTGTTTGCATCATTGCTGATCTTTTTGTAAGCATATCATTCATATTACCTTATTATAAATCTAATAACATTATCATCATGAAGAACACAAGGATATTTTTAAGCACTCTTTCTTCCAATTCTTTATTAGAAATCTTTGCAATGGGATTGAATTAGGATCTTGATTTTCCTCATTCTTCACATTTTCAAATGCTGATCTAGAAATAGGAATGACCTTTCTGGAGGTTGAGCTTCTGATAATCAAGAAAGCAGACAATTTACAGAATCGTTTTCCTCCCCACTGGTTATTGCTAATGTTTTCCTGTAATAACATAATAGTGTGGCAAAAAGTGTATTAAAATAGAACTTTTCGACTTTTTAAAATCAATTCTTATTACCTCAGAGTGTAGTTACATTACTGTATGTTATTAATAAAGTTCTACAAGTCCCTAGTTAGTAAATAAACCTGAAATATCTTTTATTAAAGGCTGAGCATAAATATAATAGCCTGTAAGACAAAAATTACTGGATACAGAAAAGTGCTCAACTAAGAATTTTTAATACCTGAATATATATTTTTTAAATTTTTATTTCCTTCTCTCTGGCCATTTTAAGTTAGAATTTGTTAAAGATGTATGATCTTAGAATTGACTTCTGAATTCTTTACTGTCTTTATGTCATGAGTCAATGTATTAAATCTGACCCTAAACATTTTCTTTTTTGCATAATGTGTCCAAATTTCAAAAAAAGTGGCATCCCCAAACTGAAATGCTAGTTGACTTAAATCATGTATGTGATAAGTGAGTGACAGCATTCAAACCACATTCACTATTCTCCATCCTATTTTGTATTCAGCATTCAAACCACATTCACTATTCTCCATCCTATTTTGTATTCTTTTTATAGAATATTAGATACAATTGGTATATTTCACTAAAACATGATTTTTACACTAGAATTCCTCATATATCACCAAACAACAGTCTACCCAAAATTTCCAGATATAAGTAATCACAAATCATAATAAAACACATTTGCCTATTTGATACCAAGTCAATGCTTATATGAATATGCATATATGAAATTCAGTTTAGTTTATATGAAATATATTAAGAGATAGTTTGCATTTAACTCACAAGGATTCCTAATGTCTCTATTTTTCCTTGATTAAAATGGTATAAATATTAAGATGATTTTAGCCCATCTGACTAAGATTGTGTTTTCTTTTGCAAACTGATTAAATGTTGTTGTATTTAAGAAATACTATCAGTTAGTAGCGGGGTATGGTGGTGCATGCCTGTAATCCCAGTGACTCAGGAGGCTGAGGCAGGAGAAGGATGGCAAGATTAAAGCCAGCCTCAGCAACTTAGCAAGACCCTCAGCAACTTAGACCCATTTTCAAAAGTGTGTGTGTGTGTGTGTGTGTGTGTGTGTGTATGTGTGTGTGTGTGTGTGTGTGTGTGTGTGTGTGTGTGTGTGTGTATCAATTGAAAAACAAAAAGTGCCTGTTTGGGAACATTGTAGAGAGTCCTTTGATAGTTGAGAATCTGTCAAGTGGCATTAAAATATAAGGAAATGATAGCAAAATCATACTCCACCAGCCCATCCAGTTCTGCTTTCTTCTATATGTTCCTGGGTCTGAAAGACAAAAGATCACATCAAACATGGTATTGGCAGAATATTTTTTCCTAAATATAATCTGGACATTTGGGACCAGTTTAACTGCTTGGCCAGAGAGTCCTATAGCTAGTCAACTATCTTCAATTTTGAATTTAAGAAGATTCTATTAAAAATCTTATATAACAGTGCTGCTGTATACACATGGGTACTTTACCTGCTGGATCTAGTTTCAGATATTGAACATGATAAAGAGAATGGGTTAGAAATAGGTAAGATGGAAGGAGGCAGGGGACCAACTGGAATGTTGTAGTCATGTTTGGGAAAAGAATAATAAAGAACCAAATGAAGGTCTTGGTAGTGAGGATGAAGTAGAGAAAATGTAGTCACAGCTATTTAAAAGTTGAAATCTTTATAAATAATGTTGGTAAGTAGTAACAGAAACCTCTGATGTGGATAAAATTACCCAAACAGAGTTGAGATAGAGGAAGCAGGATAATCAGGAGCTATTTCTTCCTTTGGGTGGGCTTTGAGTATGCTACATTTCCCAGCCTCCTTTGCAGTTGGATGTGGTCATGTGATATGTTTTAGCCAATGGTGCATAAGCTGAAATTAGTAAGACTCTTTATAGACCTAGCCAAAAAAAAAAAAAAAAAAAAAAAATTCTTATTCATGTTCCTCCACTCTTTTATCAATCCTATGTCTGGATCTTGATGCTCAATTTTAATAACTTTAGAATAGTATTGAAAACCACAAATGAAGCTAGCAGAAATTCCATCATCTGGGTTCCTGAATGATTATATGGAACAGAGCATCCCCTCTCCCAGTCCTTACCACACTCCTCTTACATGTACTCACTATTTGATGGGTATATGGATATGAAATAAACTTCTACTGTATTAACCTACTGAATCATTGGAGGTTGTTGTTTTGTTATAACAGCCTATCTTGCAAATACATTAAATAGGAGGATAAGATGTCTAGAAAAGTCAGCAGAACTAGAAAGGAAAAGAATAGTTAACAATGTAGGAGAACCATGAGAAGATGTACTGCCAAAAAAGGCATAGGAATAATAAATTTTAAGGACAGTTTGTATTATTTTCTATAGAGAATAAAAAAAGACAAGACTTGAAAAACTAGTGAAAGTTTTTTGATTCTTCATTTTTAATCATAAAGATAAACTTCATTTTAATCCTCTTTTGAGAGGACAATAATGTAGACGATATTAGTGTCTCAAACTATAAATTTCTTAATATATCTCACAATTGTAATTACAAGTATCTATTGTCAGTTTCTTTTGATTCTTTGCTTTCTGTATGGCTCTGAACATCAATAAATTATTGATAAGTCCTCTAACCTTAAATATTATTGGTTTTCAAACCCCAAACACTGTGAAGGTCATGAGTATGTTTGCTGGAAAATGCAACACCATTGTTCTCAAATCTGAAAATGTGTTGTATATATTTTTCATAGTATTCTGAAATAGAGGTTGTTTAGAAATCCTATGGTTATTCAGTTCTGGTATTTTAAATGTAATAACATTTCTGGCAAGAATGTTTCTATTCCGGGGACTTCCATACTTCATTGGATGAACATCTTTGATATTCTGTAAATTTAGGTTAATGTTATCTCACATTTTTATAAATTAGAATTTTGGATACCAAAGCAATTCCAGTTTTTAACTAAAGATATTAATTAGTTAAAAATTGTGTCTAAATAATAAATCTCCTAGTTTTCAAGCTAACAAAATTAAGGCAGTAGTTTCTAATCACTAGATCTAGTGAGTGTTGAAGATATTTTTAACCAAAGCTGACTATTCAGACCAATGGTTTCAAATCAACTAGTATAATTAAGGTCAGTTTGTTTGTTTGTTTATACTTTTGCCTATGAGCAATCAATACAGCCAAATATTTCTACTTTGTATATCAAAATATAAATAAAATAAAAATAAGCTAGCATAGTTCATCAAAATCAGCCAAGTCTCTTTCAAACACAGTAGTGATTTTAAAAATATTTCAGCTTGAGTAATGTTGACTATTGCAGCCCTAATACATTTTCAAACAGAGTCATATGACTTTTTCAATGTAAAACATATTGTCCTAATTTCTAGATTGAATTTAATGATTTTCTATGATTTCTCTGTGCTTTTCTTCTTATTTTTAAGTAGCTTTATTCTATATTTGGTTTAATGAAACATTTCTTCAAAATTAGAAATCTCATGAAATGAACCCATCAAATTTCTTATTTAAAGAAATTTTGAATTTCATAGTCTTTAATATGAGTACTTAAGAGCCAGAATATTTTAAAACTTTTAGATTGGTTAAAGAAGCTTCTGACTAATTCATGTCAATAGATTATGTTTAGATTTGAGCAATGGAAACAATAAATCTCAGTAGTAAATCTGTCTCTAATTTTCAAGTTCTTCCCCTTGGGTGTGGGGTACTTCCTTAAGATAAATGGATAATAAGATAATTTGATCTAATATTTCATGTCATGTTTTCAGACATCCACATGGGATTTAAAATGAGGATGTTAGGCTTTCTTTTGATATTCATTTCTTTTGGAATTTTTACTTTTTAATTTTGACATTGAATTGAACATGCCCCATTTGCAATTCTTCTCCTTCTCTTGTCTAAAACACATTGATTTCCATAGTAGAACCACTTTATGTTTTTATCTTCATTATTTTGCTTTTGTTGACTGCCAATCTTATAATTGCAAAAGGATGGATGACCATCCTAATTGAGAACCAAATACCTGATTTTCCCAGTGTTAAGCTGCCTCATTTAGTCTTTTTCTCTACCCAATTTCAAGGTTAAAGTCATTTGAGAAAGCAACAAATATCCATTTAAAGCAATGGTGGACTTGTGAATACAGAGTATATTTTTGCCAAGCATTTTGCAGTTTGATGCAGTAATTCTACCTTTATATATTACATGTTAGCTATAAATGTGTTTCTACTGTTGTGCTTTCGTCTTCAGAAATATGTATCTCTAGCATTAATATACCTTACCTTTGGGCAATCCCATATCTGCCAGTCTTCCCTGAAATCACATATAGACAAGACAGATACATTCTGGACTCTTTTTAGCCACTGCAAACATATTCGTTCATCATTGACCCATGTCAGCCAACTGAAATAGTAATCACTGAAAATAAATCAAAACAGATAGTCACCACCATAAACACATCACATTTAAATAATTTCTTATTTTATGTTTTCTAAAGAATTTATCTTATTATTATGGAATATTTGCTCAACAGAAAAGGAAGATAAAAATTTCCTTTCTCTGAAAAGAATTTTAAATGTATCTGCTGACTCCTAATAAAATAATTTCACTTGCATTTTCTCTCCATTCTGGGATAGTCACATCTTAGTTAATAATTGAAGACATAAGGCCAAAGCTAATGGTCCATCTAGAATGGAGAAAAGCATTAAACTTTGTATTTTGTGCAAGGAATCACTTTTTTTTTTTTGCTGTCTACTTGGTGTAAAAAGAGGTTTTACTTTGACAAAACCACTTTTGTCTAGAGGCGTGTTTGTGTTAGAAGCAGAGTGTTAGCTGTGATAAGAGTCAGGTATTGAAATTTGGGTTAATATAATAACTGGATGATGGATATGAAATAACTATATTAATGTTTGGTACATACTAGATGTCAATGAATGGCAGCAAAGATTATGTGAAGATGATTTGTAAATAGGGAAATGTCAATGTAAAATGAATCAGAGCTGGTGCAGTGGAGTATGCCTATAATCCCAGCTATTCTGGAGATTGAGGCAGAATGATTGCAATTTTGAGGCCAGCCTGGGGGCAACTGAGTGAGGCCCTATCTTAAAATAAAAAAAAAATAAAAAGGACTGAGAATATAGCTCAGTGGTAGAATGCCCCTAGATTTAATTCCTGGTACTGAAATAAATAAATAAATAGATGAATAAATAAATAAATAAAAGAATGAAATGAAATGAAACACAGAATTTTGCAGTCTTCCACAGAACTGAAAGGAGTTTGGGGCCTCAAATTCTGTCTTTATGTCCTCTTAGTTGTGTAACTTCAAGCCAATTATTTAACCATTCTATGTTTCTGTTTCTATATAAAATGGAAACAAAAGTATTAATTTTAAATCTGTAAAGATTAGCTAAGAGTAACTAAGGTGCTTTAAGACTATGTTTGTTAAATAATATATGTTCAAAATGGATGAGTTATTACTATTATTATATTGTTTTTTAAAAATGTTCAGACAAGCCTCTTAACTCTATATGATGTTGCTTCTACTATTCCATTTACCATCTAAGGAGAATGACTTTTAAAAAAATGATACACTCAGTCACATTTCCATCAACTAAATTGGGGTGAGGAAGAACAGATAGTTTGAAAAGTTAAAGTTGTTTTTAGTACTGAAGAGTGGATTTACTTAGGCAAGTGCCAGTAGTGGCCTCCAATGTGGTTCTTTTCTGGATTAGGGATTAATCACTGGGCCCTAGCTGATTTTCCTTCACGAGGCTGGAGAAGCCAAAGTCTGGGTCTGCTAGGCAGGAGGCTAGGTAAGAAACCTCAGCAGCCAGCATGTGGGGACACCTTTCCCTTATCATTTCAACCAAAAGAGACCACAGAGGATGGATTGTGGGACTGGAAGTTTGCTGTAATCAGGATGAAACAGAGAAAATCTACATGAGGTCTAATGCTGGGGAGGTGAGAATACTTCACTTTCCTGTCTGTCTATAAATAATCCCCAAGTAGATAATTCTAGGATTAGAAAATTGAAAAGAAACTACTTTCTAGCAAAATAAATAAATAAAAATTTTAAAATCCTTATATTTGAAGAGGGTTAACCTATCTTTTCTTGTTTATCATGCACATATGACCACACATGATAAATCTATAAACCTTCGCTTGAGAGAAATTAAACCACACTTGAAAGAAGCCTGAGACTGAGGACATACATGAATTTTACTATCTTCTTTTTGATCCTGAGCTGACAATTGAAAGTCTGAGGAAAGCTTCATAAAGGTGGATCAGTGTAGTCCCTTTTATATGTGTAAAAGGGCTACTTTTAAAAAAACAATTTAAGAAATATTTATGATTTTTAAGTAAGTTTGTATTGTGTGTGCAATTTTTACTTTTTGAGCTTATAGCATGCACATCCATAAACTCCCTAGAAAAGAAGTATAAAATTCTGATTAAAAAGTTTCTACATGATAAAATTCAGTTAAAATTTAGAAATCTGAAATTAATCACCTTGAGGCTATCATTGCTGGAACTGGCACTTCCCTAGGACCCACATGCTGAGGGTAAGTGGTGTCAATAATAAATATCCGAACGATAGGATTTTTAGCCCCAGCCTGCCAAAAAAAAAAAAAAAAAAAAAAAAAGGAAATATATAAATTCACAAAATTCCGTTTATCACCAATATTTTAAAGACACTTCAGGAATTTAGACACATTTTTATAACTTAATATAGTTAAGTATATTACGTTGGATTTAATCTCTTTATTGCCTAACCAGGAACTTCATTTCAGTTTTATTTTTCAGGGCAGTTACAAATGTTGTCAACTGGAGTAAGAACATACATTTTAAGTGCTTAATGAAAGAGCTTCAATTTATAGTGGAAAATGTTTGGGATATGAAAAAGTAGTTTTTCAATCTGTGTTCTCTTTTCTGATTTTCATGATAGTTCTTTCACTATTATAACATTCATATATCTGTGTGCTAAGGGGAGTAGAGAAGAAGATTGGTTTGTTAGGATAGTGAAAAGAAATAAATGGAACATACTTTTGGCTTTTGCCATGTAATTTGGATTAGGACAGTCACCAAATGCTCAGTCTCCTAGCTGCTTGTATTACTACTGCTAGCATCCCAAAAGATTAGGAAAATTCCGCTTCCAAATAAAATGTCCATGGGATTTACACTTTTCTTGTTTTGTACTTCCTGTGCTATGGCATGCCTAAAATTTACATGACAGTATAGCTTTTGCCTAGACAGCTTCTTAGAATTCCTGTTATTTTACTGCAAAGAGAGAGAGAATCTTACAGTTATAATAAAATTTAAATCCACAAAGTTTAGGTACTCAGTGTTCCATGACTCAGTGCTGATTGCATTCATCTAGAGAACTGTTTAGTCTCTCCTAGGACCTCCCAAGTGTGGCTGGGAAATCCTTGATTCTTTGGGATATTCCTGTCTCTCTGTCCAATGCCAGATGTTTCAGCAACTCCAATGTTCAAAGGAACATAAGAACGCGGGTCCAAAATTCCTAGTCAGTGTCAGTGGCTCCTCAGTTCTGAATTTCCTGATCTTTTACAACTCCCATAAACTCTTTCAAAGATTTAAATTCTTTTATGTCTTAGATCCTAAGTATTAGGCTTCTCACATCCAAACACTTCCAACTTTCTACAATAGCCCTTGAAGGGTCTCCTATCTAAATACTCATTTCCTATCTACTGATCTCTTAAAAATTACTTTGAATATAAACATGATACTTTCTGCAATTCTATTTTTTTCTGTTGCATGTTTGTCTTGCTTCTGAGTCCACTTGTGCAGATCCACACTATCATCCTGCACATACAGGTACCCATTAGGTCCATGCATGACAGCGTTCTGCCTGGCAAGAAGAAAAAAATACAGGAAACAGAAGACAAAGCCATATCCTAAAATCATACCCAATTCCTCGTGCAAGAGGTGGATTTGTGCTTTGATTTCTTTTAAATTTCTTCTTTAAATTGAAATTAGGTTGCAATACCTCCTCACTGTGAGTTGGCTGTTCTTCTATTATATACTCAGGTCCTTTTTCTGTAATTATGGGCCTGAACAGAAGGAATGTACGATAATAATGCTAGAATGTTTGCTATGCAAAAAACTCTGCACTTACCCCAGTCCACTTCTTTCATTTCCTTGAGGAAGAAACTGAGGTTCACAAATGTTACTATATGTCCACAAAAGACCATAACCCATGCCTGCTTCTACCTGACAGAAACATCAAATTCAACATTTGCATTTCCCATTCTAGTTTGCATTTACATGAGAATTCAAGAGGGAAATGCAAAACAGAACTTTACCCTGAATTTGGAGCATGAAATATGAAAAAAAAAACATTAAAATTAAGTTAAGCTTGTTTTTCCTCCATGATCTAGACCATATGTTTCTCAAAGATTCTGCAATGGATTTTGCAAAGTCTATTTCATCCAGCACAACCAGATGTCCAAAGCAACAGATGTCCACATCAACAATAGAGCACAGCACAATGTTTGCCTTACAATGCACAAGGACAAGAAGCTCTCTGAACATGTTGATCCCACCTCCACTCATGGTAATGACTGCTCATTTTGACACCAACGAAATGAAGGCTTCTGCTGAAAGTAGTCAACATACCTTTGGGTATGGAATATTTATTGTTCTAGGATACTGCTCATCACCATAATAAGAATAGGCAATAACTGGTATATCTGTATCATTAAATTCTGCATATGCCAAAAATTTCCCGTTAGGAGACCACCAGAGAGCATATTTTGTAGCAAGCATTTCCTCTGGAAAAAAAAAAAAAGTACTATTATATTAATTACAATTACTTCTTACTCTTAAAATCATTGCAATCATTTCTAAATAGCTATTTTTGGACTGAATATGACACATGACATACTTCGGTTATTACAAAAATAAATAGTCTGAATTAAGAGGAACAGTTTAAACTTACATGCCATATTAAATATGAATTAGTCTTGTTAGCAATTGACATTAATGAGAAATGTAACTTTTAAAATAAAATATAAACATATTATCTATAATTAGTTTTTCCTTTTAGGGCAGCTTTTGGCTTTTATACTAACCTAAAGCTGCCCAAACAGGGAGAACTCTAGTTTAACTAGGGAGGAGATAGCCATTGAGAGTTGACGTCCTTTTTTTTTTTTTTTTTTTAGTTTCCAATGGATCTTTTTATTTTATTTATTTATATATGGCACCGAGGATTGAACCCAGGGCCTCACACATGCCAGGCTAGTGCTCTACCACTAGCCCCCTGAAAGTTGACTTTCTATCCTGGAAATTTTTAAAAATGGGGTTGGTGATGTTATATTTTTTTATATATACATATATTTCATAAAGGCAGGGATTAGAGACCTTTTAAATTTCAGTTAAGTGCTACATGACCTAGAATGGAGACAAAATTCAAGAGAATATTAAAAAAAAAAAACAACTAAGAACATTTTCTTACAAAATAACATAGACAGTATTTAGTTTGGGGACAGGGGGAGATTTCTTTCTTAAGAAAATGCAAACATAAAAAGATTAACACAGTACCTAAGGACTAAATACTTCTTGGGATATAAATTATTACTATTACTTTGAAGTAATGTTCGTAAAAATAAACTTTACCAGTCTTTTGATAACAAGATTTAGTTCTTTTCAAATATGCATATATTGTTCATAACCTAATAATAAAATAGCTTTTAGAAATGCAACCACTTAACAAAATAAAATGCCACTCATCTTAATTTTGCTGAATGCATGAAATAGTTTTCAATTAAAGCCTAAAACAGCATCAGTAGAAAGAGAATACAGCTTACCTTCGTAAACCCAGTCTGGGATTCCATTAAATATTTTATTTTCTTTTCCATTATATGTAATTTGAAAAGGTGGGTCCCCTGGTCTTTGTTTCAAATAGATATTGTTTTGGTAGACGTATACCTAGAAGTGGTGGTAAGCTAGTCAGTAGGAAAATTTCCTAACAAATATAGTAAAGGCTATATATTTGATTTAATTATTCACTAATACCTTTATAAAGGGTAGTGATTCAAATGCAAAAAAGACTCCCAATAAAAATATTTCAATAGGTTTAAAACCTCAACAATTAGCCCACATTAACATTGATTATGATTTTAAAAATCTACATCAAATAAAAAATGAATTCTACTATTATACTTGTTTTTATTACCCAAATAAGTAGTTATACATATTGACAGAAAGTCAGATAAACTCTGAATATTAATAGCTAGCCAGATCTAATCTTTATTTAGAGTCCTTAAATAAGAGCTTGGACAAAATTTCATGTTGTCTGAAGCTAGTCTGGGAAACTTGTGAAAACCATATTTTTCCTGAGTTTTCTGGCACAACGCATTCTGGCTGAGTATAAGGATAAAGTTTTTGACTGCGATATTTAAAGAAGTCTATCCATGAGCTTGAGATTTTGCGGAATTCTCAGATGGGTTTCAATTTATCCAAACTCTTCCCGTTTTTAACCACTAAAATAGTCATGAATGTATTTTTTTTTTTTCCGTTTAGGCAGGGAAATTTAACAAAGGCCAAAATCAAATGGCTCCTCTTTTATTTAAATGATTAAACACTTCTATAATTTAAACACTTACTAATTTACTCCCAACAGGCGACCAGCATAAATACTGAATTGGACGAGGAAGCTCATATCCTTTTACAAATTCTCTAGAAAGAAATGAAGAAAAAAAAAAAAAAAAGAAAGAAAGAAACACAAGGAACTTTGCTGTTCAATGCAAAAACAACAACAAAAAAAATCTGCATAAATAGAAAAAAACAACAAGCCATAAAAATGAAGGACAATTCTAAGAAATGTCTCTGTTCCTGGAGATATGGGTGCCGTATACCTCCTTCCACTAGTTATAAGTCACTTAACTTTCCTGAGTTTCAGTTTTCAGACCTTACAGTGAGGTAAATGGATTTATAGACCATAGGGATATCTCTAGAGATTATCTGATAGAATCCCTTTGTTTTATAGAAGACAGTTGAGAGGTTTAGATCCATGATATGACTTTTTAAGATCACATTGCTAGTTTTTGGCAGACCCCAAATTAAACTCAAGTCTTTTAACCCCTGAGACTGTAAAATTTGCACACACCAGATTAAGATGGTGGCTGAAGTGCCTTCCAACTCTGAAATTCTATAATTGTGCTGAAGTTTAATATGTGCTCTTCCACATTCTCATTCACAACCCCCATCTCTGTGAATGCATATGCATTTCAAATTTTTGAAAATAAGATGCCATTTGACAATCTCCCCAGGGATCTGACTTAAAATCAGAAAAGGAAAGGAACATCTGATCTCAAGCTAAACTGAAAAACAGATCTTATACTGGGCAGTATGCCTTAAGCTTGCAAAGTTCTCCACCCGTAGAGAAATTTCAAATATTCTATTGGCCAAAAATCTCACTTCGATGTTTAGAGTCGTTCTGTAAGTACTCCATTGAGTTGCTTGTATTGTGGAGCTTTTGCAGTTCTTTAGCAAGAACACATTCAGATTTTTATGTTACAGAATCATAGGAAGCTATGTTTAAGTTAAACTTCTTGAAGATTGTATTAATACTTTCATCAAGACAGTTTTTGTGGAACCACACAGCAAGACCTACCTCCAAAGTCTAATTTGAGAAGCATCAAGAAGGATTCCCTGTTCCTTCTTCCAAAATCTCTCTCTAACCCTGGACCTGATACATGTTTGATATTTCTTCCTTTCCTATTATCTGAATTCTTAGACACCTGTGAAGTCCTGTAACACGTATTAACTTGATTTAACTCATTAGTTCATGCAACATGATACCTAGAAAGCAATGAAGGGAGAAGGCATGGGTTTGATAAGAAAAATCTCCACCTTGGAGAAAGGTAACCATGGATGCGGCAGTGGGAATGCTGGTCACTGGAGGGCAGGATTTGAGTGCCACACCTTGGGGAGGTTTGGAAAAAAAATGAAAACCATGGGAGGACACAATCGGGGAATGACTCTCAGAGAGGACATTCTCCTGGTTTGCAACTCTCTTTCAAGTCAGTATTCATGTTACCTTTGACATTGTAACACTGACTTAGTTTTTGTACCAGGTGGAATTAGTCCATGGGATTACATAGTTAGCACCAAACTGAAAATCGCATTGAATACTTCTTCATGATGGGAAAGCCACAACAGTTGTTGAGTCACTTAGAGTATGAGAGAGGGAGGATGACGGTACTTTACAAAGGCAGTCATCTTCTAGGTGTTCCTTAATTAGCTTGAAACTAGAACCATATTAATTTTTTCTGTGCTAAAGAATGTCTGTAGAGGCATGAAAGATGCTCAGAATTGGTGGCATTCAGTCATATCTTGAATCTCAAGTAATTTTTCATCCATCACTCATCTTATAATGTATTCACCTGATCAGAAAAAAAAGTCTGAGATTTTAGACAGTTGTGCAGAAAACAGAAAACAAATAGTGGTTTGATTACATTCACCGCAGGCAGGCTAAATATTTAATATGGTTTTAGGTTTTAAAGTTTATACAAACCATAATTAAAATATTAATACTGTCACTTTTTGGAATCCTTTCAAATTTGGTAAATCTAAACATAGAGAATTTCAAAAATGATTAAAAGAAAAGCACAGGCATGAATAAAGACTTAAGAAATTGTACTGAAAGACTAAGATTGTCAGCTTACTGTCTTAAAGGTTTCTTGAGAGCAAATTTGGATTTCTTATATTGAATCTCTTGTATATGTTTATAATATAATAAGTATTCAGTAAATGTTTCTTGCATTATGTGATGATGTGGATAAAGAGAAGAGAAAGACTTAGAATCCATTAGATGGTTTTGAAGTCTATTTAAGAAGGGGCTCCTATTTCTTAAGTGACATTTTAAGAAGATCAGTTATTCTTTCCTGAAAACTTATAAGAAGTAGATAGTTATTTTTTAAAAAAATGTGTTCTTGACAGACAAAAGGGGAAACAGACCAGAAGATTTTTTCAATGCCTCTTCAAGCCATGTAATTATTATTATCTTTTATGTAACAGCAAAGAGGGTATCACATTAAGATGAGTAATGAACCAATTCATTGTCCACACCCAGCCAGAGTGATTTTTCTAAAGTGCAAATCTGATCATGTCATGTCCCATTTAAAATCCTTCAGTGATTTCCTATTGTCATCAGAAAGAGATCTAAACGCTTTTCAGTGGTTTCCTCATTATAATTTGGCCTGTACCTCTGAGACTCAACTCTTTCTCAATCTTACACAATCCTCCCTAGTAAGTGGGTCCCTCCTCCAATTTCAGCTAAATTGACACACCTTGGGTTTCCTGCAATTCCATGTCCAATCTCCCTTTTGGACCTTTATATATTCTTCTTTTGCTTGGAATTTTCTCTTTCAGTTCTCACCTACCTTTACATTCATTTAACTTTTTTCTTTTAAATAATAACTATTTTAAATAGTTAAAGCATACATAAAAATAAAGAAAATGATGTAATACATGGCAATTTATATACCATCTAAGTTTAGGAAAATATTTGGTGTTTTAAATGTTAAGTTAAACATTTTGTAATTTTAAAAATAATTATTTTTGTCATTTTTAAGTCATTAATTTAAAATCAATTCATGGAATATGTGTTGGACACAATTAATGCTGACTTTCCTTTTCTCCCACCTCCCTCCAATGAAATAGCCACTCTCCTGAAAATAGTATCTCATTTCCATGCATGTTTTTGTCCTTTGACTACATATGTTTATTTCCATAAATAGTACATCCATAATTTGCTCTTTGAAAGCAGGAAAACCAAAATTATATTGTGCATAAAAGTATAAAATAGTAGTCAAATTTTTTAAAAAAGGTGAATATCTCATAGAAATAGTTCCCTGAATTTTCAGTTTTGTGGGTTCACATATACTGTAGAAAAATAACACATTGAAATCAGTAACAAGATAATACTGTGTCAATCTCAAATTAGAGATAGAATGGAAAGTTCTGGGCATTAGATGGTATTAGTAAATAGTGGTGACGTTTTACCCATTTATAAGGTCGTAGATGTGATATGTTGCTGTGTAAGAGTATCTCCAAAGCTGTCAGAAAGAAGAGAGATAAAGACAGATTATAATTTTTAAAAGGCTCATGTCAATAATGTATAGTCACAGAGAATCCCATTCAAAGTTCAGAATTATAAAAGTACTGTTTTCACAAGGAACTAGGAAGGTTATGTTTCACTTCCAAACCAAGCCTCATTTAAGGAGTCTTACTGTGAACTTTGTAAGCTTGTCCAAGTTCCAGAACATATCTCAGCAGTGATCTAACTTTCACTCCACAAAAAGCATATCCAAATCATTTCTTAATATAAAAAGCTAATCTTTCATATAATCTCAGCAGCTCAGGAGGCTGAGGCAGGAGGATAGAGAGTTCGAAGCCAGTCTCAGGAATTTAGCAAGGCCCTAAGCAACTCAGCAAGACCCTGTCTCTAAATAAAATATTTTAAAAAGGACTGGGGATGTGACTCATGGTTAAAAAAAAAATGCTTATCTTTGACACACTTTATTCTAGGAATTTTTCCTTCTTGTTTACCTCTATTGAAGTAAAAACACTATAATTTTCATAGCTCATAGGGATTGTCCTGTGCCTTGGTAAAAATAATGATACCTTTTATCCAGAATTTCATTCAAAATATTCTTCTGTTGAAAATTGCTTGACTTTAATTGATAACAGTTTTCTACACAATAGAAATTGGAAAAAAATAAATGGAAGATATTTATCTTTTTTGTCAGGGACCAAAATATTAATATTTATTCTCTATGGCATTGACTTTTAAGTATGACAGCATTTGGATAATCCAATGATTAATCACAAGGTTGTTTGGAGAGCACATATCCAAAAAGAAATAGAATTGGTTAATTTGAAAGAGTATTGTCATGTTTTGAACTATGTCTGCTCCTAAATTGTCTACAGACCAAATCTATTCAAGCTTGTAATATACAGGATCTCTCCCTTGAACATAGATCTCAGCTTCTTACACTCAAATATCTTTTGTTAAAAGAAATCACAAACACAATTACATCATGCAAGTTAAGTTGCAGAACAACTAAATTATAATTTTCATTTATATTGCCATTTTGTCTCCTTGAGGACATAATCTGTTCAGCTTTATTGGACTTATGCATTGATGCATTGTCAGAGTCTATAACAGGAGCACATTTGAAAATTAACTCTTCAAATGGATAATGATGGATAATGACCACCAGTTCAGTTAATTCTTTAAAAACATTATATATATATATATATATATATATATATATATATATATATATATATAATTAAACTTTATTTTTATTTATTTATTTATTTATTTTTATGTGGTACTGAGAATGGAACCCAGTGCCTCACATGTGCTAGGCAAGTGCTCTACCACTGAGCCACAGCCCTTCAGTTACTTCTTATATTCCCGCTGAATGAAGCTGCTCTTTTTTAAAAGTATGCTTTTACTCAGGTTAGTGATTGTTGATGATACAAATGCCATTTTGGATTCTGTTTCTCAAAGAGATTTCAAACTCTTGAAAAGAAGCCACAATTGTTTTAAGCATGTCTTCCTTTAAAAAATGTTTTATTTATGCATTTTAAATTTTGATACAGGGTCTCACTAAGTTACCCAGGCTGCCACGAATTTACAATCCTTCTACTTCGGTCTCCCAAGTAGTTGGTATTACAGGTTTGTGCTTCCACACCCAACTGAAGCATGTCTTTTTGAAGACTGTTGGTGCCCAGGGGCTGGGTCCTTGGAAAATAATCAATGATCAAAAAGAAAAAAAAAAAAAAAAGCAATCTGGTTGAGATAAGAATGCCTTTTTTCCCCCTAAATATTAAGGAAATTTTACATCTCAAATAGGATATGAAAAAAGTGGTTGTCAAAACAAAAAATTCTTTATGTTAAAGTAACTATCAGAAATCTAGTTTGATAATAAACTACTTTTCTTTTTTGTCAGTGTGTGGAGGAAAAAAAATAAGATGATCAAATTTCTTCTCTTCTTTCAGGAAGAAGAAAGTAAGTAACAGTTAATCATCTGACCTGGTGGGGAAATTTCTAAACCAGAAACAGATTTAAACCCTTACTTACTATTGAGTATATATTATAATGTTTGAGCACCTCACCAAAATTATACACTTGTACAATTGTAATAAATTTTCATGGGGTTTAACTGTGTGAAAATTAACAAAAATGGCTTATGATATCAAACATAGGATGATTCTCCCCTTTCTAATGGATATTAGTGCTCCCAAATAAAGTGATTTTCCCCAGAGGAAAGTGGCTTACATAGTGATAACCCAACCAGAATGCCAAATTCTAAATTGTTTGCCTGTTTTGTTATGTTTTGGGGGGGCTCATTTACTTCTTGAATCAGTGAAGATGGATTCTTATTTTCTTTTTCTTTTGTAAACTAACGTTTAGATTAATAGGTGATATAATAGATATACACAAATTAAATAGTTGATACCTTTGAGTAATCACTTTCAAGATATGCAAATTGCCGATCAGGTGATAAACCATAATTTGAAGCATTCACACTTTTCTGAAATTATGAAGAAGTTGATTAGAATACAGAAAAAATAAAAGTCATATAAGTTTATAATTCCAAAAGAATATTGTGTCACTCATACACTCCTACATCTACACACTTCAGGTGCAACTGGATAATGTTTATGTGTACCTAGTGCATGAATAGGAATTCACTATACACTATCGGGGAGAATGAAATAAATAAAATAAACTTTGTGACTTCAAAAATCATATAATGTAACACTTGTGAATGAGTAGCATTACACATTAGAAAGTTCTATAGAAGAGATTCAATATAGCATTAGAAATGCATTAAATAAGAAGTGATTGAATCCAGATGAGAAAGTCATTGGTTACAGAGATGAGTTTTAGCTGAGCTTGGTTTGAACAGATTAGGTTTTTAAGGGCAGAGGAAGTAGAAGGTTGAAACCCAGGAGCACAGAACAGTATGTCATGGATCATGGCTACCATATATTGAACACTAAATCTTTGGAAGGCACTATCCTAAGCACTTCTAAATGCTATTTCATTTAATTCTTACATTAACCCAAAGAAGTATTATTTTTCCCACTTCATAGAGGAAGAAACTGAGTCATAGTTAAATTGGTGCAGTATAGAACTTTATCCAAGATTCTGTAACTGGTGAATGACAGAACCTATATTTGAACCTCAATCTGCCTGACTGTAAGGAATGAGTTCCCATTCTTAACTTAGGCCACACTACCTCCACAGAGGAGGATAGATGCTAGGTGACTGAGAGGAAAGCAAGCCAGTAGTGCAGAGAACGGGAGGACTGCAGCAGGGATGAAGCTGGGAAGGCAAGTTGAATCCAGATCAGGTGCTAAGAATTTACAACTTGCTCCTTGGTCCATGAAGAGCTAGCAAAGGTTTCGAGGAGGAAGATGAGGTTGGATACATACCATGGTGCTATTACTCAAAATGATATATGATTCTCCTGTTTCAATATTATAAAAGATGATATTATTTTCTGTAGACTGATGAAGATATTCTTGTCCTTTAAATAAGAAAACAAAGTTTAAAATGATATATTAACAAGATATTCATTTATAACAAAAGAATCCTCTCTTATTTCACACACTTGCTTTGCTTTGCTTCTTGGTCCAGTACATGCTGCTTTGTCAGACTTAAAATAATGAATTGGTAATGGAAGTGAGGAAAGAATGCTTTTTTCCTACTTCATACAAAGATGCTATATATGCCAACAGCAGTCCTATTTTGATTCCGGATGCTTGGGAATCAAATTTTGTTTTATCTAAGTTGCAAAAAAGATAGACTAGTTTAAAATGGTAAATTTCTTTTCCAATAATAAAAATAAATTATATTTGGTTTTTGTCTGATTTAGTTTAAAACCTACTTCATATGAATCATATTTTCTAAAGAGAAAAATGAAAATATTCAGTTTTATTTAGTGGAACTTTATATATATAACTATAACATTATAAACTATTTAGTTCATCTCAGCATTTATTAGACTTATTTGATAACCTTATTTGAAGAACTATATGTGAATGCCAATTTTATAACCCTGAAAGAACTTGCTGTTAAATGAGGTTTTTTTTTGTCTGTCTTCCAGATTATCTAGATTAATGATGGAATTTTTCTTTGAGTAAATGTCTTACGACCTCTCCAAAGTAGATTCTTCTCTCCCAATGCTTGAAAGATACATCACATGCTAAAATTATTTCAACAATGCATTCCCAACTTTCACCTTTCTGTTAAAACTCTTCTTGGCCTTATTACTTTTGAACAATCCCAGTCTTAATGGTCTTGTCAAAAGTGCCTGTGTGGATACTTGAGTTTTCCAAATAATATCTTTTTTATGTATTTCAACTGATGTGTCTTCAAGGACCATACAGGTTCACTGCTACTAAAAACAAAACAAAATACGTTTAAGACACTTCCAGAAGATAAAGATATAATTCACTGACCTGAAATCCAGTTTGGAAAAAATGTTTTATAAGAAAATGTTCCATTTAAAATATCCTTCAGTGTGAGGGCCCTCTTTGTAGTTCCTTCAGGGTTATGGACTTTGTGGAGAAGAAGAAAGACACTATTACTAAAACACAAAGTTAATAACTCAAATAAATTCTATGGCCTTCATCTGTTCTTTCTCATATAATGATATGCTCTGCCATTTGCTAAGTGCCACTTAGCTCCTGTCTTAATAATGATTTTGTAAACTGGGCAACCAAGACATAGAGAGGTAGTTCAATTGTCGGTTGGTGGAATACATTGAGGAAGATGAAGGTTACAAAGGAGAACAACCCAGAGCAGCAGGGACATCATTCTTCAGGCAGGAAAAGCCATTAGAGGAGGTTTCAACATCTTTAAGCCTTGCAGAGCTGAGATTACAGACCACGTGGGTTTGTCTGAATCCTTAGCCTCTGGATTGGTTCGCTGTACTTCCTCATAGAGTCTAGGCTAGGATTTCTACTGGCTTATCAATAATGTATTTTAGCATCCCATCTGGTTGAATGAGATCAGCCAGAATCATTACCTTCAAGAAAGGCATTAGTGAATACACAGGTAATTTTCTCATCCTGACCATATCATTTTTAAAGAGAAATTGGACTAGAAAGAAAGAAAATCACTTGAACTCTTCAAGGGATCTTAGAAACTCTAAGATGAGAAGTTTTTCCATAGAAAAGCTAGTATTTTTGAATCTGGCATTTTCCCAGGTAAAACTTCAAACATAAGACCTATCCTTTTGTCTTTCTGTGTAAACTCTTTCATAGTTTTCCATGGATTTTTCAAATAAAAACCAAAAATGATAACCTGAACCAAAGATCCTGGCTGGTCTGGGATACCCTATCCCACTAGACTTTCCTGCCGCTCCTCTTTCCTTTCTAAACAAATGCTGGACTTTCTGTTCCTTAAGTATTCTCTCTCTGCAAGATTTCTGTGCTTGTATGCTTTGACTCAAATTTTCATTCAGGTTTTAGTGCTCAATCCCAGATCTGCTTCTTCTGAAAAGCCCTTCTTTACCCCCTGGTTTAGCTTAGGTTCCTTGTTACACGATTCCCATAGAATATGCCCCTTTCTTTCAGAACACTTGCCTTGGTTTGTAATTGTGGGTGTAATCCAGTAATTATTTCATTACAAAGTTTTCTAATTTCCTCTGTATGATCTCCCTCACATATATATCTTAATTTTCCTCACCAGTGCTCAGCATATATAAGCATTGAATAAATATTTATTGAATGAATGAATGCATGAAAAGAAGGATGAATGAATGGATGGATGCTCTTTTAATTTCCTTTGGTCATTCTGTCATCCAAGCTTGCTCACCTATAACTAAGTGATTGGGCTAGACGATGCCTACAACCTTTTCCAGCTATGCTGTACTAGATTTTGAAATGCCAAAATTTGACCTGCCCTGTTAACCTTGAAGGTACATAAATGTACTGCTATGTAACCAGAGCAAAATGATCGACTAGGAGATGGTATCTTCTGCTGTTTTAACTGATTCCCAATGATGTATGCATGCTTTGCCCATTTGTTTAAGACCCTGGGTTTCCTTTTTTTTCTATTTCTTACATACATGACAATAGTGGAATGCATTACAATCATAATTATCCATTCACAGCACAATTTTTCGTAACTCTGTATATGAAGTTTGCTCATGCCAAATTATGCCATTATACATGAGCTCTCTTATTTTTTTTTACATTGCAATTCTTAATACACCTTTACACCACAATTTATCATATCTCTGTTTGTATATAAGGTATGTTGACACCAAATTCACATCTTCATACATGTATTTTATATAATGATGAGGGTCTCCTTCCACCATCCATGCTATTCCCCTTCTCCCTCCTTTTCCCTCCCACCCCTATTCCCTATCTAGAGGTAATCGTCCTTCTATGCTCTCCCTCCCCACCCCTTTTTTTGTTTTCATTATTTAATTCTAGTGGTTATGCTTGCTGTAAGAATATAGGAGGTCAATGAGCTCCCTTGCAACTTGACACTGAATACTTCATAGCATTAAGTTATTCTTTAAAATAATCTTCCTGCATTCTCTTTGCATTCTAGTAATTTTGTGTACATTATACAATCTTTTATAATGAAACTTCTATTTAATTGAATGGTCTTGTACAGAATTCATACCACTGATTTTGTAATTTCCATTCAGTGACTAAAGGACCATTTACTATAACAGCATTTAATTAAATTGTATTTAGCTTTCCTAAGAGCAAATTGCAATCTGTTTCTAATGCATTCAAGGGAAAATTATAATACTACTTGTAGTGAAAATTGTTTTCTATTTGAGATAAATTTGTGTCAGAACAATCCGAATATTCAGATGGAAATTTGAAAAATGTAGTGAATCCATTAGCTGTGAATTCCAAAATAACTAGATTATTGTTTATTTAATTTTTTTATGTCAATTCAAAAAATGAGTATAATCTTGGTGATGTCTTATTTTTATATCCAGCATAAATAATACTTTGGTGATAACTAATGACTTATCTCATTATTTTTCCTATTTAAGTATCTTTGTATACAGTTTTTCCTGTTCATAGTTATACTTTAGATATTCATATATGTAACAAATCTTCATTTTTATAGAAGATTAAATGAGATAGTTAAACTAAAATATTAACCTCTATGCTTAGTATGTAGTAAGCAGTCTGTAAGTATTATCTTTTACTGTTATAGCTTATCAGTATTTTTCAAGTAAATATTTTAGGTCAATGTTTTCCAAACAAGTTTGACCACTGGAGTTTTTTGGTTTTGTTTTTGCAGTACTGAAGATTTAAACCAGGGCCTTGGATATGTTAGGAAACACTGAGCTACATTCCCAGTCTTTTTTATTTTGTTTTGAGACAGGATCTTGTTGTATTTCCCAGGCTGGTCTCAAACTTGCAATTCTTATGCTTCAGCCTCCTGAATAGCTGGGATTATATGCAACTACCACCATGCCTGGCATTGTTATTGTTGTTTTTTAATATCTACTAAAACCACTTTTGGGGAATTCGGTTCCAGCTTAGGCCATATATATCATATATACATGTATATATGATACACACACATATGTATGTACACATATATATGTATATGTATGCTGTTTTCATTCTAGTTTAATGAAATTTATGGCTAAATAAAATTTATATAAAGACAAGAGTTTCAAATTATTTCTGAAAACCTACTCATTTTTTATTCTGTGTCATTAATAAACATCCTAAGCCTTATCAGATTTCTCAAAATGATTCCAAAGATTAGGTATTTACATTTTAAGCCTATAATTTATATTATTTGAGAAGGTTATAATTTATAGTATATTTCATATTACTTCCTAGTTAGTCACTTGTTTATATGGTGAATAGCTATTAATGCCAACAATCTATTTAGAGAACTTAGCATATGTCTTATTATGACTCAAAATACCTGTAAAGCAATCTTAAATATGTATTAATTGAACTACTAATTGCCATATTGTGAGAAGTACTGAGTGGTTGTATAAAGCACATACCCAGTGAAATCAGCTACTTTGATATAAGAAAAAGGTTCCTGGCACAGATTGGTGTAGGATGATTACTTCTAACCAACTGTTACCTCTGTAAGCCGCTTCTCATCTGACATAGCCAGGGCTTGAAAATGTAATTATGTTGGTATTAGGCTGGGCACAGGTAAATTCATTCCCAGTATAGACATTCTCTTCCTGCTGAAAATTGACACATGTTCATAATGCAGTGCAGTACATATGGAAAGATGATACATACAATCATGTGTCACCTCACTATCAATGTTATCACCATACTAACCACAAGTAGAAATGATCTTCAACTGGGCACTATGGAAATGCCGATGCATTTTCACTATCTCCATTTTTAATTTATTGAACATAATTTTTACCTCAGTTATTTATATAAAAAAATTTGACAAGACGTAGATCTCTAACTATGAAGGTAGAGCCTTTGTTTGATTTTTCTATTGTATGCTCAGAAGCTAGAATAGTATTCGCATAATATAGAATCACAATAAATATTGGCTGAATAAAAAATAAACTAATTTGATGGATATTGTGTTAGTTGGTTTATTATTATTTTCCCTCAAATATTTATCTATCCTTATTTTCTACTCTGTAGTCCCTATTGTCAATTTCATATACGTGGTCTGCTGGAGATACTTGCATGCTGTCCTGTAAATATTTATCTAAACATGGTCCTTGGAGCCATGTGAAGTGCATATTTAAAAAAAAAAAATTGATTTCAAGTCCTTGTCTCAAACACACTAAATCAGAAATCCTGGGCAGGGAGTAGTGGGATATCCTGGCAGTTTTAACTTTTACCAAGTCTCCTAGATGATTCTTCTCCAAAGGTTCAGAGTTCCAATTAAACGATTTTACTAACTGCACTCTGATCAATGTACTCCTTTGCCTATTGATGGAATTGCTCCCTGACTAAACTCCTGATAGGTGTTTGAAGCTAGTCTACTAACAGTCCACATTACATGAAGAATAGGTCCCACACAATCAAGCATTGCTAGCTCTCAAGGAATGTTATGGTCTCTTTTAATATTTATGCTCCTATCCAGTGAACTTGCTCATAGCCTACAGTGGGCTGCTATTTAGGTAAATTTTCTTTGCTGACCCTGGAGAAGTAGAGAAAAGGCAAGGGGATTTATTTGTGCTCCAAATTAGATTTAAGTAAGATTAGGGGAAAAGTGTAGGGGTCATTATTTTCTACTGTGTGTGTGTGTGTGTGTGTGTGTGTAAATCAGTGTTGTTATGGTTTAACTATGAAGAGACCCCCAAAACTCCTGTTAATGCAGGAATATTCAGAGGTAAAATAACTGGATTATGAGAGCTGTAATTGTCCATCCTAATTTGAATGGACTGACTGGGTTAAGTGTCCAGGAAGGTGTGATGTGACTAGAGTAAGTGGATCACTGGGGTGTCCCCTAGAAGGATACATTTTCTCTGAGGCCCCTTCTCCCTCCCCTGCTTTATGACTCCACCATGAGCTGAACGGTCTTTCTAGGCTGGGTCCTACCCCCATGATGTGCTGCCTCACCTGAGGCCCTGAGCAATAGAATTGGCAATGGACTGACACCTCTGAAACCATAAGCCCCAAGTAAACTTTTCCTCCTCTAAGTTGTTCCTCTCAGGTGTTTCGGTCGTAGTGACACAAAAGCTAACTAAAATGAGTATAAGAAGCATGAAAGAATGAAACTCACTGAACAAGTTCCAGTCACTTGGATTTTCATGTGCCTTCCCAAATAATATTTTGATGTTAAAATACAATTATTTGATTATTTTGGAAGGATAGTTTTGGCATCTATAAACTTTAATAGTTTCAAGAAATCAGAAAGGAAATCTGAAAGAATCTCTCTTCTGATACTTCCTTAACACTTAATTCCTGACAGTGCCCTGAAATTTGATTTTGCCCATGTTTAACGTAGTTAATGCATACACTGCTTAAATACTCTAATTAACCATGCTTTAATTATTTGCATTTTCAACTTATTAAAGCAAAGCTGAAAATTATTTCAGTTATGTATCCAAGAGATTACAATTCATGAAATGATTCACAAGCAAGTAATGATTCACTATTCTCCCAGTTTTTTCTTAAAACTTGGTGCTTCTTTATTGGAACTGTTTCTGCAATTTAATTGCCTAGTTCTGAAAAAAATAGGAGTGTCAGAGCAGAAATTTTGTAATAGCTCTAATATTTATCATAAACCAAATGAAAAAAATAGGCTTTATTAAGTGGGCACTCAAGTGGCTGGTAGATCTATTGTTCCTGCTTTCACACTTCATTTGGAATTGATGCTTAGATACCACTCCAAGGAAAGTGAGGTGGGTCCCAGGAACACCACACCAGTCCTTCTGCTGACTCTACAGAAGAGACATGATCTCCAACAGTCAGTTTGGGACATTTTTATTTCTGGAGTAACTTGCCACAGGAGCAAGTGTAGAAAAATGAGGGTGGGATATGTACAATTTACAAGCTATTGTGATAAAATTTGGGCCAAGATTGACAATTTTGAAAAAAAAAGTGGATCCAATATAATTTCATGCCAGTGATAGAAAATGTTATAATTTACCAAGTACTTGTCAGTAGCAAGCACTCTACACACATGGTACCATTAAATCTGAAGAACAACATTCGTAGATACAGATCATTATTAACACCATTTTACAAACTGGGAAATGGACTGACACCTCTGAAACCATAATCCCCAAGTAAACTTTTCCTCCTCTGAATTGTTCCTCTCAGGTGTTTTGGTCATAATGACACAAAAGCTAACTAATACAAGTATAGGCAGTATTTGCAAAGAATGAAGTAAAGGTCTGGTTTAAATTCAGCTCCATCTAACTTTATAGCTTGTGCACTTTATCACTGTACTGTCATTTAAATAAGAGCACACATAATAAAATGATGACAACAACTTATAACAAATATAAAAATAAAGTCAAGAACTAAGCAACACACAAATGGGGTAGAATAACTACGCCCCGCAACCTAGGTTAAGCTCTCAATTCTGAAAGTGATTTTCCATGGTATGTACAAACAATACAGAGCAACAAGTTTTTCAAAGAGAATTGGCAGGCTTTTTTTTTTTAATAGCTTGCTTGTATTATATTATGTTATTTTAATTAGGTTTTTTTTTCATAATACTTAACAGCTTTCAACATTCCTGGGATATGGTCAGTATCATGCATAAGAACATGAATGGCAAATGTCATTTTGGTGACTCTGAAGATGAAAGTAAACCTCATCTAGTTTTCAAGACCCACTTAGTCTCCTTTGGCAGCTCATCTTCTCTAATCTCTACTTTAAATTGTGGTATGGTCTCATGGCTATTGCTAGAGGCCTAGGAAAAAGCTACCTTCCTGCGTCATTTTATTCTTCTGAGGTTTCTATTGTATATATTTGGGTTAATCCATCCCATACTGTCACTGCCCCACCCCATTTCTTCTCTGCATTGGTGATGTGTATTTGGATATTAAAATTCCTTTTTAATTTCTTCACTTGCATATATTACAGGTACTTTCAATGCTAAAAAATAAATTCCATGCTCCTCCAGATTTCTGTACACAAATGGCACTATCTATCCTCACTCCTCAGTTCAAACATTTTGGAGAGACTTTTGTGTCCCCTCTTCTCTTACTGCCTTTGTCCAACAGCCAACCTGGACAATTTTATCTAAACCTCTCCCTGTCCTGCTTTTCTCCATTTCTATTGGACCCTCAAGGTCAGGCTATGTCACACATAGGTGGTTGCCTAATTAGTCCCCAGCAATTCATTCCTGGTATTTCACTGTGACTTTGATTTGTATTTTCTTAATGACTATAAGTGTGGATGATTATTCATATGTTTATTAGTAATTTGTATATCTTCTTTGGGGAAATGCATATCTTTATCGATTTTTGATTGGGCTATTTGCCTTTTTATACTATTGAGTTGTTAGAGTTCTTTATATATTCTTGATGCAAGTCCTTTATCAGATATATGACTTGCAAATATTTTTTTTCTCATTTCGTGGGTAGTCTTTTCACTTTTTTGATGTTGTCCTTGGCAACCCAGAAGTGTTAAATTTTGAGGAAGACGAACTTATGTATTTTGCCTTTTGTTGCTTATGCTTTTGATCATAGTTAAGAAATCATTGCCTACTCAAGGACTTGAAGAATTATTCCTAGGTTCTATAAGTTTAAAGTATTAGCTCCTATACTTGGGTCTTTGGTCCATTTTGAGTTAATTTTTGTTTATGGAGAAAGGAAGGTCCAATGTTCTTTCCCACATAGATATTCAGTTGTTCCATAACTACTTCTTCAGGTATTCCTCAATGAATTGTCATGGCACCTTTATTAAAAAAATCATTTAACCACAAATATAAGACTATTTCTGGACCCTCAATTCTATTCCATTGATCTACACATCTTTCTGTATGCCAGTATCACACGTATTGATTATGTTCCTTTGTAGTAAGTCTCGAAGTTGGGAATTATGTTTTCTGTTTGCTTGTTTGTTTTTAAGATTACTTTAGTGATTCTGGGTCCCTTACATTTTTGTATTAATTTGAAGATCAGCTTGACAATTTCTATAAAAAATAAAAGGAATTGGGATAGAGACTGCATTTAATTGATAGATAAGTTTATGAAGCATTGTCATTAACTTAAAAATGTTGTTTTCTGATTCATAAATATGGGCCATCTTTCTATTTACTTAGATTTTCTGGTTGTTAATTTCAAAAGTATAGAAGTACACTTGATTTTTATGTATTGATCTTGTATTCTGCAACTATGCTGAATATGTTTTTTAGTTCTCTTAAGTATATAGTATATTCCTTAGAATTTTCTATATAAAAAAAGATTGTGTCATCTTCAAATAGAGATTATTTTACTTTTTCCTTTCCAACCTGCATACCTTGTATGTCACCTTATTGTCTAAATCATCCTGCCTAGAACCACCGATAAAATCTTGAATACAAGTAGTGAAAGCAGACAAACTAGTCTTCTGTTTTTGATTATAGGGGAAAAGCCTTGAAAATTTTAACTGTGATATTTTCATAGACACCTTTTAACAGGTTGGGGAAGTTTGCATTGTTTCTATTCTGTTGAGTGTTTTTATCATGAAAGCATGCTGAATTTAGACAACTTCTTTTTCTATATTATAATAATTATGTGGTTCTTGATTTTTTTCCTGCTAAGAAGACTTACTACATTAATTTTCTAATGCTATAACAACCTTATGTTCTTGGGAGAAATCCCACTTAGTCCTGGTGTATAATCCTTTTTATATATTGATGGTTTGGTCTACTATTATTTTTCAGGACTTTTACATCTATATTTATTAAAGATGTTGTTCTACAGCTTTCTTTAGTCATGATGTGTTTCTCTGGTTTTAGTTTCTGGGTAGCACTGGATTTAAAAAACAAGCTGAGAATTGCTCTGGTTTTTAGGACAATTTTTTAAGCATTGGTAATATTATTTTTCAAATTTTTGGTAAAGTTTGCCACTGTAACTATCTGGGCTTAGTATTTCTTCATGGGAAGTTTTCAAATGACTACATAACTCCTAACTACATATTTTAGTTCTACTCAGGTTTTCAATTTCTCTGTGTATAAGTTTTTTTTTTTTTTTTTTAAGAGAGAGAGAGAGAATTTTTTAATATTTATTTTTTAGTTTTCGGTGGACACAACATCTTTATTTTACTTTTATGTGGTGCTTAGGATCGAACCCAGAGCCCTGCACATGCCAGGCGAGCACGCTACCGCTTGAGCCACATCCTCAGCCCGTGTATAAGTTTTGATGATGAACATCTTCCTAGAAATTTATTTCATCTAAGTCATCTGATTTTTTTTTTTTTTGAGTTCCAGGGATTTAACACAACAGTGCTTACCAATGATCCACATCCCCATCCCTTTTTTATATTTGATTTAGAGACAGGGTCTCACTAAGTTGCTTAGGGCCTCGCTAAGTTTCTGAGGCTGGCTTTGAACTTGTGATCCTTCTGCCTCAGTCTCCCAAGTCACTAGGATTATAGGCCTGCACCACTGTGCCCAACAGTAATGTGATTTCTTTAACATATAGTTGTTATAACTATTCCTTTAAAGACTCCTAAACACAGTGATTTTTCTACCAAGTATAAAATTATGATCTGTATGAAAAATTTAATTTTGATACTAAACAATATTATTCTTTTTATTATTAATTAGAATTAAACTTAACAAATATTATGTTATCCTGTTTTTGCTACTTATCTTTTGTATTCATAAGGATATCAGAATTGAAAACTAAGTTCTTTGCTCTAAATATAATGACAAAAAGTAAAAGGAAACTGGTTGGTGTTTGATTAACTGTTATATGAAAAATCACTTCACTTTGTATCTGGTTAATTATTGATACATTTTAAGGTTCTGTTGAACAGTCTCTGGTTTTCAAAAACATTTAGACATGACTCCAAATTCCTGATTTGATCTTTGAACGTGTTTTTCTAAAGGTATATTAATGATAAGATGCTCCTATAAAAGTTGTGGCACAACTTGCTTTGGAAATCGGAGACAGGTAAATTCGTCTGCATGATAGGAATCATCCAAAGATTTGGAGGTGTTTTTTTTTTTTTTTAATATTTAAAATTTGGCAAAACTCAAAAAGAGTTTGCCAAGATTCATCTTCTGTGATTTTAAAATCCAAATGCCAATTAGAGAAATATAATCTATGAACTTTATTTATTTACACTCAAAAGATCTTTTATATACATGAATGTTCTGAGCCTTTTCCTCAATCTTGCAGACCCCTCATGTATTCTCCAAAAGAACACTGAATAAATAGTTTAAAACTCTTCCAAAGTTTGAGGGAGTCTGTTCTACAGCTCTAAATGTTAATAATGGGAAATCTCAAACCTTAAAAACATATTCACATCTCTTTTGAAGATGATCACATTTTGCAATGTCTTACTGTACCAAAAGTGACTGTTGGAATTATAGCAGTAATAATCATAATAATGACAACAACAGTAGATTTCTGCCTAAAATGTAGTAGGTATTCTAAATATTTCTTCTGAGAAAATAATAATCTTTGTTCTATCAAAGTTACCTATAACTTTAGATATCTTCTGAAATACTTTATATCAAGTATTACTTTGCTAACTAATTTTAGATATACAGTATATATATATATACCTATATATAGTCATAAATATGAATCTATTGCTATATATATTATTTATAAAGATAAATAAATATATATCTATTTCGCTTGCTATTTTGTTTAAGTAATTTTGACTTCGCAGCTCCATCAGTCTCCTTTGGGCTCCTTGAACTTCCCACTTCCCTGCATCAGGACCTTTGCACCTGTCTTTTCCTCTATATTGGGGGCCTGTCCCCAGCTTTTGCCCTTCTTGTTCTCAAGGTCCCAGCTGAAACACCATCTCAGAGAGGCCTTCACTGACCACCAATGTTATGAACTGAGGCGTGTTCCCGCAAATTTTACAGGTTAAAGCCCTGACCCCAAATGTGACTATATTTGAAAATAGAAACTTTCAGGAGTTGATTAAAGCTAAACAAGGTCATCAGGTTTGGGTTCTAATTCAATAGGACTGGTGTCTTTATAAGAAGAGGAAATGACAGCAGGACGTACATGCACAGAGAAGCTGCCTACAAGCCAAGGAGAGGCCTGAAGAGAAACCAAAGCTGTGGACACCTTGATCCCAGACTTCCAGTCTTCAGAACAATGAGAAAATCAATTTCTATTATTTAAGTCACCTAGTTAGCCTGTAGTACTAGTAACCCAAGTAGACAAATGCAAAATTTGCTACTGACAATTAGGAGGATGCTGTAATAAACATCTACGTATTTTTAAAAGCCCAAAATGTAACCTATTATGAGAAACCTCAATTTTAGAAATTGGCAAAAAATTCTAAATTTGTATAAAATACTTCAGACTACAATGAGCAAACAAACAAATAAATAAATAAAATGAAGACGACAGCAGAAGCAAAAGAATGTAAAGGTGGATGATAGGACTCTAGGGTGGTCTAAGGCTAGGCCAGCAGTGGGTCTCCCTTCACTGAGAACCCCAAGGCAGACCCAGTGAATTTGCACTTAACTCATATTGCATAACCCTCCTAGCTCTCTCCGTTTTATTTTTCATCCTCCCTTTAACTTTTTTCTTCTTTTCTTCTAAGATCACCTCATACACAGGGACAGTGAAGATATTCAGGATTAAAGACTTCCTGCTTTCAAAATTAAGGGGGGACATTTTGAAAACTGAAATCCATCAAGCAGCAGTGCCTACTCCCCATCTTGGCCTGTGTCTGTGTATATGTAAATCAGGATAGGGAACACAGAGCCACTCCACTACCATTCACTAAGTATCTGCTACATGTTAGAAATTTTAGAAAAATAGCAAACATTTCTTGAATGTTTGCTCATCACCATGTGAAGAAATCTATACTCAGTAGAATCCAAGGAAAGGGCACATAGCTCCTACAATTAATTCCTTTGACAAAATTCCAGGAATTCAGAAACTAGAAATCACAAACCCAGAAAAGCTATATAGAATTTATGTGAGAAATTCTGGGGCCTCTGTAACTTTCCAATTCTAGTTTCTCTGTTTCATTACCCCTGTAAATCTCTAGAAAGAAGATGATCTACATGTTTGTCTTTGGGATCAATGAAATCAAGGGTAGCCCAGCATTGTGATGCATTCCTGTAGTGTCAGGAGCTTGGGAGGCTGAGGCAGGAGGATAGTGAGTTTAAAGCCAACCCCAGCAATTTACTGAGGCCCTAAACAAATTAGCAGGACCCTGTCTCAAAATAAAAATTAAAAAAAAAAAAAAGGGCTGGGGATGTGGCTCACAGTGGTTAAGTGCCCCTAAATTCAATCCCCGGTACCAAAAATAAAAAATATATAAATAAATAAAAAATAAGGGGGAGCTGGGGAGCTTGGTTTGGGTTGCTTCTTCACACTGGAGGAGGGTGCCCAGAAAGAAGAATCTCAAGAAATGAATGGAAGTGGAAAGGAGAATAAAAATCAATAGAAGTGGTGTAGGGTGAGGCCAAGGAGAATAACTTGGCACTAAAGGGCAGAAATCTATGTGTGTTTTCCATTTTGAGAAACAAAAAAATGGAGTATTTTAGACTTTTTGATGAAAGGTGCTCCTTAGATATTTTTATTATATGAGCCAAATAGATCTTTCTCATTTCACTATTGCACATTCCTATCTGTTCCTAAGATCCTGTGTAATTCCTTCCAAACACTTTTAATCCTGAGACTGGCTGTCTGTGGACCCTAATGCTTCATGGAAAAGACCCTCTCATTTTTTTTTTTTTTTTCACTTAGACCCGTGGGAAATGATAGAAATCCTTCTCTGGTGATGGTGGAGTGGACCAGGTATCTTTATCTTTGGGTTCACAAAGTCTTCCTTTACCTTTCAAGGGTAAAGGAGGGGAATCAAGATTGCTGCATCTCTGGAACCCTTGCAACTGGCCAATGGTGGCCAGGTAAATTAGTGGGACTTCATGCATTAGTATACACATGGATGAGTGAATGAATGTTCCGTAAGTCTCTCTTCAAGTTTCTCAAGACTGTTCTTACGTTGCATACAAATTCTGGGCTAAGAATCCAAGGGCACCCGAGGTAAATGTGAGGTAATGGATATTTGATGAAGTGTGAGAAGCAGCCCAAGTAGACGCTTACTTGGCTTCAAGTTCTAGGGTCCTTTCCTTGCCTGCTTCCCTTTTCTGCCTTGCCACTTTAAATCCTCACTAGGCATGGGACGAATGTGAGAGCAAAGACTAGGCCTGGCAACCTGGCCCTGGATGCTTGAGGCATGGGATGATAAGAAAGGAGGAAAGTCAGAAGAGAAGGCCAGTGCATCTGACAACAGGGCTGCCTGTGACACCAACACCAGGAAAGCTGGGCTTCTGCCCCCAACCTGCTCACGAAAGCAGGGGAATGATTGGTCCCATTTACAGTATATTTATGTGACTTTATAAGAAGTTCTTCATCAAAATTAAAATTTAAAAAATTGATATTATGAACGAAAAAAGAAAATAAAAGCAGAGTTCTCAGTTTATTCATGATTTTCTATTTCTGAATGAGTACTAAAGTTAATTTTATTACTTCACCCTAACATGAAATTACTCTGAGTGTGATCTTGCCAGTTGAAAACAGAAAACTATGCTATAAAATACATCAGGCTTTTAGATTATATATGATTTATAACAAATTTATGTGTATACAAATCTAAACTTGGAAAGAGGGTATAAATGGGATTATATGGAATGACACAAATGTCTCTTTGTGTGTATGCTTATATAATATTGGTAATGTGTAAATGTAGTGAATCTCTTATTAGAAATGATAACTCAAATTCTGAAGTGCAATCCTTCCTTCCCTGTGAACAGAGAGGCATGCTCCAAATAAAATCCACATACTTTCACTCTAAGAACATCTATTTCTGAGGGAGCAAAGTGTCCATTTCATGTACTTCTGAATTTCCTTAAAAATTATGAGTTGATTTGTAATGATTTAATATTCAAAGGGTCATTAGATCTAACACAACACCTGACAATTGTTGGTAGGTGGAAAATGTGCCTCTAAAAGGATGGAGAAGAGACACCTGTTTAAAAACAATTTTAACTTGAAAATTTATAAAATATATGGACACACACTGCATACATCTCAACAGTCTTGCGCTAGCAGAAAGCAGGAATACAGACTAAAAATCTAATTGAAGATCTGAGAACACTGCCTGCATTTTGCTAATCTGCATTCATTTTCCAAATCTATGAAAAAAAATCCCTTAAGCGTTTTGGATGTTTCAAATTATTTTCTATATATTTTTTTAAGATCTTTGGCTGGAGGTGTCATCTACCTTCCTTTATGATCAGCTATTTTTCACCAAAAATATTTCCCACATTGGCTGTCATAAACTTTTGATATTTGTTGGGACAAATATTTCCCCTTTCCTAGAATCTAAAGCACAAAATCTGTTATTGTTCTATCTTTGTTCTGTTTCAGAAGTTCAAGTTTCTATAAATATTTTCATACAAAGAAACTATTCCCTTGGTATGACTGTATTATCTGTAGACAGAGTCATAATTTAAAACTAGCTTCAATTTCAGCCCACAGAATCTCCCAGTTTTCAACTGAGATCAATGTCAAACTAAGCTTTTTTTTTTTTTTTTTTGGTAAAAGGAATCAATTTATCACTAATCATAATGCTGGCTCAACTATATTTAAACTTCTAGTTTAATTGTTCGATTATACTGCACATAGAACAATTTTACTTGTTGTATACAGCTATTTCTGAGAGTTCTATTTTCAACTTCTTCCTTTGGAAAGACTATTTAGTTATTTTAAAACTCCATAAATTTTATTTTAACTCTTCTTACTCCTTCTTACTCATTTTTACTTTCCTCAAGATAAATCTAATAATGAAAAAAACAATGCTAGTTAAAAATACTGCCTCTAAAGGCCTATCAAAGCTTGTATTTAAAATATGCATATATTTTTGTGGGGTTGTGGGGGTGATGCAGAATAGTTCTTAGGTTTTTCTATTGCTGAAATAACACTGTAAATCTCTTCCTACCCATGCCTTAAATTCCTCTGTATTTCTGGTTTTACACAACACATATCTGTGAGCTTATATGTCTTCTTAGAAATAACAGCCTCACTTTGGAAAATAAGCACTTAGGAAATGTTCAACCACTTGTGATCACGCATTAGTGCACTTTCCAAGCTATTCTAGGCAGACTGAGCAAATCAGAGAAATTCCTTACCTCTTGAAGGGCGTAAGACAATGCACATGACCAGTAAAGCAAGCACAGCAGAGGTAGCAACTCCAAATACAATTTTTAACCATGTCTACATAAAATAAAGAAAATTAGGCATATATGTAGTTTCTGCTAAACAGAAGTGGCAAGATTTTGATTACATGTAATTCCTATTTCTCCTTTCCCATAAAGCTTTCGATTGTCCTTCACTGATCTGGCAATAATTGCTGGAATTCTTCCAGCTCTGCAAGGACAAATGTTTCTATAGTATATTTAGAACATTTTCCAATCCTAACCCACTCCAGGAAGTGAATACTCGTATACAAATCCTCACCTTCTGAACAATAGAAAACTCTGATCACACTCAACCCAGCCAACCTTCTTTAGCTATAACTGAGGGTGCACATACTAACCTTCATTTTTCCAGATGTTTTTGAAAGTTAGCTAATTTTGACTGTAGAGCGTGGGTCTGTAGATCTGTGAAAACCGTTGAAAAGAAGCAAGTCTGTCTTCCTACTTGGAAGCCGAAGTCAGGACAAGAGTTTTTTTTTCTTTCCACGGACTTTTGAATACTGTGCCAAATTTCAAAAGATTTCTGTAAAATTAGAAACAGATTTTGGGGGCGTTCTTGGCCTTGAAATGAACTACGAGTGGCTCAAGGGAGATTTTATAGCCTTCTCATCCTTGTAAATTCTACACCAACATCTGCTTACATTGACATACAGAGGTATGTTTTTTTTTTTTTTTTTTTACAAGTTCAAGTTTCTTTTTCGAAATCACTCATGGATTGCTTTGGTAAGTCACTGAGTTTTATATAACCTTTTTATTTGTAACTGAAAGATGAATATAAAATAATAAATCTACATGATATAGTCATTATACACATATCTAATTTTTAGCAGAAGAAGAACACTGAAGCGACATAAGATTTTGAGAGAAGTACACCATATAACTGCACTTTTTTCTCCCCTGGGAGATTATGAGGTACTGCAGACAGAAATGTTTTTCTTTCAGCACAATTTCTTTGTCCATATAGCACCATATGCACTTTCAGTAAATACAGAAGTTTAAAAATTCAACTGTCTAAACCCACGGCTGCTTTACTTTAAAGAAATAAAATGCCATCTGGTGAAATTTAGTATGGGTTAGGTGTGTTTGCACAGGCTAGAAAGATGGAAAGATCAGTAAGAATAATTTACCAGCAGACCTTTGGAAGAATGGAAATGGCTTTGCAAGAGTGGTATTTTTGCTTTCCTCTCAGAATATCTTCTGAGAAAGGAGAAGAGTTAGTGATTATAAAAATTTTTACAATAAATAAAGAAGCCTCTGAAAAGAATAGTTTTATGTAAAATTTCATTTTGGCTAAGTCCACAAAATTCCAAAGTGATCGGTCAACTTGACAGATCAGTAAAATGACTAAATTAAAACACCCACATGCACAACAGTTTCTTGGAATATTCTGACAGGTTCAATGGAATTCACTTGGACAACTTCTTTGATTCCCCATGAACACAGTTGTTAACCTACTGTGTCTTTAATTTTTCCACTAATGAATTTTTTTTTTGAATTTTAAATTGTTTTCACCCTGATTAAAACAAGTTTCATGGTGACCTTTCATGGATTATTCATATTACTGAAATCAGTTGTTTGCTTTAGTCAACTAGTCTGGCTGACACGGGTGCTTTCTTCAGCAAAAACCAGGACAGTGGCTTGTGAACTTCTTTTCAGACATTCTCCAGACATCCCTCCCTGAATTCCAGCCTTATGAAAATTCTGTTGAGGAAAATGAGTCATTAAGCACTTACTGGCAGAGGAAAGTATCCACAGCAGCTCCTGGATGAGACCCCTTGTCTGCAGTTGGTGGCCCCTACTTTTACAAACTGAATAATCATTAGGAGTAATGTGTGAGGTAGGCTTTATCTTCATGTGATCGTTAAATACTCAAATCCAAGATACAAGTCACCAGCCTGGTCCAAGATAAACTGCTCCCATGTGGGTCCTCTCAGATCGACTGCCTTCTCTGGAACATTCACACAGTATGTTCTCAGAAATTCTGTCCCAGCCTGCCAAAGCCCGAAAGTCCACAAGTGATTTTTGGAGAGTAATTTGCAAGATTTCACTTTGTGGAGAGAAACTGACACCAATAAATGATTAGGGTGTAATTAAAATGAATATTATTAGCTTTACCAATTAAAAATGCACTGACGTGACTCATCTAAACTATTACTATTCTACAGGTGAGTGTGTGTGTCCAAAAAAGTGTGTGTGCCTCATCAGGCAAACTTTAAGAGAAAGTGGGGTGCTGTAAGAGGGTCACATTTAAGTTGAACACGTTGGTAAGTGGGGAAATTTTGAGGATGAAACATTTTTAATTTTGTTTGTTTTCCTTGGAAATTTGGGTGAGTCAAAGTGTAAATTCTGGAAAATTTCTACTAGTTTGAATTGTTTTAGGAAAATGAAACTGATTATGGAAATAAAGATGACAAGAGCTCTTCCATCTGATTTCATGGGTTAGAAATATATGGTTTATAACAGAGATACATGTGCCTATGCCTTTGAGATAATGTGGGTGCATTCTAATTTGTTTCCAAAGACTTCCATGAAAATTTGGATGTTTTAAAATATTTTACAATTTTTACTGGTTTTTCCTTTTAGAGTCCAAATGAAAATGCTCTAAGTTTCTCCCTTCCTCCCACCCCCACTAAGGAAACTGACTCCTATTTTTTATTTTCTTTCTTTTTTCTTTTTCTTTTTCTTTTTTTCTTTTTTTTTTTTTTTTGGTACCAGAGATTGAACCCAGGGGCACTTAACTACTGAGCCACATCGGCAGTCCTTTTTTGTATTCTATTTAGAAACAAGGTCTCACTGAGTTGTTTTAGGATCTTGCTAAGTTGCTGAAGCTGGCTTTGAACTCATAATCCTCTTGCCTCAGTCCCCCAAGCCACTGGGACTGACTTGTATTCTTACTTTACAGTTAACATACATGTTGGGAAGACAAAAGTGAATCAGACATAGTCTGTATCATTAAGGAGCACACATTCTTGTTCAAGTATGGCAGTTAAATTCTTAATATTTGCTTCTTTTTGTTTTTGGGAGCTTTTGCTGGGTTTGAACTTAGTAGAAAGATTCCCCTGATTGGTTGGTAATTTCTGCATATACCTGGAAGGAAGGACAGAAAAAGCACATAACACATGCTTATAATCTTAATTCAAATCTAGCCATTGTCAGAATTAAAATTTTTCTCAGAAAGCAATTCTAGATCTATAAACTCTGTAAAAACAACAGAGATGATGGAGCAAGAGAAGGACCCTATAAGGCTTATTTTGGAATATAATGGCATTCTGGTAGGCACCTTGGATAATAAGCTACAAAATAAATCCTCAGGTTATGAAGGGGGCTTGATAGAGCTATGTACTCATAACTATTATATATTTGCCATATTCCCAGGAAATGCATCCCATATACATTCCTAGAATACAAAGGTAAGACAAAGCTGACAGCATAAATAGAGATGCTCTCTCTTCCTTTTGGGGTGGGAAATAAAGAAATAATAATTTACTTATTAACCCAAAACTATAAGAAGTTTTAAGATTCAGTTATAAATAAAGAGTATGAGCAAATAAAATGTTTGGTTTTATACTCTTTAAAGTGATAAGTTGCTCCTAAAAAGTCTCAGATGTCTTAAAAACTTGCTCACTTGATTCATCAAGTTGGATAAACATTTCTTATTTACTCTTATATACAGAGTGCTCTAAAACATTATTTCATTCAACCAACTTATTTTGTTGAACAGGAAACAGAGTCCAGATAGCTTTGGTAACTTGCCCAAGACTCTAAGAGGACCCAAAGTCACTATATTACATTGCTTCTTTGTTACACATCCTAAGGTTGATTTTAAAGTATTAGAGGTTTTTTTTTTTAATTTAAAATGATACCTCATTGATTTTCTCCTGAAAGACACCTAAAAATGTGATGGTAGAATCATTAAAGCTAATATACACACAATCCTCACATCCTCAGTGTACATTATTAACCAGTCTCGTTCTACAATGACTGTGTCTAAAGTTGGTTAAGTTCTTTAGAACTTTGTTAGAATTGAAGTTTCCAGCTTAAACATAACTTTAAAAATATTTCTACACTGCCTGGGAATAAGGAATCTTCCTTCAGATTCTTATTTAAGGAACTCATCAGAATATCTATCATCAAACAGACTTCTGAGACCCAAGCTAGGAAGAGTCCTAAGGTCTTTAAAATTCAAACTCACAATAACTATAATATAGTATAGATGTGGAAGAATTGTTACAACATAGTATCAATGAGAAAGGATCTAGCTGAAATAACTTTTTGAATCTGATCTAATTTCTAAAACTACAATTGTAACATAAAAAACTATGAAGAAGCATGCCTCCCAGTTTGTAATTGGTACCTACTACCTTTATAAGTGCATAATTATATGTCAGTGGTTCATTATCCTATCATAAATAGAACAATTTCTCTGAGGCAAGGAGAGTTAGCTATCAGAATTGGGTCAGAAAAGAAGGAGAAATAATTCATTTCACTGAGTGCTGAGAAAACAGACTCAAGACAAATCTGTGCTTCTATGTAGTTTAAAAATGTAAACATTATATCTCCTTAGAAATGTTTAATCAATAGGAAGATGAGTTAAATAACAAACTGAATGTATAAGTACCTTAAATACTTTATACAACTTAATGAGTTAAATAATAAATTGAATGTATAAGTACCTTAAATACTTTAATACAACTTAATAAAACACACTGCTATTTCACTAGCATTTTAAAGTATATTACTACTAGTAGTAAATGCTTATTGAACACTATTATTGACCCTGACATTTTTCGAAGCACTTCACTTGTATCACTTCAACTCTAATCATCCTCCCAGGAAATTTAAGAAATTTTCCCAAAGCCATACAGCTTATTGGTGATAGAGATGGGACATAAACTAAACCCAGGTAGTATTTATAACACTATTTGATTGATTCATGTTTAGAGTTCTGACAGAAGGAGTTTATGGATACTGTGATTGTGATGTATAATCCAGGAAAGAACTAGAAGAATATGAAAAAAAGGGAAAAAAATTAGATGAGCTAATACACTGGATATATTAATTAATACAAAATTATGTTTCCTAGTGTAATTAAATAATAAGATGGGAAGTAAAGGAATTTTTTTTTTACAAGATGACAGCAAGTTTCATTTAATGTTTCTATTCAAGGTGATGATAAGGCCCAAGTATTGTTATAGAAATCAGTGACCCAGATAGAGCAAAGAAATAAAGATCCCTACAGATGGAGTTGGCAAAGCAGTGAGAGGCTAAAGTATTAATTGAGAGGTTCTTTTTTTTTTTCTCCCTAGTCAAAAGTTTTTCTTATTGTGTAACCATCATGCAGTAATTGAGATGTTCTTGTGGGAACTTAATTCACCCAAAATTTTGGCATAATTGGTGTCAGGCGGGAAATGTCCCAAGTCATATTTGAAATTCTTTTTTTTTTTAATTAATTTTTATTGTAGGTTGTTCAAAACATTACATAGTTCTTGATATATCATATTTCACACTTTGATTCAAGTGGGATATGCGCTCCCATTTTTACCCCATATACAGATTGCAGAATCACATCAGTTGCACAACCATTGATTTACATATTGCCATTCTGGTGTCTGTTGTATTCTGCTGCCTTTCCTATCCTCTACTATCCCCCTCCCCCCTCCCCTCCCCTCTTCTCTCTCTACCCCCTCTACTGTAATTCATTTCTCCCCCTTACATTTTTCCTCCTTTCCCCTCACTTCCTCTTGTATGTAATTTTGTATACCCCTGAGGGTCTCCTTCCATTTACATGCAATTTCCCTTCTCTCTCCCTTTCCCTCCCACCTCTCATCCCTGTTTAATGTTAATCTTCTTCTCATGCTCTTTGTCCCTACTCTGTTCTTAGCTACTCTCCTTATATCAAAGAAGACATTTGGCATTTGTTTTTAAGGGATTGGCTAGCTTCACTTAGCATAATCTGCTCTAATGCCATCCATTTCCCTCCAAATTCTATGATTTTGTCATTTCTTAATGCAGAGTAATACTCCATTGTGTATAAAATCAGAGACATGGCGTCTGATAGAAGAAAAAGTTGGCTATGATCTACATACTGTGGGGTCAGGCTCCAAATTCCTCAATAGGACACCCATAGCACAACAGTTAATAACTAGAATCAACAAATGGGACTTACTCAAACTAAAAAGTTTTTTCTCAGCAAAAGAAACAATAAGAGAGGTAAATAGGGAGCCTACGTCCTGGGAACAAATCTTTACTCCTCACACTTCAGACAGAGCCCTAATATCCAGAATATACAAAGAACTAAAAAAATTAGACAATGAGATAACGAATAACCCAATCAACAAATGGGCCAAGGACCTGAACAGAAATTTCTCAGAGGAGGACATACAATCAATCAACAAGTATATGAAAAAATGCTCACCATCTCTAGCAGTCAGAGAAATGCAAATCAAAACCACCCTAAGATACCATCTCACTCCAGTAAGATTGGCAGCCATTAGGAAGTCAAACAGCAACAAGTGCTGGCGAGGATGTGGGGAAAAGGGTACTCTTGTACATTGCTGGTGGGACTGCAAATTGGTGCGGCCAATTTGGAAAGCAGTATGGAGATTTCTTGGAAAGCTCGGAATGGAACCACCATTTGATCCAGCTATTCCCCTACTCGGTCTATTCCCTAAAGACCTAAAAAGAGCACACTATAGGGACACTGCTACATCCATGTTCATAGCAGCACAATTCACAATAGCAAGACTGTGGAACCAACCTAGATGCCCTTCAATAGACGAATGGATAAAAAAAATGTGGCATTTATACACAATGAAATTCTTTATAAAGGAGTCAGAAAGGCATCCAGGTCAAGATAGCAAATTGAGTATACACACAGATTTCCTTGCCTTCCAAAACTCCATTAAGTGGACCACAAGGAAGGAAAAGGACACACAGACAACCAACAAAGGACAGAGAGAGTATCTTCAATGGGATAAAGCAGAACAGAAATAGCAGCTGCCTCCAACATGTGTAGAAAGGACCACCTTGCTGCCAGAATGGGACTTTTCCAGACCTAACATAGAGATTACCACTGAGGGTAGGAGAAAGAGCTGAAGCTGGAAAGAGGACCAACAGGACACACACATGGAAATTTTTACCTCTTGGTGTAGAACAATCTGTAGCTGGCATTTATTTCAGGCAAAAACAAAATAAAAAACAAAAACAAAAAACCAGAAGATTTAATTTTAAGAGAGATCAAGCTGTGACTAGAGAACACAGCAGTACACCCAGGCTGACCATGCCTCCAGTTCAATGGCTTCCTCATCTTCAATCCTGAAGCTTTCCAGCTCATACCAGGGTTTTCCATTCTCACCTTATTTTTTAATATATGCTCCTAAACAAGAGTTATAGGCAAAAATAATGACTTCTTTAAAAAAAGAATTAAAATTCTAAAACACAAAAGAAGAATTTTTTTAGAAAAAAAACTAAGATGAATGAGTGGAGAAAAAATGCAAGGAAAACAGAAAAAAAATGATCATTCTGGGAATAGAAGTACACTTTTTTTCAAAGTTTGAATTTTTCAAAAACTTGTTGAATCTTATCTGTGAGATTCAGCCAGATATTGCCATCATCTAGTCCCCAGGCTATGAAAACAGAACATTAAGAAACAAATAAACTCCTCATGATAGATAATTTTATGTTTCAACTCAACTGGGTAAGAGATATCCAGATAGCTGTTAAAACTTTAACAACTGGGAATGTGTTTCTGGAAGAGATTAGCATCTAGATCAGCATATGAACAAAGATCAGCTTCCAAAAATATGGTCATGCATGATCTGGTCTGTTGAGGGTCTGAGTAGAATAATAAGGCAAAAGAAGGGCAAATGGTCTCTTTCTTCTTGAGCTGGGACATCTATCTTTTGCCCTAGGATTCCAGTTCTTTGATCTCTGAACACTGGACTTATCAGTGCCATTCCCTGGCTTTCAGCCTCCACAGTGCTTGAACTAGTTCATTTGTCTCCTTCCTTCTTCCCTCCCTCCCTCCCTCCCTTCCTTCCTTCCTCTTTATTTCCTTCCTTCCTTCCCTCCCTCCTTTCCTTCCTTCCTTCCCTCCCTCCTTCCCCTCCTTCCTTCCTATCATATGTCTATGTAATTTATTTACCCATCTATCCAGCCATTGTTCCTAATGATTCTCTTACTTTGGAGAAAACTGACTAATTCAGATTTTCTGTTTTGGGTGAATTTTCTTCCCATCTTAGTTCTTTAAATTCACTTTAGTTTTGAAAATTTCTTCTTTTACACTTTAAAGTTTTAATTATTCTACTTTCAAGAAGTTATTATTCTTGCCTATATAAAGTCACTAGATTGTGTGACTGAAAATATGATTCCTGAAAACTTTTTAAAGTCAGTATAGATTCTGGGAAATACAATTAGGCAAATCTTTCAGAACAGAAAGACAATGATGGACAATATAATGAAAAATATAAGAAACATAGAATATATAAACGGAGGAAATTTAAGGAATAAAACTCAAGAAAAGAGGTAGAGAAAGTTTACTATGGAATGAATGCAAGAGAATTTCCTAAAACTGAAGAAGAAAATATGTTTCGGGTCCACAAAATGCCCAACACAAAATATGAGAAAAGAATCACACTTAGCCACATAATTGTGAAATTCCAGAATTAATTATAAAGAGAAAATCCAGAGAAAAGCAAAATTCAGACTGACAACAAACTCTCCATTGCCAATTAGATGCTGCAAAATAAGGGAAAAATGTTTTCAACATTTTGAAAGAAAATGCTAATCAAATCTACTTAGCCAAGATACTGTCAAATATGAGGACAGAATAAAGGTATTTTCAGATGTGTGATATTTCAAAAAGTGAATTCCCCAATTATCCATTGTAAGAAGGAACTTAATAATGTATTTCATCAAAATGAGGGAAAAAAATGCTGGAGTTATCATTCAGGGGAGAGCAAACGAGGAAGCCAGAAGCGAACAACATTGTGAGAGCTCCTGTCTCCAGCCACTTCTGAAGTCAGATCTAGTCTGTTTGTGTAGCAATTTCTTTTTAAATTTGGGTTGTATTTTATACCGTTTGTAACCAAAGGAGTTTATTGGTCACAATATGTTGGAGGTTCTTGATTTAATGCAAAAGTAGCATCTTAACATTCTCCATTGAGCAGCATGACAATTGGAACACAGAAAAAGAAATGCAGTCCCATCAAATTACTTAGCTCAAAAGCAATGCCTGAGTAGCCATAATAAATCAAACTGCCCACTGGTTTTAAATTTTTAAAATTCACTAAGGACAAATCACAAGACATCTGTATAGTCAGAGAAATTAATGATTTTAACAAGTGTTAAAATAAATGTACATCTAGTATAAGTTGGAAAGTAAAAAGGAGTAAGTTAAGCCGAGGACAGGAAAACTCATCTCTTAATGCAGACAGTCAAGAATAAGAAATATGGAATGAATTTAACAAAATCATGTTATATACATATAAATGCACCAAAGGAAATTTCATCTTTATGTATATGTAGAAAGTGCCAATCAAAAATACAAGAGTGAAAGGAAGATCAGTAGTGTAGAGAAGAAGAAAAATGGGAGGTAAGAAAAGAAGAAAACAGGGCAGGAGAATAGAGATTGAAATTAAATTCCTTATATATATAATTTTGTCAAAATGAACCAAGATACTATGTATGATTATAATGTTCTCATTAAAAAAAATGACTTTAAAATATGGGGGAAAAGATTAGGAATTAAAAATTAAAAAATTCCTATTCTCTGAAAATTCCTTTTCTGAACAGAATAGGAATTGTGCTGAACAGAATAGGAATTGGAGGCACTGCCATGTTATCATTGATAGACCCAACCTGATTTTCTCTTAAAATTGGGAGCCATTTTGCCACAAAGTCATGAAAAGATAATTTCGGCTTTACTGTAAATTACTGCAAATTCTGAACTAGCTTGGAATGCCTGCCCATGCCCAAACTCACCCATGCCTGGCTCTCTGACCAGATAGCAGGCCTCTCTGAAACTTTAGTGACACCGTACAAATCCTTGCCTTCCCTGGCCAGATAATGACCTTCTCTGAGACTCTAATGACCTTCATAAATTCTGATGTCGGGCCAGCAAAAATGTAAACTAGCATTAGTGTTATGCTCGACAGAGTTTTGTTATCTGTAACCCCCCTTTGTGTAACTTTCTGAGCTATAAAGCTGGGCTGCAAGAAAGTTGCAGCGATGTCTTGTTCCCACAGTTTTTGTGGGGAGAAGCAGCCCAGCTGGTCAAAATAATAAGCTTGCTTTAATTTGATTTTAATTGGAGTCAGTGGTCTTTTCTTGCGCCCTGGTCTAACAATCATCATCAGGTATTGAGGACATACTGTAGGATGGGAATATTTGCCTGAGCAAAAATACAAAAGCCATATAATTTTTTAATGCAATTTCAGAAGTTCAAAAAACAAGTCTACAAGTTCAAGTTCATGTCCACTGCTAAGTAGTTTCATACCATAGGTGAAATTTGGGCTTGGCTTCTTTTCTGATCCTTTTTTTAAAAAGTTTTCTTTTAGTTGTTATTATTATTATTATTATTATTATTATTAGAGTTTTCTAGTTTTACAGAGTAGTTGAGTTCATCCCAACAAACTCATACATGCATAGAAATCTACTTTAGTTCATGACTCTCGCTTTCCCTGCTCCTTTTTCCTTCCCATACTCTATCCTCTCTCCCATTCTTCTTCCTCTACTCTACTAGAGTTCCTCACATTCATCTATTAATTTCTATTTGATTGGTTCTTTATGTTATCTAATCCTTCCCTCCCACTTTCCTTTATTTTATTCTAGCTTCCACATATAAAAGAAAACATTCAACCTCTGAGTTTGGCTAATTTCACTCATCATGATATTTTTCGTTTCCATCTATTTACCAGCAAATGCCATTAATTTCATGAATGGATTAAAATTGTGGTATTCATCTATCAATAGGCATCTAGGTTGATTCCATAATTTAGCAATTTTGAATTGTGCTGCTATAAACATTGATGTGGTTGTATTGCTTACTCTAGTATGCCAATTTTAGATATTATGAGAAAATACCAAGGAGTGGGGTATGAGGGTCACATGGTTTCATCCCTATTTTTTTTTTGAGGAATCCCTGTCTGCTTTCCAGAGTGGTTGTACTAGTCTGCAGTCTTAGCAACAGTGAATGTACAAGTTTACCTTTCTCCCCACAACCTTTATGTATTTTCTTTTGAGCAGTTTCTCTTTAGTTCTTTAGCCCATTTATTCTTTGATTTTTTGGGGGGTGGGTGTTGTTTTTGAGTTCTTTGTTCTGGATATTAATTCCATATTGGAAGAGTAGCTGGCTAAGATTTTCTTGCATTCTGTAGGCTGTCTCTTTACACTATCATTTCCTTTGCTGTGTAGAAGCTTTTTAGTTTAAGAGCTCCCCACTTTTTGATTATTAGTTGTTTTTTTCTTATGCTTTGGGGTCTTGTTAAGAAAGTTGGTGCCAGCACCTATATGATGGAATGTTGATCCTATGTTTTCTTCTAGCAGTTGTAAAGTTTTTGTTCTAATTCCTAAGTCTTTGATCCCTTTTGATATGCTTTTTGTGCAGGTGAGTGATAGGGGTCTAATTTGATTTTTTAAAACATAGCTATCTAAGTTTTTCAACACCATTTGTTAAAAAGGCTGTCTTTTCTCCAAGATTATTATTTTTTGGCTCCTTTGTTAGATATGAAACAGCTATAGGTATCTGGATTTGTCTCTGTGTCTTCCATTCTGTTCCATTAAGTCTTCATGTAGTTTGTGATGCCAAGATCATCCCTTTTTTTTCACTACAGCTCTGTAGTATAATTTCAGATCAGGGATTGTGATGCTTCTTGTTTTGCTTTTCTTGTTTAGTATTGCTTTGCCTATTCTGGGTCTGTTATTCTTCCAAACGAATTTAAAAATTGTGTTTTTTTCCCAATTCTGTGAAGATTTTCACTGGTATTTTGAATCTATATGTTGCTTTTGATACTATGAGCATTTTGACGATATTAATTGTGCCTATCCAAGAATATGTGATGTCTTTCCATCTTCATTTTCTGTCTTCAGTGTTCTATAATTTTCATTGTAGAGCTTTTTTTTTTTTTACCTCCTTGGTTAGATTAATACCCATGTATATCATTTCTTTTTTTGAGGTTATTGTGAATGGGTTGGTTTTCCTGATTGACTGAATCACTATCGGAGTTTAGGAAAGCTATTGATTTATGGGTGTTGATCATATATCCTGCTACTTTGCTAAATTCATTTATAACCTTTAAAAGTCTTCTGGTAGAGTTTTTGGATCTTCTAGATAAGGATCATATTATTAGCAAACAGAGATAATTCGACTTCTTTTTCTAATTATATTGACTTCCTTTTCTTTCTCAATCACTCTGGTTAATGTTTCCAGGACTGTATTGTATAAGAGTAGACAGAGTGGACAGCCTTGTTTTTTTATCTGAATTTAGAGGCAATGCTTTTAGATTTTCTCCACTAAGTATTATGTTGACTTTGTGTTTGTCATAAATGGCCTTTTATGATGCTGAGGTAAGTTTCTTCAATTCCTAACTTCTCCAGTGTTTTTCACATGCATGGGTTTTAAATTTTATCAAAGGCCTTTTCTGCATCTATTGAGATTATCATGTAATTTTTGTCCTTGATTATGTTAAGTGATGTATTACATTATTCATTTGTGTATGTTGAACCAACTTGCATTCCTGAAATGAACCCCAATTGATCATCTTTTTGATGTGATTTTTAACTATAGTTTGCTAATGTTTTATTAAGGATTTTTTCATCTATGTTCACCAGGGATTGTGGTCTATAGTTTTCTTTCCTTAATTCATTCGTTGTCTAATTTTGGTATTAGCTTCACAAAAAGTATTTGGAAGCCAGGCGTGGTGGCACACAACTGTTATCCTAGCAGCTTGGGAGGCTGAAGCAGGAGGATTGCAATTTCAAAGACAGCCTCATCAAAAGTGAGGCACTAAGCAACTCAGTGAGACCCTGTCTCTAAATAAAATACAATATAGGGCTGGGGATGTGGCTCAGTGATCAAGTGCCCCTGAGTTCAATTCCCAGTAACCCCTCCCCCCCCAAAAAAGTATTTGGGATTGTTCCCTCCCTTTCAATTTTGTGGAATAATTTGAGAAAGATGGGTGTTAGTTCTTTTCTAATGCTCTGGTAGAATTCAGCTGAATATCCATCAGGTCCTGGATTTTCTTTTCAGGAAGGCTTTTAATTCTGTTTCAATTTTGTTACTTGTTATTGGTTTGTTTAGGTTATTTATATCTTCCCAATTCAATGTGGGCCCGTCATATGTGTCAAGAAATTTGTCAATGTGTTTCAGATTTTTCAGTTTATTGGAGTATACATTTTCAAAATATGTTCTGATAATCTTCTGAATTTCAGAATGCTCTGTGGTGATATCTCCTTTTTAATCTCTGATCTTATTGATTTTTCTTCTCAATCTTCCTTTTGGTGAGTTTGGCTAAGCATTTGTCAATTTTATGTATCTTTTCAAAGAACTAAATTTTATTACATTGATCCTCTGTATTGACTTTTAAAATTCTCAATTCCATTGATTTTTGGCTCTGATATTAATTGTTTCCTGTATTTTACTAGATTGAGGGTTAGTTTGTTCTTTTTCTATGGCCTTGAGGTTGAGCACAAGCTTATTTTATTTGGGATCTAATTTTTAAACGTAAACACTTAGTGCTATAAACTTTCCTCTTAGAAATGATTTCATACTGTCTCAGAGATTTCAGTATGATGTGTCTTTGTTCTCATTTATTTCTAAGAATTTCTTGATTTCTATTTTCATTTCTTCTTTGATCCATTCTTTAATTAAGAGAATGTTGTTCAAATTTACATGTGTTTATGTAGTTTCTATTATTTTTCTTGCTGTTGATTTCAAGCTTTATTCCATTCCATAATGATCTGATATGATAACTATATGGAGATTTTATGTGTGTATGTGTGTGTGTGTGTGTGTGTGTGTGTGTATGTGTATGTGTGTAGGTGTGTGTGTAGTATTTGCTAAGATTTGCTTTCTGGTCTAGGAGATATGGTCAATTTTGGGAAAATTTCCATATTCATCTGAGACAAAGGTAAATTCAGCTGTTTGGGGTTGGAATATTCTATAGATGGCTGTTAGGTCCATTTGATTTATAGTGTTGTTTAGGTTGAAAATATCTTTTTTGATTTTAAGTTTTGATGACCTGTCTATTGGTGATAAGACTGTATTGAAATCCCCCAGTATTATTGTGTTGGGGATCTATGTGGGATTTAATGTCATGATGTATTTTTTCCATGTAATTGGGTGAGTTAATATTTGGGGCATAAATGTTTACTACTGTTCTATCTTCTTGTTGGATTGTTCCCTTTATTAGTATGTAGTGACTTTCTTTGTGTCTTTCAATTAATTTTTGCTTGAAATCTCTTTTGTCAGATAAGAGACTACCTACTCCTGCTTGTTTTCTTGGACTCCATGCCTGGAATATTTTTTGCTATCCTTTACCTTCTGTCTGTGGGTGTCTTTGCCTATAAGATGAGTCTCTGTAAATAGCTTATAGTTGGGTCTTGTTTTTTGATCCATTCTGTTAATCTGTGCTTTTAATTAAGAGGTTGAGACCATTGACATTCCATGTTAATATGCATATGAGTTTGTGTTTTCTGCCATTTGGGTTTTTATTTTATAATTTTTATCTTGTCTTGATTATCATTTAGTGGATTATCTTTTATTAAACTTCTTTATGGGACTTGGGGATTATTCTTTAGTTCCTCTATGTGCAGTTTATCTTTTAGTATTCTTTGTAGTGCTGACTTGGTACTCATTAATTCTTTTTGTTTTTTCTTGTGGAAAGTTTTTATTTCCCCCTCAAGTTTGAAACTGAGTTTTGCTGCACATACTGACCTTGGCTGACAGTTGCGTTCTTTTAGGGCTCGTAATATATCATTTTAGGCCCTCCTTATTTTAGGGTCTGAGCTGAAAAATCAGAAGTGAGCCTTATTGGTTTGCTTGTAATGTGACGTAATGTTTCTCTCTTGAGGCTTTTAATAGTCTTTCCTTATTTTTATGTTAGGCACTTTGATTATAATATGTCTTGGCAAGCTTCTTAAATGACTGGGTCTATCTGGAGTCTTATGTAAGCCTCCTGTAGGTGGATGTCTATCTTGTTTCTGATATGGAGAAATTTTCTGTAACTAATTAAAAATGTTCTTTATTTTCCTTTTGTTTGTATCTACATGATCTCTTCTATCTCAATGATTCTTAGGTTTGTTCTTCTAAAGTTGTCCCAGAGTTCTTTTATATTCTAGTCATGTTCTATAATCTTTTTCCTTTGCTGCCTTCTCTATACTAAAGATCATATAGCCTGTCTTCAATGCCTGAAGTTCTGTCTTCAAAGGCTGAGGTTCTATTTTCTATACAACTTAATCTATAGTGATGCCTTCAAGTGAATTTTTAATTTGATTTTTTGTGTCTTCCATTTCTAGGAGTTTTGTTTCATGTCTTTTCAATATTTCTACTGCTTTTTTTATTTACATGTGCATGGTTTATTAGTAGTTATTAAGAAGCCAAAGTAATTTGTGGTGATATAAATCAGAACAATGGTTATCTATGGGGAGAAGGTTTATTAGTTATCTTTCAATTATCTTTCAATTTTTATTAGTTATCTTTCAATTACAAGAACAAAATACATAAGATGATCAACCTACGAAAAGGAAAGGTTTATGTTGGCTCACAGATGGAAGGTTTAAGTCCACGGTTCATTGGCTGTGGATTTGTGCCTGTGGCGAAGCAGTATATCAAGGCAATAGTGGGTGGCAAAGAAAGCTGTTAACCACATGGATGGGAATCGAACAAAGAAAGAGAGGAGGGACCAGGGCTTCAGTATCCACTTTAAGTGCCTATCCCCAGTGACCAATCTTCTTCCAATCAGACCCCATTTCTTGAAAGTTTCATTGTCTCCTAATAGTACCATAGGCTGGAAACCATGCCTTTAACACATGGGCCTGTGGAGAGCATTTCAGATCCAAACTTTAGCAGGAAGCAGGAGGAACCTCTCAGATGATAAAAATGTTTTATAACATAGTAGGTTGTTGAACACACAAGCACATACGTTTTTCAAAAGTTATTGCATTTTACACTTATGATCTGTACATTTTATTACATATAAATTATACTTAACCTTAATAAAATCATCACAATACCATGTGGACCATAGGAGAAGCAGTAGACAAGAAATTCTAAGACATGTATGAATTACAAACTTAACTCTGTCACTTACTATTATTTTGATCTACTTCTTTATTAAAGGAAATTATCATCTCCTGTAACTGGTCTCTTAATTACTTCCTTAGATTTTCTTTTAGTTCATTTAACATTTTAATAATATTTTTTTATTATTCTTCTCTAGATTTTCACCCATCTCACTGTCAGTGGGATCCTTTGTTGGGGTATTGTAGTTTTGGCGGGGGTGGGGGGATATTTCTTCACCTGTTTCCTCATGTTTTCAGAGATTTTGGTCTTGTGCATCAAATAAGGTAGATTCCTCTACCTCTTTTTTTGCATGTGTCCTTTTGTGCAAAATTATCTTATTTGTTCTGGGACTTCATGCTCTGGTTGTTCCATCTTGGGTCCTTGTTGATGGTTTGAGGCCTTTGTCTCCTCATTTCTTTGAGTTAGAGTAATGTCAGGGAATGTTTAATTCAGCAGCAGAGTCTCTAAACTGTGATCTTTAGTGTCCTCAAGTATCCCAGAATCTCAAAGAATGGGGGCAAAAAAAATAATAGAAAAAACTATTGCAGATAACAAACAGTGTTAAAGTAAATACCCCGATCCTACTATGACATCTTCAACATTAATTTGCCACCAATAAGGAAGAATGGTGGATTCAGCAATTGTCAACAGTGTCAACAATAACCATGAACTAGCTCTAGCTTTAAAGCAAACAGCAGGTGTCAACTATATCATCCACAGCAGTAATGATTGAATTAGTATTAATTGTGGGGGAAGGAGTTATTTAAACTAATTAGTTTTGAACAGTGGTAAAAATACAGTTAATTAGGGGGAAAGAAAATGTCTTAAGAAGTTAGAAAAGACTTTACAACTTCATAAAGTGAACAGAGAGAATGCAAAAGAGATGTAGCAGGTGATGTTTATTCAGATGGAGGGGAAAAAATAGAAGAAGTAAGGTATTGGGAAGGAGAAAAATAGAATTTGGCCATTAGCAGAAAAGAGAAAGAGAACAAGAGAAATAAACTAATGAATACAATACAAAATCAAACCAAGGTATACAACCCAAGAATTCCAAACCCTCACAAGACAATGCTAGGGGAAAAAAATCGCATTTTAACAATATTAAATATGCTAAAAAAGAAAAAGAGACAAATAAGTGTATGTATATTTGTTGTTGAAACAATCAGCACAGCCAGAATTTACATTCTCTCTCTCTCTCTCTCTCTCTCTCTCTCTCTTTCATACACACACACACACACACACTGAATAAAAATAATAATAAATAAATAAAATGGCTGAAATTTTTAAATTAAATTTTAAAAGCCAAGTATCTTAGTGAAGACTGAAGAAAACTTCCACACTGAGGTGGTCAAAATATTTGACCAGAATGGGTAGTCATTATCTGTGTCTAATAGTCTTTCTTTCCAATTCATTCATGAGATATGAACTGATAGAGCAAGGGGCGGGGATTTTAACCCCATTCTGTTTTTGTGTTGCTCTCTGAAATACCAGTTGGAGCATCCTAAGATTGCAGCTGTTTGATATAAGACTCAGCTTCCCTTCTCATCAGTATCAGGTGAGATGGGTTAAGACTTACTATCAGTTGACATTTGTCCATTTGGACCAATTCACTGCATTCCCAAGGAGTGAAGAATTTTATGAGAGAGTTCTAGCAGGTTTGCTCAGAAGTCTAATCAGGCCTCAGGGGCTTTGTTGGGTGGGGTCTTCTTTGGAGAGACTAGATTGACTTGCACCTAGGGCTAGACAGTAGCTGATCTCTTCTGCAGGTTTGATTTTCAGAAGCCCCCCAAGAAATCCAGTCATGGAGCAGTGAGGGCTGATCCTCAATTCACTGCTGCTCAGGAACACAGGAGATGATAATTTCCTTTAATAAAGAGTGTATTCACCCACTTCAGCTGGTCTGCTGAGCCTCCTGACACAAAGAAACAAGTTAGGCTCCCATTTTCCCTTACAACTTGAATCTCCTAAGGTACAGTCTACTCCACTCCAGTTTCTCTCACATTCAATCAGGTATAGCCTAGGTCTCTGGACAGGTAGCTGCTGGGATATTGTGGCTGTGTGTGTGTGTGTGTGTGTGTGTGTGTGTGTGTGTGTGTGTGAGAGTGTGTGTTTCTAATCTCCTGGGTCCCTCAGACACTGACTTTCCTCTTCCCTCTCTCTACTCCTTTTGAAACATTTGCTGCCTAGCACAGTAGAAAAAGAATGAGTAAAGGAAAAAAGCTGGGTTTTTATTCAGGAATCCACACATTCAACCAAATTAAAAATAAAAAACGATAAATGTTACCAAATCAAAGAAATGAAAATAAAATACTCAAGTGAATACTTTTCATTTGTTGCAGAGATTAAACAGATGAGACAATCCTGTGTTGGCAAGGCTACAGGATAAGTGGCACTCTCATAATCAGCTAGTGGTAGAAGAAAGATGAAGAACACCTTGGAGCACAATTTCAGAGTAAATATCAAACCGTTTAGAATCTTTGGTATTACAGTTCTGTCTCTAGGTATGCATTTTAAAGATAACACTAGATAAGCATACAACGATGAAAATACAAGAATATTTGTTGAAACTTGATTTATAATATTTAGAAATGAAAATATTTGAAAGACCATCTTGGTGAAATTTGAAAAATGAATTATGTAACATGAATTTGAATGATGCAGGTCTAAAGGTGCTGACATAATAATACATCTAAAACCTATTGCTTAATGTACATGACATCATTCCATTTTGTGGAAGGGGATAAAGACATGTTTGTAGGTGTATTTATCATAGAAACTGTAGAAATATATACCTCAGAGCCATGGGTACCAAGTGGGGTTTGGTGTGTATTGATTACCCGGGAAACAGATAAGAAGGGAAGAGCATTGTCAATAGTAATTTATGAGCAACAATAATAAATCCCGCTAATGCAGATATTTCTTTTTTATTCCCTTCATGCCAAACAATGTTAGTGATTCAATATTCCTTTCAGAAGCAGAACACTCCATCCTACCATATCTCATCCTTGGTATGTTATTTCATCAGAAGTCAAAAAGTGGTCTCCCAGTGAGATAATCAAATTAGATCCAAGGGCCATTTGATCAAAAAAAAAAAAAAAAACTGTATGGGAACATAGTTTATTGTGGAAGTAAAAAAATATTCCTGTGTGTTCATTGTGCAAAGTATATCAGGCCAAGTATCGGATCTTCCAATCCTTGCCCTGTTTCACTCTGCACACCTCACTTCTGTCCTCCAATATGGTCCCTGGTCCACTAGTGTAACCTGGGACCCTCTAACCACCTACCTGCCAGCCCATGCCTCAGCCACAGCCCTTATCCTTTATGAACTTGCGTATTTTTTTCTTAACTCTTATTCCCATAGCTAGTCTGAATTTTAAAGGAATTGCACTAAAATACCATGATTTAATTAAAAGTTATGATGGTCTTGATTGTGATGGATTCAGATATCATGGCTGGCCAATAGGAAGGTTGTGTAACTATTTCTGGAAGTAAATTTAAAATAGTAAAGAGATCAGAAGTGGCGATAGGACATTCTATAGCACATCCTATGTCACATCATACAGATTTCTACTTCTTGTTACCCTGAGTAAGTCCAGTCTTTTAGGTTTTCAAGAGGAAAGTCTTTGCTGTCATGGGAAAAAAATATCAACTTGAGGACTATGCAGTCTTAACCTACATATAAATAACTTTTCTATGTGTCTGGTAGAAGACATCAGGAAACATGGAGAGAGAAATAGGAAAAAAAAGTTTATGGATAAGAAAGTAACAAGGATATAACCAAAATAGGCTCAAGTCCTTGCTCAAATGTCACCTCCTCCTTAAGGCCTAATCACCTATGGAAAGCTGAAGCTTCTTACTACCTTTTCTTACTCTTTTTCCCCCACATACCACTTTCCAGAATCCTTTAACATTGTGTGTGTGTGTGTGTGTGTGTGTGTGTGTTACTATGTATTGAGCTCAAGGGCTCTTGCACATTAAGAGAACATATTAAGAGAGCATACCACTAAACTATATCCCCAGCCCTCTATGACATTTTAAAATGTGCTAACATTATTTTTTGCTTATTGCCTCTTTGTCCTCACAGGACTCCATTAGGTCAAGTAATTTTGTTTTGATCATATATTCCAAGGGCTTTTGAACAATGCTTGTACGGGGGCCTCTGAGTTCCAGAAAGCCTATGTGGCCACCTGGACCCTTGGGCTGCTGAGGAATTGGGCTTTTCCTTTGATTGGCACAAACTCTAATGCATAAAATAGGTATTCAATAAATATTTTTAGTTGTACTTGGATACAATACCTTTATTTTATTTACTTATATGTGGTGCTGAAGACCGAACCCAGGGCCATGCACGTGCTAGGTGAGCACTCTACAGCTGAGCCACAAACCCAGCCCTTCAATAAATATTGTTGCATGAATAAATGAAGAAAGGAAAGAAGATGTAGAGGACATGGAGCTCTCCTTCTGCCCTGTGAGGGCCCATGCTGGGTAACGCTAAAGGGCAATACTTCCAGGTATGGCCAGTAAAGGGTCAAGCTCGTGTTTGTGAAGCAACCAGATATTAACCATTGTTATCTAACAATGGTCATCTAATCCCTGTGCTACTGCATCAGGGTGCCTTTCAAGATGGATTGCAGGGTTTTTATTATAATGTGGAGAATTAGTAATAGGAGACGTCACTGCAACTATTCAGTTATTTTCCCCTGAGAACTGAGGAAAGATTACCAGCTATTTATGAGAAGTATCTCTTTTATAGATTAGTAAAGTGAGAATTAGTTGAACTCCATGTCTCCTTCATATGACATTCTAATTAGTGAAATTTCAATGAATATATAATCTAATCATTACTGTGTTCCACTGTGATGATTTTTTTTTCTAGCAACTTGTACTTTTTAAAAAAATTGGAGTAGTATGAGTATTATAATTAATTATAAGGGAAATCATTTGATTAAATCCTAGAGATGGTAGAAGTCTAGAAAAATCTGCGTGGTGTTCTTGTGCCAAAATTGTGGAACTCTTTTGACTAGCAATTTACCATGTTCCTGGTGGACGACTTTGGTAAAACTCTGATTTCTCTAGTGGCAGTGCTCAGCTGAAGTAGACAAAGTGTTTTAGCCTATGTGGACATCTGGACTCTCTGGCTGCTGAAAGATTGGGCCGTTCCTCCCATTGGCACAAACTCTAATGCAGCAAGTTCTTCCTTTTATGCTTCCTTCTCCTCCAGACTTAAACTGATGGAAGCATCACAGAGGAGGGAGTTGTGAGGGATGGAGAAAGAAAGTCAAGAGAAAGGAAAAGCAGGAGATGGTGGACTCTGTGGGCCACACAGTTCTCTTGGACATTATTTCGTTATCCTATGCAGTGACTGCTACCAGTCCTGGCCAATTTGTTTGTGTCAGAGAAGCTTGTGTTTTTTTTAATATTTATTTATTTTTTAGGTGTAGATGGACGCAACACAATGCCTTTATTTTTATGTAGTGCTGAGGATCAAACCTGGGTCCCGCCCGTGCTAGGCAAGTGCTCTACCGCTGAGCCACAATCCCAGCCCAAGAAGCTTGTTTTAAGACAAAAGAGATCTTGATCTTCCCTTTTCCTAATGTTTAAAAGGCTGGATCACGCTACCAATCTAAGGTCTTTAGAGGCCTAGTAGTGAATGTAGTGTTTTGGGGAGGCAGAGACCCACCTAGCATGGGAATATAAATATAAAGGCTAGAAAGGTGGAGCTTCCCTGGAGAAGAAAAAAAGAAGTGTAAGGGAAGACTGCATTGGATGATGCAGATGCTAATGTTAACTGCTAGATACACTGTCAACTGCAGATTTGCTCAGCATCACCACCCATGCAAATATGCACCCGGGAGCCAGGAAGAGAAAAGAAAAAGCAGCACTCTGCTAGCAGCAATAAATGCAAGGGCTTCCATACCACTAATTAATGTCTTTTTCTGTTTCAGAATAATTTACTTACATATCAACCCAATATTGTTGCTGTATCTCAGTTTTGACCATATCCTTTGTTCAGTTGTCACTTTGGCCTTTGGGAAAGAGGTGGTGTTAGAAAAGAATGACAATGAACGTGAATAAAAAAGAAGAGAGGGCAGGTCAGAGAGAGCTCTGGCCTTGCACACATGTGAAAAAGTGTAATTGTAAGACATAAAAATGAATTAAAAACTAGCTCCTGCTATTCAACTTTTACCCCAAACACTGCTAATAGTTTTGCTTTGATAAAAGAGAGATTACTTTACTTTTCCTCTTAAATGGGAGTCCCTGGAAACAGTCTCTAAGATGGAGAGATGCAACAGGGTTTGTTTGTTTTGAAGGAGGAAGGTTGCTTTCAGGAGGTAAACCTGTAAGGAAGTGAGGAGGATAGGTAGTCAGAGGGAAATGCTGGACTGCTGTACACTATGAAAAGTCTCATCCATCCCTACATGGACCCAGGAACAGGGATGTCCTCAGAGTAGCCTCTAATGGAGTGAAATGGTAGACCTGTGTTCCCTTCAGTCATATCTTAGGGGAGGCATTCCTCCAAACCTAGGACAGTACCCATGAAAAGGCAGCCGTTAGCTGTCAGCAAGCATATTCACAGCCTTGGGGCATTGGTACCTTGGCCCAGAAGAGGGAATCTAGTAAGAGACCCTATCTGTGTCTGTCCTGCTATAACAAGATATCTGAGACTGGGTAAACTATTCACAATAGAAATTTTCTCACAGTTCTGGAGGCTGTAGAGTCCAAGATCAAGGCCCTAGTATTTGGTGTATAGTGAGGATCTTATTTTTGAACCCCTACATGTAGAAGGCAGAGGGCAACAGGCACTGAATTCACTTCCTCATGCTCTTTTTAGAGTGTAGGTCTCTCATGACTTCATTGCTTCCTGAAGGCCCTGCCTCTTTCTGGGGGGCTAGGGATGTGGGGGTACCAGGGATTGAACTCAGGGGCACTCCACCACTGAGCCACATCCCTAGCCCAATTTTGTTATTTTATTTAGAGACAGGGTCTCACTGCACCTCAGTTTTGCTGAGACTGGCTTTGAACTCACAATCCTCCTGCCTTGGCCTGCTAAGCTGCTGGAAATATAGGCATGTGCCACTGTGCCTTACCCTGCCTCTTAATACTGTCATTTTGGGTTTTAGGTTCCAACATATGAATCTTGGAACATTCAAACTCTAACAGAAACCACAGTGTCATAACATAGTGTCATCAACTATAACAATGTGCACAACCCAAAAGATAAAACTTTGAAGAATTAAGAGAAAAAGAATGTAATTGGAACTTCATGTTTAAATTGAACTGTGCCTATATCTTTATTTAAAAGAAAAATTTCTAGAAATATCATGGTCATTAGCCACGTGAGTCTATTGAACACTTAAAACCTGGCATGTCCAATTTGAGATGTGCCGTATAAAATACATACCAATTTTTGAAGACCTGGAAAAAATAAAATGTAAAATATTTTCTTAATTCTTAAATTGATAACATGCCTACATGATCCCATTTTTACTATACTGAGTTAAAAACACTTTGTTAATTTGATTTTCCTATTTATTTCAACTTTTAAAAATATAGCTATTAGGAAATTATAAATTAGTTATGTGTAAACTACTATATATTTGATCCCTGGTCTAGAAAACATCCTTTCTCCCCCATGGTACTAGGGATTGAACTATACCTATATCTTTTTTAAAAAAAATGCTAGACAACTGTTCTAACACTGAGTTCCCCCACCCTTCTGTCCCCCATCCCCACTCTAGAAGACCCTTAAAATTTTATAATGTGTTATCTCAGGACACAACCTAAGGCAGATTGGAAATGGCCACAGAATGAGAAGTGCAAAAATGATCTACCTTCTCAGATACATTTCCTGGCCTTTCTAGAATGGTAACCCCCAAACTCCTCACTTAGCTCTTGAAAGTCTATTAGTCAACTGAGGTTGCCATAACAAAAATACTATAGACTGGGCAGCCTAAAAAATATAAACTTTTTAATTTTCCCCTTATAGTTCTGAATGTTGGAAGTCCCAGACCAGGATACCAGCATAGTTGGATTCTGAGAGCAAGGGCTTTTTTTCTGGGATCATAGATAGCCAACTTCCTGCTTTGTTCTGACATGACAGGTGGCTTGGAGAAGCACTCTATTGTCTCCCCTCCGAGGGCCCCACCCTCATAACCTCATCTAAATCCAATTACCGCTCTAAGGCTCCATTTCTAATACCATCACAGTGGGATTTAGGACTTCAATAGGGACAAAATTCAATCCACAGCAGAGACCAAGATAGCATCTGGTCATACAACTAGTTTGTCTCCATTGTTAGAGTGAAAAGGAACATAGGAAGTTCCCAAGATTCAATGAGACACTCTTTTAGGGAACCAGAGTCTCTGGGAAGCCAAAGGGTTTGTTTTATTCACAACTAAAAGAGATTCTGACTCAGTTTAAACTTTTTCCTCAGGACAGGAGAATTGTATACACCATCAGCTCAGTGATGAGTATGGGTAGACTGGAAACAGCTGAAGCCTATGAGCAAGTCCGTGGGTGCAATGCAGTAGTGATTCCATGTGCCAGGAATATGATTACACGTGGCACCAGATGACGACCAAGCAGAACTATGAGTCATATTTAGGGCAAAAATAAGGTAATGCAAAGAAATTACTTGTATTTGTTTCTATCACCCACTGTGCTGTACTTTTGTATTTATTTTATATGTTGCCATCAATTTCATGCCAGCCATATTTTCCCCAGCTCGTGATTTTATTTTAACATCATCCAGAACCACTCATTCCTTCCATTTCCACTGCCAATGACCAAGTCCAGATTTTCGTTACCTCAGCCAGAATGACTGCATCCAGCTCCTTCCTTAATCTTTTCCCTTCCAATTTTTTTTTCTCTTCAATCTATGATTTAGCCTGTTAACTCCTTGTAGGTCATCTTTTCCAAAACATGTCATTTCCCTGCTCAAGAAACTAGAAGAACAAGAAACATGTCATTTTCTTTTCCTACAACATGTCATTTCCTTGCTCAAGAAACTAGAATGACATCATATTGTCCAGACAGTATGGCAAACCCAGACACAGTATGGCATTCCATCAAATCCAGACACAGTATGGCATTCCAATAGACGTGTAAAATATGTTAGTCTTTCTTCTTCTGTCTTCCTCATTTAGAACACACTTCTCTACCCTTCTCCATCTTTAAATTATTTCAAATAAATGTGGATTGAACATCTAATATATATGATGCTATTTAAATTCCTTATCCATTCTAATTCAGAAGTTTTCTCAAATAATCCTGAGCTTTTCTCAATTAATCCCTTCTCTGAACTCTACAACTGCAATTTTTATACCATGCTACTGTATGCTCATCTTTTTTTTTTTTTTTCAGTAGTTTCATGCCCATAATTACTGAACTCGCAACCAATTTGTGCATGCCTAAGGTCAGAGATTACATCTCACACCTCAAATTTGAAAAGGAAATTAATATTTATTGAATATTTCCTCTGTGCCAGTCACAGTAAAATGTGTTCAACATTTGTTATTCAGAATTCTCTGTATCACTTTTCCTTGCGTGTTTGTGCTCTCTCTTCATCATTTCCAGATTGTCCTGCCAGACAGCCCTGACTACTAATGCCAAATAACAACAACTCAAGTAAGCAAGTAGCAGATTTGCTGGTGTTTGGGGACAATGCCGGTGGGATTTCCACTAGTCATCTCTTCTACTTGGGCTGCAGCCTCCTGCCTGGCTTCTGGGATGCCCCCTTTCTTCATCACTATTTTCTCCCCTCTTTTCTAGCAGATCCTGCTTTATGCAAAGCAGTTTAGTTCTTTGATTCATTCCCACAGAGCCATAAGAAGGTCTCATCTTAATAGAGAAATGTATTCATGAGAGCTTTTCTAAAACCAAGATAGTTCTCTCTTTCTTTTTGAGAGTTTTTCTGCAAATCATAGGCATTCTTTCTTTTTCTGTCATATACGAGTTGTATCATTTAATCTTCCTAACAATCATATCACAGCACCTACCAATAAACACGTGAGTGTTTACTTTGTATCACACCACCATTCTAAGTGTGTAATCTAAATTATCTCATTAAACCTGCCCTCTAAACACAGAGGAAGGGAGGTATTATTATTCTTTACATTTTATAGATCAGTTGTCAAGGTAAGCATTTTTTTTCTAGGAGAACTCAGAGAATAAGTAAAAGAACAACAATTTTTTTTTTTTTTTTTTTTTTTTTTTGGGCACTGGGGACTGAACCCAGGAGTGCTTAACCACGGAGCCATATCCCAGCCCATTTTATATATATATATATATATATATATATATATATATATATATATATATATATATATATTAGAGACAAGGTCTCTGTAAGTTGCTTAGAGCCTCACTAAGTTGATGAGGATGGCTTTAAACATGTGATTCTCCTGTCTCAGCCTCCCAAGCTGCTGGGATTATAGGTATGTGCTGCTGCACCTGACAAAAACAATTTAAAACCTTGATTCCGTCGCCTAACCTCTTGATATTGCTGTTTTGCTTCACAGAGAATTAAACTGTGAGGTGAAGTGACCTGCTATAGTCATGGTAACTGATGTGGCTGGGATCCTTGTCCTAGGCACCAGAGCATGATGTTCAATCCCTGCTTTGGGAAAGCATTGCTTTTGTCTCCTCCACGTTTACGTGCGGCTTCCCTGACAAGTGAAGCAATTAACTGCATGCTAAGTTCACTAAAATACATAGGAGAGTCACTCTTTTAGAAAACTCATCTTTGACTCCTCTTTTTCTTTGATTCCCTCAAATCCTGTATACCAAGGAATCTCTCACAGTATGCCCCTTTCCAGTCTATTCCATTTCTATCATCCTAATTCTCATCAATAGACTTGCCTAGTGTCATCTAACTGCTTTAACTTTGTCCCTTCCAACCAATTCATCAAAGTCTCTTGGTGAATAAATCAATTCAAACCCCCAGTGAAAATCTCTAGAGGTTTCTGATTACCCTTAGACTGAAATGCATCTCCAGACAGTGGCCAACGGGGCCTGGCATGACCTGGCCCAGCATGACCTGGCCCAGCCTGCCTTTCCAACCTTACTGCAGGTCATTCTTCCTACTCATCCCACTTCAACCACACTGGCCTTTTCTCAGTTCCTCGGAGAGACCAAATTTTCCTCATTTGGGATTCAGCCTATGTTGATGTTTTTGTCTAGTACAGCTCATCCTTCCACTCTTCAAGATGGTTTTCTAGGTCACTGCCTAAAATGCCACCTACATTGAGATTCCCTTCTTCATCTTTGACTTCTCTGTCAGACCATGTCTATTTCTTGTGTAATGCATAAATGATGAATCAACCCACTGGAGAATGAATATGTGAAATAGATTAATATTGAAATGCTAAATAGATGAAATGAACTGACATATATAGCAAAAATACAGAAAATGATAAAGAGAACAACTCTAAGGTCATTTTTCTCTCTATTTGCCACTATGTACAGATTAAATACATGATGAGTGAGGGAAGCCCAAATAAATAAGGGAAGATTAATGTAGGGGTTAATCAGAACTGGATTCTTGGAATAATAAGACTTTACTGTGAACACTACAAGGATTTGATTGGCAAAACTTGTTTCTGCATAGGGGTAAACTGTAAACTAACTTGATAAGAACAGAGAGGTTATATTGGAGAGTAATAAGAACATTATGGTTTCAGTTTATGATAGATAAAAGAAGTGACATATTATATAGCAATTTTCAATTTATGCTAGTGATTGATTTTTAAAGAAGCATTATCCTTTCTTTAGCAATGCTGTTGGTCATTACTCAAAATATTCTCAATGTTTCCTGTGAAATGGTATAGAAAGTACAATATACACTTTCCCCCTCAATACTCTTGGAAATAGTTACTTTTCTAGATTAATGTCATTTTTGAAAACCCACAAGTCATTGCATAAAGCTAAGCCCAGTGGATGAAATGGTGATCAACTGTTATTAATGTCTAGGATTAAAGTTAGAATCTAACTCATCTAATCTCTAATGATCAATGTCCACATCTATATCTAGCTCTCCATCTATCTCTGTATCCTATCTATCTATCTGTCTATGCATCTCTCTCTCTATCTGCCTCTATATATTCATCTATTAATCATAGCTAGCTCTGAAGGTCTGACTATTGAAGATACCCCAAGACCTTTTCAGGAAGTACAGTATAACCTCCCAAGGTAGGGGAAAGTAATCTCATTTACAAACATAGGTTCTGTGATTTCTTTAAAAAAAGAAAATTCGGGGGCTGGGGATGTGGCTCAAGCCGTAGTGCGCTCGCCTGGCATGCGTGCGGCCCGGGTTTGATCCTCAGCACCACATACAAACAAAGATGTTGTATCCGCCGAAAACTAAAAAATAAATATTAAAAATTCTCTCTCTCTCTCTCTCTCTCTCTCTCTCTCTCTCTCTCTCTCTCCTCTCTCACTCTCTCTTTAAAAAAAAAAAAAAAAAAGAAAATTCTTCCTGTTTTTTATTTGTTTTGTTTTCTTAGTTACATTTGTGACTTAGGTCATAAGATTTGAAGTACTTCTATTATACATTAATTGTCAGTCTTGGCTAAGTCAGCACTCCCTAAGAGATTTCTGTGCTAAACCAGAATACTATATTGTGATTCTTTATAAAGAGAAGAAAGATATTTTTGCTTGCTTTGGGATCCTAAGGGGAACACTGATATACATTGATACCAAAAAAAAAAAAAAAAAAAAAAAGAATCCTTAAATACTAATTTGTGTATGATACTAAGGGTAGTGCTTGGCACTTAAAGTACATTCAACAAATGTTGATTCCCTTTCTGTTTTTCTTTTATTTTTTTCTTTTTATTCTTTTAAAGGGTACTGGGGATTGAACTCATGGGCACTCAACCACTGAGCCACATCCCCAGCCCTATTTTGTATTTTATTTAGAGACAGGATCTCACTGAGTTGCTTAGTGCCTCACTTTTGCCGAGTCTGGCTTTAAACTCAAGGTCCTTCTGCCTCAGCCTCCTGGCTGCTGGGATTACAGGCACGTGCCACCACACCTGGTTTCCTTTCTGTTAATCATGTTTTGAGAGTTCAGTATCCTATACTTTTATTTTCCCTTAATAAATGCTGGGTGGTTTGAACACATAGTAGCAGTAGCAGAGGTAGGCCCATGTGTAGAAATGCAGCAACATTGTCTTTCATGCAAGATAGGATTTTTTGAATTTAGTTACTGGTATTAAAAAACTGGTCAGATCCAGAAAATGAAACTATCCAGTTATAAAATACATTCTGTCCTCTCTCTAAATGATTTAGTTAGAGAATTGGTCAGATGTGTTTGAGTCATTTCCTATGTGAAACCTCGTGCTTATACATAAAAGTAATTGGCTGTTTGGAAATTACAACTTCTTATGAACCAATTCTGGTTTATCTTTCTTATTGTTTTACCAGTCTGAGTCCAATCTGGAGGGAGAAATCATATGGTAATTTGAATGTAAAAAAACTATAAGGGGATTAAAGAAACAGACCATTAGCTTATAAGAAGAAAAAGGAACTCTAAAAGCTATAGAAACAGCAGATATCTGAAGCAGTCACTACCCTTAAAGCTGAGATACAGCATCCAAAACTGGGATGCAGGTCTTATTGGAGAAGCAATTGCGGGTCACTGAACAGTGAGGTTGCTATGGTGCCACTGGAAAGTGCTGGGATGTGCCCTCCTGGGCACCAAGGGAAGTTGTTCAAAGGAGGTGTCTCATTTGGGGTTCTCAACACAAAACTGCCTAAGAAGGTCCCTGGAGAGCTGCTGGCCACTGGGCACTACTGGCTGCCATGCACTATGAGAACCTGATGCTAGAGAAAATCACATTCCATTCCATGCAGAAACTGTTGCTAGAGGAGCCACTCACACCTCAAAAGCTGACCAAGCAAGCGCCCAAAAGCTAGGAGGCAAATCCCTTTCATTCTGCATTGTCTCTCCAACATCTACTACTGGTAAAGCCTACTGTCATACCAGTTGACAAAGCAAAATTGTTTAAAGGACCCGAAAGAATTTTTTGAGAGCAGACATAAAGGAGAATTTGGAGATAATAAGACAATAAGTTGATTACAAATGTTATTTTCTGATATTTTGATATAATAAAAATAGTAATATCAATAGTCAAAGAAATTTCCTACTCATCCAAACCCACTTCTAGTGTGGAAAACCATTTGTGGTTCAGGCATCCATCAAGCCTGAGATAATGAATAGAGAAAGGCCAAGAATCAAACATAGTATAACCATATTGATTTACTTTATAAAAGAAACCACCTGGGAGAAGAAGTCAGGAAAATAAAAAGAAATGCAGGATAAGTTTAGAGAGATATTTGAGTAGCTTTGAAAAAAAGAAAGATAAAGAGAGGTAGTAATGGCTCCTTGATAAACACAGTTTAAAAGAATTTAAAATATTTGCATAAAATGTAATTTCCTTTTGAATTTTTTTACATTCCCGAAATAAATACATAAGTTTAGTTTTAATTAATTTAGGTCTAGTTTTTCTTAAAATAAAACCCCACATGCTAAGATATCCCCACCTTATTGTGTTAAAAGAACCATAACATTTTAAACCTTTTTGAGTATATTAAAAATAACAGAATTTATTCTAATATCTTGCATGTAAATATTTATTTGATCATAAGTTCCACATTTATTATTTCCAATTCAGTTGGACCTAATACTGTATAGCAAAGTTTTAGTTCCTGAGTAGCCATTTGGTATTCATCAAAGAAGGTTTAGATGTCATTTCTACTTCCTTACATCCCCATGCCCATCAAATCTGAAGTCCAACTCTGTGTGGATAGTATAGAGCTTAATTCTGGGAGAATAAATGCCATCATCCTCTCTTTTTGTAGCTTTACATTAAGCTCTATCTTTCCTTCATCTTCATTCCTCTTCTGCTGCAGAAGTGGTAGCAGCCACAGCAGCTGCCTTTTTGTCCAACCTTAATCTGTTTCTGTTCTCTTGGTTTCATTCTCTTCCATGTTAACCCACAATTTTTCTCTCACCTTGAACTTCATTCAAAGAATCTCAACTTCCTTCATCACTATTACATCAGAAGTTAGCATTCTCTTTCATTAGTTCATTGCCTTCTAAACTTACAGAACAGTTGAATCATATCAATATTAATTTAACTACTATATAATAACTTAGGTAAAGTTGTTTATTATTACTGTTATTGTTAGCACTGAGGATTTGAACCAGGGCTGTTACAACTGAGCTCCCAGTCTGCAGAAAGTGAACTGCTAAGCTTTGGGTCCTGCAATTGTGCATGAAGACTTGAGTCTTAAAATTGACAAATTGTTAATTGGGGGAAGCTGGGAGCCCACAAAGCTGCAGACTGCTTTGTTTTTGCACAATACATCTTTTATAGGGCAGTGTGAAGTTGAATCTTAACTATGGCATAACATTGAAAACAACTAACTTGTTTGCTAATACTAAGAAAACATTTCCCCCAGTGTCAAAATAGGATATGTTCTCACAAAATTCTAGGAAACATACACCTAAGTAGGTAGCAGGTAGTACAGGTGAGGCTTTATTTTTCTCCTTAACCAGGGTCATCGTGCCCCACAAGAATTAGCCTAGCATAAGGAGTTATTACCGTCCTGCCGCATTTAGCATTCCAGCCTCCTTGTCTTCAGCTAGTACACAGGAACTCCACCTTTGGGTTCTTCAGGGTGCACTCTCCATGATTTCGGGATATGGGGCCTCAACACCAGTCCTTTTTATTTTTTATGTTGAAACAGGATCCATTAAGTTGTGGAGCCTGGCCTTGAACTTTAGATCCTCCTGAATCAGCCTCCTGAGTTGCAGGTACTGCAGGCATGCACCACTATGCCTGGCAAGTTTAATAATATCCTTTACGTCAATATTATTTTATCTACACATTGCTGACATTGATAAAATCAGCTCCAATTTATACTCTTTAAACCAAATAAGATTATATTCTAAATGTAGTCCCAAATGACTTGCTTTTTCAAAGCATAATAATATTTGATAGTAAATTCTCATTTATGGGTTATCACTTGTTCTCCATTTTTCCTATCTCTACAACATCTATCTTTGACACATCCAACCACCAAGAAAAACTTTGAGAAATCTTCGAGGTATTGCACCATCCAATGTAATCTTTTTTCTCTATTAAAAGTCACTTTCCCAAAGCCATATATGTATAATATGTCAAAATACATTCTACTATCTTGTACAATTAATTAGAACAAATAAAAAAGTCATACACAAAAAATATGCTAATATTTAAAGATACGCTTACCAAAAGAGATAAATCCTACAAAAATTATATTAATTTGTAATTTTGAACTCAACAGGTCATTTAGAATTAATTGTGCACAGTCAAATAATGAAAATACAAATCAGGGTCAAATTCAAAGAAAAGGGTAAATTTTGTGTTAGAAAGGTTAGAGTGATACTGAATTGATATTAATCTCAGATGGCAAATGAGTTCAGAATAACTGTAAATCAATTATTTTGGTCACTTTAGTATTGTACAAATCTGCAGATTGATGAATTATGAGCTCATTTGTATGACATGTTAAGGGATTCAAAGTGAGAAAAACTAGCCATCCAGAAATCCAGTCATTCTTTGTGTACACAGTTAGATGCACAAACTCAAAGAGGACAGAAGGAGACGGGATTTGAAAGAGATATATAAAAATGCTCATCTCTGGTTCATTATTATTTTATAAAGGTCGCTAAATCAATCACTTAAATCTGTCTTGCATTTGTGTCAAAATAAGTCTATTTTTTAAATTAGTATATCAAAAACTGAAATATGTCTTCAAATAGATTCAACTTAAGTAGCGGTCTGAGTATAATATAAAAATTGTATGGTTCAATATTATTTCCTACAAATGGTCATCTTCTCACAGTCCTATATAAGATCTGATCTATTGTTGGATTTTAAAATAATAAATAGGGCTCAGTTCTGTCACATTTCATCTTCAAATGAGATGCATATGGAATGATTAATTTCATGTAAAGACAGACTTTGTGTTACACTGCAAAAAATTTCTAAAATTATAAAGAATCTTCAATGCTTTCCATGTTTTATAACCTAGGCCCTGTGAAAAAGTTTAGAAGCAAAAGACAACGATTATTGGTGTCAGATAAAAACTGCTGTTTACTTCTCAGTTTTTCTCTCTTTCTTTTATGCAGTTGCTGGAATCAGAACAACAACATTATCATGCTTACTTGAAGATGAAGACAGGATCTAATTAAAATGGCATCTATGTAATGGACCTAGTTAAGTGTAATAGCCACTTATGAGTTAGTGTTTGTATTCATACTGATACATATTTTTCAATTATATGCATATGAGATCTGGACATCAAATTCACTCCTGAGCTACACTGAATAGCATAGTCATAATAATCATGTTTTCTTACAGCTACAACAAACTTCTTGGGATTAGTGCTGTATATTAACGGTTGAGGTAGAGAATTCCAATCTTGTCAATGTCCTACTTAAACATTATACATAAGTCTAAAATTTAATGATATTATTATGTATCCTTGACACCTGTGATGACTAATGCTGCTGATACTCTTCTAGCTACTGCAGCTACTATATTTTATACATAATTCCTGTAAGTGCCAATTGTAGGATATGTTCTGTGCAATACCCAAATTTTCACAATGCTATTAGTCTCTCAATGCTATTAGTTCCCTTGGCCTTAGAGACATTTAGTAGCTTGCCCAAGTCACAAAGCTAGTGAAGATCTAAACCCAAGTTTGACTCACTCCAGACTCCATGTTCTCATTCATAAAGTCACATATTTAATAAGACCAATTAAAGAGAAATGCACAAACCAAAAAAAGCAGAAGTTTATAGTTGTTTTAAAATAACATTATAACTCTTAGAAGGAAATAGAATTCTCATTTTTCTTCATTACTATGACTCATGCAATTGTTTACCAGATTTTGGATGCAAGTATTTTATTCTGCTCAGGGTGAGCAAATGATCCTTTGCTTCCGCGTACTTCATTTCTAAAATTGTGAAATCTGATTGATTCTGGGAAGTGACATCTGGGTTTTGTTTTTGAAGATCATACAGGATATCTGCTGAAGAGGTGGCAAAGAATGACTTTTAACCATGTGCCTATTTGAGCAAAGATCAGAGTGACCAGAAAAGATTGTAGCAAGAGCATTTGGCAGAAAATATCAATAACAGCCAATGAGCAATTACTTCGAGGGTGGAGAAAGATAATATTTTCTAACTTTCTATTGTTCTTCTCCAATATCAGCTAAGGCTGTTCTGGTCTCTTGTATCTTAAAAACAACAATAACAGAAAGAAACTCCAAATTCTTCTGTTTTCATATTTAACTGGATTGAATTCTTAAACTTCTTTCTCCAAGGCATGGCACTATACTGCTTAAGGGACTATTAAATTACAAAGAATAAAATATTTGCCTCTTTAATAGCTCTGTATATTTCAACCAATGACTTGTGACATGTACTAATCATCCGTTGGGAAACTATTTCTTATTCATGTTCGTGTTGTCTCGATATCTTGTATTCAGGATATTTGTACACACTCCAAGTTACTATATTTTATTTCATTTGTTCTGAAAAGATCTCAGACTGTTTGGGGTTTATGCCTTACATTTCTTATCCATATTGTCTCCTGAAGTTCTACTGATTTGGAAATGTTTGTTTTAAAGTTTTCTAACACTTTTGAATCCTTTGAACCTGCTTTGTGACATATGACTCCAGCCAGTGTACCCATTCTGTGGGATCCCTAGAAAACCCTTTAACAGACATGAGCTACATTCAACTGTGTAGTGTACTCAATAGCTATTCAGCCCATAGCTGATATTACCACAAGTTATTGGAAAAGATCTTTAAACATAAGCAACCAGGCAGCAAGAAGCATGTACTATGATAACAATTTAGTTTTAAGGTATTTTGAATATTGTTAAATCTAACCCTTTGTTTTCCAGGACAGGCTCTGTGTGACAAGGTTATTCAAAGTCAATCAAATAGGAACTAAAACTTCTGACTTCCATACTGATGTCTTCTTGTCATCAGCATATTCTGTAAGTGACACTAAAATAGTAGTGTGATCATTGAACTGTTCAGTAACAATGAATCAAAATGCCACAATTACAGTTGTTTATAAATGACATATGTATCTTTGTTCAAGTTTTTAGGTACCTTCATATATTGTGTTATACTATTTGAAACATGTATTTTAAACTCTTAAAGTAGAAATAACACTTTTTATTGAAAAAGAGTTAATAGAAAACATAGATGGAAAAACCTGATATTTGTTGATGTTTCAAAAACAGTCTACATATGTTACAGCAGTACATTTAGCTTTTTTATGCATTTGGTTTCTTGCATAGTTTCCAAAACATCCTAGAAGACAGCAATACTTTAAATGGAGTCTTGTTAGAGTTTTAAAAAGTATTTTAAGAAAACCACAATTTTTGTCCTCTTGCACTCCCAGAGCTCAGATTAATTAATATTCATCCTTGCTGAGATCTTATCAAGAAAAGATTCAAGTCTTCTATAAAATTGAATTCAACCTATCTACCAAAGCTGCAGAAGAATTTTCATTCTCCCCAAGGCTGTGCTGCATCTTGGTCACTGAGATAGCTGTTTTCATGGAGCAAGCCATCTATGAGACTGGGTAACAGTCAGTTCAAATGTTCAGCTTTGGTTTCTATTTCAATCCTGTGGCTCCTTCATGACAAAAGAGGCTGCTTTTCTAATGTGAGAATGTCCTGTGGTACAGACCACCACGGGCCCAGCATTCATCTCCATATGATAGTGCTTTCTTTATTCAGAAACATTAAAGGTGTCACCACTTGGCATGATTACTCTTCTGCCAGGAGTTAGGGAGGATCAGAGGAAGCCATTTTCTCTTTACTCTTAAGTAGTACCTAGCATTTGCTTCCTGCTAAATCTTAGGTGACCTCTGGACAGGAAGGTGAGCTTCTCTCTCCATGGACACAGGTTATCTCCTAGGCATGAATAACCAGTCTGAATTTTTCCATCACCCTGTTACTAGGAAGTTTTCCTGCACAGTGTTATGTTCATGGAGGAAGAGAAGGCTGAAGAAGTAAACCTTAAACAACAAGATGCAAGCTACTGATAACACTGATTCCTCTGTGGTGCTTTATGATTGTCAAAGTACTTTCCCACAGACATTTATGCCATTAACAGCAGAGACTGGACAGGGTATGAGGGGGAAGAATTCTAATTAGGGTCCCCATATTCCTACCCACAGGTGTAATCCCCTGAACAATCATCTGAGTATGATCAGGACCTAAAGATAAGATGGAATAGTTACTCCTGTTGTTATGGTTAAGTTACATCAAAGGCTCCACCTTGGCAGACTTAGGAATTTCTCCTGCTGCTCTGAAAAGGTCAATGTCAGTGCTGGAAAGGGACCTTGAGCAGGTCACAAGATTAGGGTGTTCCTAGGAGGTAAGGGCAAGTCCCAGTGGACATTCAGAAAGATAAATTTAAAAAAAATAAAATAACCCAGGAACCCCAGTTAGACATCTGCAGAGAAACAAATTCTAGCAACTCTCTACATGAGCTTGGAAGTGGATTCTTCCCTCAGTGCCTCCAGCTAAGAACACAGACTGGCTGACACCTGAATTTCAGCCTCGTGAGAACCTGGGCAGAGAACACTGCCCAGACTTCTGACAAAATAGAACAGGGACTGCAGTAAATGGGTGTTGTTTGAAACCACTAAATTTGTGTGATTTCTTATGCAGCAATAGGAAACTAATAAAATAAAAAGCAAATTATGTATATCATAAACATTCCAGTGATATGGGAGGAAGGTTCAGAACTGTTTTGTCTAACTTTCTTCTGAAAATTAGTAATAGAACTGACATTGGCACATTGGGTTCTCATTTATGTTGCAGTACTGTTCTAATGGTACAATATGCTCTCTCCTAATGAGTATTATTGGTAGATTTTATTTATCCTGTCAACCAGTAAGATGAAAAATTGCAAGCATAATATGTTGTGTTGTTTGGAGGGCTCAATGCAGATGAAAGCATGATGATTTTATTAATTCTCACATCAGATCTTTAGTATAATGAAAACATTAATCAAAATCATATTAAATGTTAAATTGATAATGTTTTAAAAGAATCTAGAATCAAATGCTAATCCTCATCACTAGGCAAACAATATTCTGAGTAGTCAAGATCAGGAAATGTGATAGGCAATTCAACCCACTTTTTGTATTGTTTCTTTGATGAATTGTTTTTGAAACCCACTACAAAATTCCTTATTTTGAGACAAGGCAGATCTAAGCCTCTATGGACCATCATTGTTCCCCAGGCCTGGAAAACAAAAGAGAAAAGGAGAGAAAAAATTAAGTGTACATCTACTAAGCATTCCTTTGGGCCAAAGTAAAATTGAGTCCACAGCAGTTTACTTACTTGACCACATTTGCAGATGATCTCTCCATTTGTTTGATAGTCAGCAAACTTCTTTTGCAGTGTTTTGTTTTCTGTCACAACATAGAGTTTCCTAAAATCATCCAGGAGTTAGAGTCATTACTGGGAATTAGCAAAATACCAATTTGCAGACAACAAGTCCACAATGGACCCTAGACTCATCCACATGCCTGTATTATCCCATGCCTCATTCCTTCTATCCCTCCTGCTTCCAGTATTGTTGTGGGAAATCTGGTTAATGTCCCCTATCCACACAAATCTCTCAAGGGTCATGTTTCCTTTTGTAACTTCTTTCAGTCTATTAGTTACTTTAACTTGGCTTTGGTTGTTCAAAACTTTCAGAACAAATATGAACATCTGCATATTATGTGCCTTGTATAAAAATGGCTGTGGGATTTACATTTCTCCTCTCTTGTCCCAGCAGATTACTTTAGAAATAGACATTTGAAATGGGAATATAGTTGGATTGGAGTAAAATAGGATAATTTCTGAAAAAAGACCCTTATTTTCACCATTTTGAAAGACTATTTACAATATAGTATGCTTTACCACTAGTAGAGAAACGAAAAACTGGGTCCTCCCAAACTCACTTGAATTCTGTTGTCATATTGACATGATGCATCTTCTCAATTACATAGATATCTTTCCCTGAGCAGGCTAACACATTACAGTTCTTGCAGAGAAAAGTTATTATTGATGGATTGTCCTTGCACTGCTTGGCAATATTTCTCTTGGTTTTCATTTTCTTTTCCATTATGCTTTGCAACTGCAATTCTAAGATCTGCATACAGAAAAGAATAGTCAATTTTCCCCATAGTTTTATTGAAATAAGTTTCCTAGAATTCTGAGATCTTAATTGTAAAAATATACATTTAGCTGTGGTCTAGTAAAAAGAAATCATGAGACAATGACCCCAGAAGAATATAGTCTATCAGCCTGTCCTATAATCACCCGAAGTCAAATAAAATGTAATAATGGAGCAACAGTTATTGAGTACGTTTCAAGGAAATGTTTAAGCTCCTCAACTTGATCTTAGACATCTGATTTGATTTTTAAGAAGCTTTCAGTTATGTCAATTCTGTCTAGGACATAAAAAACAGATTTCCCCTCCTATACTAGTGGTTGCCTGAGCACTGCATTGAGAAGGATTCTCAAACAAGATGAATGGAGACATTATCTTGGTAGCTATGATTTAGTGTCACACCACACTTCACTGGCTTTACTGCTCCGAGCTCTTTCACCTGGAGTAGTCTTAGGAAAGCAGGTCTCTTAGCCATAAAGTACCTAGACCATATCTGCTATGGTTTAAATGTGACTTATATACCCAAATTTATGCCAGAGTTAAATTCCCCAATTCTCATGTTAATAATACTAAGAAGATGAAACAGTCTGGCTATAGTGGGGCTTTGGAGAGTGATAAGATTAGGTTATTAAGATAGAACTCTTACTACTGAGTCCTGGAGATTTTACAAGGACAGGGAGAGAGATCACACAGACAAAACGATACACTTGCACTCCTGCCATGATATGGTTATAGCTTGGGGGCCCTCACCACAAGCCTTCAACATGCTCTTTGGACCTTGTAATTGTGGAACTATGAACCTTTTCCTTATAAAGTAGCCTACCTCAGATATTTCAGTATAGTCATAAAAAGCTGACTAACACAAAATTTTATTTTAATGATTGGGAAAATTTGACCCATAAATTCCAGATATTGTCCTAGAGTTCACCTTAAATAAGTTGTCTTGAAATATCAGCCTTTACAAATATCTATTTGATTCTTTCTTTTTGGACATTAGATGTGAAGCAGTAACTTTCTAGTGGTATTATTTTGTGGAAAAAGTTTGACACTCCAAAATGTTTGGTTTGCTCTCTATCTAAAGGGGTTTTAAAATGTAACTTTGTATATAAACCTGGCCAGGAAACCTTGGACTTGGTTAGAGTTTTGTACACCAGTTTGAAAGCATCCCTTTCCTGAAGCTCTATTTAGGGTAGAGCCAATTCCAATGTTAAGAAACTAACATTCACACCCATATGCAAGGGTGTGAATTTTCTTCTAAATGGATTGTTTGCTATTATAGTAGTTAAAGTCTTTAATTCAGTAATTTGAAGGATTTCCTGAAATATTGTAGAAATACATTCTTCTTTCACTGTATTCCTTCACACAATTCACATAACTGTGTTAATAAACTGAGATGTAGTTAGATGACATATATATAATATATGTATATATAATATATGTCATTTTTTTTATATAAAATATATACATATATGTCATTTTATATATATAATTTTTTTAATCATTCAGATCCAGTTTCAGTATTACTATCTCTAAGAGGATTTCCTCAAACACTCATTAAAGTAGCCATCTAGTGACTTCTTTTATACCATCCTATTCAAATTCCCTAGCAATTATCTTTATATGGTGTATGTATTGCTTTAGCACCTTTACTTAGTTTTTCTTCTCCAAACATCACCAGCGGCACACTAGTATATAAGCTTCATTCAGCAGGAGTATGATCTGTGTTGTTTGTTACTATGTTCTGTCTGTGCTCCTAGAACTTGCCTGTCTTACAGTGGACATTTTATAAATATTTCTAGAATTTAAAAATGTGCTTGTATAAACAGATTGGATCAATCCAAAATTACCAGATTTTGTTGAATGAGTGAGTTGCCTTCGTCTTTCTATATCAAGGCAGCCTGAATTTATATTATCAAAGTTTATGGTTGGTTTTACCATAATGAACAAAAACTCCCTAAAAATTTCCTGCCCACCATAGGTCTTGATTCTTTATATATAATTCTGGACTAAACACAGCTTAGCAAATAGGAACAAATTTAGTACAATTTTTTGTCTGGAAAAGTAGCCAGAGAGGTAATAGCAATGGTAATCGTATCCAGCCTTTTTTTAAATGGAGACCAAATTTAGAGGTGAACAAAAACAATACCTTATGAGCATATGCCTCTGGCTTCATATTTTGAACGCAGTGTATAGCTTTATACATCATTTTCTCCCGGAAATCATTAACTATCTCACGTTCAAGAACTCCTGAACCGCTGGGGGCAACCACAATGTAGGTGCTCTCCTCTGCTCTGGCTCTACCACGGGCCTGAGAACATAAAAAAATGTCAAGCAAATGAAAGGCTATTCTTCACTACAAACTTTGCTGGTTTGAGCCTGGAATGATATTTATTGCTCAGCAAACTTGCCTTCAAACGATTGCTCTATTCCTTGTATAGTTAGTTATTTCTCGTAATTCAGCTCTTCAAAACTTAAAATATGCTGTAATATGGAAATTGGTGTTCTAGTGTGAAGATGGTGAGGCCCCCCACCCACCGGCTTTGAAAGTCCTCAGGAAGACAAGAGGGATGCATGAGAAAGGGCATCTCTGCCTTGGCATCAGGGCTGGTGAGGCTGCAGATCTGCTCCTGGCATCTTACATTTGATTCTGAGCACATTTCCATGGACACATGCTCATTAGAGAGACAATTTTTTATGCCTCTTAATAAAGTGATATTCAGGTACATTTTGAAATGTACAGAATGTACAGAATGTAACAGAAATGTAGCCTAGCTCAGGAGCCTATCAACTATAATATTATCCTTAAGGAAAAATGCATACTCTATTATAAATAAATTTCTGAAATAAAATTATTTCCTAATTAGATGACTGCCTGGTTATCTTAGTCTTCTATGACTTGACTTTCATCCAAGGGTATGATTTACAGCATAAATAAAACCCCTTTAGTTAATGTTACAGGAAGCTTATTGTACCTATTAATGAGCACAACTCCTGTACATGTTCAACAAAAGGTAACCATAATCCTGCTTAATGTAGGTGGATATAGATAAAGTGAAATTTGAATGGAAACTGGGAAATCTTATTCATTTATTTATTTATGACACTTCTAAATCTGTCCTTACTAAACATTTTGTCATGAAAGATTTCAAACATATAAAAAAGTTGAATGAACAAAGGAAGAGAATACAGAAACATCAGGGTTCCCTAAGATTGGGGGTGTTAGTCTGCCAGACACTTGTGGGAAAGTGTGGTTTAGATTTCTAGTCCCACTGGGGGTCACAGACATCCTAGGAATAGGAAGCCTCTTGGCTCTTACACATGGGGCCAGTGCCATGGTCCTATGAAGTCTCAGGTTACAGAAATACCAACCTAAGAAGAGTTTTTCATTAAAAATACAACAGGTATCTGGTTGTCAAATGAATTAAACAGCAGTAATATAAATGACAGTACTGCTCAGTTCTTCAAGATTGCTCTTTTTAGCAGAAAAGGAAATATGTTTTTAAAACTAAAAAAAAAAAAAAATCTTTTTGCTGCTTCACTAAAAGAAAGCAATCAGAACATAGAAGGAAAATTTAGCACATTATAAAGGTATCTGAACGTACCTGGACCATGGCTATTTCATTAGTGACAAGGCCATAACGGATAACGATGTTACATTCTTTGATATCCAGACCTTCCTCTGCCACTGTGGTAGCTATAAGCAGATTTATTTTTCCAGTGCGAAATTTACTAATGACTTCTTTTTGTTCATTCTGTGGAAACATTTCAATAAATTAAATTTTGTGATGCTAAACACATTAAAATCTTCTAATTAAGAGAAGAAATAATAAATTGCAACTGGTCAGTGTAAATCAAAGGATTAGATCATACACGGATCTGCTGCCATCTGTTTTTGGCATTGAACAAAGACATGATGGGGAGACAACATTTGATTTCCAATCTGGGATTACCACACAATAACACAAATATTTCCCTCCTCCAGTCTGGAGGTGGGAAGATCATCAGTTATGCCAAGGAAATAAATTGATGGGCGATTTGGGAGGAAGAAAGGAGGAGGTGCTGTTGGCTGACAAAAGGATATGGCAATGAGAAGCTGAAACGGTCTTTTACTTTCACTACATTCACTTCAGAATGTTTAATATTCAGAGAATTAGATGTAGTGATGTTTTTATAGATTGTTGAGTTTTGACTCACAGGAAAAAAAATGCACACTCTATACTGCATTTGGTCATTTTCAGAATCATTCAGGGAAGAAACATACAGAATGTTCCTGAAAGGACAAATAAGAAAAATGAAAACACTGGCTTCCTGTGGGACTGGATAAGAGTCTAAGATGAATTTTAGAGGCAACTTAACATAAGTGCAGGTACAGGGTACACTGAGAGTTATGAGGTGGCCTTATATCTTACTAGTTTTAAGCAAGATCAATATTGGATGTATTCAATGAGATAACAAAGATGGAAGAATAGGTTATTGAAAACAGATTTACAAGTATTTTTAAATAACAAGTATCTGGATTTTGAAAGTCAATATTAATATGTTAAAATATGCCCTTTGGTCCCTGCATAGGAAGAATAGGTGAGCATGAACCTAGCCTGATGTAACTGGTGTTGTTTTAAATTTTCATATAACTGCCTTTATCAACACTCTTTGGTGCAGATTCACTCTATCTTTTGTTCCTATACATTCAACAAAATAAGGCATCTAATAAACCATGTGCCTCTGATCCCTTTCTTCTTAGGGGCAGCATAGGTTGTTATTTGATTCCTAACTGCTGGAGAATTCTCTCGTAAGGCCCCTCTTGAGTCTTTAAGGATTTCTTCCTCATGTTTTCACATCTGCTGATAAAACTAATATGTCCTTGGATTTTATCAGAAGATGCCTGTGCCTTAATTCAAAGCAATAACTTTAATAATGAAATTTCAGATATACTATCAGATCTTTAAATCACATCAAGTAGATGCCATCTCCTCTTCTAAAGTATAAATTCACTCCAGTGTACCAGGGTGAAAAATGAGAAATTCAGAGGGGTAAGGAAGGGAAGAGGGTCCAGATTTGGGCATGTAACCCCCAGATTTGAAGTGGATAAGGAGCAAAAGTAGTTTAAAAACAGGATTCTCACTTGTACCTCATCTCTTTTCAAACAGGAGCCAAGGACACTTACAACAAAAGTCTCAACATTAAACTAATGAATATAATAAGAAATAAAAGACTTAGAGTGAAAGAGTTTGGATGTATTACTTGTAAGGATTAACTCAAAAGCTGTGAGACTGAACTTCTGTTTGGCCTTTCAGCCACCCAGAAGCCAGGGCAAAAACAGTCCCTATGAGGTATTCCCAAAAAGCTTATGTGTGAGACAATGCAAGAAAGTTTAGAGATGAAATGATTGAGTTATGAGAGCCTTGACCTAATCAGTGAGTTAATCCCCTATAGGGTTTAACTGGGTGGTAACTGAAGGAAGGTAGGGTGTGGCTGGAGGAGGCGGGTTCTTAGAGGCATGCCTTTGGGATATATATTTTGTCCTTGTTTGAGAAAGCTCTCTGCTTCCCTCTACCACACTCTTCCACCATGATATTCTGTCTCATCTTGAGCCCAGAGGAATGAATTTAATGTGTATGGACTGAGACCTCTGAAACCATGAGTTCCCACATAAACTTTTCCTCCTCTAATTGCTCTTGTCAGGCCTTTTGGTCACCACAGCAAAAAAAGCTAACTGAAAACAAAGATTAAGTAGATTGATTCTGATACTATGAAGAAATAAGCTTGTTGCCCAAAGAAAACAGTGTTTTATCTGGCTTTAAATTTTAGAGGCAACTTAACATAAGTGCATGTACAGGGTATATGGAGAGTTATAGTGAACAATTCCCAAATTCTTTTTTTCTAAACACATGCTCAAATAGATTTAATTTGCTCCATTGGCCTGAATGATGATGTCCATAACAGAACTGAAGTATCTCCTTGTCCAGCAAGACTTGGGGATCAGTACGTTTTCAGCCTTCAGAAGAACATTTTACTCTAAAAAGAGATGGTTGTACACCCTAGAGATCAGTGCTCTATCTGATGTGTGAGGTGGAAAGATTTGCTCCCAATATGTAGGCTCTCTATTCACCTCACAGATGGTTTCTTTTGCTGAGAAGAAACTTTTTATTTAGAATGCATCCCATTTATTGATTTTTTTATTTTAATTCTTGTGCCACAGGAGTCTTATTAAGGAAGTTGGGGCCTAATTCTACATGATGGAGATTGGGGCCTACTTTTTCTTCTATCAGACGCAGCGTCTCTGGTTTTGTTCCTAGGTCCTTGATCCATTTTGAGTTGAGTTTTGTGCATGGTGGGAGATAGGGGTTTAATTTCATTTTGTTGTATACGGATTTCCAGTTTTCCCAGCACCATCTTTTTTTTTTCCAATGCATGTTTTTGGTGCCTTTGTCTAATATAAGATAATTGTAATTTTGTGGGTTAGTCTCTGTGTCCTCTATTCTGTACCATTGGTCTAGCAGTCTGTTTTGGTGCCAATACCATGCTGTTTTTGTTACTATTGCTCTGTAGAATAATTTAAGGTCTGGTATAGTGATGCCACCTGCTTCACTCTTCTGGCTAAGGATTCCTTTAGCTATTCTGGGTCTCTTATTTTTTGCTTTTTCTAGATTAATGGATATAAAAAAGTGGCATATATACACAATAAAATATTACTCAGCAATAAAATAGAATAAAATCATGGCATTTGCAGGTAAATGGATGGAGTTAGAGAAGATAATGCTAAGTGAAGTTAGTCAATCCCCCAAAATCAAATGCCAAATGTTTTCCCTGATATAAGGTGGCTATTCATAGTGGGGTAGGGAGTAGGAACGTGGGAAGAATAGAAGAACTCTAGATAGGGCAGAGGTGTGGGAGGGGAAGGGAAGGGTTTGGGGGTTAGAAATGATGGTGGAATGTGATGGACATTATTATCCAAAGTACATGTATAAAGACACGAATTGGTGTGAATATACTTTGTATACATTCAGAGATATAAATAATTATGCTGTATATGTGTAATAAGAATTGTAATGCATTCTGCTGTCATATATAAATAAAAAATTAAAATTAAAAAAAAAAAAGAAAAAAAAAAAGAGATGGTTGTTGTACTCATGCATGAAATGTCTATGAGGGTCTTTTTCTCCCCAAGTGTTATTTTACTGTGCACACAATAAATAGTATAATAAGATAAAAATGAAATAAAACAAAAACCTTGAAAAGAAACCATTTTTCTCTACACTGTATTGGGTTGTTTATTTTTGAAAGAGAAACCCAACTTAAATCTTCCTCCAAGTATGGAAAAAAAACACTCTTAAGACAATGCTTAGCTTATCAAACACCAGAGTAGACTATTATTAAACTTGATTTGAAGAACCGGTGTTTCATTCTGTAAAAGTATTTTAAGTGGGAGAGATGATGAAGAGTATTACAAGCAATTTGAGACGGATAATAGTGGCATAAGAAAAGAAGTCCAAAAGAGCGTTTGCACCTGGGTCATAGGCTTGAACTCACTGCTGTGGCCGGCGCCAATCAGATGGTGGGCTTTCACTCCTACTTCAGCAAATTTTTCATTTTCAGAAATCCACTGGGAAAGGGCATATGCGCCCTGTCGTGTTTTTGTAAAAATTATTCCTCGTGCAGCTTCCTCGGTCCTGGTATATTGTTCCAATATGGTGTTTCTTAATTTGGTCAGCTTTTCATTTTCATGTTCTGGGTTTTCAGCTAGTTTTTTCAACGTTTTTTTGTTTTCTTTAAGAAATCATTATAATTATTAATATTAATTAGCTTCACTTAGCCATTCTACAACACATATATAGCAAACATCATTTTGTACATCATGAATATATACGTTTCATTGGTAAAGAATAAATAAATTAGTTTTAAAAACTACAATTACACTAGAGAATTTTATGTAGTGATACACTGAGATGTGACTTATCTATCATTGATCTTATGCTATATCTAATATCAGGCTGGTCTGATTAATAAATTCATTGCAGTCATTTTGACAGTAAAATGGATCATCAAGTGGTTGATTATACCATGCAAGTAATCCCTAATCTGGTCACATCAGTTAGGAGTGGGCTTTCTTCTTTGAAAATAAATTTTTAAGAGGGACTCTGGGCTTGCTTACAAGAAGCGGTGATTCGTAGCAAAGAAGTAAACTAGTAAGACTGTTGAAGATATTTTCCTTTGAATCTTACCAAAAAATAAAGTCATGAGAAATTTATCAGTCTCGTTCAACTTCAAAGGTTTTTTTAAATCACCCTCATCTTCATCATCATCACAATCATCGTCATCCACACTTGTGTCACTGTCGTGTTCCACGACTGCAAGCTTCTTCTCTTTCTCATCATTATAGAATGTTTCAAGGTGCTTGTACGCATCCATCATCCTAATGGTGTCATTAATTTGCAGGGCTTCATTGTATTTCCTCAAATGTTCTGCACACACACGGTCTTTGCGATTTCCTTCTCTAGCAGCTGTGAAAGAATACACTGTGTAAGAGAAATAGCAAGCAAGCCCCCTATGACTGTGCTGCAGACTTAAATAAATGATGACTCCAAAATCAGCTTCACCTTCATTTTGAAATGATCAAGGTACCGCTTAAAATGTGTCATGAATTCTCAAAGGGGGAAACAGTTCCCAACTCCCTGACAAGCTGACTTAAACTCTGCATCAGCCAGAAAGTGTACCTGATCCATGCAGGAATGGCATGACAAACCTGTCAGTAGAGCTTGCCATGAGAGACAGCTGTTAGTACTAATCTTCTTACTTTAAATATACAATAAATGAAAGAGAAAACTGGATGAATTGGTATTTCTTTCCTCAGATAAGGGATTAGAACATGTTTAAGCTTGTCCCATACAGAATACAGAAACTCAATTTGATATTCTATTTGCTTACAGTTTGCTTGTGAGTATGTGCTATAATCATCTCAAATCTTGGTGTAAACATGTGATAAACTGTTAGTTCAAACCCAAATTACCTTTTTTTTCCTTTTGAATGGCCCATTGCTCATAAGGCTGAGTTCCAAAATCTGATGTTGGACTCATTTGGCAGTGATTTTGAATGCTTGTCATTATTTTTACAAGTTTCTCTTTAAACGGATCCTAAAAATAAATTATACACTTATTCTTACATATTTATGCTGTTATGGAGTGATGTTATCTTTGTTAAATTTGTTTATATGTTATAATAAATTTGACTGAGAATCTTTGCCTAGACAATGTAACAAGATAATCTCTAATCATGTCTTTGTACATTGTACTTATTTTTTTCAGCTTTTTTATTACCTCTAACATCAAGCCATACCCATACTAACACCATATACCTCTGCTGTAATTTCTAATTTAAAAGTTTTACAGAAGTAAAATTAATGAATGTTATAAATCCTAAATATTAAAGGTAATTTAATACAGGTAAAAGGTAATTCAATGACATTGAATTAATGTCACAAGTACTTGGAAAGTCAACAAATTAAAGAAGCACTTCAAAATTCAAACAAATTTAATACTGTTTTCAATATTCTTTTTATCAAAATAAAAAGCTTAGTTTGAAAAAAGAAAAATATGCCATAGTTTATGCTATATGGTTCCATTTTATAAATTTCAATATCAATCAAAACACATCTTTGGTTTTAAAATCAGGATAGTAGTTCTCCTTGGGGCACTGTGATTGACGGGGGAGGAAGGAATTTTCAGGCACTGGCCATGTTTTATGTCTTTATCTATATTTTATTTTCATTGATGTGTTCAGTTTATGAAAAATCCACAAATTAGTACACTTACGATTTGTGATTTTCTGTGCATGTGTTATACCTTGATAAAAAATGTATAGAAAGTGTATCAAAAAGTTAGTAAGCTAAATAAGAACAAATTCTTTTCAAAAATATCGTAAGAATTTTTTAATGATTATGAGTAGAAACATGCATGTAAACATAACAAATAAAACTGAATGAATAAAAAAGTGAAAGTGAATAAAGTACATTTGAATGTGTGCATACACCTCAAACAGTACTCTTTAAGAATTGAAAAAATTATGAAGGTTGGTCACTAACATTGGTTTTGTGCCTACTACATTTTAATCACAGTATTGTTTACTGCACATATATCATTTCCCTTATTCCCAATATTCTTACAAGTTGTATTTTCAATGTGATTAAGTGCAAATAGCTAAAATTCATCATGCTTTTTCAATTTTACAAAAAATAGTATTTACATAACCTACTGGTCATAATGTCCAAATTGACTCTCAGTTGATTTTTATAATCAATAAAAATATTCATTAGAGAAACACCACTAAATTAAATATTTCACTCCTTTATTATGACAGCATTTTCCCCAAGAAAGTAAATATGCAGATATGCAAATTAGGTAAAATTTCCATTATCATTGCCAACTGTAATCTGGTAGCAACAAAATGGCTCTGTGGAAAGTCAGAAAACTAATCCTGGAAGTCACCAAGAGAGTAAAAAGGATAAAGTTCACTGTCATATCCTTCTAGTTCAGAACACTGCTCCTTAGCCTCATGCCTGTGACCTGTATCCCTCCAAGGCTCACATGTAGCCAGTTACTGAGTTACTTTTCACATAAACTAGAAAACTAAAAGATGAATGGAGGAAACAATTAGCATCAGTGATTTGCTGCCCAATACCAAGTTTTGAAAGAATACAACTTTAACTTGTTTGCAAAACTTTTTAAGTATTATCCAGATGGTCAGTATAAAATAGCCTTTGCCATCTTTTAATTGAATATGGCATTGACAATCAAATAGATATAAAATGTTAAGAACATACTTCTCTGGTGTCATCTGCAATTACAAACTTCTTGCATGGCTCCTTTATTTGGTCTTTGAGTTGCTCAAGGTTTTCTTTAACAGTTTTAATGGTAAATGCATCAAGATTGGCACATATCTGGAGAAGAGATATTTTAAAATGTTCAAACAATTACTTTCCCCTTATAATTGATTCAGTGTTAGTTTTTGTGTAAGGAATATGTAGTATATAATTTGCGGCATAAATATGTAGCATAAAATATCATGTAAGTAGTAAAAAAGAAGCTTCTAAATCAAGTTGGTGAATAATTATAGCAAAAAGTATATTTCTTCTCATCTCTTAAATTCCATTCTGCAGCTGGAAAATTGGACATGAAAAGAGTACAGCAATTTACAGAGATTGACAGAGAATGGAGATGAGATAATCATATTACACAGGCGTATTACAGATCATCTTGACAACCATGGAACACATTACCAACCTCTTCATGTAATGAATACAGTGCAAAGTTGGAAGCAGCCTTATCCCTTTGTGCATAGATTATACTGGAGTTAGTCCCTAATTCCAGTGATAAATTTTATCTTGAAGCCAAAAATTGCACCTTTGAATGATATGTACTCTAAAGATTTTTACTGAATTTAACTCTAAAGGACTTAACACACAAATGCAATTCTTGGGCTACTCTGATTCACTTCACACTTGAGATCTTTAACACTTGAGTGGTTTATATGGCTTCACCATTCTGGGGTAGCTGACAATTTCATCTTTAATGAAAGATCCTCATATTTCTATTTCCCATTTAATTTGAGTAGCTCAGATTCATAGAAAGACACATAACCGAAAAGACACAGAAAGTATTCAGTTTTACCACTCATGAGGTAAGACGCTATAATGTGTGAAATCTATAAAATAATCTATGCACATTTCTATATAGAATAGGTCATTAAGTTGTAAAATATTTGAGAAGGCATTCCGTTTGTCTCAACCGCCCATCAGTTATATCTACTCTTCATAAATGTTATGCTCTTCTGCATCACAGTTATTTAAGTTTTATCACTGTTTTGTGGATTCAGTGTATTTGCCATAGTTACAGCAAAGAGATTTAGTTTAACTGATGATCATGGCATTTGAATTCAATCTTACTTAAAAAGTCCAAGAAACATTGTTATTTGTTTTAGCTTCTTGATGATACGTAAAGTTCATGACTTACTTTTAAAATATGTTCTTCAGCCTTGGCTTGCTTTGTGGCACCTCCAACACCAGGTGAAGCTGTTAGGCCCAATATCTGAGGCAGGGGAATCACTGGTTTGTTTTCTTTTTCCAGACGTTTGTTTTTCAACTTCTGTTTCAAATAACGTCTCATGATGTTATTATAGACTGCTTCTTTGTTGGTGTGATGACATTCATCAATAATAATGAGGGAGAAGTCTTAGAGGAAAATCAAATAGTTAATTTTGCAATATCTGCAAGCTACAGGGAGAGAAGTACCCTGAAACTAGCAAATCAAGTGGCCATGGGGATGTCTTTCTTGGGCAGGAGACTGGCACTATTCTGTTTCAAACTGTAGGAGAAAATCTAATCACACACTGAATCTGAGTATACCTAGGTATGGGATACTATTCACCAAGCTATTCCTGTTACATACTATACCTGTTTAATAGATGGGTTTCAGAAAGTTCATAGATCTAAAGTGTTAGTTCATAGAGCTAAAGTGTTAGGAAGTGCTTTTCTTTTCTTTTCTTTTTTTTTTAAGCACTCAGGATTACCCTTTGGTTGTTTAATAAAATATTTCATTTTGGGTTGGCAATATTTATTTTTATTACATCAACTAAAATTATACATTATTTAAAAAGAGAAAATTTTGTTTTAGGATTGTATTTAATTGTTATAATTACTTTTAGACTTTCCCTGCCAATCTCCTACCTTCTCAACCTGTCCCAGAAAATAGGAAGGATTGTTTTTTCACTCTGCAGAGAAGGCCATGGTTCTAATGGAATCTCTTAACAAATAAAAAAAAAATTGTCAGAAGTAAACAGAGAATCCAGTGAGTGCTTGATTTAGTAATGGTATTCTTATGAAGATAAAAGTGATCTAGAAAAACTTAACTTTTTGTTTGTTTCTCCCAGTAAGTGAAGGGTTTTAGTGAAATCTTAAAACATGAAGGACAATCTAAATGAAGGCTAACTTCTCATCAACATTTTAAAAATTATTAAACTAATACAACCTCTATTGCTATCAATATTATTACTAATTTTTCTTTTTCTAAAAACAAACACTTCTACCAACCTGACAAACTGACACCAGCATCTTCTCCACTTTCTGAATTTAAGAGGGAGTTTTCAAGGATTTGAGCTGTACTGATAATAACATCATAGGATTTGACAACTTCTGGAAAAGATATTTTCAGTTGGGTATCACCACTTAACCCAATAACATGATACCATTTCTTCAAAAATGGTTTGAACTCTTTGAGGAAGAGCTGTTCAGCTAAAATTACCTTAAAAAATGAAAAGATAAAACAAAAAGAGAGAAAGCAAAATCAAAGTAAATGGTATTGATCAAAGGCCTACTATGTGTGAAATATTAAGAGACATGTTTGCCTTATCAGTTAATTAGGCATAACAACCAATCCTTATATTCATCTGTCAATGAATGTTTATTGCATGTTTGTTAGGTGTAGACGTCATATCTGGAACATAAAGGTGTTTGGGATATGGTTAATGGCTTAGAGCAACTCAGTCTAGCTAAACACAATTATCAAGACTAAAAAAAAAATAATGCAATGTAATAATTCTCTTGGTGAAGTGAATACAAAATGACCGAAAAGAGGAAGAAACAACTAATCCCTCAAAGGAAGTATTTAAGAGGGAATTCGAATCTACTCAGCCATGTGTTAGTAAGGACACAAGTTGAAACTGAAATGGGATAGGAAATATATTTTTAATTTGCACAGCAGGGCCAGACTATGAACACTAACAAGAGTATTTTAAATGTAGTGTAACTGTTCATAGGATCCTTACAAGTAAGTGTTGTATAGAGGTGATTTATCCTCAATGTTAGTTTGTGGATCAGGCTAAAAGCAACCTGCCTGAACAATTAGAAAGAGCAGGAAACCACAAGCAAAGAGGAAAGGCATGACTGGGAGCCTGGGTAGGAAGTGAGGAAATGAACTACTGGAACAGCTTTAGTGACTAAGCAAAAACCAAAGAGCAAATACACTTGGCAAAAGGAGGGGTCAACTTTCCTATCTTGTTCAGCTGACTCTGTATGTTGTAATGACTGCTGAAGTTGGCCAGAGCGACACTGCAATGCTTCATATTAGTCGTCACTGGATTGGGGGAGGGTACTTTTCTAATAGGATTTATACACTGGAAGTCCAGTGTTATGTAGTATGAAAGATAGCTGCTGGGAAGCATTTCAAGGGCAAGCCTCAACAAATGCACATTATTTTCCTCGTGATGTGATTACCTGATAGTGCAAACAGTGGAATATCTGCTAATCTTTTTACTTGAGGTGAGTCCCACTTATGTGTTAAATAAGGGCTAGCTGATCTCTCTGGTGGAGAATGGTAGCACACAAAGAACAAGGCTTTTTATTATTATTTATTATTATCCAATAGTAATGATAGAGGCTTCTAGGAATAAATGTCTGGGGAGGGGAAAAGGAAAGAGGTAAAATGGAATCCATGGAAGCAAAGTAGACTTAAAATCAATAATCAAGGTTTGCAAGTGAAAAACATTACCACAGGGTAGAAGGGGGTAATGAGAGGAACTGTCAATCAGTGTTTTGTTTTTTTTTTTTTTCAAAATAAATTCTCTCTGGTTTACCTGCCACAAAATCACTTAAGAGGTTTGGAAAACACAGACTCTTGAGCCCCATTCAAGGATTGCCGCATCTAGGGACCACCTGAGGGCACAGCCCTAAATTCTTCACTTTAGTGAAGCTCCCACGTGACATTTAAGACTTCAAAATGTGAGTGCCACAACTCTTCTGTCTCTCCCACAAAGCCCTCACTGATTCATTTTTCTAGAAGCATTGTTTGCACTGGGTAAGACAACAGGAGTAATCTGAGTCACGAAGATTCTGAAGAAGAGAATGGAAAATGAATGTGGTAGAAAGAAAAAGCAGGTGTCAGAAGCAAAACATCCCTGAAAAGAGCCACTCCAGCTGCTTGATTGTGTGACCTGGATAAGATCTGATTCGTCTCTATTCCTTCAAAAATAAGGGTAATGTGTGGACCTGTCATAGGGTTGTGAAAATTAAATGCAGTAGAAGCTGCCATGTTTCCAGTACTCAGAAAACTTCCCTGATATACCACTTTGCCTTTCATTTGAGTGGCAGAAATAGTGGAAAGAGAACAGGTTTACTTTAGAAGATAAGGGTTCAGTTCTCTTCTCTGATACTTATTGGCTGGATGACCCCTGGAAGGCCAATTAAAGTTGGAGCCTCAGTTTTCTGATGGAAAAAAAAAATGGGATAATTATGACTACCTCATAGAGTCACTGTGTGGTTTTAATGAGATAATGTACAAGAGAGTGCTTTATAAAGTGCAATAAAATATCAATTATAGTATTAGCATACATCTCTCATCTCCTTTCTAAACTGTAGATATCTTGAGAATAGAATGTGCTTTGGATATGTTTTTAAATACACTCATGCTGAATGGCATAATTAAAAAAATATCTGGATCATGGAGTGACATAGCAACTTCTACCCATAAAAGAGGAGTCAAAACCTTCTAAGGAAGCAGCATCCTCTTATCTGCAAAACAAAAACATTGTCACAGGAGATAGCAGGTGTTGGAAGTCCTGATAATCACTCTGGGTGGCATTGACTTCCTATTGAAGGACACAGAGAAAGCCAGATGCAAGTCTGACATGGCTAATTGGGAGGTGTGTGGTCCTCTTGGAGCCTTTTCCTGAGATGTGACAGAGTGCCTGCCAAGACTAATCAAACCCAACTGCTACCCACTTCTGCTGAATCATATGGGGCTACATTATAGCATCTGAAGGAACCTGGGATTTATCTCTCATGATGTTGAAGCCCTAGATAGGAAATGAAAAGTCTGGGAGCACAGGTGGTGTTTTCATTTCTTCCTGCATTTGAAGGCTATAACTTTGGAAAGGATGGAGGAAGGGAGATGAAAATAAATGGTATTAGGAAACATGATTTCTCTTTTCTAGATCAAAGGTTACAGTAACTTCCTGTTAGGCTTAAAAGCAGAATGCAGGTTAAGTTTACTTATTGGACCAGAGATTTCCAGACTCACCAAAAGTAATTAAAGGGAAATTACTCTAAAATTTAAAAAAAATGGAATAGGAAATTATGCAATTATGACATAGATGGGAGAAGTAGTGGAGGGATTTCTAGTATTTCTAGGGAGAAAAACAACAGGGAAGCCCAGGGACTCAAGTTATATCCTCAAATGTTCACAAGACAAAATGCAGTGAATGTGAAGAGTGAGGATGAATTAACATTTAAACATGGCTATAAATGAGCATTCATAAAAATCACCTAGATCTGAGGAGATGAAAGTTTCCTAACTAGAATAAAACACTGAGACAGGAAGTCTCATATAAAGGAAAGTGCATTAGACACGTACAACATCATGAGACCTGAAATGATAGGGCAACATCAGCAATATGAAGAGAGAAGCACAAGTATTTGCATTTAGGTTAAAAACTTAACTGCACAAAAATAAGTTAACTTTAGCTTAACAGATTTTCAGAAGAAAAGGAAATGGGGTTCTGAGTTCATGGTAAGGTGCAGATGAGTCTGTAGTTGTCAAAGCAAACCAAGTCACGGGCTGGGTGAGTGTTATATCATGTATCTCCTGTACACCTCAATGCTAAGACCATAGCTAGAGTATTTTGTTCCGCTCTGGACTCTGTGTTTTAAGAGGGTTCTGGATAAAGTTTTGGAAGAATATGAGAACTAAGAATGATGAAAGGCCTGGAAACCCTGTTATATCAACAATTAAAAGAACTGTGGACATTTATCCCAGGGGACAAAAAGAAAAGTAACAGGACTCACAGGACTCTTTCACGAAGGGCTATGGTAAGGTAGGAGAATTGTGATTTACTTTTCAGAAATACAGAGGAAAAAAATGCAAACAATGCGTGTGAGTTTCAGAGAAGCAAATCTGGATGAATACATGTGTGGCTTTCTAACAGTGTCAGTATGTCAAAGAATGACTGGGGCTGTCTTATAGACAGGAGATCTTGATATTTGAAGTTACTCAGTGGAAACAAGAGAATGAGACTCCACCAAGGAAGAAAGCTGGATCTCAAAGGCCCTGTCCAGCTCTACTGCTCTGTGCCCCTGTGGCCACAGAAAGGAAACACAGAAGTAAATGAATAAAAAAATGGCTCCTAGGTTTTGAGGCTGTATGGTTCAGAGGAGGTGGTATAATTAAAAAGAGGCAGATAAGTAGGGAAAGCGAGCCCTTTGACAGGGTAGATGTTGAGGCTGAGTTTGAAAAACAGCAGAATAGCTAAGTTGTATTTAAAATATCAGTTTAAGTAGCTTTGAATCCTATTAACTTTGTTCTTTCTCTGGATCTGACACTTAACCTATTCTCTGGTTAAAGTGTTTGATTTCATTAGTTACAAAGGTGAGGAGAAAGAATGGGAGAAAGAGTTAATATTTATTGAATCATTATGAGACTTTTTATCAACACACACAAAATCTAATTTAGATTTCAGAACACGGTTATTATTATTTTGTTAATTTTACAGATGAGGCAACTAATTTGTCTGAGATCACACTGCTGTTAGGCAGAAATAGGATTCAAACTTATTCTAAAAAGTAATATCCATCACAAAGAAAATATATGAAAGGTTATAGACAAATAATTTCTAATGCATCACCATTACCAACAATTAAATAAAAAATAAATAAGTTCTCAAAAAGTAAATGTGTAAAAGAGGGTATAAATGTGTAAAGGAGTAGTTTTAGACATAGCAGATATATACAAACTACATTTGGAACAACATGATGGAAATCACTCACCTTTTTGAGTACTGAAAAGCAAGTTGTAACTGAAAGTTTGGGCATAAAGAAATACTAAAAAATATAGGAAGTTTTATAGTCGACTGGTGAATTTTCTGTAAAGAAATTCATGAGAATGGAAAAAAGTCTATTCCTGGTCATGAAAAATATACTCAAATTTATTCCACAAAATGGCAAAAACTAATATCCCCAATCTGCAAATTTATAAATTAATAAATTCTTATCTATTTTAGTAAGGCTCAAATACCTAGATTTTGTTTCACAATGAAGAAAACATATATCTATTAATTAAGATGCCCTTCACATACACTCATATAAAGTATTAAAGAAAAATGGTCACATTTAATGTTATTATACTTACTACATTAACATATATTATACATATGTGTAATATGTGTGTATATTCTTTGAGCATTATTTACCTATTTAGCTGGATATACATAAACCAAATATTCACTTCATTTTCTCTTTATCTTTAAGCCACATTATATATATTCTGGATAAAGAGGACATTTCATATTCAATTGAGGACCAGTGCTTAAAGAGACTCTAAAAGACATTATTTGAGCCTAGATTCCAGGGATATATTGAGGTCATTGATGTTCATATGCAGTGAGAAACTAAACCAATATCAGTTGACCTTAAAATACATCTTGCAAATATCATCTTTAGGCCTAAGTTATAGTTATTTGATTTAATGATTTTATAGAGAAATCCGACTTTAAGCTTTGTCACTTAGTAGAAATACTTATAAAACCAAACATTGAAAGTAAAATAAGTGCTCATTTTGACTTTACATCCAATTGAACTTAATCTCTGTGTTATATTGCTACAAATATTATTATCTAAAGGCTTCAGAATAGTAAAATGAAAAATGAACAAATGATGCCATATTATGTGTTGTCTGAATACCTTATTGACAAGAACTATAACTTTTCCAGGCTCAGATGCTTGTTTCTTTTTGTCCAAGTGATCTCTGGCAATGTAAACAGCCACTCTGGTTTTCCCACTTCCTGTGGGAAGGCATATGATAATATTCTTCCCTTCCAAGGCTGGTTGGGCAACTTCCATTTGGTAAGGCCTGAGCTTCAGTTCTGGCTCAGGGGATGCTCTTTCTGCAAACTCTTCTTCATCTGAAGAAAGTTGAAAAGAGGAAAAATAAGAGGCAATAAAATAATCAAGGCTAGTAGGCCTGAAATTGAATATAGGCCTCTTGTGGTTTAAATTCCTTCTCCTCTATGTCCAAACCAATTCATTTTCTAATTTCTGTGCCAATCAGTGTCAGGTGTCTTCTTAAATTTGCAAAATGCTGGTGCTATATCATGGAAGTGGCTTAAGGAGCAGGGGTACAGGAGTGAATTAACAGCACGAGGGCCTGGGAAGCTAGCAACGTGGGGGGAATGTTTTCAAAGAGTGAGCAAAGCCAAGAACAATTTACAGAAATGGTTGTGGTGCAGGATTGGCAGTTATGTTGTTAATGCATCAGAATTCCCATTTCTTCATTTAGCCAATATATCTTACTTGTTTCTTTGAGCTTTTCCACATGCAAAATCAAGAGAAATTGGGAAAGCAGGATTCATTCATCCCCCTTTTTCTGCTATCACCCTTATTTTTCATTACAAAGAAGATATTACAGCTGATTCTGTTTTCCTTCATTTGTTAAAATTTTATCTGACATCTAAATGACAAAAAAGCATATGTACACAATTTTCCCTTAGTATCTATGGGGAAATTGTTGCAGGAGGCCCTGTGGACATCAAAATCTCAGTTGTTCAAGTCCCTTATATAAAATAGCATAGCATTTCCATATTACCTGCACACATATGCCATAACTTCAAATCATCCTTATATTACTCATAATGCTTAATACAATGTAAATATTATGAAAATACTTGTTATTTTGTATTATTTAAGAAACAATAACAAAAAAAAAATCTGTGAATGTTCAATACAAGCAATTGTTTTAAAAAAACATGTCTGATCTGCAATTGGTTGAATCTATAGTTGTAGAATATGAAGGGCAGGGTGTAAATGTTTGTGTGTGTGTGTGTGTGTGTGTGTGTGTGTGTGTGTGTGTGTGTGTATGTATGTATCAAGTCCTCTCCTATTTGAAGACATTAAGTTATGGGGCTGGGGTTGTGGCTCAGTGGTGACGTGCTTGACTAGCATGCGTGACTTACTGGATTCGGTTCTCAGCACCACATACAAATAAATAAAATAAAGGTCCCTCAACAACTAAAAAATATTTAAAAAAAAGAAATTAAGTTGTGCAGAAGCAATATTTAGTGACTAGGAGAAAAACTTTTCTCATGCTAGCCTTTAATTCGTAGGTTTTCATTGAAAGGTAATAACTAATTTTGTTAATTTAAACTAAATTGTGACTAATTTTGCCATTTAGGTTTGAATTATGATCTTTATTATATCCTTATATGTATATCTCCACAAATTCATATTTCTCCTGAAACCCAAAGCACACTATATTACAAATATTTTAAATTAATATATATATATATATATATATATATATATATATATATATGTATATGTATATGTATATATATTTTAACTGATAATACTGGTAAAGCAGTTGCTAATGTACACTAATTTTAGGAATGTTAGAATGAGATTATTATAACATACATTGGTTTCAATATATATTGTTTATAAGTGACCATTTTAATCTACATTAGCCATGAGAAAAATCTTAAAAAAGTACAGTTTACAAGATGTAATGCAGTAATATAAATGTTATACCAATTTAAAAGTCTATTGTATGTTTTATATAATCACAAGAAAAAATGAAATGACAGCACTTATCAGTACTTTATCACACATGAAATAGTGTTCTTTCTCTTATCAATGGTCACCAATAAAACTAAACTAACATAATCCCATTAATGTTTGAAAACTTGCTGATGGCTCTGTTTCAGCAACTGAATGGTTCTATTTAAGTGGACTTTAACTTGTTGTGATAGTACTATCTGAACAGGTAGGAAATTTCACACCAAATACCACTCAGGAAGAACCATCTATACACCTGGCAGGAAATGTGCCTTCTCTATGGATGAGTGAAGACAGATGCAAGACATTTAAGCTATCATTGGGTCTTCTGCTGATTCATTTAGTATGGTTTTCATGAAAAACTCACAAGATTATCAGCATTTAAAATAGACATTTACACATTTACAAGTTTTCTTTCTATGCTTACGTTGAACTCATAATATTTGTAACTCATTTATGTAAGGTTCAGATTTATTTAAGAACAATATTACTTCTCTACTAAGTAGCTTTTATAAGTAATCAAAATTCTGATATTTCACCTCCACTAAGAGGATATATATCACCTAATTTTTTCAAAAGAACCAAGTTTTTTTGTGGTTGTTATTGTTGTTGTTTGTTTGTTTGTTTGGTGGTGTTAGGGATGGAAAAAGAGGGCACCATAAATGCTAGGCAAAGTCAGAATATTTGAAGCAATGTCAAAACCAAGATCCAGGAGGAATTTATTCTTGCTAAATTGCTATTTAGTCTATGATATTCATTAAAATATATTCATAAATTCTGTTTTGCATTTCACTGTATGCATTTTTGCATAGATGTCTTTAAAATAATAAAATGCTGCTTTCCTTATTTTAGTTGTATGTATTTTTTTAATAATCACTCTCCCCTTTTATTTTTCATGCTTACTTCTATATCCTTTGGTAATAACATGGAACAGTTTTCTAAATCTCTTTCCCAGGAACCTAAAGCCCAATCAAAGGAGTGAGATATCAACATCACTTATGCATATTAGATATTTACTACACTAATAGATTTAAGAAGAGTTGAAATGTTTAAAAGATATCGTGTTCAAAATTTAACTCTAGAATCAAAGTCGCAAATTTTAGTGCTACTTTACTGGTCATGTACCACTTAATTCATTCTGCAATAAATATTTTCTGGGTGCCTATCATGTGCCATGCACTACCAAAATACAACCATTTCCTTAAGGATTTCAGACAAGAAAACTATACTTCTACCGTTGAAATGGGCTAGACAGCTCAGTAACTTTCTATATTTTTGAGTCATGACTAGGAGATTTGATGGGCAGCCCAAGTTTACAAGAAAAGCACAGAGTAGATAAGGAGAGAGAGAGAGAGAGAGAGAGAGAGAGAGAGAGAGAGAGAGAGAGAGAGAGAGGGATTCAATGTGAAAATTGCATCCAACCAAAAAGAGCTGGGTGAGTGCTAAATATTCAGCCTGATTTCTTGCCTTATCACATCCTCTGACATAGGGATGGAAGAATTTATCCACACAAGCAATGAAAAAAGGGTTCCCTCTTCTCTGTCACCAGAAGGAGAAAACTGGGCTGGTATCAATGAGTCAGGAGCCAATTTCCTTTATAAAAGAAATGTTTGCATTTTTGTTTGTTTGTTTATTTTTTGATCTCTCTGAAAAGCATAATTACATCCAATAATAAAAATATCATTTGAAATATTCACAAGCTTTTAATTATACTGTGCCCTCCCTCTAAAACAAAGAATGACTAAAGACCTTAAGATTATATTATACTGTATAAATGGTCAAAAAATGAAATCAAATTGGGTTTAAATAATAATATTCTATTGGAACTACACCATGTGGCAAATTTCATTCTCACATTGATTTTGACAGCTGAGTTATTCTTGGAGAGAAAAGGTCTGTCACTGCATGTGTTCGAAATCCACAAAGTATTCCTTTACCTATAGCATGTAACACAGAAAAATACACCATTCCAGTTGGACAAATATTAATAGGCATTACCTCGAAATAGTAAGGAAACACTTTCTAAATATCAGGCCAGTTTATATTGACAAAAACATTGCTACTTTTTGAGAAACAGTTTATCTTTCTGAAAATGGGAAATGGGGGGGAAAAACCCTTTTATAATATAATTAGAATCTTGAAACTCTAACAGTTACCAGCAATTATGCTTTGTTATGGCATAAGACTTCCTCAAAGAACGTAATGTAATTGTGTTTGTTCACACCTGTGATCCCTGTAGTCCATTATATAACCTTTGAGTGAGAATGAAGGACATGTAGATCTTTTGTTGATCTTTTTGTTGTCGACCTTAAAGGTTAAAATACAATCTTAAACACTGTAATACTTTTCAGTAACTCAATATGTATTTAATGGTTCACCAGTTTACCAAAACCTTTCATAAAATTCAATAAAATTGAATCAATTCAATAGAATTGGTTTCTATTTCAGCTATAGCATGCACCAGAAGGTAAGGAAATTCACAATTTTGTCATTTCAGAATTTTACTGCCCGCTATGCAAAGTAATTCTGTTTCTAAACACTGACCCATCTAGAACTTCAAGGGTGTCTCTTGGAAATGTGTTTGTCTTTGAAAATGTATTTGCCTTTGAAAACGTATTTGCTTTTCAAAAGTAGGTTGCGTTCAGATTTATCACGTCTTTCATGCCACATTGAGGACTAAAAATCAGCAAATACATTTGCTAACAGCTCTAAATAGGCAAAATGCCCTGTACACAGAGGATATGCTTTAAATATTTGTTGAAGGAATGAATATTGTTGAAAAACCCTTACTTAGACAAATAAAAATTAGGATGAGGTCTAGAAGCTTAAAACAACGCATTAATGTATTAAATATTAGCTAGAGTATATTTTGCGTTCTAGTAGCACCAATCACATAAAATAGAAATGATAATTATTACATTTACCAATTTCAGAACAAATAATGAAAAACAAACACAATCCATAGAAGTAAGCCCCTGACAAGTACTCAATGACACTGATGAAAGTAAATACAAAATGAATTAACCCTTTCAACTTACAATTAACATTTTGACAGACATTTGGTGAATTGTTTTCTTACAAATAACTTATTCTCAGGAATTCAGGAGTATGATTGTGAGAAAAGGATATAGAAATAGTCATGGTGGTACCATTTAACTTAGAAAGCTATTAGGGCAGATGACCATGTTTTTATATGTATTTTTTTCTCTTCTGAGCCTATTATACATCTGTATTTCTATGATTCTGACAATGCAGGATAATATAAATTGCACATTTTTTAAGCAGAAAAATCATTAATGAAGGATAAACTAATTTGCTTCTTAGTCAGTTTTCCACTGCTTCTTAGCTGGCCAAATTGCATAGTACTTTCCCTTTGTAAGTTGTTCATTTTAATTATGAATTATTCATATATACCAATATAGAAAGGTATATAATAGACATTTAATAATCCATCACTATACTTAAAAATATCAATATATTAGCTCAGTAGTAATCATGGAATACACATCCAGAGAAGAGACAAAAAAAAAAAAAAATGTGAATCTACCAAACTGAGAAGTTAGGAAATTAGGTAGGAGTGAGTTTTGATGAAGGTGGGGGGATTGGGAATAGGCACTTTCATTTATTGCTGGTGTGATACACAACCAGTAGGAAAAGCAACTTGGGAACTACCTAGCCAAGTTAGCATTTAGTGACCAAAGTATTTTGTAAGCTCTATTCCTATTCAAGAGCTCTGTGCACAAATTGGAACTCTTTTAACTATATGCTTCAGTTCTAGTTCTTTGTTTTAAGAGATGCTGTTTATCATTTGCTAAATGATTATCTATCTTTAGATATCATTATCTAAAGTTACATTCCTCTTACTGATAGTATTAATGTCTTATTTAAAATCTATTTTAATAAAAAGTAACATTTGAGAATAAATATCAAGCTGCATACAGAATTTAGGTGTAGTCAAATGAATCGACACAGATCTCAAAAATAAAACAGATGACACGATTCCATGAAATGTGGCGTGTACCAGATCAAAAAGACAAGTATTGGATCAAAATGAGTTTGGTTCTAAGACTTTTGTAAGTTGTACTTTTAAAGAGAGCCAGTGGCAAAGTTCCAAAATGACTCACTGGAGAGAAGAATTGCTTTAATTGCATAAATACATTAGGGAGGGTATGAACAGCCCCCATGCATTCCACTATATGGCGTCTTATTTCACACTTTTTAAGGTTTACACAACAGTTAGGCAGTACCTGAATCACTTCCCATGGTGCCTGAATCACTGCCCATGTTGCTGTTATGTCCAAGGCTTTCATCTAAGCAGCTGACACTTCCTTCTGCCAAACTTGTGTCTGATTCTGCAAAGGAAAACATTTTAAAATATTTTTAAAATATTTCTGAGAATAAACGTATTTTAACTGCACACCTCTACAGCACACAGTACATACAGTTCAATGAAAGTGGAGAAGGCACACCCAGACAATTATGAATAAAAGGTAAGAGTTTCTGGCAGGCTACATTAGGAAAAATCCTCTATGGATGAGCAGCTGCTGAGTAGTGACTCAAATACATATTACCTACTCAAAGTGCTGTGATCCAATGTAAGAACTGAAGCAAATTCTTAAGGGCTTACGACTTTGGTCATTGCTCACCATGTAGATTTTGCCCCCCAAAAAGAATATCCAAGCTTGATACTAGGTTTCAAATAAAAATACTATATAAAAAGCATTGAAACTATTTTCATGTACAATGGTAGAGAATTAGTAAAATTATATATAAAATTAATAAAATGCATGGATCTACTGATCAGTTATGAAAATATTTCAGTGATAAACATGGATTTACAATATCACAATTTAAAATCTAAAACAAATTCGTTAAAAAAAGTCCCTGAAACCTGGTTTTACAGTGGTACCATGAGCTTATGTGTGGCAGGAAATAAATGTTTTCTTAACTATAATTAAGTTAAGCCTCCATCAAAGAGTTATGGTTAAACATGAAGAGCAAGTGCACACCCCCCACTTAAGCCGATTTTCTGGTTTCAGTAGTATCAATTCTTTTGAAAACCTTAATTTCTTCAAGGGAAGAATTTCTTCAGTACAGTTCAATTCCCAAAACTTATGCAATATCATTCTTAAGGATCAAAATTACCACCAACCTGGTAAAAATCAATGCAGTGGTTACTAATGTAGGCTTTGGAATCAGAAGGACTTGTGAAATTTGCTTGTGAAATGGGTCTAATACCATTTACCTCATAGGATTTGATAACCGTTAAGTAGTATTGGGTACAACAAGTTTTTGGCACAGTAGATTAATTGTTGTTAGTTGGTGATTAGAAAATGAAAAAAAATACCAAGTGGTGGTCTATTACTGGCAGGCATTCATTTACTAGTGTTCTTATATTTAATAATATTTCAAAACATTTATCCATCTTAGGTAATTATCATCTCCTCTTACACTTCCCTCAATGCACTAAGAAGTTACAGTAAGGTAGCCTTTAGCTGTGTAAAACCACTCTCATCTATCATATATTTAAAGCTGGAAATAGAAATTGATGATGAACAGACACATAGCATGTTATCAAAAGAACTTCTCCAAAAAAGATGATACTAGAAACTTTAAGTACACTCTTTCTTTTGAACTAGTTCATTTTTTCAAGTCAGATGAGGTATATCTTCTACACTGCAAAATTACTCTTTTTAGTTGTATGGTTTGACGAATTTAATAAATGTATAGAGTTCTGTAAGATATTTCCATTACCACCCAAAATTTACCTCAAGCCTCTGTAGAGTCAATGTCCTCCACTGTCCCCTGGTTACCATTGATCTGATTTCTGTCCCTACAGTTTTGTCCTTTTCAGAATGTCACATAAATGGATTCATGCAATATGTAAGCTTTGTGTCTTGCTTCTTTAATTTAGCATAAGATGTGTGAGTTTTGTCTATATTGTTGTATCTGTAATTTCTTCCTGTTTATTTCAAGCCAGTATTCCATTGGGTGCTAGTGACATCTAAGACATCACCCCTCCAATTGAGTTAAGTCTATTTATCTTGGGAGATGTAATGGAATTTCAGCCAATACCAATCAAATATGTAAGACATCTTTCTTAAAAGTTAAAAGAAAGCTGATAAGAAAGTTGTAGAAAAATCTCAATGGACATCCATACTGTTTAAGTATATTAGCACAACATAAATATACTAATGTGAAAATACTGTGCTTATCAGTTGTTGTAGATTAGCTCTAAAACTCAGATTTGAGGAATCCCTTATGATCACACGGGAAAACCTGTATATCTCACTGAGAGATTTTAAATATGGCACTTTGCAATTCCCAGAGGTATGTCTTGTTAGAAGCTCAGAGGCGAGTGTGGGATAGAACTGTCAAGTCGAAGAGCATTTTGGGCAGATGTACTGATGAAAAGAGAATATGATTTGTAAGGAAAAGGCAAGGTGTAAAATGAGATGGGGAAAATGTCATTGCAAGGATAATTCTAGATCTAGAAATATAGGCCAAAATTTTGACGCAAAAAAAGTGAATTTTGATGTGCTTTACATTTGTTGTTTTAAATATAGGTAGGATTGAGAACAAGAGAATAACAAAATTACTGGAAATACTAACAGATATAATCTAAATTCTAATATTGTTTTCTAGTAGGCATAATAGAAATGAAAATTGTATTTGATCTTCATTTCCTAAACATTTAGCAGTTAAATCACAATCTTAAACCTGCCCTTTGTACATGTAGAGTCAAGCTTCATTTTAGCATGTGTAAATTTGGGGGGAGTTATTATGTATTGTGCACAAACAATTTATAGAGAAAGTTGCTACTAAAACTAAGATGTTATTAATTAAGTTCATTATATGAATAATTTTGATTTCACAATCAAATCTGCAATGTGTCAGGAAGACAAAGCTCATAGCTTTCACAGATGTAAATTATGTCTTAAGTTCTCAACATTGCTTGTGGTAGATATCCATTAATTTGTTCACTTTCGTAGATGAGAAACCAAGACTCAGAGAAGTTAATTTATCTAGATCACACAATTATGGGGCAGAATCCCCATTTTCTAAATTCAAGTCTAGTGTTCCAGTGGCTGAAGATTGTGTGGAGCTTTGTAAACAAGTAAGCAATCCCACATCCATAGTGTTAAGAGAAATCAAAATTACTTTTTTTTAAAAAAAGCAATAGACATTTTCATTGGAATGTCAAGTTTTGCACCAAACTTAAAATAGAGCTTATCTTTCTAAGAAAAAACAAAAGAAGTTAGAAAAATGATTGTACTTTACTAGTACTTCTAATTCATTGAACTCCCATTAACTTTTCATTTAAGCAACCACACTCATTTTGCACACAAAGGAACACTTCCATCCTGTTGCACAAAATCAATTGTAATAATTCTGTTAGAGATTATTAAAAATGAAAGAGTTCCATTTCTTTGTCATTTTAAGGATATATAAATCTTCAGCTTCTCCACACAAAAATAATTTAGTTTCCTAGGCAGCAAAAATTCTTATGCATATATATATATATATATATATATATATATATATATATTGCTTTCTTAGAAACAGAAGTACTAAAGGAAAGAAATTTAATAATAAAAGAAAATACTTCTCTTTAACAGTGAAAAGATCATACCCAGGAGTTTTCCTCCTGCATTCACTTAAAAAATCATATCTCTCTCTCTCTCTCTCTCTCTCTCTCTCTCTCTCTCTCTCTCTCTCCCTCCCTCCCTCCCTCCCTCTCTTACACACACACACACACACACACAATGAGATAAAAAAAAAGTGCTCAAAGAAAGATTCAACCAACATATTGAGTTTATGTACCAAAAATTTCTACAAGTGACTTATTTTAGAATCATTTTGTGTTGTTCTTTGTACGTTTCAGAGCATGTCATTCTGAAGTTAAATCCTAATAAAAGTCATAAGCACATGATTTTAAATTAGATCATATAAAATAAACTTAATAAGAGGCAGGATGTTGCCATACACCGATCATGCGCTTTGGAGTCCAACAGATTGGTCTTCATATCTGAACATAACCAGTTTTAAGAAATAGTTTTTACTTTCTTATTTATTGTAAAAATGATTTTATTCAATCAAGGAAAACAATCACAGGAAAAATAAGGCTTAAATTATTGTGAAATTGCTGCTTAAAGGAGTGCTGACTATTAGAGTTACATTGTGTAATAGGTTTAATTAACTTTTATATAGGTGTCATTTCCTCTAGAGAAAATAGCAAAGGTAACTATGAAATAGACTAGAAAACAGGAGTAATTTATATCAAACTCGACTGGAATGAAAGAAAACCATGCCTGTTCGAGAAAGACATAGGGTTTTCTGTAATAATTTTGTAAGCAACACAGAAAAGAACAGTTTTGCTCACAGTGACAGGAAATATCTAAGACCAGTCCATAAGTCATGGAAAACTACTGCCTCGTTTTGGAATCCCATCTTGAATATTTTGCTAATATGGCAGGAATATTACATTGAATCCAAGAAATTTTATATTTAACATACCCTAGACCTTAAATGCTTTAAAATATTTAAAAATCATTTAGAAACCAAAAATATTGAAGTTAAAATTTCAAACAACAACAAAAAAACCCTCTTGAAAGCCTTTTCAGATTTATTTTAATGTAAAGTCTGCCCTCTGCTGGAATATGCTATTATAACAAGTAGTAGACAGACAATACGGTTTTTATTCCAAGAGCTAAGGTTCACCAGGCAAAATACAAATTGTTTCTTACTTCTATTCCTTCCAGGTAGTGTTCCTTCTATGTTTAGCCTAGATGCTTGTTTACTCTATCTATACCCTCTCTCTCTCCTTTCTTGTAGGTTCTCTTTCCTAAAAGGTGATTTTGCCTTCCAGAAAGAAATGATGTGAGGGGCAAGAGCCCCTGTGGACACTGAGGAAGAACACCAACAGCTTTCTTCTCCTGAGAATTGGTGCTTCCAAGGCATTTGAGTTATCTCACTTCATTTTTCACGGTAATTCTGTGTTGAGTCTTGTTCTGACCTCATGATGCTTCTCAGTGTCACATCTAGCCACACCACCTTCCCTCTCAGCATGGAACACCAGACTGCCCCAAAAGCCTGCAACACACATTCACATCTGGGCATGCACACAGAGACTGCATAGACTTCTTAAATGTGTTTACTTTCATACTACTAATAATATATATCTCCTTTTTCTTTTGAAAGAACTTAATCTTTTTTTTTTTCAGAAGAAATAGATCACTTTTATTTTCAGCTCTATGTATATGGATCTACACACACACACACACACACACACACACACACACTTTTTGGTCTGTCAGATTTCTCTCTCTGTGCCAGGGAACATGTGTTCCCACAGAATGGAGAGAAGCCACCTCCACCCACCTTGCATATTCTCTCCTGGATCCAAGCTTCTAGGAAATGAGTTCCCCAAAGAGAAAAATCTCTCTTAGAGCCACAGTCGCACATGGCTATCCATGGAGCTCCTCTGCTCCTGTTTATAGAATTTCTACTGCTTAAATATTTCAAACAGAATTTAATTTGAATTGCATGTAATGATTTTGGCTTAAATACTATCATCTATGCCTGTTAGCCTTTGGACATGGGCTAATGCAGAAAGATAGCTATTCAAATATAAAGTTGGAAGGACAGCCACACCCTCTAGAATGACTCCTTCATTCCCTGCCAATCAGTAAAGGAGGCAGAAAGTCTTAGAGTCAATCATGACTGATAATCTGAATACATGGAAGTAAGACTCGGGCTAGAACAAGGTTTAGGGATGGCAAGGTCAAAGAAAAGAGATTGGAAATCTCTTTAACTTTCAGGTGCTCAAACAGAAAGGATATAGGAGTTTAGCAGACCTAAGCTGATGCCAAAGAAAGGTACCAAGAGAGATATTTTAAGGGTGTCCAGGGAATGTTCAACAATTGGTTCCTTGCAAGAGAAAAACTCCACGATTTAATAGTGTTTGCCAATGTCCACAGTGTGAATATTTCCACCATAGCCAGATTCAGGGTGTCAGTGTGATGTCCTACGTGGAGTTGTCACTAAATCCATTCTTCTAATTAAGGACAATGGCAAAAGCATTGTGCTGGCATTTCATAAATATCAAAACAACAAATCATTAATTTTTAACTATTTTTTTAACCTTAGAAAAAACAATTATAAAAATTACCTTGGGAGAGACCCATTCATTCATTGATCTTAAAGGGCTTGTCTCCTGCCACCCTCCTTCACAAATATCCCCCTCTCATTACACTGTTCTTCTGAACACTTTTGAGTTTTTTTTAAATACCTACATGCTTACTCATGATGTTCATGCAAGCCAAAATGTTGCCTGACACATTTGTTCATAAACCAGCATTGGACCATCAAGGCTCGGATGAAATGTCTCATGTTTCTCCTCTGGTAAACTCTCTTGGATTAGCCTTCCTTCTTTCACGAGTTGTCTTGGCTCTCTTCAACCTTTGACATACATGTATTTACAGATTGATTACTCTTTCTCTTTGGGGGGTCATGTGACTTGTTTTACTGAACCAGAATGAACAGAAAGGCTCAAGGTTTAGTTCCTCAATAATACAATTTGACGAACTCACTTCTTTCTTTCTACTACTCTGGCTCTATCCTCATTCACATCCCCAAATAGAGACGGCAAGGGTTAATAATCAAATTAAAGTTAAAATTATCACTTTTGGTAAAACTCTATTTAAAAAATAAAAGGGACTGGAGTTGTGGCTCAGTGGTAGAGTGCTCGCCTAGCACATATAAGGTGCTGGGTTTGATCCTCAGCACCATAGAAAAATGAATAAATAAAATAAAGGTATTGTGTCCCACTACAAATGATTTTTTTTAAATAAATAAAACAACTTTGCAGCCATAAAGGTATGTCGCAAAAATAAATCCAGTCTGAATCAACTATATACAAGGGAGGTTTCTTTCCGATAAAATACCTATATCCTCATCCTCTAGATATGAACACTAACCCTTTTTAGAACTATTATGAAATTATAAGTCATGTAACTGACCTATGTAGCTCAAGATAGTTTTCAAATAAAATACAAACCTATGTAATCTATTAACAAACACCAATACCAGCAGCAGTAATATCTCCCTTTCTTTTAGCTCAAAATATTACGTGCATTTGAATTGCTTCACTAGTACTACTTTCTCAATAGTTAATGATAAGAAAATTTAGCAAGTAAGCATAGATATCTTAATTTGAACCAATCCTGAAACAGTATATATAATTCTGAGACAATATTATTGTATATGACTATAGCAATTATCTTTTCCACTTTGGTCTCAAATGCTACGATATTTATTTCTAGGGATACTAAAAATTCTCTGGATTTCTACAGGTTAGTGCTATAGAATGTTATTCTGGTCCTCTAGTGCAAGGATAAAATTTGTGGCACTTTTACAGAAATTAGTATAGAACAAATCTAAGATTGGACTTCAGTCTATAAAAAGGCAAAACAAAACAACAACAACAACAAAAAGTGCTGTGACAGATTGGGCCAGGGAGAAGGAGGCTGTTTTATAAAGGTCAATTTTTAAACCCCTCCTACAGAACATGATCTATGCAAAATATATCCACAATATATTCCAAAGCATAATGTCACCGGATAAACCTAAGGAGTTGAACATATGGGGGAATATGAAAAAGAAGGTATTAAAGTCTGAAAACAAGCAGGTTGGTAAGCTCATTAGCTGGGGTGGAATTTTAAAATCTTCACGTGAAAGAATATATAAATCAAAATATACACATGCAGTCCCAGTCATGCGCACTGTGTAGTCACACACAGCACACTGCAGTTACGTTGTAATCTTCCACTTTGCAACAGTAAAATCCCTCTTTATAAGTATCAACGCGCCCTCTTCTGGTCAACATGAGGTATTTGAATTTCTGATTCACAACAGGAGATGCAACAGAATAATAAAAGAAATTTCCTGGATTTTTTACTTCAATTCTATGTAACATAAATTTAACTTAGTTTTAAATATTACTTACTTTAGTTTTATTTTTATACAAAAGCATTAATTTCTAAAATGATATAACAAAAGTGTCCAGGTAAAATAACTACTCACTTATAACAAAGCAACAATAGTGGTGAATTAAAAAAATTATATGACATTTTTGCTGAAAACTAGAATACAGAAATATGGAAAACATACAGTGATATGTTTTTCAGGGAAGTATGGCCTGGAGAGACATGAACATTTTCTATAATTTTGTTATAAAATGGCTTCAGAAAGCTGAATGATCACTTTCAGCATTAAAATAGTATTAATGTGTGAGGCATGTTCAAATGTTCTTTAGGAATTATTGTATTAATTTGGAAAATGGTGAATTAAAAACTTTTTGGTGCATTTTAATTACTATACACTTTTTTAATGGGAAGCAGTTGATTGTCAATAGTGAATAAGGAGGAAGGAAGAAGAAATGCCAGTCCCTACTTAATGAAGACAGGATAAAAATCTCTCTCCTTAATCATCCCCTTGGAGAATTTTAATAGATTGCCCTTTACATGAAGGTGGCATGATTAAAACTGGTTTCATAGTAAGTCAGTGTTACTAATAGTTCTGGTTAGGTATGTTAAGGAGTAAAAGGGGCAGAAAACAACATATGAAGAATCTTTGCATTAAAACTATAAATAATTAAAAATACTTGGGTGCACCAAGATTTTATGCACTGAAAAAAAATGGCATACAAACTGGTTCAGAAATAATAATTAGAAAAGTTTTCTTTAAAATCAGAAATAATTTCTCACATTTTTTTTCTTTCTGCACATAAAAATATTCATAACTGCAGAATGTATGCAACTTAAGTAACAAATTTCTTTCAGTGCTACTTTGGTAACTATTTGAAATATTAACATATATTGGAATTCAAAATAAAGATTATTCATTATCAACATCAAGAAGATACATACAAAAATTACACAAATGCATATAAGACACTATGGAACACTTTCACATTTATTCTAATTGTTAATTCTAAGAATGCCTATGTAATAAAAATCATTGTATGTTAAATTTTGTAGTAAAAGTTCAACCAAAAGAATTCTTCTCTGTGCTAATAGTATTTTACAAGTTACTTATGCCAGGAATTCTTAGTTTTTAAGATCAAGAAAATGAACATATATTTGGAAAGATCCATGACATGTATCAGCAACAGTGTCTAAGCAAAGGCCCAGGGCCAAGGCACCACATTTTTGTAGTTACCCTTTGTTATTATTCTGGCAAGGGACAGAATGGGTTGCACTAACCTGCTCACCAATGCACATAGATGTCTGCACATCAAAAGACCCTACAGACCAGAAGACTGTTGTGAATTGGATTGGGTCCTCAGCCCCTGTCCAGCTGACTGTACTTGTATATGCCCTTAGACTTAGACACTTTAATGTTCTGTATTTTTCTTTCATAGGATATACTGTCATTGTAGCTATAAGATGACTACTTTGGGCTGACACCCCCAGAGTGGGAAGCTTCATGGAGCTAAAACCATTTCTCTTGTATTCCCCACTGTCTGTACAGTACTGAAGAAGGAGCCTGGCACATGAGAGGTGTTTAATTAATATTTTCTAAGTAAAAGAAGTGAAAAAAAGAAAAAAAAGGGGACAGGGAGGTTAAAGAAAAAGGAAGGGAAAGAAGATCTCGAGAGGAAAAAAAAAATTAAAAGCCCCAAACCTTTCTATTCCCTAAAACCATTATGAAGATCCAGATTTTCTCACAAGGTACACTTAAAACGTGAAGAAGAAGGAGAAGGAGAAGAAGAAAAAGAGGAATTTAAATTCTTGGCCTTTTTCTTTTTTTCTTTTTTCTTTTTGGACCACTTGAAACTCAGACTACATAAAGTGCAAACTGATAAGATGCACCTGGCAACTTTTTATGAAACTGCTAATCTGAAATGCAGGATCTTTGCCCAGCCTCAGTTCAGTCTTCCATTCTTTCTAGTGTGGACTTAGAAAGCTGCCAGTAACCCACAGAGATGTCAGGTAGCTTATCAAGAATGTTTATTAAAAACTAAAACTCTACTTTCAGATTTTGGCATTTCAAATAGAATCATGATCTCTAAAAGAAAGCACAGGTGCTTGCTTAAATGGAAAAAAAAAAACCCTCTAGTATTCAAATTTAAGAGATTTGCTGTATTACAAAAGAAAACCTTCTTGCTTAGAGTATGGAGCAGGACCAGAAGCAGCAGCATCACCTGAGAACTTGTGAGAAAGGTGAAATCTCAGGAACCACTGCATACTGACTGAATCATATCTGCATTCCAATTAGACTCTCCTCCAGGTGGTTCATTTGATCATTAGAATCTCAGAAGCTTTGCATTTAAAAAATACCATAAACAGACTAAAAAGCAAGTAAATCATAAAAAAATGCCATCATTTCTGACAAATATTATTACCCTATACATTTCAGTAGTTCTGATAAACCAGCAGGAATATAAATTTTGTTATGGTTTGGATGTGAGGTATCTCTCAAAAGCTCACGTGTGAGACAATACCAGAAGGTTCAGAGAAGAAATGTTTGAATTGGAGAGTCTTAACCTAATCAGTGAAATAATCCCTAATAGGAATAACTGAGTTGGTAACTGGAGGCAGGTGGGGTGTGGCTGGAGGGAGTGGTTAATTAATTGGGGGTGTGATTTGGGGGTATATACTTTGTATCTGCAGAGTGGAGACACTTTCTCCGCTTCTGATCACCATGTGAGCGGCTTCCCTCTGCCAGGCTCTTCTGCCATGACGACCTGCCTCACCTGGAGCCCCAAAGAATGGAACCAGCCTTCTATGGACTAAAACCTCTAAAACTGTGAGCCCTCAAATAAACTTTTCTTCTTTTACAATTATTCTGGTCAGGTCTTTTAGTCACAGTGGCGAAAAAGCTCACTAAGACAAATTTAGAATATAAATAACCTAATAGAAAAACGAATGTGTAATAAACAAAGAATAAACTTATAAAAATGTTTTTCAGTAGAAATCAGAAAATTCAAATAACAAAAATTCATATTTAATAGCAACCAAATTGGTAAAGATTAAAAATCATATCACCTACTCCCATAGAAGTGAATCAGGAAAATAAGACACTCTCCTACATTGTGGGAAAACAAGTAAATTGGCACGAGTTCCCACAGTGAATTTGACATTAAGTATCAAATGTGTTAAAATTGTATAAATTATTTGACCCAGAAATTCTAATTATATGTTTTTAAGTAAACTGTGGCATAAGAGGGCCAGCATGGCATTATTCATGACAGAGTAACTTATTAAGCTAAATAATTGGTTAATTAATTATGCTTCCTCCAAATGGTGGGACTATTAGTCAATCATTAAAAACTATGATTTAGAAGAATATCTAATGTACACAGGAGAAATGCCATTTTATATATACACATCCAGGAATGTAAAAGGACTGGAAGAACACATACCCAAATGTTATGTATAATACTTATATCATGCGGGAATATGGAAGACTTCTCTGTGTGTTTCTATGTATTCCAAATTTTCTACACTGCATCTGTATTATTTTTGTGAGTACAAATAATGAAATTTACAGTGGTGTACTGGAGTCAGTTTATACTAGCTCACAAGAGCCAATTGTTAAGTTTTCAGGAATTTTGTGAGTCAGTTACTAAGCACATATATCAAAAAAAAATAAGTTATGTACATTTTCAATTAGACAAATTCTATTTAGAGAGGTAGTAAATATTTAAAACTCATAACCTCCCAATTGTTTTACTACCTCACTATTATCTATGATCTTGATGCTGCTCATTCCTATCCTACCTGTGCAGTGGTTCTTTGTGGTTCTTCATCTTTGTGATTAAAAGTATTAGAACGACCCCCAATTTTCCTGTCTTTAATAGGTCATGATGTCATTGGTGTACCAATTAATTTTTCTGGAAGTAATAATTAATGGATATAAATTATCTACATGTTTCAGTACCTGAAACCATAGAAGAATCTGCAAAAGATGATTCTGCTGTATTATTCTCCATGTCCTGGCCTTCTTTCCATAGGCTTGGCTGATCTGTGGCTGACAGAAGTGACTCATTTACTTCAGAACCATCTTCATGGCATGACTTCCCAATTTCTATGAATTAAAGTATAGAATAAAAATAGTGCAGCACAGGTTTTCACACAGTACATACAATCCATCATTATTTTGAAAAACAAAAAAGAAAAAAATGGGGTTCCAAATAGAGGTTACCTGAATACCCTTAGATATTTTAGAATTTGGAGCACAATATAAATTGAATAATAATGCAAATTTTTATATAATGTAAATAGCTGTTATTGTTACTTTGAAACTATAATTAACTGAAAACAAATTAACTGAATGCCACTTCCCAACTTTCTGTCCAGAGATGTTATGTTGAAAGCATTTAGAAACCAAGAAACATAGCACATGCTTATGATGTTAGTTATCACATCAAAATGGCTGTGGACTTCATATAAAGTAAAATCAGAAGCAAGTATGTTCATATTTACAACAGTTTAATACTATGTTCATTTAAAATATTTTAGTGAAAGAGGAATCAATTTAATTTCCTGTAAAAATACTTTAATAATAAAAGTGCTCACAAATCCCAGAGCCCAAATTTTCCCTATGTTTAGTAGGTCATCATACCATTAGTGCACCAACTGGTTTTTCTATCAGTATTAATTAGTGGATATAAAGTATCTCAATGTTTCAAGTACCTGAAACCATAGAAGAATCTGCAAAAGATGACTCTGATGTAATATTCTCCATGTTCTGGCCTTCTTTGTCTAGGCTTGGCTGATCTGTGGCTGAAAGACACAACTCATTTACTTCAGAACCATCTTCGTGGGGTGAATTCTTAATCTCTGCGAAAGTATTACATGTAAATGACAGTGCAGCACAGGTTTTCATACAGTACATATAACCCACTGCTATTTTAAAAATAGAGGTTCCCTGAATACTCTTAAATATTTTAAAGTTCTGAGCAAAATAGAAATTGAATTGCAATGCAAATTTTTATACAATGTAAATAGCTGTTATTTTGAAAATGAAATGTGGGTCCCTAATAGATTTACAGTAACATACTTTAAATCTTTGACATTTTTAAAGACATAAAGCATGTTTTTATTACGACATAATATTTTACTTTTAATATGAACACTGTAGTTTTTTGTAATGACTAAATTTTATCTAAAAAGACGATTTAATAAGTGTGTGCTAATCATCAATAAAGTGAGATTATTTGCTGTCTGACAATGACCTTCAATGACTCAGTGGTTCTAAGCTACATTTAAGGCTGAATTAATGAAAATGCAAATTTGATAGTTTTTCTTTAGCTTGTGCTCTCACCATTTTGTTCCCTCACTGTATGTTCTGCGTGAGTTGTACATCTGCTTTAATGTCAGACTAAATTCATGTATTCTGAATTCCTGGAGATTTTTTTTAATTCAATGAAATATTCTGTATTCCTCCTTTCTCTTTTCTTTTCCATTCCTCTATTCCTATTTTTCAGCCTTGTTTTATTAAGGGCCTTTATAGGATACAAAGAAAGACAAAGAAGCTCAATCTGTCACAGAAGTCCAATGCCATGAAGAAAATTTATCAAGGTCTGAATACACATTGACCCACCTTAAAGGATAAAGGAACCTGCATGGAGATTTTCTTGAAGAAGGGGTTGTGACTTCGGACAAGTAGCCAATTTGACATTCTGCTCATATTTACATCTAGCTGTTGGACATGTTTGGGGCTTATAGCTAAAATAGTCAATTTATTCTGTGCTTAAGATATATTAAATAATTACATATATTAAATAAATTAACCCTTTAAATAAACCTAGATGTTAAATAATATCCCCACTTTACAGAGGAGTAAAGTGAGGATCAGGGAGGTGAAGAGTGTAACTAAAGATCGCTCATCCAGGGAAGAAACCAGGAGGCAATTGGGCTTCTGCATCAGCCTGCTTGGGCTGTTACAACAACATGCCATCAACAGGTAATTGCAACAACCGAGATTTCATCTCCCCCTTCTAGACTTGGGCCAAACATGACCTAGTGCCAACATGGCTGACGTCTGCTGCCAGCCCTCTTCTTAGAGTACACCCACCCACCGCCTTCTCAGTGTCCTCACATGGGAAGAGAGAGATACACTTTTCTTTCTCCTTCTTCTTAGAAGGCCACAATCACATCTGATTAGGGCCTCTCCTTCATGACCTTCTAAAGACATCATCTCCAGATACAGTCATATTAGGGTTTAGGGCTCTAACCTATGGATTGAGGGGATATAATTTCTCCCACAACATTTCATTACTCCCTACCTCACTCATATTCTTGTTGTTGCATGGAAAATACAGTCATTTCATCTCAAGAACCCCCAATGTCTCAACTCATTCCAGAATCAAATGTAAAGTCAAAAGTCTACATGTTACCTAATTCAGATTTGGACAAGGTGCTAGGTGTGATTCATTCGGAGGCAAATTTTCCTCCAGCTATGAATCTATGAAACCAGACAAATTAGGGGATTTTGAAATACAATGGTAGGATGAGTAGAAGATCAACATTCCATACCCAAAAGGAAGAAACAGAAAAGAAGGAAAAGGTGATTTGAGCTAAACAAGTCCAGAATCTAGCAAGGCAAATTCCTTCAGATCTTACAGCTCAAGAACTCTCTTTGGTTTGACATTCTGCTTTTGGTCCACTGGAATGGCAGGGCAACTTTGCTCTTTTTGCTATCTTAGATAGCCATGAGCTTTCTGGTCTCTGTGGGGGGAGTACTACTTCTGAGGCACCTCCCCCAAATCAGAGAGGTAGCACTACTCATTGAAACTAAGGGGGAAATAGCTTTGGGATCATTCTTTCCTTTCCTTGAAGCACAAGTTCATAGCCCAATAGGTTTATGGTCTAACTCAGCAGAATCCAAGAGGTCTGACAGTCTTTCTTCACCCCCATCCTGCCTTTTCTTTCCCCTTTATTTCAAACTGACAGAGTCTGTGTCCTGCTGAAATGGCTGATTAAGTGCAAGTCACATCCACAATCTATTTACCAAGAGTTTGTTCAGTTGCACCTTCATGTTCTTTTCACAACACACTTTGCCATATGTTTTTGTAAGAGGCTGAGAATTTCCCAGATCTTCAAGTTCTGGTCCCTTCTTGGTTACTAATTCCTTCTGTTACCAGCAGAGTTGGATATGTGTTCCACTGGATGGAAGAATGAACAAGGCAAATGTGGCCAAGTTAAATAGGGAGCAAGACGTTTATTAAAAAGGAAAATGAGAGAAAGATTCAGAGTTCCTGGTGCAGTGTGCCTGGGAGGGGAAGAGTGCCATTTACATCTTACCATGCTCCTCCTTTTACAGGAATGTAATTAGATGATCAGATCCTCTTGATTGGTTTTTGATAGTCCAATTGTCCCACAGTAGGCAACTCAATTCATAGTAGCTCTTCACCACAAGAAAAATATCACAACTTTGTCCTAATTATCAAAGCTTGCTAGAAAAATGTTCAGAGTTCAGCAAATAATATTGAAATCTCTGAATCTCCTGACTAGATGTTTTGAGGCAATGAAAACATTGTTGGTCAGAGTGAGTCTGAATGTATGTAGAAGTGAGCCCCAGATGGGGTGGGCATTTTCCATCTAGCCTTTAAAGGAAGCCATGGAATTACTTATCTAATTGATCATTCTTGAATAATCCCCCCAATTTTAAAATTTTTAAATTTCTACTCTGCCACTTTTCTCATTTCTGAGTCAACATCCATCCTTACCCACTTTGGTTGAAAGGAGGGAAAGCCCCAATTGTGAGAGAACACTGCTATGGGGCCAGGGAGAGAAGAGAGACTGATGAATAATTGAAGATACTTATTTCTTTTTGTGAGCCTTCCCCACTTCTATATAATGATTGGTTGGTCTGGGAAAATTAGGACAAACTAGTCCCAATGCCATTGTTAAACAGACAACCAGAGACCTAATCACAATACAAATTTATGGCATATTATAAGAAAAGTAAAAACGGAGGCATGTGAATACAATGCATATGTAATAGGATGTACGAGAATACTGGCATTACATAGGATTTTCTAAATATACTCTACTAGATTACTATTGTTTAAAAAATTATAATTTGAAATATTACACTGAACTTCCAACTAGGCACCTGGTAAAGTGGAACTGAAAACTTATCTAGCAAGAACTATTGCCAGACACACATTTATGTCAGAAAGATCTGGAAGATACTTTAAAGCAGAACTTATAGACCATTTGCTAAAGAATTATACCACTGAACCCGAGCATACAATGAACAGATACCCTCTAACAGGGGAAGGGTACACCAGAGACTTTCTGATCTGAAAAACTTCCCTTTCTAACATTGTTTGATACACCGAGGCCAAATTTTCTTGGGAAACAAAAAATAAACTGGATTGTAGCTATTTTCCAATGAAAGTCAAGTCCTGGAATGATTTATCATGGATGGTCCCATGAGGTCTTAAGTAGGTACTCATCATGAGAGGGGGTGGTCTAGGGAGTAGCCCAGGTTTATTCTTGAGGTATATAAGAGGGAATTGGCCCATCATTGTGTGTGTGTGTGTGTGTGTGTGTGTGTGTGTGTAGTTTTGACTAGACGTCCCTTCACTTAGCAAATAGGCCTTAGAATTATAGTGTGAAAAAAATTCCTGGAAAATAATAAATATCTAAAAGAAAATGTGATCTTGGTATCAGAAGTAAGTGGCATCATTGAGGCTCCACCAGAGAACCAAAGCAAAATAAAGATGCTTCCTATTCTGAAGGATTTTTAATATATAGTCATAACTTTGTGGTCTAAACAGAAATCATGGAACTTGCTGGTGAATGCATCATGGAATTACTTATCTAATTGATCATTCTTGAATAATCCCCCCAATTTTTAAATAATTTCAGAGAAAGAAACGTTTCAAGGCCTTTTGAACTTTAAGTTCATCTTAAAGATGTGATGCCGTACTAATGCCACTTCATAATTCTTTAGAGCTTGTAAACACCCCATGGTAAAGAAAGTAGACTCTGTCTATTGCTCCATTTTATCCCATTGTCTGTCTCCCCTCTGAGTGTATGTCTGTCTCTCTCTCTCTCTCTCTCTCTCTCTCTCTCTCCATATATATATAGATATTGGTACAGATACATACTTCACAGAAGTAATAACAGTAGAACCCCTGGAAGTTGCTGACAAACAGACCATGGGACTTTTGAAAGTCTGACTTTTGAAAGCTGGTTTGACCACTTTTATTTATTTATTTTTGGCACTAGGGATTGAACTCAAGGATGCTTAACCACTGAGACACATCCCCAGCCCTTTTTATGTATTATTTTGAGACAGCACCTTGCTAAGTTGCTTAGGTCCTCACTAAGTTGCTGCTGAGTTGCTGAGACTGGTTTGAACTTGTGATCCTCCTGCCTTAGCTTCCCAAGCTGTTTGAATTACAGGTGTGCACCACCATACCCATCCTAGATTGACCACTTTTAAAGAGTGAAACAAATAGTTTTATATATTTATGTATTTTAAATTGCCAGGCAAAAATAAAGCTGTTTCATAAAATAATATAAAACATAACATGCTGTTTCTTTAATAATTTAGCAATTTTACTTTATCACTCATATTTATCTGTTTTTGTTTTGCATATGTACTTCAGAAAATTGCCTACTCTGTACCTTATTCCAGTAAAAATTATGGTGTATGGGAAGAAGGACTTTACATGTCATTTAACCCCATATCCTCAGCACCAGGAACAGCCCACCACATCTGGCACTCACTACATGTTCACTGAATGAATGAATGAGTGAATGAGTGAAGAGGTGAAGTCAGCATGCAATGATTATAATAATTATAATTAATTTGTTGGCAATTAACTTTTAACTTGTTTTATAAATGATATTTTTGAAAGCATAGAGAATATATTAAGGAAAAAAATAAGTTGGAAGTTTTAATTAAATATAAAACAATATATGTAAAAGGGCTACAAAAATTGTTATTAAGTATTTTTTAAAATTTATATTACATGAAGTTGAGATGTGTTGTAATTACAAATCCTTCATCAAATGTTCAAACTACTTAAAATTTATGAAAATATTCAGAAGTGTATGCAGCAGAGTTTTAATAACCACTAAAATAATTTTGCACAATTTATTTGCATCTTTTTAATGCGGAAAGTACCTTGTTAAAAATTCCAGGTCATTCTCATGCTTTCAAAATAAGACTAATAGTGGAATGTTGGTTGGACTTTGAGTCAACCACCAATATTCTAGTCCAGCTTGATGAATTCTTCGGACTCTGATAATTTAATTTTTTCTCAGGCACTAATTTCTTTGTTTGTAAAATAAATGATCTACCAAATCCCTTCCCATTTGAAAACTGTTATTTTTTTTAAAAAATCTTGGTGTTTGGCAATATGTCTATAGGTTTCACTAAACTTTCAATTATTGGGCAAAATGTGGAAAATCATCCCTAGTAAAATAAGAAATACCTGCATTGCTTTCTGAGCAAGCAACACCTGTTAACTCCTGGGCAAGTCTGTTATTTCCTGTTTCTCGAAGAATGTTCAGAAATGTAGAAAACCAGTTTTCTTTCTGCACAATCCTGCTGAGCAACTCTCTTACACCTGATTCATTTGCATTATTTTCTGCAGCAGTAATCTGTTAAGAGAAAAGTAGAAATAAATTCAGCATATCAATAAATTTAAACAGGAAATATCTGTTAGGAAAACTGAGCAATTGAGTGTAAGTATTTTTAAAAAGTTTATATTCAGATACTAAAGAAAACAACAATGCTAATGCAGCAATTTTGGAGTCTACCAGGAAAAATATCTCTGAATTAAACACCCTTTGAAACATGTAATTTTTAAGCCATTTTGATGTTCAAACCTGATACTTAGAAATAAATGTTTTACCTCATTCTGAATAAGAAGAACATAAGAAAGCATCTTTCATCAATAACCATATTTTATCTCTTTTTACCAATTTCTTTCTATATATCTATGGCTTGCTATTTCCGTTCAACACAAGAAGTTTGTAAATGGGAAATAAAATATTTTTTATCCAACTTCTCTTTCTTCACTATTACTACCATGGAAATAAGTAATTACAACCACAGATTCATATTTTTGCTTATTTAATATTTGCATTATTTATTACTATAATAAAATTTTCCAAAATTTTGTTTATTTAATATGACATTTTTTCTATATCTATTCTCTTGTAAATATGAAGTAGACTTATTTCATATCCAGTTATTATAATATTTAGTCTTCATTTTCTTTCCCATTTATTTATTTATTTTGGGTACCCAGGATTGAACTTAGTAGCACTTGATCACTGAGCCACAACCCCAGCACTATTTTGTATTTTTTATTTAGAGATTCATTGAGTTGCTTAGTGTCTCACTTTTATTCAGGCTTTGAACTCACGACCCTCTTGTTGCAGACTCTCGAGCTGCTGGGCCTAACCTAGTGAATCTTTTTGTAATGTGGATCATTTGTATAATTATTATCACAATGCATCTTCCTAAAATAGGTTCTAATAGAGTAACTGACATTTGGAGAAAAGACTTAACACAAATCGTGTTAGATCGGAAAGAAATGACGCCATCATTAGCTTTCTGTGGCATAAAGGAAGCCACTTCATCTCCCTGAGCTTCCATTTCCACATGTGGAAACTGAGGCCACCATGGAGATTCGAGTGTTACTCCATCCTGATTGCACATAAGAAACACCTGTGGAGACTTTAAAAAATGCTAATGTTTAGCATCTGTCCCAAAGGATTCTGGTTTATTTTGTCTATGTTGGGGACACAGAACATTTTTTTAAGCATCTCATGTGATTCTTACCAGCCTCCTAATTGAGAAACACTGATATAGATATTCTCAAGGTTCTTTCTCAATATCTATGAATCTTCTATATCTATAATTTCGGCTGTTTAGACTAGTTTGTTCTTACAAAATGTGTTTTCTAGTCCTTTAAAAATATTCCAAGACCTTTTAATGTCAAGGATTTGTTAACCTTTTTTCAAATAATGTTTTCTACAAATTTAGTATTGTCTATTATTATGGATGACCTAGGAAAGTATTTACTTTCATAAACATTTCTTTCTTTCTTCTTTCCTCCTTCCCTCCCTCCCTTCCTTCCTTAATTCCTTAATTCCTTTCTTTCTACCATGAATTGAACTCAGGGGCACTCAACCACTGAGCCATATCCCCAGCCCTGGCTTTGAACTCATGATCCTCCTGTCTCAGCCTTCCAAGCCACTGGTCTTTTACAAACACGTCACTAGCAGACACTACTTAGTATAAAAAATTGTTCTACATGACCTCTACTCAAAGGTCATTTTAGTCCTATTAGCTAATAGGTAATTATACTGTTCTAGGGCTTTTCATATATTAAGCTAGCAACCCTGCAGTAGGTACCAACATAAACCCCTTTCACAGATCAGAAGGCTAAGAGGCACAAAGATGTTTGGCTCTCTTTCCAAGGTCACAAATCTAGTAAATGTCAGAGGTAGAATTTCATACAGGTAATTGACTGTAGAGGCTAAAACCTGACTTCTTGAGCTATAATCATAGCTAAAAATTTTCTTCAATTTTATTTTTTGTCAAAAAGTGATTATTTGCACTTAAAAATTAAACTTATGAAATTTTAAGTGATTTCAGGCCATCTCTCACAAACCATTGTCTAAGCAATTTCTTGCTCATTTCCTACTTTTTCTCTAACTTCATTAATCTCCTAATGGAAATTTTTTGACTTCTCTGGTATTTGTAAGAGTTTTATTATTTCCTTCTAATTGGGGAAGTAATTGCTATTGACACAAATTACACTGGTTTCAGCACCTCATTTTAACTCAACCCTTCCTTTTTATTTTTTCCCTGATACTAGGATTAAACATTGAACTTAGGGGGTACTTTATCACTGAGTTACATCTCCAGAATTTTTACTTTTTATTTTATTATTTTTTAAATATTTACTTTTTAGTTGTAGTTGTCAATATCTTTATTTTATTTATTTATTTTTATGAGCTGCTAAGGATTGAACCCAGGGCTTTGCAAGTGCTAGGCGAGTGCTCTACCACTGAGCCACAACCCCAGCCCTTTACTTTTTATTTTGAGACAGGGTTTTGCTAGGTTGCTGAGGCTGACCTTTAACTTACAATATTGCTGCTTCAGCCTTCTGAATAGCTGGATTACAGGAGTACACCACCATGTCTGGCTTCAATCATTTCCATTTTTATTATCCCATTTTTAATCAGCTTTAAATATACTTGAAGGAAGTAATAAGAAAGTATTTCTCTAAAAAGAATTAATGGGCACTGTAATGAATACTTTTATTAAGAATCTAAGCATTTTCTACTCACTAAATTTTCTTTGATTATCAATCTGTTAAGTGGATTTTTACTGTGGAAACACATATGTCACATTTTCTTTGCCTTTATTGATCCCAGGCATTTGCATATTATAATGCTTTTGTTTTCTACATTTATTTGTACTATTTGAATGCAGAGATATATATAACATCTGTGTAATTTTAGTAGCTTCATCAAGATTCTGAATTTTGAACTTAGAAAGAACTTAAGAAATCATCCCCATTTGGGTGCTGGAAAGTACATCAGTTCCCTTTGAAGTAATTTTACACACACACACACACACACACACACACACACACACACATATATACACACACACATTTTTCTTAATCTTTTCTCCTATAATATTATAAAGATGTTAGAGGGCTGGGGATGTGGCTCAAGTGGTAGCGCGCTCGCCTGGCATGCGTGCGGCCCGGGTTCGATTCTCAGCACCACGTACAGACAAAGATGTTGTGTCCGCCGATAACTAAAGAATAAATATCAAAAAATTCTCTCTCTCTCTCTCTCTCTCTCTCTCTCTCTCTCTCCTCTCTCACTGTCTCACTCTCTCTTAAAAAAAAAAAAGATGTTAGACCCCAATATATAGACACAATAACAGAAATTCCTAGAAGGGGAATATTTAAACTTGAGATTGATATAGAATGATTCCCTCCCCTACTGGAAGTTTTCTCTATGAATTTAACAATGTCAATGGCAACATTGTTAACTAATTTATGAAACACAAAATATAGGTGAATTTCAATGGAGTAGTTTCCCTGAGCTATAAAGAAGAACGTAATTGTCATTTACAGTAAAAAAGATGGAATTGGAAAGCATCATTGTGAGTGAAATAAACCAGAAACATAAAGTTAAGGGTCATGTTCTCACATGTTGATGCAAGAGAGGAAAAAATAAATTAAAAAAGGAACTGGTGGAATCAGGAGAGAGGCCAATAGAGTAGAGGAAGAGGATCAGGTGGAAGGAGGATGGGAGGTGAAGGGGATACTGGGTATGAAATTAATCAAATTATACTATGTGCCCATATGAATATGTCAAAATGAATCCCACTATTGTGTATCATTGTAATGCACCAATATAAAGCAAATAAATATGGTAAAATTTGTGGGTAAAGCAACTTCTAAATTTTCTGTTAGTTTTTGTTTTTCTTTCCAAAAGAAATTAATGAAAAAGCCAAAGATATTTTCAATAAGCACTGGCTTGCCCACACGATCTACAGTTGATGAAAAATGTTTTGTCTTCTTGTATAATAATCTCAGATTGCTATATAATGGTTTTTTTATTTCAGTAGAGTTAAACTATCAGATAACAGTAAATTAGGAAGCAAAATTATGTTAAAGCATATAATTTGTTCATGTTTTAATCACATAAGTATTTAATATCAAACTGACAGCTAAATTTATTCATATTTCTTTTTTATTTTTCCTAATTTGCTTGACAATACAATAAATGAGGAGAAAACTGACTGGGACACTCATTTCATTTGAGGAAAATAGGACTTAGCTTCTAGCTGGACTACTCTTAGTACCTCTGTTTTTCCCAAATAAACAAAAGGTGTATGGAGTGACCAAGACTACATGTGTCGAATACTTTTGAGCAGGGTTGAAACATGCACCTCTCTTGGGTTGTTCAGATTGACATTAAGATTCTGTGGAAATGTTTAGATGATCACTTCTGTTACAGAGTCCACAGCTGTCTAAATCAATGGGTATGCCAAGTTGTCACTCTTTAAAAGAAGCAAGGCAGTACAGGGACACTCCCTTACAGGGATGGTTCAGTTGTAATGATCTGTAAAAGAACTAGTGTTTACTTCTGTGTCTCCAGCATTTAGGATAGTGCCTTGAGTACAGTAGGTGTTCCTTAGCTATTGGTTGGAAGGACAAACTCTAACATTGCAACTTGAACTCCAAGGAAGCAGAGCCATTGTCTCTGGTTTTCTCTTATCTTTCCCACTAGCTTGTTGTCTGGCACAAATATGCCACTCAACAAATTCAAAAATGAATGAATAAATCAATAAACCAAATAGATTTGTTGGGTACTTATTGGACACAAAACTAAGTCACAGATCGTTTTCAGAATCCCTGCTTTAATTGGGGGAAGGGGCTGACATATGGAGGTAGGAATCTTAAACTAAAATCACAGTCCAAGTAGGAAATGTCTACTGGAACATAAGTAAAGAATAAAAATAAAAGATCAATTTTTAGAAGTCCTGATTACTTAGTTAAGCTGAGCTTAACTTTTGGTATCTTTTTCTAAACTGTCAAAAATTACATTTAGAAATCTAATGCACATCACCCATTCATTCTCCAATACCTGACAAGGCAATCTAACACATCATGTGTTTTCAACTCGTTCCAGAGAATTTTTTGGAAATGAATTCAAGCAATTAATCAAGTAATCAGTATTTATTAAGTACCAACCCTATACCTAGCCCTGGCTAGGTTTTGGGAAATGAAAGATGTATTTTCTCCTTCAAAACAGTTTAATCTAGGGACTTTTAGAAGCAGATATCAATTTCAACATGAGATTTACGTAAATCCCTGAAGCTTCAACTTTATATGGAAATGTAACCAGATGAGTGTTAATAAAATCAATATAATTATATCAAAATAGTAAGTTCTTTCCTAAACACTATTTTTCATTTGATGTTGACTAAAACACTATGAAAAAAGAAACGATACAATGTTCGTTTTCATTGGATCAATTTAGGATTAGAAAACTTAAATAACGTCCCAAAGTTATCTATGTAGTAAAAAGCAAATATAGCCCCAAATCCACATCTTCCCATTATAAACTCTCATGACTGTCCCATTATACTTTCTGCTATTGGATAAACATCATGGATGATTTCCACATCACTAGAGATTCTTCCAAGTATAATGTTTCCTTCTCATTGTTTCCATTGCTTAATTTTGGAAATGATAATGTACATACACACACACACACACACACACACACACAATTTATAGTCTCTCACAGAGTCCCTATTACTCCTAGTCTCAAATAAATAGCTCCTCATTCTTTCCAGTCTCCTTTGAAATGTGAATCTGAGGCAAAGTTTGGGCTGCTTTGGCCTCAACTGCCATCATTACACAAAAGTCCCTTTACTCCCAGTCTTCTTTGTGTCAAATCCCTTGCAATACTGCTAGCTGCCTCCAAGCTTGCCAGAATCAAGAACTTGGATAAAATGTAGCTGGCGGAAATTCAATCCAGGCAAGACAAAAGTGATGCTGATAGGCAGAAGTATTTAGAGTAAATAAGAAGAAGTGCTGTTTCACTGGCAATCGGGACATCATACCCACCAAACATAAACAGCTTTGTGGTGTTACTGGACTCTGTTGCTTCTGGACTTCCTAACAGCTACTGTGGCTGGAAATGCCATCTTCCATCTCCAGCTGGCTTGAAGGCTGCATACTTTCTTCCAAATTAAGATTCTGCCACAGTGATGTACACATTTGTCATATCCAGCTGGACTACTATAATGCGTTCTAGTTGGTGCTCAATACACAAAATGACATAAACGCTACAGACAACAGTGTAAAGTAATTTACTTTGTTGGGAAAACTGGCCATCACAATTCAACGCATGTTGAGTCTTTGGATAGGCCTTGTAGCTGTTGAGTCTACGAAGGACCATTAACTTTAGTTACTAAAGACCAACTCATAATACAGGCTACAGCCAACTAATCTGATACCCAGAACATTGTAAAGCAGATACAAACAATTAATGAATCAAACAGAAAAAGGAAAATGTCAAAATAATAACATAGTATAGACAAAAACCCTTGACTTGTGGTGATTTGTCTACAAGGCTTTTAAAATACACTTTTGACTTACAACCATGAATAAGGCAGCTTCAAGCAGGCCAGCATTTGTGTACTTCATAGTATATTTTCATTCATTGAAAAACAATGAACATTACATTAAGTTTTGTAACATCACCTGTCAAATTCACCCTATCAGAATGCTACCTTCATGAAAATCTGATATTCCTTTCCTAATATGAAAAGCTGCAACTGGCAACGTATTTCTTCAAGTGAATTATCTCCAAATTTTTATTCCAAAGAACATGGAAATTTCGGTTAAACAAAGAAAAAAAAGTGTGTGTGTGTGTGTGTCTGTTTGCGTATGTTATATATAATTTCCTCATTTGTACCAAGATTAAATGGTATAATGAATAATATAGGGCAGAGGTTGAAAAGCTTTTACTCTAAAGGGGCAGATAATAAATATTTTAGACTTACAGGCCATATGGTCTCTGTTTAACTGTGAAAAGCAGTCATAAAACATATGTAAACAAATGAGCACAACTGTGTTCCAATAAAACTTTATAAACACAGAAAATAAAAAAATTCAAAAACCCAAAGACCATTCTTAGCTTTGGGGCCTGCAAATATGAGAAGCAGAATGGATTTAGATTTGGGGCTATGGTTTGCTCGCCTCTGTTCTATGTAATCACATTAAATAAGAACTAAAATTCAGTACTGACTTGATGAATCTAGCTCTGCACTGTTCTTCCTGGAAGAGGTTGAGCAAATTAACTTACCTCAGTTTTCTCTTCTGTAAAAAAGAAACAATTCCCTTAGGACCCTTCATGGGTTATTTCAAACATAAAATTATTATAATTGTACATAGTAAGTGTTCAATTAACATTATTTATTAGTACAAATTCCTGCTTTAATGTTAGTTCTTTAGTTTATTTCAGTGAAAGGATAAGAAAATTAACTCTTTTGTGTTTAAAATTTCAAAATTATGTTTTCCAGCACCTACATAGTCTCTTTTTAAATCTCTTTTTAAAGGAGGGAACCAGATTTGCCCACAGAAGTGAAAAAAAAAAAAAAAAAAAACTATTTGCAGTCCCCACTTCACAAGAATCTTTCTTAAAGCCCAGCTCCATCTGAACTGCCACCTACCCGATTTCTGTCTTCAAGTGTCAACAGTTCCTTCTCCATGCATTTATCCAAGACATCTTTAACCAGAAGCTTGTCCACCAGAGTGGGCTGAAGGAGGTTCAGCAGTTGGAGACATTCATCGTGAGCCTTCTCCAAAGATGGGGAGGGCAAGTCTGTGAGATCCGGGTTCACATAACGGGCAGCTAAGGTGTTGCCGGTTCTCTGGAGGGCCACCACAAATTCCCCAGTCCAGCCAGGGGACCAGACTTCCTTCTCCAAAGTGTTCAGGAGCAATTCAACTGCGCGCATGTTACCCGAAGTGGCCACAGTCCTGCGAATCTGCTCCTTCACTTCATTAGTCAGAAAGGTCAAGTAGTCCAGGACAGGCTCTACCTGGATGTAACTTTTCAATCTGACCCTGAAGCAAGAGATGAGATAGCGAAAGTTCTTGTCTGCAGAGAACCCATTCGACATCTTTCCTTCTCAGAGAGGGGGAGGATTCTCTCAACTAGACGGTCCACAGTTGAGTGTTTGTAATGCTGTCAGCTGCTTTGAGGTAGCAGGGTCTTCTGGCTGTGCCTAACGACACGGTGGCCTGCGGGACCCGGGGCCGGGGCAGGACAGCGCGGTGGCGCCTGAGCAGGTGGGCAGGCAGGTGCGCAGCGCGCGCGGTGTCCCGGGCGCGGACGCGGCCGGTTCCGACTGACAGGCCGGTTGCTTTGGCTCTGGCAGGGCGACACTTGTACCTTCGCTTTGTCCTGTTTTCCGCCAGGCAGTTGTTGTGGTTAGCTGGACTGGTTTCTGTTTCGATTCTCTTCTCGAAAGACTTTCCATACGTAATCTCCAGGGCCCCAGGGCCGGCAGTGTGTTTCCCGGGAGGAGCCAGCCACCCTTTGGTCGCGGCGGGTTAGGAAAGGGCTTCGGTAGAGGTCACTATGGGAAATAGGAAAGGAGAGGGAATTTTCTTGGATCCATTAAAACAGCAAAGCAAAGGCAAACTTCCCCGGGGCCTGTGTTTTATCTTCTCAGCAGGGTTCTGCCTCAACAATTAGATCCTTTGTCAGCTAAAATGTAGAGAGCAGGAAAGTGTGAGATTTGGGACTTCCCATGTGGAAAATGAAGAGAGACTGCCCCAGACCCTGATGTGAGCAGAAAGGAATTACCCTTTGCTAGTGAAGACACTTAAGTCTGATCCAGCCAGAGGGTGAAATTGCAAGGGACTGGCCAGGAGATGAAGCTAAGAAAAACACGGTTCCAAAATCCAGGAACCCCAGAACACCAGAAGGAAGTTACCTTTGCACCCTTCCTAAAATAAACCTGACCTCTGGACTCCCAAGAACTAATTTGTTCCTCCAAGAATTTGGGTGTGAGTATGGGAAAAAAAAATAAGTAATAATAAACAGTTATAGCCTGATTTCCTTAGGCCTAGATTTCTAGTATTTATATATCCTTGACCAGGGCCTGATGACAGATGCAGAAGTACTTTAACCACTAACTCAGTTCAGGAGGAAGCCAAGACTGAAGTTTTCCTATCTCCCAGCATGTAAGTTCCCCATATTCTTTAATAGATAACTTTCTTTTAATAAAACAAAACAAAACAAAACAAAATCCCCAACAACTTATTTTTGATATAGCTGCCATTCTTTTCTTGGATTCGATACAGCAAGTTTTGGCTGAAGCAACTAGGAACTTAATTAGCAACTAATGTACCAACTTGTAGTAAACATCAACATTTGTCTATGTCATGAGAGGAAAAAAGACATTCACACTGAAAAATGGCAGCTTCATTTCAGTACAGAAGCCACAAAAACACAAGTGCTTCAGGTTGCGACTCACTAGAAGGCATTCTGCAGCCCTGGGCAACTGTGGTTGTAGTAGTATATGATTATAACTTCATGGTTCGGAATTACATGGTAGATGGAGGGGTCATTTAGGCCATCAAAGATATATTTAGGAAAATTAATGTTAGCAAGGCATATTAAGTGACATGTGGATAGTACACTGAAGCCTGGTGGTTCTTTGGACCTTGGGAATTTCAGAGTCTTTAGGTTTATTTACTGAGGTATACACAATACACAAATAAGCAATTTACAGCATATTGTCTTATTTTATTCTAGAATTATAGTATATGACTAAGACTCTCTTCCAAAGAACTGTAAGCTCATGAAAGAAGGGACATATTTATAGTGGCCAGTAAAATGCTATAAGAATAGGAGGCCCTTGATGATTTCACCTCTGAACAGGAATATTGAGTTAGCTAACAGCTGGCCTGATGTCTACACACAGAATTATAGAAGTGAATGGAACCTTGGCCCTGTGGAGTTCTTTATTTTCTATTTCTTTGTTTTCTATTATTTCTTGTTTTGGGAGTTGACTTTGTAATTAGACAAAAGAGAATCAAATTAGATGTTTCTACAGAAGTATTCAGCTTACTAATTTTAGTTATTAGGTCTACAAAGATCTCATTTTGGGCTATTGCAAAAATGTATCTCCCAATGCCTCCCCACCCCTGCCAGCTACCTGTGGGTTTAATTCAATATGTTGAAGCACAAATTGACCCATCAACCAAAAGCCATTCTGTTCCCTGGCACCTATCCTTCTATATTTTGGTTCTAAACACTGGAGAAAGAGAAGGGATTGATTATTTTCTATAGGGAAACAGATAGTGTCATTTTCTTAACCAGTAAATTGTTGTCCTGGTGGAGAAAGGGTCAAAAATAAATGCTTAAGTGTTTGTTATTCAAATTATATCATTCATTCACTTGCTCAAGAAATATTTACTAATACTTTATGATCAGCTCTGTTCTAAATGCAGTTAATAAAATGAAAAATACAAAATAAATAAATAATATATTTAAAAGTTTCTATTTTTATAGAACCCACATACTAAATGGGAGTGGAAAGACAGATAATTAATAGCAACCAACAAATATCCAATGTGCCAGATAAGGATAAATGCTATGAGGACTATGGTTAAGAGTTAGATGAAAATACACAGTACAGTTTTTCTGTCTGATTTTCCATGTATAACTGTCCTTGCTTACCTGTCATTATCAACATCACATGATAATACCAACAATAATCCATAGTCATTCTCAGTTGAAAGTTGTTGAATAAGGATTGAGTGATGAGGACTGAGTGTCCTCATAATAATCCATAGTCATTCTCAGTTGAAAGTTGTTGAATAAGGATTGAGTGATGAGGACTGAGTGTGTTAGGAACAGTAAAGGAAACAGAAAGGAACCTCTCTTTCAGGAATCTGCCATTATTTTGATAGGGCCGCTTATGGAGAAAGGCTGAAGAAACAAAAACCAAGCCCCTGTCTCTCAAAAAGAATCTTTTTTCTTCATGTATATTTTTGCATGTTGATTTAGTTTATTTTCTGCCTTTTCTTTGGGTATTTTCCTCTGTCTGGTTTCTTCTAATATCTTTCACTTTCATTTTTTATTTTCCCAATATGAATTTCAGTTTCCTTTCTCTTTTGAGATAGGAAAGGCTGCTGATCTATGTCTTTCCCTTTTTTTCCTGGACCTGCCTGTTGTTTATACCCTGCCTCCTCCACCAAAATAATTCCCAGTCTCCATCAGTTTTAAAACACTCTTTAGTGTTTTGTTCTGTGTGTGGTAGTTCAGGAAGATCCTGAATAACTGATTCTCATTATTGTCCAACTTTTCATTTTAATTTTTTACATTTAAGTAATAGGAACAATCACAGTTGTCATGAGAATATAATGGTCACATGAAGCAGTAATATTTTTCCAAATAAATTGACAACGAATTTAATTTAATGAGAAAATCTTTAAGAATTTTTAGATAGTCCTTCATTTGTTTACTAAAATATATCAATAAAGAGCAATTCTATGTGACTTAAAGTGTTAAATGCTTTTACCCTAGCAGTGTGGAGTTGTGGTTATGCACAGAGACTGAGCCCAGAGTGTAGGGTTCACAGTTAGCATGATCTAATTATTGTATGATTAAGAGAATCTCCTAAAATACTTCAGTTGTAAAATAATGATGCCAGTATCATGTCGTAAAGTTATTCTATTCTAAGCATGGACTGAAAAGCACTTATCACTAGACTTGAAATGTTTATGTGCCTAGAAAGTGACTGCAGCCCAATATGCTTACAGAAATAAAAGAAAAGAGATTGTACCAACTTTCAAATCAAGTAAATTCTATAAAGGAAATAATTTAGTTTTGTATATAATAAGTAGCCAATATATATAATTTGTATATAATAAGTAGTCTATACTCAGCATCTTTTATTTTTGCAAGAAATTGATAGACTTATTTATCAGGAGTGTTTATTATTAAGTAACACTGATTTAACTTTCTATTTCAAACCATTAGTGGTCCCATAATAGGGGGAAAAAAAAGTTTTAGCTAAGTTTACTTGATTTTGATAATTATTTCCTAGTTACTTCTACCAATTCAGTTTACATTGTAGTTTCTAGTGTTCACATATAAAAGTTTGTTTTGTTTTTTATATAACAAACAGTTTTGGCAAACAAATCATATTTCAGTGGATAATTTTTCAAACATTCATTTTTCAAATGCTTCCACCTTAGCTTAAGTCTTTTGAAAACAATTTCTTTCATGTATTTTTGTTAAAATGGTACCTTCACCTCAAAGGCATAGATTTTGTTTCTTTTATTTTAAATGCTGGCTAGGCACAAATGTGATCCCAATAACACAGGATACTGAGGCAGGAGGATCATAAGGTTGAACTTAGCAAGACCTTAAGTGACCTAGTGAGTCCTTGTCTGAAAATGAAAAACAAAAGGGTCGAGGAGATGGCTCAGTGGTAAAGCACCTCTGAGTTCAATCTTCAGTACCAAATAAATACATAAATAAAATGCTAAGGGGCAATATCTTGTCAAATGTAATTAAACTGCCATTTTCTTCACCCTGCAATGATCACTGTGGGTTAGATGTTGAGAAGTGGAGGTTTTAATTGCTTCATGCCCACTGTATACAAATTGTTAAATATTTTTTACTCTTCTCCTGCTAATTTTACAATGGATAGTCTTGAAGTAGGACTAGGAATATTAGGGCTATAGAATGAGCTATTGAAATAAACTATAGAAATACATTGAAACAAATTTCAGAATTGCTAAATAACAAAAAATTACACTAAAAATTTTTAAAATGAAACATTTTAAACTCCAAATATTGCTTATCATTAATGCACAAGATTATGTAAGTTGCATTCAAAAAATCTTATTTCATTCACTTGATTCTTTTTAGTTTTTGGTTGTATTGTATAATATTATAGTTGTACATATAAGTGCTTTTTTTTCAATAAATGCATCTATATTCTTATGAGTCTGTATTCAAATTTTCATTTGTTTTTTCAGTCCTAGGGATTGAAAGCAGGGCCTTGCACATTCTAGGTAAGTGTTCTCTTACTGAGCTATATTCTAGCCCTTTCCATTTTCTGGTTTGAGACAGGATTATGCTAAATTGCTCAGGCTGGCCTCAAACTTGCTCTCTTCCTACCTTAATCTCCCTAGTAGCTGAAATTACAGGCATTGTTCCCAGCTCATGTTCAACTATTTTAAATGACAAGGAGCAAAACATTCTGATTTTTGATAGTAAACAAATGCTACAGGATCTTCAGGCATTTTTTGGAATATGACCCAAAGAATTCTAGAAAATTTGTTTCCCAGTTTCTTTACCTTCCTAACATACATACTGCTTTTGAAGAGTATTTCCCAAAAGGAAGTACCAAACACCACTCTTGATTCCCTTTTTGTGGTCACAAAGTGAGCCAGGTGACAGTACAGGAAATTTTTTTCTCAGCCCTATCTTCAGAATAGCCTCACATGGAAAGATATTTAACTCTTGCACCAAAAGCTCCTTGATTTGAAACTTTAACATCAGTGAATTTTCTCTTCAAACCCACTTGTGATCGCACTGTCCAGCCTGAGGTGAGAATGAGGGATTACAGCTTCTGCTAGCCTATGGAGAATATGCATGAAAGTGAATAGTTATGTTCTGTACCATTGTGCCAAATGGTTCATTGTGCATACTGAGCCATTACTCGTCAGGGGTTCTGTTATTTTGAGCCTCTGGTCACATTTACCTTGGCTTCTATGTATTTCTGTTTAAAGATGCCTTATTAATATATATTGTTGATTCATCAACAGCAAATTATTCATGACTAATGCTATAACTTAAGCCTGAACAAAACTTATCTAACATATTTATTTTAATAATATATTAACATATATTAAGGCACATGGAAGCCTTTCTATGTTTAGGAGCATTAGACAGTACTTTAGCACTGGGCCTGAAAGGCATCTCAAACAGTCAAACACCAGCAAAGCATATACACACACAAACACTCTCTCTCTCCCTCTCTCTCCCTCTCTCTCTCTCTCTCTCTCTCTCTCTCACACACACACACACACACACACACACACACACAAACCTGCTAAAATGTCATTTGCTGTAGTGTGAGGCTGAGACAAGAAAGCAGAACCTTGGTTTATTTGACCTCAGTGGGAGCACATGGGTTGGGTGATTCAATGTTTTTTTGTTCTATATGCGTTTGCAAAAGACTGGAAAAATACCACAAGTATGGATTTTGGGATTACGACCTTTAGAGGTGGGGTCTACAAGGAGTTGATTAGACCACAGGGGCTTTGCTTTCATGTGTGGGACCTGTGTCCTTATAAAGGCCATGAGGAATTGAGATTGGTCCCTTTTGTCCTTCTATTTAACATATTAGGACCATCATTCAAGACATCATCTTGAAAGCAGAAATGGGGCCCTCACCAAACCCAGAAGTTGTTAACATCTTGATCTTGGGCTTTCTGTCCTCCAGAACTGTGAGGCAACTGATGTCTCTTCTTTATAAATTACCCAGTCTTAGGCATATTTTTTATCATCGGTAACAGACTGAGAAAAACTGTATGTGTAGGCAAACACATAGACACAAACATACATACATAGAGCCTAACCAGTGTTATTTGAAAAACTGGATTATGTTTTGTAGACATATTTCTGAATTATTTATAATTCAGTATTGCTAATGCTATGAATTAAATGGACATGTATTTTCAGAAATTTATTAAGGAACATGCTGTAGTTTGGAGCATTCATCCACCAAGTCCATTGACCTGGACAGTGTCACATATTTGCTTAGGAACAAATAAAACCCATTATATATTATATAAAATATGTAGATTCATTGCAGTAGCACTTTGAGCTCTTCAAGTATAAATTTGTATCTGGTATTTGGAAAAAATGGCATGCAAAAAAAATGGACTACATATAATTAAACTGAAAAAGCCACCTAATGTCTATGAACTAGAGAGAAAATAGCAAGTACAAGGAATGTAACTCAGGTACCTTGGAAGAATGCTTGCTTACCTCAAGTCATATTGTTGCCTACACCCTTTGTTGTTCTTCAGCCTACAGATTTAGGAAAGGAACGAGGGACAGAAGAAGCAATTCATCTCTTGTTAGGGTAGGTAACTGTAGTTTTTTATACTTTTACCAACCACAAAAAGGGAAGTTAGGGATACTATTAAGAAATTCAAATTTCATACCAAAATAATGTAGTTATTTTGCTGCAAATTTTTATGCCGTAGATGAACAGTGTTCAAACTGAGAAGATTCAGTGTGCCTTAATGCTAGATAACTTATAGGGTGATAGACAGAAACTCAGTTGGTGAAGCTTTGGGTCATGCCCCCTATTCCAAAGAAAGCAAATCTCTCATTTTTAAAAACTTTGGGATTTATGTATTTTTGAAAAGGTGTTTGAAAATCTCTGTATAGAAAGATCAAAACATGATGTCTAAAGAATTCTTATAAAAATAGAAATATTGAATCAGAGCCTTCTTGGACTGATACACACACACACACACACACACACACACACACACACTTGACAAGTAGCAAGATGGGTTCCAGACAGGATTCTGGCTTTATCCACAGGCTCTGAAACATGTTTACCATTTTGTAGAGTGAGGGAAAGGGGCTTCAATAATATTGTACTGCTATTGTGGTAAATGAGAGTGGATGGATAATGTTGGTAAATGAGTGAAGTGATGCTGCGTTTAGTTATTGAGGTCACAAATCATGCCATGTTTTACAACGTGAAATTATACTGCACTATAAAAATATTTCCTGATTACTCCTAAAAGAATTATTTTTTTCTTCTCTGTCTCCCTAATTAATATGTATGTGTCTTATTTGCTTACATGGGTATTTGTGTTAAGAATACTTAAATTTAAAGGCCCCCAGAGCTTGTATAGTCCTTCCTAATCCCTAGAACTTGGTCGAAATTTTTAGAACTTCTTCAGCATTGATGATTTCATTTTGTTCATTGTTTTCTCCCTCGAATGCAGGAAGAACTTCAATGGGGAAATATTTACACTATGTGAAAGTGACAAAGTTGTCTAAATTATTCTATTGCTCCAAATGATCTATTTAGTAATACTCTAGGGGCTGGAGGTATAGCTCAGTGACAGAGTATTTGCTCAGCACAAATGAGGCCCCGAGTTCAATTCCTGGGTCTGAAAAAGCAATCAATCAATCATTCAATCAATCAATAAAAGGTACTTTAAGATGAATGACTTATAGTTTTAATAGAAAAGCAAAAGTAAATAAGGCTGCAGGCATGGACTGTTAGTGATATCTAGTATATGCCTCAGAACTGCTTTAGTCATTTCAAAATGGTATATGCTCACAAATGTGATGCATGCTGTTCATTAAGAATTAAGAGTTATATTAACATTTTATATTGTGAAACTTATAAAAATGTTTCAGGTGAAACTTTTCTCACACATACAAAAAAAAAAAAAAAAGAAAAAGAAACAAGAAATGACTTCTGGAGGTTTGAATAAATTTCTCTGATGGGGCTGAGAACTACCTAAGGCTCATTATAAGCACAGAAATCTAAATAACAAGATGTCTTCTCTGAAGAGCTGGTGGACACAAGCAGTCAAGGCCAAATCTTTATCTTGGTTGTATTCAAGCCTTATCAGAAAGGTAGTTAAGTGGGATCCCCTTCGAGGTTTCCTTCCTGAGCCTTCTCTGTACTACATGAAGCTTCCTCTGCCGCCACCTTGTGGGGCTTTATCAAATCTTAACTATATTAGTAGTGATTAAGCTGATATCAACTAAGCAAAATTGTAGCTATGTACAATTATAAAATTATTGGCAGTTAATAGAAAAGTGATAATCTATATTTTTAGTGGCTTCCCCTAAATATAATTTAAAGTGTTATTTTTTAAAATAAAAGCAAAGAAGGTAACCTTCCTCATTATCTGTTCTACTAATCCTCTGCCCAATCTTGGAAAGAAATTCATTTTAAATTAAGCTGCTCAGGACCCAGGGTACTTCTGCTACAAAGTCAGAGGGTAAGAAGGGAAGCACCTATATGTAGGGCACAGGGTAACATGCATCAAGACTCTGTAGGGCTACTTTGACTACACCCACCTTATACCTTCCTGACCTTCCTTATGTGATCTCCTGGTGTCCTGGGTTTTCCTACAGGTACAGTACTTGCCTCACTTTTTTGAAACTTCATTTTGACTTCTCCGCCATTCCCAGGAAGCTGTTAAGCTCCACAGGGTCAGGAAACATATCTTCATCCTTTCTGAATCCTCTCATCAGCAGTAGAGCCTCACACAGAAGCAGCACTCAATGAATCGACTTTCTTTGGAAAATCCTTTTTCCTTAGAAGGGGAAAACTATAGGGTGGGGGCCAGTTTTAATTTAATCTAATCAATATACCCCACCTTCTAGTTATAGTGATTAAGTAAGGATGGTCATGCACCCCAATTAGAACCAAAGAGATAAAGTGGAAATTCCCTGAGCTATTTGTGAATCAAGGGTTGAGACGGGGCCTCCGTCCTGTCCTAAGGAAGAGGGAGAGGGACAGAAACTGTTGATATACCAGAAGAAGCCTAATCTGAATCCAAGACTGGTGAGTCATATGAGTCAATATATTTTCTTGTTTAGATATGTTGAGTTGGGCTTTCTTCACAACATAAAGATTAGTTGAACTAATGGGGAATATCTCCCTTTTTCACAGGAGAAACTGAGATTCAAACTGAGTTACTAATGTCTCAAAATCAATAGATAAAGTTGGAATCAGTTTCAATCCAGAATATGCTTGTTTTATGATTCCTTCAAGAGAATAACTAGAATCAATCTGACTTCTCTTGAAGTCAGACTGTGTATGTGAATTAATAAAATCTGTATTAATAAAGTTTAAAATAATCAGTAAAATTTGTTCCAACTCTGGCATTGATACTAATTTATTATCTTCATGATATGGTTAAAATCTGATATACATATTTTAGGCACATGCCTTTCCAATAGCTATCACTCTTGTTTTCCTCAAAGCATTTCTCAACTTATGTAAAGATTTATTTAAAATAATATGCAGAGGAATACTTTACTGAGAAAATTTAATCTAAATTATTATTTGATCTTTCTTATTCTTTTTTTTGTGTTTTTATTTTTTATTTATTATTTTTTTTTTAATTAATTTTTATTGTAGGTTGTTCAAAACATTACATAGTTCTTGATATATCATAATTCACACTTTGATTCAAGTGGGATATGAACTCCCATTTTTACCCCATATACAGATTGCAGAATCACATCAGTTGCACATTGATTTACATATTGCCATTCTGGAGTCTGTTGTATTCTGCTGCCTTTCCCATCCTCCACTATCCCCCCTCCCCCCTCCCCTCCCCTCTTCTCTCTCTACCCCCTCTACTGTAATTCATTTCTCCCCCTTATATTTTCCCTCCTTTCCCCTCACTTCCTCTTGTATGTAATTTTGTATACCCCTGAGGGTCTCCTTCCATTTACATGCAATTTCCCTTCTCTCTCCCTTTCCCTCCCACCTCTCATCCCTGTTTAATGTTAATCTTCTTCTCATGCTCTTCTTCCCTACTCTGTTCTTAGTAACTCTCCTTATATCAAAGAAGACATTTGGCATTTGTTTTTAAGGGATTGGCTAGCTTCACTTAGCATAATCTGCTCTAATGCCATCCATTTCCCTCCAAATTCTATGATTTTGTCATTTCTTAATGCAGAGTAATACTCCATTGTGTATAAATGCCACATTTTTTAAAGACCTAAAAAGAGCACACTATAGGGACACTGCTACATCCATGTTCATAGCAGCACAATTCACAATAGCAAGACTGTGATCTTTCTTATTCTTATGCCCAATATTTTCCTCCTATAAGGTCCTTGCTTAGCATCTGGATGGCAATCTTAAGTGACAGCCACCATCTTAAGGAAAAAGTTGCCCTTTCCAGCCTAAGGGTCTTTCTTAGAAGGCACACCACTCCCTCATACCAACCCAATCCCTAACTACCCGCATTAGGACTTGCTGGGCTCTGATTCCTGAGCCTACCCCTTAAAGTCCCAGAACCCAAGTCTGTTTTGCCTTTCTTTGCTATAGAGGCTATAGAAAGATGGCCTTTATTTGTCAGCTCTGACAAATAAGTTCTCCTGTGTATTTCTGCCTCATCTTTCATTTCTTGCTTACCTGTCTCTCGTTCCTTGCTTTCCCTTCATTTCCTACATTCCAACTGAACCCTTTTTTGTACCTTTCCATTTGATTATATTTTTGGATATCATTAACTATGATTTTATTAGACAATTTATGGGAAACTCTTGCATAAAGATTCTGTTACTAGGTAACATCCTCCTTTCTCCTCCCTTTCTCCTGGGCTGGTTGCCTAGTTCTCTTGTAATATGTGGCCCAAGTATGTAATCCAATGGTAGCTGATAAAAATCTAGTTTTTTTTTTTCTTCTCTTTCTCTCCTAGATAGCCTATTTGCTCAGTCATGTATTTTGATGCACTATTTAATATAATTATTCTATAAATATTACTTTATGCAATTTATTTGGATCTTTTCTTTCCTTACAGAATAATTACATAGGTTGAGACTCTAATTAAAGAGTTGTTAAATTGGGGCAGAGTTGTAAGGTAAGTTTCAGAACTTCTTTTTTCTTCAATATACTTGATATTTTTCAATCGACTTTGAAGATAGATCCTTTCTTCATCTTTCTCTTCATTGCTCTGTGTCCTGAGAGACTGACCTTTTTATCAACTACATGGGTGAACTTCCTTTTCCTCTGGTTTCTGATCAGGTTCAGCCAACAGAAGCACTGGTAGGAGATCAAAGACAGGGAGAAGGGTGAGGTTTTGGAATTTCTTCTGTCAAATTCTTGTCAACTGGCTCAGCCTGCATCTCTGCACTAAAGGTCATATATCATGGAGCCTCTTCATATAGCAAGTTTATCCAGGTTTCAGTAACTGCACCCTTGTCTTCTTGTACCATCAGCCCAAGGGTGGTACTAGTGCCTCAGTGTTTTAAGAGAATGCTTTTTCATCCCTCATCAGTGTCTCTTACCTATGTGGATAACTTTGTAAATAGTGACTGTATGACAACCCTTTTATTGTTGTGTTTTGAACGTGCCATCAGCTTTTTTTTTTTTAAATGGCAGCAGCTAAGCATTATGGTTAAAGACCAGAAAGCAAGACATGTGTCCAAGTGAAGCCAGAATTAAAAGATGCAGTCAGTATAGATACAGTCAGTATAGATAGGTAAATCCAGTAGGGTAGGATTATAGAGGCCAATTTGGGTCCAGGAAGTTGGAGGGGGTATTTAAATACTAATGCCTTCAGAGCTCTTTCTCCACCCTAATCAAGATAACCTTCTCCTGCTTCAACCTGTTGCTGAGATTACTTGTCCCAGGAATTTTTCCTTCCTTCTTGGCTCCTCCAGCCTAACTGCTTCTTAACTTTTGGCCATCTCATTGAGCATCTCCTGGGCCTAGTCACATATGCAGGAAAGAAAGAGATAAGGGAAAGAGGGCAGGAGAACAAAGGAAGCCTAGGACATATTTAAAAAGACAAATCCCTCACTTCTTGGGATACCAGGATACCAGCGATGGCCCCCTTCTCATTCTCAGGTACCCCCTTTTTAAATAAACCTTGCTTTATATGCTTGCCTTGGCACGCTTCTCTAGTGTTGTACTTTAACATTTGAGGGAACAGAACTCTGTAACCAGCGGTATCACAAGGTGAGCGTGGTTGAGTGGATCTCATGTGGTGTGTTTACTGGGCTTGTTGTACCCACTCTGGGTTCTCTTGGCACCATTACAGATCACAAGTCTTCATCTATGTCAGTAAACATCTTAATTCCTACCTTTAGGGACTTTATAAGGAAGATACCAAGATTATTCTTTTCATTTTGATTTAGTTTCTAATTAAAAATATTAAGTTTTAAATCAGTTAATTCTCAGATGTTAAGTAACTACAAAAGCTCTAAGAATGGGACTTTACTTGTCATCATTCATTCAAAACTGCACAAGCATGTGGGTCATTATTTTAACATGAAAAATGACCAGGTTATGTTTTGTTTGAAAAACATTTTGCAATTGTTTTGGTCTATATCCACCTTAAAAGTTTAACTGATTACTATCCTAGTTTTCTCTTAAAATGTAATTGATGCTACTTATTTCCCAAGATTGTTATGAAGATCAAATGTGATAATGTGCAAAACTGTCTGTGAAAGATATCCCGTGCTATGTGCTATATAAATACACCAATTGTAATTTGTTCATTCTTATTACAGGTCTCGTTTGAACAAATAGTTTTAGAAATTTGGGAGTGTCTTATTTCACACATATATAAAACACCTGAGGATTAATATGAAAATGTGTTGATCTCAGCTTTCATCCAGTCTAAAATCTACTGAAGAACTGGGTCACTTTTCTTTTTAATGAAACTATTTTTAATTTTTTGTAATAGGCGTTATCTCACTTGATTCACATTATACTTAAGCAAGTTACTAATAAAAGCAATAAGCACCAAAAAAGCATCCATTTAACATTTAGTTTACATATTTCTAAAGTCAGTTTTGTGAGTTTATCAACCCATCTTATGTATATGTAATCTAAAACATATTCATGAGCATGAAACTTAGATTTAAAATTTAAGATAGACATTTTTCCAGTGTTGCCTGAGTAACACTTTACTTTATTGAGGTTATTAACTATAGTGTTTTACTCTTATTAAGTATTAGTTGTGGACACATATTGTGATCAACATTTCTCAAGAAGTCTTCATTTAATACAAATTGCTTAATAAGACTTAATAATCAAAGTGAGGATACGTATGTTCAGGAACCTTTTGAAGAGCTCTATAGAGACTCTTCATATGTGCACTATTTATTAAATTGCTGTAAAGTTTGTGCTTCTGCCAAAAGACTAATTTATATTACTAGAAATAAAACCAGAAAACTTGTTTAAGCTTAGGTAAAGAAAGATAATTTTGTCATTTGGTCAAGGTAATAACGGTGAAGAGTATTTATTTTTGTCTTATTTGAAAAGCTTATTCTTTTCTCTTTGTCTTTACTGTTGGACAGTAACCTTTGTGTAATTGATGAAAACTATTGTGGGTTTATACGAAAATATCATTTTATAATATGATATTTATATCATAAATAAATGGCTTCATTTTATAATGTCATATTTTTATGCATTATACAAATAGCACATATATAAGCTTCCATTATACCACGTTAAAACACAATGAATAATTTCTGGACTAAGTTTGATAATTATTATATATCAGTTATATAATACATTTTAGCATAATACAGATAAATAAATACTAGGCTGGATCCAAGGTGACATTATAACAGAGGACATTGTGACTAAGTGTCTATTCTTCCTCACTTTTCAGGTTTTGTGTGTTGTGGACTGAATTGTATCCTTCCACAAATTATTTTTTTGTTTGTTTGTTTGTGGTGTGGGGGATTGAATCCAGGAGTGCTCAACAACTGGGCCACATCCCAACCTTTTTTATATTTTTATTTAGGGTCAGGTTAAGTTGCTTAGGACCTTTATAAGTTGCCAAGGCTGGCTTTGAACTCTCCATCCTCCTACTTCAGCCTCCTGTGTTAGAGTCTGTAAACAAGTCAGGATGGCGCCTGACTCTGGATGGCTCCTGGCAAAATGCCAGGCGCCATCCTGACTTGTTTACAGACTCTAACACTCCTGAGCTGCTGAGATTACAGGTGTGTGACACTACACTCAGCCCACAATTTGTTGTTGGTGGTGTTTAAACCCTAAAACCCAATGTGATGGGATTTAGACATGAGGCCCTTAAGAGATAATTTGGTCTCGATGAGGTACTAAGGATGGGGTCCTTCTGATGAGATTAATGCCCTTATAAGAAGAGAGCTAACGGAATTTAACTTGCTTCCTCTTTCTCAATCCTCACTTACACAAGCAAAAGGTGATGTTAGAACACAGGAAGAAGGCAGCTATCTGCAACCCAAGGACTGACCCTTAAAGTACCTTGATCTTAAGCTTCCAGTTTCTAGAACAGTGAGAAATAAATTCCTTTTTTTTTAAGGCACCCAAATTGTGGCATTTTGTTCTGGTCACCTGAGCTGACTGAGGTACCATTTGTACACTTTCTCAAGTGCTAAATAGATTTAGAACTTGCCAGAATTATTTTGCATATTCAATTGACTGTTATCTTCTATCCATTAAGTCATAAAGTTATTTCTATTATTTACTAATTTTTATGGGCCAAATGAATCAATTAACTAATTAAAATTAATTATTTTTTAGTGATACCAAAGAAGTATTAATTTCTTAGGCCCTTTTCACTTTCACTTGTAGCATTAACTGTTAGTCTTCATTTTAGGGTCGTTTTGGAAAAATCTCCCATGCCTTAAAAAATAGTTTGTTACCATTTCTAGAAGTAGAGAATAACACACTCCATTAAGATGTAGACGCTGGGTGGTTGGAAGGTACCCTTATCAGTCAAGCTGTTAACTTCCAGAAGCCCCTAAAATCAATACCATACCTGATCTCATTATTTAATCTCAAACTTAATAGGCCCAGTATTAATTTTTGATCCCATACCAAATAGTACCATGTCATTAAAGGCAAATCTGAAAACATCTGTAAATCCCTGAAGTTTCACCTTAAAATAGAACAATACCTCACCATCTCAACTGCTACACTGATATCACCATCAACTCTAGAGTATCAACAGACTTGTCTCAGTCTATTATCAACACAGCTGAAAGGGGACATGATATGACTTCCAGATGAAGTCATATCATATCCCACTTAGGTTCCAACTTTCAGCTCCCTCTCTCAGCCAGATCATGAAGGAGTCTTCAAAATGGTCTATAAGACTTAGATGATCAGCTGTAATATCTCTGCTCTGTAACCACTCCTACCTCTGTTTCCATCTACTCAAGGTTCACCGCCCTCCTTGCTGTTACTCAAAGAAGTTAGGCAGGCCTCTGCTTTAGGACCTTAGCTTTAGTGTTGCCCCCTCGAATACTCTTCCAACTGATACCCACATGTCTTAAGTTGCTCATGTTCTTTAAGTTTTTGCTCAAATCTCATCTTTGTAAGGAGGCTAACCTGAGTACTCTTAAGTCCTGCAACCTATTCTGTCTTCTTCCTCCCCTTAACTTTGCTTTAGTTTCCATTTTTATCTAATAGCACTTACCATCATCTCCTCATATACTCCTTCTTTTTCTTATTTTCTTAATTCACCATTGTCTTTTCTACTTGCTTGAATGTAAACTCTTCAAGGTCATGGACATTTGTCATCTCCCATTGCTATACTTTTCCCCGTTTAAAATAGCATTACTTCATATGTGTTCAACAAATCATTGTTGAATAAATGAATTATGAAGCTTCTTGGTGATAGAAAGTAAACTCCATTAATTTTGGTTTTCAATTAGCTGATGGGGCTTATTTGTGGTGTTTAGTATAATTTGACTTATATGAAAGAAGTAGGCTTTGACTGCAACTAAAGTTTGCTGAGGCATTAAGATATACACACTTATTTCTCCTGTGTCCCCACTCTTCATTCATATAGGAGGAAAGAGAAAATGCGATGACAATAGATGGGGAAGAAAACCAGAATTAATTTAGTGTTTATGATGTATTGGTAATTGTGTTGGTTAATTGAATATCTAAATTTATGATTAAGCCATCATGATTCAGAAGAAATTCACAGGTGGACATCATCATGTGAGGCTTGTGATCACTAGAAAGCATGTATGCTTTGTAAGAGAAGTGAATCAATTGGTTAACCTTGGTCAAAATAATGCATCTTCCTGTCTATTTCTCTAAATATTTTTCTACTATCATTTTCTACTCTTTGAGCCCCCCTTTCACCTGAGTAGATAATAAATAATTTTTATTAAATTTGAAGTACTAAAGTTGGAGGTAGGCAGGGAAAGGGAATGCATTAAGAAATTATGTTCTGTTGCCTAACTGTTTGAGTTCTAATCTCTGCTTTGCTACTACACAACCATGGGCAAGTGAAATACAATTCACTACCTTATTTACTTCTTTAGCAAAATAGGACTAATAATAATACATGCCACATAGGGTTGTTTTGAGGAATAGCACTTCACAATCAACAATGCCTACTACGTAGCATTCACTCTAGAGATAGCTATTTTACAAGATATTGAAGTATTTTCTGAAATAAAAGTATATGATTTTAAATTTTTTGTGCATTACATTTTCATAAAATGCTATTGTTCATACAGTGTAAACTGATTCATTGAGACAAATTATCATCACTTTTATTTTTTAAAAAATCAAGGATCATCTGAATTTTTTATTTTTGAAACATTATAAATACAAATACTAAGTTTAGGGAGCGAGATACTGCAGAATGTGGTTTTCAAAGTCTTCTCTGTGTCTATCTTCATGATAGGAACTTTCCTGTGCAACCCTTTCTCTAAGGAAGAGATACACTGTCAGGATCTATAAAGGATCTAATATTTTACCCCACTTGCAAGCTAATAAAGTTTCAGAGAAATTGGCAGAAGGCATGAGATTTCTGATTCAGAGATAAAGGACTTTATTACTCAAAGCACAAAAGCAGCTTGAGCAAAGTCCCCCAGGGCAAAGTGGAACTGTCAGGAGGGTGATGCAATTCAGTGGGTTTGTTACCAGGCTGCTTAGGAAACTACATACTTTGGAAAGACCTGTCTTTTAAAAGGGCTAATAACAAACCTACCCGAACTTTGTCCTGGAGGAAAATATTATCTTAAAAATTACATGTGCATGAGGCTGGAGTTGTGGCTCAGCAGTAGAGTGTAGAGTGCTCAACTAGCAAGTGCAAGGCCCTGGGTTCAATCCTCAGCACCACATAAAAAATAAATGAATAAAATAAAGGTATTGTATCCAACTACAAGTAAAAAATGAATATTAAAAAAAATTACACGTGCAGAAATGTAAGAGACCCATGGAGATTTGACACCTGGTATGCCCAAATGTAATGCATCAATCAGTATGATCATTGTAATGAAGATACCCCAAAGTTCAGATCCTAGATTTAGGCTAACATAGTAAATGTACACAATCTTTCCCTAAGTATTTATTTGAATATATAGTTAATTCTGTGTATTAACTTGGCAACAATTTGTTCAGCTTTCTATTATCACTTGATACCTTAATGAGTCATACATTCTTTTCTGCTACCAAGTAGAATTTGCCATTTTTCTACTTATTTATTTATCCCAGTAATTTAACTTTATTGGTAAAATATTTCTTATTGTGTCAGAGGAACTGACACTTTCTCAAGAATAGCTTGTACATTTTCAAGCTTCCTTTTTCTCTGTCTCTTCCTGGTAAAACTGTTTCACAAGGTCCAAGATATTCCTCTGTGGTGTAGCTAAACAATAGTTAAGCTTTGCAACATTGATTTCATCTGCTAATAGTTAACACTTCTTTTTAACATCCTTATTTTTGAAATAGCTCCTCTCTTATTCTTCAGTGATAACTTGAAATAATATCATCTTTGTTTTGTCTTAAAACTGAAACTCTGACTATTTTATTCTTTTAAACTCAGAGCTATAAATTTCATTTGTATTCTAGATAAAAGCAGACTTGTCAATTACTTAAAAATCAAAATTAAAAATTAACTCTTTACCAAATGATAAATAGCAAAATATTCTTTGGTATAGATAATATTTAATAACGGTTTTCCAAAGGTTGAGTCACTGGTAGGACTGCCAGATAATATACAGGACACTGTGCATTACTGACCTATAAACAGCAAAAAATTCTAAATATAAGTGTACGGGTGTATAATATTTGAGACTTACCCTAATTATTTACTTGAAAATCAATTTTAACTAGATATCCTATGTTTTTATTTGTTACATTTGACAAGTGTGGCCAGACTCCTAAATTTGGAGTCAATTGGGGTTTAATGCAGAAGTACTCTCCTTTGGGCATAGCCATGGTCACAACTTCAAAGTTCTGATGTGACATCAATACTACACAAAAGCAAATATTAGTAACTGCAAATTTTGAAATTCAAAGATGACTAAGTCTAAGCGCAGAAGAGTCTAAGAGTAGAAGTGTGCTGACCGGTTTTGATTTTCTAGAGAGAAAAGAAACTTTAGGAAACAATAGCTTAGAGAATCCAGAGTGAGTGGAAATAACAGAGAAGTCTTGTTGGTTAAGAACTTGAGTGAGCCAATAAGAGCTGAACAAACAGGTTCTCTGAGCCAAGAGACCTGATAGCCAATCAGAACTGAGGAGAGTAAGGCTAGACTCCGAGAAGGGGCGGGCTCTCGCAGTGTGGTCGGTGAAAGGCAGGACTCAGCCAATCGGAACTAGGTAGGGCGGGGCTAGATTCAGGGGGCGGGCTTGAACGCGCGAACGCGACGCGCGGGGATTGGGTGGCTTTCGGCCTGAGCTGCACCTGCACTTCCCCGCTTTTCTCACCAGGGCGAACGCCAACTCAAGAGTGACTATTGGGTGACACTTGATCGGCTCTTCATGGCCTACCCGGGATATGGAGGAGGGGTGAGTCCTGGTTACTTCTTCGTGTCCTCTGTCCTCGCTGGATGTGTGTGGCCCGACAGGCGGTACCACCGTGCGGGTCCGCCCACTGCCTCCGCGTCCTTCTCTGGTGACTGGTACTAGAGGGCCTGGAACAGAACTCTGAGTGGTGCTGGAAACAGGGGCTGGGCGGGCTAAAGTGGAACTGCAGGTATTCCGATCCTTGAGGACCCCTAAGTGTCGACCCTCAGTGTGACGTTGCCATGTGAATTGTGTTTTTGAAATTTCTTTTCTTGGAACCGAGGAATAAAACATCCTTCTCCTTTTGTAATAATCTTATAGGGTTCTCACCCCTGCTCCACGCAGTTTTGTTACAGATCCTCTTTCTGAAATTATTTTTACCACTTCTCATTTTTTAAATTCCTTACAAATACGTTAAGATGAACTCTAAATGCCCCCTTTTGTCAGAGCAAGGGCAATCTGTTTTTCTAGACTTTGTTTTTGAAGTTGTGAAGATTATTCTTTCTCATGTAATTGTTTTTTCTGCATCACCTTTGGGAGTTACAAGTCTTAATTGTAGTATCCTGTGGCTAGTACCTTCCTTTTGGAAAGGAATCCAAGTCTTCTACCTTTTTGTCAGTAATTTTCAAAGTGCCTGGAGCATACTTTTTGTTTACAAAGAGTGTGGGATGGTCCACTAGGGTGCAGGCAGAAGGTAGCCTGTTTTCTATTTTTATTTTAACTTTTTTTTTAAACCTAAAAATGGAAACTATGCTTTATTAATTTTAATCCAGGAATTGACACTGGTGTATGGTAGTGGTGTTCAAAGGAATTAATTCTAATCCTTGGGACTAAGGGAGAATCATTTTTTAAGGTAATGGGTTTCCAGGCTCTCAACTCTGACACATACTTGTTCCTAAACTGAGTTGCTTGAAAATGTGCCTGAATTCCCTCTGGCATCTTCCACTTTTTAATGTCTACTTTCAGTCCTTAAGTTACTAAGGAAGTTTAAGGTCCCTAAGGAAGGTAAAAATCTCTTTCAAAATTAGTCAAAATAGCATGAATCCATGAGGCATTTTAAATTTCACTACCTTCTACATATTTTAATTAGATTGCAGTCCCTGTTAGAAATATGTTACTTTTACTCCTAGTTGGATGTCCTAATTTCTGTATGTGGTAGAGATGATGGTGATAGTAATAACATATTAATTGAAAGGATTTGCTACTTCCTTACCCCCATTTTTTTATCAGAGTGCTTGTGTTTAATGGAAGGAAACATCTGAACATATTTTAAACATTTAAATGCTTTTTTTTCTGCTTATCCAAATAAAAGCAGCTCTTCACATCTATTTTCCAACTTCTTATTAGTAGCTAGGACAAAAATACCCTCAAAGAAAGAAAGCAATATAGATTAGTAAAATTAATACTTTTCAGTGGAACTCTTTTAAGACACATTGAATAATATCCAAGGGTAAAATATGCATTATTTTTATTTGGAATATATTTATAAGTTTAAATTGTTTTATGAAACATATTAACTATAGTCAATATAGACTTAAATTAATATTTTTATATTTAACAAAATATAAAATGGTAGCTGTTAGACCTTTTTGAAAGTATACTTTTATCTGACCCAGTAAATGATTCATCTTTTTAAATGCTTTTCTAACACTTTTTTACTTGTTTAGTAAGAGTTTTTTAATCAAAATTGTATTATTTTCATTGTACTAATTTTATAATAAAAATGTTCACAGGAAATAAAATTTTAAATTTTAATTTATACATATTTTCATTATATTTTTTTCTTCCTACTACTTGAAATTCTTTTTTCTTTCTGTCTTATGGCAACCTCTTCTCAGCTTTCAGGTCAAGATTTTTGTTTAATGGAATAAGTTTACAATCTACTACCTCTTTCTCTCTGGACTCACAAAAATTCTGAGCAAAATGTTTTTCTAAGGTATTAAAAGCATATGCCATGTCCCCAAATGAAAAGTAAAAAAGAGAGAAACCATAGCCATACCATGAAATAAATGTGGATAGGGTTTATCCACATGTCTCTGAGTGTAAGTATATTTGAATACATGGTCTACTTCTTACTAGCTATTTGACCTTGACCAGTTCAGGAGATCTTGAAGTTTCAGAACCTCAACTGCAAAAAGAACAAAATACTTTTATATCTAATGGAGTTGTGAAAATTTAATAAAATAATCAATGGAAGTACTTAGAGTGGTACATGGGATATAAAAAGCCCTCAATAAATATTAACTGCCTAATATTATTATTTCATTGGTATTATTATTTTCTTATTAGTATTGGAGTAGACTATTAGAGTTGTCACTGGATTTTTTTCTTGTCATCTTAATTTTTTTTTAAAAAATAAATCTTTTATGGTGGAGAGGATATTTGAGCTATAAGCAGTTTCCCATGATTAGGTCCCAGTTTCATTGTATTAACCACATTTTTTTCTAAATATGTGTCTTGAGGTATAATTCTGAATTTCACTATATGTGAAATCTTACATGTTTTACTTTCATTTATTTCAGTGATGATGATGGTAAACTTTAAAAATTATACTTTATATTCTTTTGTTGAATTAAGTTCTTTGTGGCTGATGTTTTTTTTTTCTTTTTAACTACTTTTAAAAATTTTTTACTTGTAGATGGACACAATACCTTTATTTATTTATTTATTTTTATCTGGTGCTGAGGATTGAACCCAGTGCCTCACACATGCTAGACAAGCTCTCTACCATTGAGCTATACCTCCAGCTCTTAACTACTTTTAATTCTGAATAATAAATACGAATGAACTCTGTCTTAATGTTAGTTACCTAGCATTATGTAGCTTAAGCTTTTGTGATAATTATGTTTGGGAGCTTTTGGTAACTATCTTTTTACTTTTCAGTGGACTTTCAATACATATTTTATTTGAAGCCACTTTAATGGATAATTTTTGTATTATTTATCTTCTTCTCTTTTACTCTTGTAGTTTGGAAATTTTAGTGGTCAGATGCCAGGAATGCAAGTGCCAGGAACAGGTCCAAACATGTTCCCTGGTGGTTACTCTGGGTACCCAGCATATTCAGACAATTATTCTTCAGCTGATGATGCTATGTGGAATTATTTCACTGCTGTTGCTGGACAGGTAAGGTGCTAAAATTATTGCACAAGTGTTAGTTTTAAAAAAATGATTGGTATTCAAAAGAAATGCCAAGTATTTCACTTAGTGTATCAGTTTAAATGCATATGGAACTTATGTTTTAATTTTATCTAGGCTGATTTTGTTCTTGAGACCTGAGATGAGGGCAGTCATAATTATTTTATTTTAAAAAGTCACTTTAAATCAATTGAAAGAGGAAAGATTTTCAAAGTAGAAAAATCTAATTCTTCCTTACATAGTAGGATGTCTTCTAAGGTTTGATGTTGTTTGTCACCACCAAAACTCATGTTAAAATTTACATGCCAGTGCAGTGGTACTGAGAGGTAGCAGTGCCTTTAAGAGGCCTTTAGGTCATGTGGGCTCCATCTTCATCAAAGGATAAAGGTGATTCTTGAAAGAGTGGGTTAGTTATTTCACATTGGAGTGGATTGTTTTGAAGTGAGTCAGTCACCTTCCATTTTTTTCTCTCACACATTTGTCTCTGGTCTTCACATCTGGTCCTTACAAAGAAGAGCTGTTGCCTGTGCTTTACCTAGCTTCCAGAAACATAAGCAAAAACAAACCTCTTTTCTTTATAAGTTACACAGCCTCAGTTATATAGCTGCAGAAAATAGACCAACACTTTTCTTGCTGACATTATTTGACAAAGGGATTTTGTTACTGGTAGTTAAGTACATCATCAAAACGTAAGTATTATAGTACTTAGATGTTTTCTTATTTTGAACTATCTTATCTCTCACTTAAATCTTCTTAATATCTTCCCTATGTTTGAGAATGAGAAGAATTCTATTCCCTTGGAGAGATTGATAATCTAAAGCTAACTACATTTAGTCTGAACATCCTTTTATAGCAAACAAGGATGAGTATTACAAATTTAAGGGAAGGTAAGAGATATTTACAGCAATTAGTATTTAGTCTAGGGAACAATATTTTTAACTTTGCCATTCATTCCATTAAAAAGAAATGTTTGTGTGTATGTGTTTGTATGTGTGTGTGTGTGTGTGTGTGTGTGTAATTTGAAACCCAAGTATGTCAAACAGTATTATAAATAGGAAATCACCTCAAAATATCATAAATTTATTCAAGTTGAGCAATTACATTTTTTCCACAGAAGGATTTCTGTCATTTTTAGTGATTTTTAAAAAAATTTATATGACTGTCCAGTCTTTCAAAAAGATTATCTATATAATCATATTAGGGCCTATTTTTCTATCTTTAACAAAAAATTACAGAAATTATTATCTTAATGATATATTATAGTATTAGCATGTTATTAATCTCTAATAAATTTGAATAAGTATGTAGAAGGCAGGCTTTATTATGACCAACTGGGAAGTATGAACCTGCCAATTCAGGTACGTGAGTTTTGCATACGAAGTTTTAGTGATAATAAGTAATTATGTGGTCAGGCAAAGTTTTTTTCTTTATTTCTATTGCAACTACTGTTTATTATACCACAATTTATTCCTTTTAAAGTAATTTTTTATTCATTATCTTGTGAAAGTTCAAGTGGTCTTAATGGGAGTATGTATCACATCCATTTTTATGAGATATCAGTTGCATTTTTTTATAAGAGAATTGTTGAGTGCTGAAGATAGGAAAGAATATAATTGTGATACATATTTGTATATTTACATATATAAGTGTGATAACATATACACACATTTTGATATTTATATGTTTTATATATTTATTTATATTTTTGTATATTTTTTTCCCATGGTTTCTAGCTCATAATGCCTTCCCTGAGGCAGGATATAGGGCATAGAAACTAGAATTTCTCTTCCCCAAATAAGTCACAGAAACTTTTCCCTGTTCTTATATGGCCATACTTTTCTTTATTCTCTGATTTACCTTATCTGGCAGGAGGTCATAAGACTCTTATTCCAGAGGAGTTCTCTCCCATACCCTGAAGGAAGGAATGCTACACAGAGGCCAAGTATAGTCTGAATTTTAGGCCTTGCTGGATTTTCTTACCTAGTCTATTAGCAATCATGCTGATGCTATGAAATCTGAACCTGAAAAGACGGGGTTCAGAGAACTTCTATATAGCTGAACATGTGAAGGTTCTTGTTCCCCTATTGATGTGCCACGAAAGTAGCATAACCTAATTCCAAAGGAAGTCTAAAGGAAAAAAAAAAAAAAAAATCGGAGTCCCACTGTATGGGACTTCTTGAGGCAATTAATGGATGATGTCCTGCATTTTATAGCATCTGATTCTTAACCCTGGTAAAATAGTAAATATTGTTTTTCTTAGGAAGAGTACACCTTCACTTCTGAAGAACAAGACATATACTTGACTTTTATCTACAGTGTATCCTTCTAGGCAGAGCAGTGGGTGAGGGGAGCTTAGGCCTTTGCAGATAAATGAGCACATGGAAATGTGGCACACAGAGTTTAAAGCTGTTTTATTTTGTGGGAGAGGAAACAGTGAGCTGTTTTGTAGCTTTCATTCCATTCATAAAAAAGATCCTAAAATAACTTTTATGTGTTTCAACTAAAATTTGCAATAAATTTTGTTTTGTATCTTTTCAACTAGCATTTTTTCCAAGTCTGCTTTTTCTATAAATGTTCTTTCATCGTAAAGAACCTCCACACCCTTTGGTTCCTTCTTCATTGTCTAGAAGTGTAGAATTTAAGAAATACCCAGTTTGGGAAAGGTATGAAATATTATGGAAGAGGCTGGTGAGAAACTTTTGTGTGAAATGTTACGGAAGAGACTGGTGCTTGAACAGAAAATATCATCTGACATGTAGGATTTGTTGCTCTTCATTTTAATTGGATTGGTGTAGATTTTCAGTACACTTACATTTTTCTTGAAAACTTCATGTTTGTGTGGTCTGTACATTCCATTCTTTGCATTCTTGTGCTTTCTATGTGATATATTGGTTTTATAAATGGGAAAAAAATTCATGAGGCTCAGTAACTTCTCATTAATTTAATTATCAAGTAGAATGGCATTTTTCCACTTAAGAAGAGTTAAAGAAAAGATAATTTATAACTATATCACTTTTTGTGTGCTAAAAGACATTTTTTTAAAAAAAATCAAAAAGAAAGATAAGTCATTTTCTTCCTTTGTGTCTTCTAATAGTTTGTAAAAGAGTCTTTTTAAATTTAGTGTGCCATCATTGACAGTAGCATGGCATTTGTGTTTGTTATTTCATGGAAATGGTATTGACAGTGGCAGCTCTCCAAATTAATTAGTAGAGTGTTTTACTAATGACTTTTTGCTGAGAACATGAAGTTTTTGAAAGAGGTTTGCGATATAATAATCATTTGAAACAGTTGCTTCAGGACTTCTGATAGGGAGGTGGATAAATATTGGTTAAATAAAATGTGCCCCAAAGTTCTTCTAAAGTTCCTATAACTGGAAGAAAGTATTTGTAATGTAGCTACAAGTCTAAGGAAATAGCTATTTTTTAAGGTATAATTTTATTACTATAGAATTTTAAAGATCCCCAAAGTATGTAGGATCTAGGAAGGAGCACTCAGATATTCTAAGCAGAGACGACTGTAAGGATGCTTCATTGAGAAGAATATTACTCAGTATTTTTAAATTTCTATTAGAACCACTGGAGTTGTGTTTGCAGGTTCATTGTTAAAGATCTAGACGAATGTGACTATTTAAATACTTCTTAGAAGTTTTTTCTAAAGTATTTGTTTATTTCTTTTTTTTTTTATGAAGCATGTGTCTTAAATTTACCTTTTTAATCTTTTCTCATAGCTCTGGTTTTGCAACTGTGCCAATGTATGTGATATTTCCAAGTGAATTACCTTACTGTATATTTATGTAGAAAATAGGATTAGGTACTGAAACGTAAGGAGAATACTCTGTTTCATTTCCATTGTAATTTCCAATAAATTCAAACAGGAATGTTTGGACACTAATCAGAATAGCTACACAATACAGAGGACTATAAAATTTCACTAGCAGTAATTGTGAGATTGAAAAGGATATGTTTCCCTGCCAATAAAACATTCAATATGAAGTTTTTCTTTCGACATAGTTCCTTCCAAAAATGACCATGACTGGGAATGTTTGTGAGAACTTTTTAAAAACGTTTTATGGATTTTTCTATTTTAATTAGAGATTCAATGACTTTCACAATATATTGTTTTGAACTGTGATAGAACAGAGTGAATGTGCTGTTTTTTTCAGAAGTAGAGGAAATGATTCATTGCATTATGTTCTGTAATATGCTTTTGCAGTTGATAATTCTTTTTAGAATTTTGAAGTTGATACCAGTATTCTGAGAAATGCATATTTCTTGATTGAGCTACCATAGTTAATTAACATTTTAATATGCTTTTATATAACTAAACATTAAATAAGGTTATCATTATTGTTTTAACAGGATGGTGAAGTGGATGCTGAGGAACTTCAGAAATGTTTGACACAGTCTGGAATCAGTGGAACTTATTCTCGTAAGATCTTCCCCACCCCCTTTTGTTGAAATTGGAATAGGATATTCATTTTCTAGTTTTTTGTATCCCCATAATTAGAGTATATTTAAAAATTTCATAGCAGTTATACATGCACATGGTTTAAAGAGATGGTTCAGCCAAATGGTTCAGTTGTGAATATAATCTGTTCCTTGTACATTCCTTTTTTCCCCAACATTAATCACTCATATAAGAGGCTTCTTTTTAGCTGATTCTTCTCGAATTGAGAGGATTATTCTCTTTCAACCTTCAGGTGACCCTGTCCCTTCCCTTCACACAGGAATACTTCCCAGTCTCCCATAGTACAATATGGTGGTATGGTAATTTTGGTTAGGTAATCAGTATTTTTTTTTTTTTTTGGTATGTACATACTGTTTATAACTTTGTCTTGTGAAAATATATGATTACTTTTCCTTTTTATATAACTTTTTGCTTTTCTTGAAATTAATAAGGTTAAGTATTCTATCTTTCTTATCAACCTGGAACTTTCCAGTGTGCTCTGTTTTTTGTGTGTGATTCTCATACTGGCATTCTTTCACCTTCATTCTGGAGCTGTCTTTGTTTTCTCGAGTTGGTTGGCCTCTTCACTCAATCTCCTGACATCTTGCTTTCCACTTAAAAAAAATCCAATCTCTTATTTCAATGAAATTTATCATTAGGTAAAATAAAAGTGGTAAATTTTGGTGACCTTATGTATATTAAAAAGATTTAATTCTATCTTCAGAATGGAGGGATTTTAGGTCAGGTATAGAGTCCTGGGTTACAAATCATTTTCACATTGAATTTTAGAGGTATTACTTAATTGTTTTCAGCTTCCATTGTTGTTCTGTCTTTTCACTTCTGGCCTATATGTGATTTGCTTTTGTTCTCCGGAAGCTTGGGAGATCTTCTCTTTGTTCCTAGTATTCAGAAATTCCATAATGCTTTACTTAGTGGTATTCTGTGGGGAACTCAGTGCATGTGTGCTTACTCTGGAAACTTATTTACTTTAGTTATGGGTAATTTTCTTCACTGATGTTTTCTCTTTCTATATTGCATGTTATTTGAACTAGGTCTTCTACTTTTCTCTTATTCTTTTTTTTTTTTTTTTTTTTTTTTTTTTGTGTGTGTGTGTGTGTGTGTGTATGTGGTGCTGGGGATTGAACCCAGGGCTTTGTGCATGCTAGGCAAGCATTCTACCAACTGAGCTGTATCCCCAGCCCTCTTTTATTCTTACACTGTTGGGGAAATGTCCTCAACTTTATTTTCTAAAACTTCTATTGACTCTTTTGTTTTGACTATAATTTTTTTTAACTCTCTCAAAGACTATTAATATGCTTGAGTTTTTTCTTTCCCTGTGCCTGTTATTTCTTACAAATTGTTTTTATATCCCCAGTTTGTTTGTTTGGTTATCTTTCATGTCTTTTCTCAGGTGCTTGATGATACTTTTGTTGCTCATATTTTGCTAAAATGCTGATCATAAGTCCTGACATCATGGTTACATTTTGATCATGGGCCTCAGTGCATGGTTTTTCATTTGGGCAGTTCTGTTGTGTAACTTTGAGTGTTGGTATCTTTAGTGATTTCCTTTGGGAATGGTTATCCAGTTTATCTTCTGACTGCAAGGGAGACGAAATGGAGTCCACAGGGTTCTCAAAACTTTTGTAAATATTCAATTAATTGCCTTGTGTTTAGTAGATATCCCATCCCAGCTGTGCCTGATATACTACAGTCCAGAGAATTCTCCAGAGAACCAAATTCTGCTAGGTTTAGGAGTCAGAGCTATCTAACCAAATAGAGACAAGGAGGTGATTGGGGGCTTTAAATTCTCCTATGTGGACATTTCACAATTCTGTTTGTATTTCTACCTTCACTCATGTTTTCAGAAGTACTGCCAATTCAATTTATGACACTTGGAGTCTTTCTTAAGGTAACTAAGTTGCTTCTGAGCTTTTCTCTTTTTGAGTAAACATTACTTAATTCATATTCTTTGACTTTATAACTTACAATGTATTTTCCTGTTGTTTCCTCTCTCATTCTCTTTTTCTCTATAGATTTTTATATTTTAAAATAGCTGTTCATTCTGTTGGGTTGTGGGGAGGAAGTAAAAACCTATCAACTTTCTTGAATTAAAATTCTCTCTACTCTTTATCAAAAATGTTTTATCCTTACATACATGATTATATTCTCGGATTGAAGATGTGCTTATTTGTCTGTTTAATTTTGGCCATGTATTATTACCCATTCTGATTCTCCCACTTTGTGAATGTATGTCAAGTTAATTTTAAAGCAAAATGGATATTATTTACTTGGCCAAAAGGTGGAATACATTTCAGAAATTTTTTATATTAACAACTCCCCTCCAGTAGTTTTTATATGAAGGAACATTGACTTGTATTTGTTAGCTCTGAACATGGGAAGCTATCTTTCTGGGCCTTGGTTTCTTTATTTGAAAAATTAAGACTGTTATACATTTGGTATGTTTATGTGAAATCGCATAACTTTCACTACCTAATTCATAGTGAGTTCTCATTCAGCATTGAGTTGTCAATTCAAAAACACTGTTACCAATAACTTTAGCACAGGCAGTTTTTATTAAATGTTTCATGAAAATCATCTCTTTTAACTTGTAGAATATTTTATAATTTATCCTGAGTCTAAAATTTAGCTGGTGTAATTTTCTTTTTAAAACTTTTAAAATATGTCATCAAGTAGCATAAAGTGAAATTAATTTTAAAAATTATTTATCCACTTACTCATTCATATTAACGAGTTTCTAGTAAGATTTTTGTAGGCCTAAGTGAACAGTGGTGATGTAATTCTTCTCAAAATAAATCAGCATAGTGGTTGAATGAAATTGTGATAAGGATTAGAAAAATTGAAGTTTATCTAGTGGGCTCTTTCTAGTACTATCAGTGTGAAAGTGTTACTATGTCTAATAAGCCCTGACTTTAAGATAGTTTGTGTTGGTTTCTTCTTCCTTTCTTCTCCCCTCCCCCTTGCAGTGGGAAATGGGGACAGTGGCTTCAGCTCAGAGGCTCATTTTCTTCTTCCTTGGTCATTGAAATAAGCCACCAAATGCTTTTCCTCCCTCTGTATCATCTCATTTTAGAGTCTATTCATTGTAAGCTAAAGTCCTTAAAATGGAAAATATAGAATTTCTCTTTTGCTTCTTAAAATTCTTCAGTGACCTTAATTAGTCTGTTGAGTGGTATTGAAGAGGTTAGTATCTAGCTCTTGTCTGTTTTTCTGAGGTACTCATATGCTACTTATGAGTACTCTTAAATCTTTTACACTTTGTGATTTCTGAGTATAAGTCAAGCTTCTACTTAAACCCTGTTCAGCATTTGTATTGGAAGACTGAAACCCTTCCTGTCTCTAGGCTCCGGGCAAAGCCATGTGCTTTAAACACCTGTGACACCTATAGCTCTGTAAGTTTTCATTATTTTGCAACTGCTTATCCCTCATGAGATGAGTAATTTGAAGACAGTAATTTTTTTGCCTTTTTTTTCCTACAAATGCTTAACATTCAAAAAAGGTTGTTAATTATGGTGATTGTGTATTTGGGGCAATTTTAAAATATTTTCTTTTGGAAATAAAGATTGTCATAATTTTACATAGACAAAATTGAGCAGATTTCAGTTAAATATTCACTGTCTTTCAGCCTTCAGTTTGGAAACCTGCAGAATTATGATTGCCTTGTTGGATGTATCCTTGAATGAAAATAGAAAAGACTAGAATATAGTTATTACTTTATGAATATTAAGCCCATTGTTAGTTTTAAGTGACAACCAATTAGTAAACTAGAATTTAAAAATATTTTTGAGATCCTGTTAGCTGTCTATAGACATTTATGTTTTTATGCAGAAAACTATTCATATGCCCATTTAGACTATCTTTGTAGATGCATACTTATTTTTTAGCCAATGATACAGAGTTTGGGTGAGGTTCATTTTCTCAGATCCCAAAACTTATTTTCATTAACAAAACTATCAGAGAGATTACACAGGAAAAATGGGGTTTAATGAATTCAAGGAGCTTTGGGCAGCTCTAAATGCCTGGAAACAGAACTTCATGACCATTGATCAAGACCGAAGTGGCACAGTAGAGCATCATGAGCTGAGTCAAGCCATTGCTATTATGGGTAAGAATATTAAAATTCTGTCAAGTCTGTACAGGTCATCTTTGAGCATATGAATCTTAATTCTCAGTTTACTACTGTAATGAGAGCTATATTTTTCACTAGAGTTCTCTAGTTGAAGTAAAGTTGCAGGTAAATTCTGACTAACAACATTGTCAAAATTATATTAACTATGATTTTTTCCAAATGTTGATCTTCCATTTTATTCTAAATTTCTTGGGTATGTTTAAATTTATTCTTCAATGGTTAATACTCACCACTTGTATTCTTTGGTTACTTGAGAAGGATATGTAATTTGGGAACAAAATTAATTTCAATCACAAATTTCTATATCAGAGTTTAATTTTTCAGCACCCAAAACCATGCTTTTCCCCTTCTTACATAATAAAATACAACAATGTAACAATATATCTCAAAATGGGAGATGGCATTTTAGAATATTTTGAAAGAATGTAACCTTATTTCATTATAATTTCTAATAAGCTAAGGCTCTTTCTTGGTCTGCTTTTGAAAGAGAAAAATACACAAAGTTGCTAAATTTGTTTACAGTTAATTCAGTTTTAAGAAACTTTATTTTTTTTACCCTATACTTTTATTTGTAATTATTTCTAATCGAAATATTTGTATGAAAATTAACTTTTTGAAAATTAACATCGGGACTTAATGTACAGGGACTTGTCTGAAATACAATTTAAAGAACTCAAACTAGTGATATTTTTGTTTTATGTTTTAAATAGATAATTTATTTATTAGGGACAGTACTGGCCATATAACAATGTATAGTTTATTAATAGAGCCTTAATACCTAATGGATTAAACTGGGTCTTTTATTCAGCAAAATGTTAGAAAATTAATATAATCTTTAGACTAAAAGAACATTTTCTAAGTATGCAAGTGGACAGTTAAATGTAAGAAAGAAGTGGACTGAAATATTCAAATGATATTGCTGAGAGTACTATGGGAAAATTTTAGGTATTTTATCAGTACCTATCCAGATTGTACTCAAAATGCATTTTCATAAAACCATAGTAGTTTGCATGTTTTGCCATTTCTCTCATTTTATATTTTTTAACAAGTTTCCTGTGTTACACATTATTACAACTTCAGATGGAACATTCTCTCCTTACATTTGTGCATCTCATTAAATTTGAAGGACCATCCTAGGGGTGTAGCAAATATAACATATTAATTAACATTTCTGGTTTTCATCTCATTATTTTAAAATTTCAGTTTTTATGTATATTGTAAAAGGTAAGTAGTCAAACAGTAATATATGCTAAAGCTACGGGTGTTAATTAATAATATAAGCTAACTGCATACTTATAGGAGTTTTCTTCCCAATATGTTTCAAAGAAAGAGAAGGGGAAAACAGAAAAGAGAAGAAAATTGGAAGGAAGAAGATTAGTGATAATTTGGAGGGAGGGGCCCCTAAATCCTGCTAGAACATCATGATGGGAGAATGTGCCCAACACTGTTACTGTGCTCATACACAAGTCTTCTATAGGTAGGGTACTAAATCACCTGAGCTCCAGTCTCTATTTTTGAATATCATGGCTGAAGATACCAGAGAATGAATACTTTATCTGCCACAGATATTTACCTCCTAACAGAGCAGCTTTGCAATCAATCATACCACACCGAGTTAGTTCATTGTCCTTCCAAATGTCACTACCAATTTAGATAGCCTGTAAGAGCATTGAATTTTATAATGTACCAATAAAAAATGTGGAATGAGAAAAAAAAAGAGCATTGAATTTAAGGAAAAGGGAAAAGGGAAGAAATAAGTTTTTAAAGGCATCAGGTTTCATTGTACATAACAAATAATTTTTGATCTTGTCAAATTAAGAACACAAAGATACTGGAGGTGAATGATCAGAAACATTTTGATGATAGGAGTACACAGAAAGAATTTTGGAGACAACAAGACTGGAATAAAGAACCAAAGAAATAGTAAAAAATGTGTGAAGAAACAAAAGTTTGGAAGACAAGGAAGAATAACACTTTAGGTTATTTTGGGGGTGGCAGGGACTAGGGCCTCAGGATTTCTAGGCAGATGTTCTACCACTGAGCTATATCCACAGCTTTTTTCTGCTTTGGAGTAAGCATTTTGTTCCCCAAGGAAGGGTAATGGGAATAGAAAACACAGTAGAATGAATCAGACATAACTTTCCTATATTCATATATGAATACATGATCAGTGAAACTTCCACATCATGTACAACTGCAAGAATTGGATCCTAATTAGAATAAGTTATTCTCAATGTGTCAAAATATACTCACTGTCATGTAAATCTAATAAGAACAAATTAAAAAAGAGTCAATGGGAAATGTAGGATTTGATTGATAGAAAAGATCACTAAGAATCTTTGCTTTGATATTCTTTCATTTCTTTTATTACTGGAGATTGAACCAGACCTGGCATATGCTGAGCAAGGTCTCAATCTCTGAACTACATCCCCAGTCATTTGTTTTGAGACAGGACTTCTCTAGTTTGCCCAGGCTTTTAATTTGTTTCTCCTTCCTTGGCCTCCTGAGTAGCTGGGATTACAGGTTTGTGGACCACTGAACCTAGTTTGCTTTGATATTCGTTAGGAACTATAAAAACAGAACTGAAATATTGAAAGGTTAAAATCTAGGAAATACACCTATACATATCAAAATCAAAATAAATTTAAGAAAAGGTAATTATTTTTTTTCCTTAGCTTTTACTTTATTACTGGATGAGAATAGAATTATGATGTTTGTGTATTTTTTAGTAGTGTTAATAATGAAGCCTTTGATTATTTTTTAATATTAATGTGCTTTATTTTTAATATTTTTTCGTGGAATGACTTTTGAAAGTTAATCTATGTTATGACTTCATTAATGAAAAGGCAATGTTGCTGTGTTCTTTTGCTGTTTAGTTTTAGAAATTATACTTTACTGATCTCTTTTTTTAGGCTATAGGCTGAGTCCTCAAACGTTAACTGCTATTGCTAAACGTTATAGTAAGAATGGCAGAATTTTCTTTGATGATTATGTTGCTTGCTGTGTGAAGCTTCGAGCATTGACAGGTATTGACCATTTAAAAATTGATTCAGTATTATGCTGTTTCCTTATAACATGTCCACCCTTTCTATGTTACCTATTTACTATTACATCTAATTAGTTTTAAGTTTTCAATATTTAGTAATAAAAATGTTGAAAATTGTTTTAGCTCAGTTTTGGAGTTTCCTTCATCTCTCAGTTGCTTGGAATATTAAATATAGATTTAATCAAATGTGAAATTATTCAGTCTTTGTACTTGGAGACATTATATATTTGAAATTATAGATTTTAAATTATAATATTAAAAGTATTTTTTTGTGTAAAGATTTCTTTAGGAGAAGAGATCATTTGCAACAAGGGTGTGTGAACTTAATTTATGAGGACGTAAGTATCTTGCTTGCCACTTTGCTACTGTGTTCTACATGTGTTCTTAGTTGTCAAAAAACTAAGTGATTTAGGGTATAAATGTGGGAAGTAATTCATTTTATATACCATATTGTTTCTTTTATTTATCAGCTGAATGCATAGATAACATTAAAAATTACTACAAATACCAATTTTTTTCATTTTTTTAAACCTAAATGTACTTTAAAATTTCATGACTGGTTTTTGGTCAGTTTATCTTCCAAATAATCTTTAAGGGTTAAAAACTGTCATTTCCATCAAGAGTAGTTTATTTTGGCAGATCTTAATTCTCAGAGAGATGGGATATTTTAATGTCTGACAAATTATAAAGCTGTTCCTCATTTCAAATGTTTACTGTTAACATGATTCTAGTTTTTTTTTTTTTTTAATTGAAGCTATTGGGAAGTGATAGTTCACGTGTGCTTTCATGTTTCAGGATTGTGGTTCTGCTTTTTTATATTTACTGGTATAAATCATAGAATCAGCAATACCTTACTAGTATATACTGGCTTCAATTACAAGCCTTAATAAACTCTTAAACATTTCCTGTTATGAAAAATCTGTTAAGCAATGTAATCAATTAAAAAGCATTTTATTGTTACCATATGATAATTTTACTTATGTAATTAGTTTTTGCAGGGGACCATGGTAATTTGAATGCCTTGTATTTGAAAGCAGAAGAAATACTGTGAATTCGTTTGCTTGGAAGAAGTGAACTGGACTAACTTAAATTAAAACTTTGGGTACTTTTTCTGATCCTACTTGTTTATTTTTTTCCCTAACTATGTGTTTTTCTTTAATCCGTAGTTCAAAGCAAGAAAAGATAGAGATAGATTGATTTTTTTAAAAGTTATCATTTTGCAAATATCTGCACACTGTTGTAGAATATCGGCACAGAATTAATTGGTGTCAAAACTTCTTACCCTTAATTTTTAACAGTGAAAACCTAGAGGAATGTACTAATGAAATTATGTAAGATTATGTAAAGAAGCCAAGTGACTAAAGCTTAGATAAATTTATACTTATATGAGATACAGATTACACTTTTGAATTGTATTTGTAGAGGTAGGTGTTTGAGTGTCAGCTGAAGGGAAAGTCTGGATTTTGTGCCATCACATAATCAAAGAACATAACCTTTTAGGTTTTTGCCTATGAAGAACAAAATTGCAGTTACTACAAATGTATCCTAATTTGAATCTATAGAAAAAACTACAGTAGGCATTGCTTTTCCTTTTTAAAAATTTTTTGCACTGCATATTTTTCTTCAATATATTTTACTGTCTACTGTGAAATAAAAAGTTCTTTAAAAACCAGATTTTCCTTCTGCCTTGTATTTCATTAGTGAAAACATACATAACCTGAAATTTCATTTTTCTCTAAGTCTAGATTGGGGGAATGACACTTTCTGAGAAATCGTCAACTTTTAAATTTGTTGTTAAACTGAGTTACTATTATTAGTTAACTGTTTATAAAGTTCTAAATCAAGTTAGCTATGCCTCTATTTAGATATTACAAAGTTGTAAGTTTGGCTTATTTGACTACATTAGCAAGTGGCTTTAATATTAGTAAATCAATAACTATTCTGATTATATCTTTGTAATATGGGTTATTGAGTATAGGAGACACCACAACATTTCTTGGTGGTTTTACTACAGAAATTATGAAGCAAAGTCTCCAGTTTCTTAACATTGAGATCCCTGGCATAAGCTGTCATAATTAATGTAGTTTCTTTCTTGGCAAACAACCTAAGTCTTTCTTAATGAAGATTTAATAAACCACATGTTTTTCTCACACTTTATCTGAACATCTTCCAGCCTGAAGGTGACTATAAATTGATATAATTTTAGTCTGGCTGGTGACCAAATTAACATACAGTTTTTTAAAAACTCCATATTTTGTAAAGGATGGAAGATGGGTGGTAGTCCATCTTGGAAAAAACCTTCTTATAAATGAATAGAAAATCACCTTTTACTTTTAAAAATCATAGAAAGTAAGAAATGTATAGTTATTTGACATTGATAGTTTTTTATAATTTGCTGTCAAATTCACTTAGTTTGATAAGAATGGGTCAAAAAATAATCTGTATAGTTTTGTCCTCTGGCTGTTATTTTATTTTTCATGGACATATATTTATTAATGTGAGATGACATTACCTGAGTCATAACAACACAGAAGCATAATTTTAAAAGTTGCAGGAAAAAGAAACCAGATAGTGTGATTATTCATGTTGAATAATGGTAATGATATAACCCAGGAACTTGGAACCTTAACTTATAGGTGATACATTATCAAGTTAGTTTGCTGTTCTGTGGTCAGTTATGATAGTCTTCCTAACTTGGAGGCTCATAGTTGGGGTAAAACTTTAAATTTAACATACACTATTGTTCATAAAAGTTTCTGCCAAATGACCCTTGTATTAGAACTCTTCACACAATTCCCTAACTCATTCTTTTTTAAAGATGCTTCTATTCAATTTGGTGTTGAGAGATGTGAAGTTTCCATGGCCAAACATAATTTGAAATTCTCATCTTCAGGGAGTTTAATAATATACATTAGCATATGAAAATATGCATAGGTACATATGGTTATGTCAAATTATTATGGTTTGATTCAGGTTATTCTAAAATGTTGACCACAGAACCCTTTTTTCTAGCAAAACCTATATTCCATTCTGATCTAGCTTCATCATCAGGCAATGTTTTTATATTATAATCAAATTAACAATCTTATTAACAGGCAGAGAGAATCTTTTATCAGGATTTTGTATAGAAATGCAGTTCACTTTTTTGATGCTGTTAACATAATTAATGTGAACAGATATATTTTTTGTTTTGTGATGGACACAATTGCAATGTAAATCGTGTGTGATAGTTTGTACTGGTTAACTTATACCCCAATTGTGATGATGTAAATTACTGAATAATGTACACTCTTAATGTATAAGTGCTTTTATTTATACAGTAAACATGTTTCCATGTCATTTTGAGAATTTTTTTAATAAACATTCAAATAGCTTGCTGTAAAGTTTTGTATCATACAAAATTTATTACATATATAGTATTATGCTTCAGTTCAAACAACAGTGCATTAATTCATCTATATCTAAAAGACTGCCAAATGGTTAAATGTCAGGTATTGCACTTCTATTTCGAGTGGCAGTTCACACATTTTAAATTACATCAAGGGAAAGTCAATACTATGGGAATTTTCATTTGGTCCATTTTGATTGTAATTTCAAGGACTGTGCTCATTTAATCTATTTTAAGCATGCATCCAAAAAAAAGTAACAAAAAATGTAGTCAAGTTATATATTTATTTCCAGAAAAGGCATTTACCCTGAAAGAAAGTAGATTTTATTAAGGTAGTTTAAACTCTGTGCAATTTAAAAAATAACAAAATAATTTTGTGATTATTTATTTAAAATATACAAATAAAGTTTATTTGTAATCATATGACATTACTAAACTGGACAAACAAAATAATATTATTTGTCAGAAATGTGCTTTTCTATGTTCTTTTGTGTTTTGACAACCTTAAAAATGATGTTTTATTTTGTTTATGACAGTATTATTTGGAATCAATAGGAATAACTTTATTAAAAATCTTGGAAATTAAATCTGTTGGAATAAAATCCAAGACTTCTTTCATGTTAGCACATAATTTCCCTTAAACTTTAAAATGCAACTGGGGGTGTTTTATTACTTTGAAATTTGTATTAAGAGATCCCATTTTTATTGTTAACCATTTCACGGTAAATTAAGCATTTTCAAATGAATGCATGATGTTAAGGTATTATCTAATAGTATGTCTAGAGTATACACATAATATTAGATGATACATATAAAATATTTAGAACTTACAGTGTAGACAAAGTTTTAATTGTACATTTTGTGTGTGCAGTGCTGGAGATTGAACTCAGGGCCTTGCACATACTTGATGAGTGCTCTACAACTGCGCTCTATCCCAGGCCTGAAGTTTTAAATGAATATTGTTCAGATGATTTATCATCTGGAATAGGATCAAATCATCACATATATTCAAATATTAATTTAGAAATTTCCTGTGATTTAGAGTACTGAGCACAAAACTACCTTCCAGAAAAATACTGGGAAACTCAGGGGAAACTGTCAGTTAGAAAAATCTGTGCTTTTGATTGTTTCCTGCCATGTCTCTTTCTACTTGTTTTAAAACATATTTTTCTGGCATATAAAGAAAAGAGCTTTATTATATATTTAATATCCCTTTTATCCAAGTAGCTTGCAATGTGCTTTGTGTATTATTTTGCATTATTTTGCAAACTCAGGTTTGCTTCTGTATATCAGAATATATAGAAAGTAAACCTAGGCAGCACTTCTATATCACTACGATGTGCTCTAGTTAAAAAATAGATAGGGCTTTTCCTATGTGCTAGTTATATTTTCAGGTTGCCACTTCTGTGACATCAAGAGATGGTGGCAATTTGGGAAGCTTACAGGGACCAAGAAGAACTGGTCTAGACATCATTAAATAGCTATATTCAGAGGCATGTATTGCCAGGAATGATTAGTTCCTGGTTCTGATACATTTGGGAGGAATTCCAACCTTTTCCCTTAAGCATAAAAATATAAATGTGTATATATGTATATATAGATATATAGATACATGCATATAGTCATTTGTATTTTAGTTGGTTGTATTATTTAATCAAATTTTATGTTGATATGATCGCTGAAATTTCAAAGGATAGCCTGAATAGTGTGAATATGAAAGTTTCAGAAACATTGATTAAAGATCCATATTGTTTTCAAAATTATAAGTCATTTAATAATGATCATAAGATTTACTGAACTTTTAAATGTATATTTAATTTTCCCATAGTTATCTAAATGCAGGACCCTCAAATTTATCTTATGGCAAGAGATAATTAATCTTACGGAAAAGTTTGAAGATATTTAACCTTTTAACACTAAGATACTTGTGTTCTGATCAGCCTCACTTGTATCTGCTACTTGAATTTGGTTAATTTTTCATTCATTACATAGGCAAATGTTCTCATTGTGTTTAAAATCTTATAAATGAAGGGTGAGGAATCTAATCTACTAAACAAGACTGAACCGTCCTTAGCTTAGTACATGCCACATTTTGACAAACACATTTCATTTGAAAGTTTTCTTTCAAGATAATTTTTGTTTTCTTAAATAGTAGTGGAGCAACTAGAGAATGAATTAAGAAAATATGAAGCTTAGACAAAAGAAAATATTATCTGGTTACTTTCATTCTTATTTTAAAAAAAGCATCAAGGATACATTTATAAAAGGTTGTTTTACATATAACTTAAAGCCTGTTTAGCCATTAGGAATTTTAAGTAAACAGTTCATCTTTTTGTTAATTATTACAGTGGTCTTGAGGGGTAGTAAGTTAAATGTTTTTATATTTCTTTAACTTTAGGTTTAAAGTTTGGTACCACTCAGTCCAGCTTACTAGTTAGTCCTAATGGAGCTCAGCAAAACTCTAGCACTGTTACAATTTTGTGATTTTGTGAAATACAACAGCACCACCATACCTATATCTAGTACTGTACTTTGTGAAATGTTGGAAATAGTTGGCTTCTCTAATAAAAGTATCCTATCTAGCTAATGAGATTTTCTTTCTTTTTCCCCAAAATAATTTCTTTTACAAATTCTTGAATTTTTGTGTATAAATAGATCAGAAATTATATGCTTCATTCTTAAATTATGTATATATACTATATTTTCAATACAACTTGTACACTTCTTTTAGCTACCAAAAATTTGCAACCATTTTTACATAAAATTTACATTTTTCTTATTTACAGTTATTTGTAGAAGGTTATTGCAAAACTAGTTGTGCAAGTAGATTACACTGTCAATACCACATACCAATCTTTGAAGAAAATATTTGCTAAAAAATAAATATTTCTGCACAGAATATTTCAAAAGCATCATGATTTCATGCTACATTATGTGCATAAAGACTACAAAGTAGTATGTGTTTTGGTAGTTTGTTTCATTTAGTTTAAAGCATTCCAAAGTATTACTTAACCAGATGTGAGTGAGCTTCTTTATATGGGATGACTGACACACATTCTTTTTTTGAAATACATTATTCTTTAACTTGCAAATATTCTGATATAATACATTTTATTACCAAAATTATGAAATGAAAATATCAGGTAAAAAGATGTAATGTGCCTTTAATTAAAATCAGTAGGTGCCTAGGAGATAACTAGGGGTTCTGCAATATTTTTACCTAATTTCTTTTACATTTGGAAGAAGGGTGTCATATCATTTCAATGGTATTTTAACTATAAGGGCATTTGAGGCGACTCTGTGAAGGAGTTAATTATAAGATAACTTGAGTTTCCTTGAGTTTACTCTTCAATAAGAATGATGACTACATTTGAGTGCATTTTTTATGTATTCAAATACTTAACACATGTAATAGTGAAAAATAATACAGTTAAATTGTTCACAGTTGTGATGTTTCACAGTTGTGAATTTTAAAACAATACCAAAATAGAGGAAGTCCATAGAATATAGATTAATCATACAGTGTTTTGAAACCACAGGTGTCCCAAATTATATCACGTTTTTCAAAATATGAATTAATTAATAGAAGTTGTCATGAGTGCAATTTAGGCATTCATCTCATTTTTGACATTAGCTTTTCAAGAATAACCATGTTAATAATTCCACTTTTCAAAATACTTTGTTGAGGCCATTTTTATAATTTTCTATTTAAAAGTTTAATTTTGATTGCTAGAGCAGTGTAATTGGTCAGTTGAGTATAGTGTTTTGTGCACACTGCATTTATATAGGTGTTTTGTGCTTATATTCATAGTAATAACAATTGTTTAACATCTGACTGGTCATCTCAACCTCCACTTAGTCTATATAAATAAGCCTTGCAGTAATTTCGTTTCGTGCTCCCAAATATTAATAATTCATGTCTTCTGTAAATTTTCTTTTCTATATTATACATCAAAACAAAGTGTTTGTGCCACAAGAGAAGGTAATGAATTGTTCTAAACTTGGGCACTCATCCATCACAATATCTAATACTTTATAAAGTAGTTAAAACATGATCCTTCTAGGTTTAAAAAATGCTAACATCACTTGATCATAAGTTAAATATAACCACAAGAAAGTTGTTTTGAATTAAATACTTGAGAAATGAGAGAGGGAGCTACTTGCATACATAGAAAACAACTGAAATGCAAATGTGGTTTAAGGATGTTGGAAAAAGGCAATATTTGACAACTATAGGGATACGAAAGCAGAGGAAGATTTCCTGATACTGATATTCTCTTGTTATTAGTTACGAGATCTTTGGGGTGTGGGTGAAAGTCACCTTACAGATTTTTGTTACAGAGTGTTAAGTGTGTTGAGTGTGGGGTTGAGGAACCAGCAAGAGAAGAGGTTAAGTGCTGCTCTTGCACTAATGCCATAAAACCACTCTCTTTGTGATGCACAAGTCACAGGATCTTACAGTTGTCCTGTAATTTGTGTGTTATATAGCACTTCCACATATAAATTCAGAGGATCCTCAACACATCCCTTCAAGGAATGACATGCTACGTTCAATTTGTACTTTTGGATACTGGGGATCACTGGGAATTTATCTCAGGAATAACTAGAGAAGGTAGGATTTGAATTCAGGTTTACTGCATTGAGCCCCTTGCCATGTCTACCATTCTACATGAGAGTTTAGGCAGCCTAAGATATGTATAACGTATCTGTGCAATGAAGAAGTGGGTCTGGAAATAATCATTACAACTGCAAAATTCTATTTTCTTTAAAACTAGAAAGCACATTTACTTTCAAAATTGCATTCTGTAAATACATGTTAAGATATACATCTGTGAACTATAACATGTCCAAGGATGGACTTCCACAGTGTGCCAGCCTTTATAGAATACATTCTGGTAGTACTGAATTGGACATATCACCTTTGCATACTTGGTGTTTAACATTGATTCAGAGTAGATATGTTTTTTAAAATGAGAGTCATACTCCCACTATTATTGTTGTAAATGGTATTACTTTAAAGCTATAAACCTACTAGTGCAAAATACAATTAAGAGAAATAATAGCTACATTTAGGTTTTTCTGAATCAAAAATGCTAGTCTTGGTAACATTTAGTTATTGATGTAACTAATATGTTATGCAGAAGCTAATTTGTGGAAAATTACCTGTTTTTTCCTGATTGTTTTCAATGTCATGTTTTTGGGTAAGAAACAAAGATTCTAGCATTTTTTGAGCACCTACTGTGTGCCAGGCACTTCACTATATTTTATCTCATTTCCTTAAGATTTTGTGAGGCAGATACCACTATCTCATTTTTTACACATTCAGGAAAAGGATTCAGGGAGGTTATTAATTTGCTTAGGGTCACAGGGCATATTAAAGTGTTCCTGTTGAGATTCATTTGGTCTGATTGCAGAGCCTATGCTTGTTCTTCTGCATGGTGAACTAATTTTGGGGGGTACTGGGTATTCAACACAGTGATGTTTTAACACTTAGCTATATCCCCAGTCCTTTTTATTTTTTAATTTTGAGATGGGGTTTCTCTAAGTTGTTGAGACTGCCCTCAAACTTGTGATCCTCATGCATCAGTCTTCTGAGTCTCTTGGATTAGAGGCAAGAGCCACCATGCCCAACTAATCTCAGATTTTTAATATGCCTGAGGATCATGTGGATGAGAGCTTCTTCAAAGGTGATTGCCAAATGCCAGCCCCAAATTTTCTGATTAGTGGATTTGGGGTAGGGCCTAAGAATATGCATTTTTAATAAGTTCTCTGGTGATGCTAGTACTGCTAGCTTAAGAACCACACTTTGAGGACCACTGTCCCATGTCATAATGTCTTCCAAGTTCCTCTGTGAACTCACATGATAGACATATTTGTTTTACTCAAAAAATGTGACTAGAAACTTAGTAACATTTTAATTTTTGATAATTTATAAAAGTTTTGATTTTTTAACTATGAAATCTATCTATCATCTATCTAGATAGATCTGATTTTGGTTTTAATACTGGAGAAGAAATTTAAAGACTTCACTACTTTAAATTATAAATTATTCAATGTAAATATCCTTAGTTCTAATAACTTATCAGTCTACTGAATTCCTTTTGGTAACCATGAAAATATTCAGGGGAAAGATAAGTATTATTTGTTAAATGTTATTATTATTTTAGATATGACGATGAGGTTAAAGGTTCTATCTTTAGCTAGTACAGTATAGAATGGAATTTAAAATGATATTTGCATAAGAACAGTTTTCTTCTAACTGTTTTGGAACCATTGTTAATATCAACTTTCAAAAAAACTTGGTACAATTATAGTACAGTAGTTCTGATTCAATTATACTACAGCAGTTCTGACAGTGACAGGTATAATAGTGACACCAAACCTGACACCAAACCCTGAGTTAGTTTCTATACCTCCTTGCTATAAGAGTAGAAAATTTCAATTCTGATGAACAACCCATTTATAATGGACTCAACACATTACTCTTCCACATCTACCTGCTGCTTTCCCATGTTTTTAAATTAGTGATTATTAAATTAAAAACCCTGTGAAACATTGTGTCAGCCTTTTTATTTCTGGTTTTCTATTCAATTAATCAAAATACAAGAAATCCCATATCAAAATTAATTGTATACCTTAAAATGTGATACAATTTTAAGGCTAAGTTTCAGCTCTCTGTTCAGCAATGAATATCAGCATCTAATCGGCATGAACTGTAGATTTTAGATTATATTTTATTTAGGCCAGGGGACCAGGTAATATTATTTTTCAGTGGAAAGTAAAAGGTGTTATGTTAGTACTCCCAATTATCTCAAGGGAAAATAGTTCCTACACTGCTGTTTTTGATTGACTGCACCACTGACCTGGCCTTCAGCAGGTTCCCAAGATTATGTCAGACTGATTTTGCTACAGCTGATGGGGAGGGCATTAGTGCTTTTAGGCATCAGATCTTTCGTTGATTTAGGGAATGAATTTTGTACATTAAGTTAATTGATTTGGACATCCATAGGCCAGTTTAACCATTGAGTCTTTTGACACTTATGCCCAACTTAACCACATCTTTATATTACTCAGGCTTTTTATTTTAAAGCTAACATCCTGTGGGAAAGGACCTAAATTTATAATCCTGTTCCCTCTCTAAGACTTCAGATTTTACTATCAAGCAGTTATTTTATGTCAAGGAATTAAAAAAGAAAAGCAGGTTAGTGTTATGCTAGAATTTAAACAAGCAGGATACTTGCACACTATTCTCCATCTTCCCATTCTTGCATGCTCAGTTTTTATGAAGTACAAATAGAGGCTTTGTGAGGATGGCTGAATTTTATGCATGCCATATCAAATGTTGCAGCTGAAGCATTCACTAATCAAACAATCAGATCTCAATTCCTCACCTGCCAAATCCTCTCTCTCTCTACAAATGAACAGTCTCTAGTGAATTCATTCTGAATGTTCCTGGAGCTAAGGCCTATAGTCCTTATGAAATTTGTTGCAGCTGCAAAAAGTGTGCCCCAATATGGAAATAAATCCCTAAATAGACCTCAGAATAAAAGTTAGCTGTTTATGTGACTCTCTCTCCCCGGTTAGGCATCCATTACATGTTTGTTAAATGAAGGATTGAAGTGGCAGTTAGTCCCAAAGTTGCTTCTGATAACACTAAATGGATTAGGAAGCTGGTTTCAATATTAAGTTTTGTTGAATATATATACACTTGATCACTTATGACTTTTTTTTATTAAGCAGAGATGAGAACATGCTAATGCCTATCTATGGATTTCCTTCCACATAGATTCTCAATTTATGTGGCCATTTGAAAATATACAGGGAGCAATTAAGATCACTAAAGTCACATTATATATAGTGTAATCATTTTTGGAAATTTAAATAAATCACTTGCATTTGAAACTGACCAATAGATTAGTGTCAAAGGTGAAGACAAATCAATAGATTCTGTTTTTTATCCTGAACGGATAGAAATTAACCCATTTAAAAATGTGGAGATAGAACATTTCTTTAAATATTTATATGAATGTAAAACTTAGTGAAGTGTTAAGAAATTTCAACAAATTTCAAAATCTTAGTTCAGAAGAAAAGACTATAATGGATTATTCCATAATACTTTAAAATTATAATTAAATTAAAAATAAAATCTCTTAACTTGAACTTGTCTTTGTATTTATTTTCTGTATTCTGGTATTATGAGAACTATATGACCCCTCAACCTAACAATTGAAGCTATTAAAATATATCCTACTGAATGTTCCAGTACTCTGGAGTCAATATATACTAATTAAACCCAATCTATACCAAATGTATTTGTTCTTAATCTTAAATTAGCAAAGTGTTTGAACAGCCACAGAAAATTTAAGTTTAACCATTGATGTGTGCATTTTTTTTCTAGGCATCTGGAATTGGACAGCTAGAAAACAACATAGACTTTTTGAAAGATAGGCCATGCACATGAAATTGCATGTTCTTTGAAAAAATTCTTCCAGCTTTCTTGGTAAAGAAAACTATGTGGATCTACCATTTTGATCAAATTTAGGATTGTCCTACAATATGAATTGGGAAAAAAGCTGTGATCATCAGTTTGTATCAGTCACACTTCAGCAGTTCTTAAAGAAGATCCTCTCCCCCTAAAAGGAAAAGTTCAAGAAACTTGTATTTTAGCCTTCAAGGAAATGTGTGAGTATAAACTATTTAAGATGTTTTGTGAATGCAATTAGTGACAGAATTTTAAATAGAAAGACCTTTTTATTCTCATTAATGTTGGTTTGTATTCAATGTTGAAAGAAATGAAAATACTTCTCTCTAAAATATGAGATTGTTGCTGAAGACAATAAAAATGCAGGAGAGATTTCTGCCTTTTCAATCTGTTTGCCTAAAATCAGGACACAGATTCATAAAAACAAAAGGTCTTTCTACTTTCCTCCCACCTTCCTGCTCAAAGAAAGGATGTAAATTCTCCATTACAGCAGATTGCTTATCAGCTCAGAAATTGCAGTTCCAAAGAAATCTGGGAGCAGACTTTACTCCTTCCCACGGTTTTCCCGCCTTTGGAAACCTGGGACTGCTTTCTTTTTGTCCTGTTACTTCTCTAAAATGTATTTTCTTTGCTGAAGATCTTATATAAGCTAGGACACTAAGCCACTGCCTTGAGTTACTTCTGAATTGCTTTCAGTAATAAATGTTCTTATGTTTCTCTTGTTAAAATATTCTGCCTTTTGTTACAGAAGTATGTCTTGCTAAAAACTTGTTAAGAATTGAGAAAAAATTATATTTTCTCCCCTCTAATATGATCTACCTTGCCTGCTGTCTGAGGCTACAACTCTCAAAATTTGCATTTTCTTTTTCAGTACGGGGAAATGAATGTAAGCAACTATAAACATCTCAATACAGAAGGACATCAATTCTCAAAAGTGACTAAGTCCCCTTTATCCCCTTGAATTTCCATAAGTTGAGGATCATCTGAGTTGCATCCAAGAACAGTTTTATCCCTTGGTTTCTTATTTGCTTGGAAGGCATTTTCATAACAAAGTACTGGTTTAGTAAAAGCAGTAAATAGGAGTCTCCATGCAAGAGAAATTGGAGTTTCCTAACATGCAGATGATTTTGAAAATAAAAATAAAAAATAAGGTGCCTTGAGATGCTGGCAGTTTTAACAATTGGAACCAAAAGTTCTTAGGTATATTTACATCTTAACTGCTCAATTTTACCCTATAAGCTTCAATTTAGGAAAATATACAGTACTTTTGCATATAATGGTACCTTGTGAGCCCCTGAGTCAAGTAGAGAGGATTTAAATACAAAAAGGAAAACAGCCATTAAAAGCACTTACATTGTATGTGGAGTAAATAATACAAAATGATTATTTCCCTGGAAGACCAGGATCAGAAACATGCCTATGAAGACCCAAGATTCCTACAGTGCTTAAGGAAGAATCTGGCAAAGAAGGATGCCTTATTGGATGAAGGTAAGTTTTTCTTTGTCGCAGGTGAAGCTCTAAAGAGACATCACTGTCTTGTTTTAAAAGTGAAGTCAAGTTGTCTTCTGAAGCTGTGTTCAGATGCACCCCACTTGAGAGGGATTCTTTGGATTTAAGTTTGGATTTTTCAAGGTCTAGAAATTCAGGACACTGATAGAAAGAAAAGAAAACACATTTTTATAATTCACACCAACAGTCATCTAAAATTATATTTATAAAATTCCAGTAATTTTCCACCATTAATCTTATCAGTGGTATTAAATTAACCCATGTTAAAAAAATTAACCCACATTTTTATCCTAAAATGAAAAAAACTTTGTATGCCCCATGATCAGTTTAGAAAATCCTTAAACAACAATTCCAAGAACTTTAATTTTACTCAGATATCAAAATGATCACATTAAAAAAAAATCTCGCTTTGAATTTTTAAATCAGTTTAACTCAAAATTTAAGACCAAGATGTGGTGGAAATTATGGCCACTTGGTGACTAGATCTGTTGGGGAGGAAAGAAGAGAAATAAGAAAGGAAGTAAAATCATCACACTCATCAGATGATACTATTTTATTCCCCTGTAAATAAAGAAATACATAGTTTTACATGTTTCCCTGCCATTAAAAACTAAAGATAAATTAATGCCTATTTTCGTATTTTAGAAATATTGCTATTATTTTCCTTCTGGCACATTACCTTCTGTTATTAATGTGATTTCATTTCCTAGAATGTTTTACAGTAACTTCCCAAACATTTAAAAACTTTTACAAGGTTATTCTATAAATCCTTATTGAAATCATCATTTTTTAGTATGATTTGGCCTTGATGTTTAAGTATTTAAAGCTAATGCCCAACATGGAATTCCAATGGAGTTAAACTTTTCATATTAAAAAATTCAAAAGGAAAATAAGAAGTTCAGAATAGCCAAAGCAATCCTTAGGGAGAAAAGTAAAGCAGGAGGCATCACAATAACCAACCTTAAATTATACTATAGAAATATAGTAACAAAAACGGCATGGTATTGGCACCAAAACAGATATAAAGACCAATGAAACAGAGGACACAGAGACAAACCCACATATATACAGTTATTTCATACTAGACAAAGGTGCCAGAAACCTACACTGGAGAAAAGATAGCCTCTTCAACAAAGGGTGCTGGTGAGACAGGAGAAAAGGACAGGTAGTCAGTATAGATAGTAAATGATCCAAATCATCCCAAGATGAAGACTGATTACCAAGGAAAAGGAAAGGAGTTGTTAACACCTCCTGAACACTTCCCTGGCTCAACAGGTTGCTAACACCTCTGGGGAATCACACATTCCAACACAAGAAGTTGCTAATGATTATCCCCTGGGCTGTTCCTTTTTGCCCTTAGGCATCTACACAAGAAAGAAAGAGAAGGTTAGAGAGGGAGGAAGACAAGGAGGGAGAAGCAATCTGGGATCTACAAAAAAGACAGACACACCCACTCCTGTGGGCACCCAGAAGCCTGCTATCTCTGTTCTCTTTCTTAAATAAAACTTGCTTTCTACGCTTGTCTTGGCATTTCTTGTGTGTTTAATCTTCAACACAGGGAAAATGAGGACCTTAACCTGATTTCCAAGACCTCTATCACTGGGAAAACTGGAAATCCATATGTAGTAGAATGAAATTAAGCCCCTATTTCTCACCTTGCACAAAACTGAACTCAATGTGGATAAAGGACCTAGGCATTTAGAACAGAGAAGAAAATGTAGGCCCAACTCTTCATTATGTCAGCTTAGAGACTGAATTCCTCCACAAGACAAAAAGGGCAATAAGTAAAAATCAAGACTCAATAAATGAGATGGTGTCAAACTAAGAAGCTTCTTCACAGCAAAGGAAACAATCAAGAATGTGAAGAGAGAGCCTACAGAGTGGGAGAGAATCTTTGTCAGCTGTACCTCAGATATAGCATTATTCTCCAGGATACATATAGAACTCAAAAAACTTAACAGCAAATAAACAAATAACCCAATCAATAAATGGGCAATAAAACTGAACAGGCACTTCATAGAAGAAGGAATATGAATGGTCAGCAAATATATGAAAAAATGTTCAACATATCTAGCAACTAGAGACATGCAAATTAAAACTATACTGAGATTCCATCTCATTCCAGTCGGAATGGCAATTATCAAGAATACAAGTAACAATAAATGTTGGAAAGGATGCAGTGAAAGGTTCACTCATACATTGCTGTTGGGACTTCAAATTGGTGCAACCACTATGGAAAGCAGTAGGAGATTCCTTAGAAAACTTGGAATGGAATCATCATTTGACCCAGTTATTCTACTCCTCGGCTAATAACCCAAAGACTTAAAGTCAGCATACTATGGTGACACAGCCACATCAATGTTTATAGAAGCTCAATTCACAATAGCCAAGATAAGGAACCAACCTAGGTGCTCTCCAGCAGATGAATAGTAAAGAAAATATGGTTTATATACATGATGGAATATTACTAAGCCATAAATAAAAATGAAATTGTGGCATTTGCTGATAAATGGACAGAACTGGAGACTATCATGCTATGTGAAATAAGTCAGTCCAAAAAAAAAAAAAAAAAAAAGGCGGAATGTTTTCTTTGATATATGAATGCTAAGACAAAATAAGGGGGTTAGTAGAATAGAAGTTCATTGGATTAGACAAAGGAGAATGAAGGCCAGGGAAAGGGGATGGGAATAGGAAAGACAGTAGAATGAATTGGACATAACTTTCCTATGTTCATGTATGAATACAGAACAAGTGAAACCCCACATCATATACAACCAAAAGAATGGGATCCTAATTAGAGTAAGTTATACTCCATGTATGTATAATATGTCAAAATACACTCTACTGTCATAAATATCTAAAAAGAATAATAAAAATCAAAAGGGTCCTCTTGGAGAGCTTCAGAGACAACACAAAGGTTATTTCATAATCTCCCTTTTTCCATGTGTACATACTGGTGAAAAAATTTAGACATCTCTGGTGGGTAGGGCACAGACTGTGATAATTTTCTGTGCTTGACCTCAGTTTGTAATCTGGCCAACTGTGATTTCTTTTCTTCCAGAGATCCCTCCCCTCCACACCTCCCCCATCCTTAGCAGTGTAGTGAAAGACCTGCTTTTTTCTCTGATGCACTTTTTTGATCTAGAATTATTCCTTAGCTTTCAAATCTATATAGAATATAAATCACCTAGGTTGATTCTGAAAAAAGCATTTGCTTTAAAAAAAATGTTAGTGTTTAAAATTATTCTTCTGTGTCCATTTTCTGTCTTTAAAAGCACATCATGCAGATTACAGAGCCCATTTTCAGAAATCCTAATTGAGTAGAAAGAGTGGTAGAGACGGAAATCTGTTTTCCACAGCATCCAAGGTAATTTATTCAAATGGTCTCTGGAAACACTTTAAGAAATACTCGTGGTGGAACAGCATCTACACTTACTTGTGAGGAAGGGCTGAAACTTCGGTCAGTCTTAATGGATGCTATGGGATGGCTGGTTCTCATCATGCGGAGGATGGGTCTCTGATACTCTGTTCCTGCAGTTACCATACTGTAGGCTGGGGGGACCACAGTAGTTTGTTTCTGCAGCAGCTGTAAGATGGTCTGGATATCAGCAGTCATTTGGGATTCAAGTCTGTAGACCAGACAGAAAAAGGAGAAAGAGTCCTAAAATAGTCCAGAATTGCAAGAGCATCTGAGCAAACTTCAGCACTTACCAACCAAGATGACATGGCCTGCTTTAAACAAGAAGAACAGGAGAGGGAGCACAGGGATGCTTTCTTAGCTTATAATCTGTGTCTCACTAATGATTCTAACAAAGACCATTACTTTTCTGCTCATTTTAAGAGAATCAATAGAAATACAAATGAAAAGACTGTATTTTTACTAATGTTTATTGATTTCAAAATGTAAAACATGCTGAGAATCTCTTTTTAAATAGTAATTATCTTTGCTTTTTTTTTATCAGGCTTTACTCAATTTTTTTGTGAATACTTTGTTTATTCTTTAAAAGAGAGACTAGCAGCACATTTCTTTCACAGTTACAAAAATCTCAAGAAAATTTCTTAAGTGTTTCAAATTTATATTATTGTTAATTAATCTTGCCCTTCTATTCATAGCAGGCATTGCATATTACTCATTGTATTCTTTCTTTGATGTTAAATGCTAAATTCCTTTTCCTATCTACAGGGAATTGATATTTAAGAAGCAAATGAAATGTAAAAATTCACTTGCTTCTATGTCCCTTCAGGCTTGAGCAACAGCCAGTATGACCATTGTTTTCTAGAAAGCTCATGAGTAGCTCACTGGCTTATTAATTTCATTCTAATTTTAAATTAAAATTTAAAGGCATATGGCAAATACAATCAGTCTGATTCCCCTCTGCTGTGTGGATTAACACTATTGAAGACAGAAAAAAAATTCATGGGCATAAAAACAGAAAATTTGGACCATACGCCTCTATAGAAAGTTCTTCTAGCTATTTTATTTGTGCTTACTGTTTTACCTATGAATTTAAAAATGCAATGAAAAGGTAATGCTGTGGAGTGAATTAATCTGTGATTTGAAACAAAGCAATGAAATCTAGAAAAATGATAAAAGATCAGTATTTTCTTTTTACTTTTTAATATTAACACTCCAGATCTTCCTGCTGAGAATCATAATTATGTATTCTTAAAGGTTTTCTATAGTTGATAAAATATAACCAGATAACTCAGTGTCTTCTAAGCCAATAGCTTTAAACTACAACTGATTATGCCTTGCAAGTACCAACGCCACACACCAAAAAGGGATGTTGAATTTTCAACTAGTTCATCTACCTGCAAGTCTGATCTAATTTTTTATGGTACCAACTAAACATTTTTATTGTTATGAATCAAAGTTTCTTTTCATTCTTCAAGGTCCAGCTCAAATTTTATCTGTACCTCCAAATCTTACCATATTTAAATCATTCAGAGTTACCTTTTCTCTTCTCTGAGCCCCTGAAGAAAATTTCACAAACTTCATCAGAGCTATTTCTGAACAAATTCATCTCATTTTTAAGAAATTTAATAGTTAACGTGGCTTATATGATGTTTATTATCATTACCGTTATTACCAAGATAGGCCATTAAATATAAAAGAATTTTGGAATACTAAGGTTAAAAATTTCATCCACAAGTGGGATTCAAGACCCAGAGGACAAAAATTAATTTCATTCTAATTTTAAATTAAAATCTAAAGGAAAATGGCAAATGGAATCAGTCTGATTCCCCTCTGCTGTGTGTTAACACTATTGAGTCTATAAAAATCTTTTTTGAGTTTTTGAGTCCTATAAAAATCTTTGTTAAACATTAGCAGTCTCTAAGAAACAGGATTTTTTCATCATGGATTTTATCTATTTGAATCATGTCTATGAGAGAAGAATCTATCAGAGGTACTGCTTCAGCATTCACATGCTCAGCAACCCGTGGCACTGAGAGGGCTCATGCACACAGAACAACATGTGCATTTGAAGTGGCTGCTGCCAGGTGAGACCAGAGACTTTTGTATTCAAATAATTTAATAAGAGTGTAGACCATTCTATCCACATGACTTGGTTGTCCATTCTAGGAATACTTTGCCTGGGAAAAATAAGACTACACCAGTAAATAACTTCACTAGTTCAGGAATTTTCTACAAATAAATTCACTGGAGAGAACTGTTTGCTCATCAGGAGCCTTTTATACATCCAAACTGAATTCGTCAGACTTGCTTCAAGATTCTCACCCCCCTGAGCCTGTCATTCTGGATGGCTGATGTCATGAATTTGCCCAATTTCAATAAGTTGGGACATAACTTTCTGATGTACAGAACCAGTGAAACCTTGACAAGCCCAAACACAAAGTCATGTAAATATCCTACTTCTTACTGCTGAGCCTTGTCTTGTGAATGGTCTCCTGTCTGCATTGATTTTGAATACTTAGTTTTATCTTATTAATTGGTTACCTAAAATTCGGAGTAGTTCAACAAAGGGGAGGTGTAGTAAAAAGTTTCTTTACTACACATAGGATTGTATTTTTATGTTTTATGACTAGAGTCTATTGGCTTAATTACAATGGACTCTTTTACTAAAACCTGATAATGTGCTTTATTCAGGAGGAATTACAGAGAATTAGACAATAATTCAGCATGTTCTTGGTCTTTAAAACAAAAAATAACCTAGTTTTGGAATTTTATTTTTTGTCAGGATAGCTATAAAGTTGTAGAAAATGAATATTTTCATATACTCATTCAAAGACCAACTTTGTACCAGGAATTGTAATAGGTAGAAAGTCAGGTGAGAACATGAAGGAGAATAAATATGGAATCTGATCTCTCAGTGCTGTCAGGAGCTGATTGCTTAGAGAGAAAAAATGAAGGAAGTGCATAAATAACTAACACTAGATGAAGCGGGTGCTCAATGTCATACTAGAGGCATAGAGACAAATTGCTCTGGATGTTCTGCAGTGGAAGGAGTCATTACTCAATTTTTACATTTTCTAATTCTCCTTTCTCAAAGTGTCTCCCTAAACCAGAAACATTGGACATCCCTGGGAGCTTGTTAGAATGTGGTGTCTGCCAGCTCTAGACTCATCAATCCACTTAGAAACTGCATTTTAACAAGATGCCCAGATGATACCAATGCATATTAAAGTTTGAGAAGTACTGCTGAAGACACAAGTCTTAATAATCTATCTAATCATGTCTATCTCTAGGCTATATATGTATATATGCTTATATATACATATATAAACACATACATATGTACACATAAGTTAACCTATGTAAACCTTTAACCCTACATATCATTTGGCCTTAAAAAAGAAAAGAGGCAGTAGCAAGGACTGGTTCAAAATCGACCATTTATGTTTGTTTTTATTGCATTGTGGCTTGAATATTGTGTTTGGATGAGATGGTGGTATAAGAACTCAGTTTTACATTTGAACAAATGCCAAAGTCAAATAGGGTATACTCAACTCTAGAATGTGTCCCAAGATTCTACCTCTGCAAAGCAGAGCCTAAGTTAAGCTGCCCTCTTCAAATTTGTTTCCTGTACATTTGTCTTACAGAACAAAGTGGAAGAAAGAAAGTTGGAGATGTCAGTGCACTAAAAATGCAATTTTTTAAAATTTTAAATAAGCTAAACTGACTTAGGAAATAAAATGTAAAAGTATTAAAGAGAAAAAACTAGAAGTAGTAATGGTGATAACAATTCAAAACATGTTCAGAAAGCACATACATTTGCTGGGAATATGTTAAAAGATATTTAATTCTGTTATGACTGTGGAAAATTCAAACAATTATAATATACTAGCTGGATGTGGTGGTGCATGCCTGTAATCCCAGTAACTTGGGAGGTTAAGGTAGGAGAGTCACAAGTTTAAGGCCACCCTCAGCAATTTAGTGAGACCTTAAGTAACAGTGAGAATCTGTCTCAAAATTGAAAAAGAAAACTGAGATGTAGTTCAGTTGTAAATCACCCCTGGGTTTAATTCCCAGGGTAATATATATATATATATATATATATATATATATATATATATATATATATATATATATATATATATATATTCCCAGTGTAATATATATGTATAAGTTTTTCACACACACACACACACACACACACACAACAAGGAGTCACTGAAATATCAATTTTAGTCCTAAAGGAAGGTTCAAGCACAGAAATATATGTGAAATAAGAGAATACACTCAAATGAACACCAGTAATAGAACTGAAGTTCACTGATGATCAAATTTTATCTAGCTTTTGTTTTTTATCTATGCTACCTTTGGCATAGCACGTATAGTCTCTATGTATGGTCAGTCCTCCCTTTATGTTCTACATTGGAAAATGAATTGAACACATATTAAATATATTTGAAAAGGAATTGCATTTTTATTGGACACAACAAGACTTTTTCTTGCCATTATTCACTAAACAATACACTATACCAATTATTTACATGGCATTTACTTTTTCTTAGATACTATAAGTAATCTGGAGATGATTTAAAGTATATGGGATGATGTGTACAGGTTATATGCAGATACTATGCTATTTTACACAAGGGATTGAGTATCAAGGGATTCTGGTACCCAAAGGAGGTCCTGGAACCAATCCCCATTGAATACTAAGAGACAATCATGTATTAATTTTGTCCATACAAAAGCACTGCAAGTAGGTTTGAGTAAAGATAGGAAATTGAGAGTAGGAAAGTTTAAATTACTACCCAGTCATTCTATAAATAGTTAAATAACCTAGTTAAGACTTTTACCTAGGTTAACTAATTTGTACTGTGTTGGCATTGTGCCAAAGAAATCACTGCTGCCCCTGTCATTCACCATTTAGTCACGTTTTTAACCATGCATAGAAAATATTAATCATAGATAGTAAGTAAAGCCGTAGTTTATGTGGTATAGGCAAAACTCAGAAGTGCTAACTACAGATGGGTAAACAAGGAGCTTGTTAGACAGGGGCAGAATCACAAGATATATTAAATATACACATTCATGCTACTACTCAGCAAGGTATAACAAAGAAAAAATAGAAATGGGATGTACTCAACAAGAGATGAAAAGAATAAATTTTTCTCATGTTGCCTCTGGGAAGACAACTATCCCACACACATTTAACCATCTGTTAGGGTCACCCAGTGTTTCATTCTGGCTCTCTATGTGGTCTACCTACAAAAGGCCAGTAAAACACATTGCTGTTGTACAGGCTAATTAAAGGACCACAGCAGTGATCAGGTGTGTCGGGCCTTGCATTTCTATTATAGAAACAATGCATTACATCAGCACAAGAGATTTGGGTTTCTGTCTCTGGAGAAAGGTCAATTCCAGTCCTTGTACTTTGGACATTGAGAGCTGATGTGGCAGATTTAAGAACACTGTCTAAATCAGGATTCGGGTAGTGCGGTTATTTTTTTTTTAATATTGTTTTTAGTTATACATGGACACAGTATCTTTGTTTATTCATTTTTATGTGGTGCTGAGAATCAAACCAAGTGCCCCATACATGCCAGGCAAGCACTCTGCCACTGAGTCACAATTCCAGCCCTAGTGTGGTTATTTTACCATGTTTGCACTTACTTAAAATGAATCAAATTACCCTATCTAGTTCTTAAATCCTGTGATTTGAGCATTTTAACTTAGTCCATGCAGTTTTGGCTGTGGCTACTAGGAGACCTTGCCGTCTGGTATATTTGAAAGCTAACATTGGGTCAAGGTAAATTCCCAAATGAAACACAAAGCAGCTACTGAGGCATACTCAGTCATATCTGTTTTCTGACTCTTTTTAACCAATTTCATTTTAAAGATCCACCCATATTTCTATGAAATAGTTACCTCCTGCCTAAAACCAAAATTTATTCTTCATATTAATCAGTCTAGATCAAAGATGAAGGAAAATGGAAGGGTTCTGATCTTTAATTTGTGGGATCTTTAATTTATTCACATTTTTTTGATAAATTGATAAAAACTGTATGTTTAAGCCACTATTTCAGTATTTTAAAAATGCCACAAAACATGGATAAATTACCAGAAACAACTATAAAGTTTAAAAGCAGGATTAAAAGCAGAAAGGTGTTAGTTAACAAATTAAATATGAATTACTCTGAGGAGAGGTAGCCAGTGATGATGATATACTTAATTTTAAGCTGGAGAAAGAAAAAATAGGACATATGTTGCTTAAGATATGAAGTGCAAATAAATGTTCCTTGCAACACAAATTGATAATTCTGTCAGTTTCTAGTCTTATTTTAAATAAGTATGTGTGGAAAATATGGGATTGCAGTAAAAGGAATTTGCTAGAAGCAAAGCTAGACAAGTCTAATGGCTTGCATCGTACTCTCCTTTTGCCCCACCATTTCTGATACCTGTTAAGCTGCTCTTGAAGCAAATCTAATCTTTGCTCTACTTCTCCATAGGTGAGGTCACTTTCAGTTTCTGAGATCCCCCAGGCAGCTCGCTGAAGTGCTGAGGGACTACACTCTTCAGGCTGAGCCCTGGCATTGTCTCTTTCCCAGCTTTGCGTGTCAGTGATATCTGTGGAAGAGAGTGAGTTAGACATCGGCTTTCTTTGGCACTCCTTTGCCTCATAAACACAGACACTCACAAGACAAGCTGTAAAGGATCTTAGGATATAACCCAGGAGACATAGAACCAAAGTGATTCATGGACAAAATCAGGGGCCATTACCAATTGGTGGTAGGTTCCTACTCTCACTCTACCTTCCTTACCTACCACATGCATTTTCATAGCATTAAAATTTTATAGCAGGTCAGGAGTCTTGGTTATGATTTTGTCTTCTTTCTATCTGTGCTAAAAGAAGGTATGGATGGCTGAACATAACTGATTAGAGCGCAATGTTTTTGTGCTTTTGAATTCGAGAGGAAATAACATATTTTGTTTATAATGTTTTACTTAACATTTGAGATATTTTGGGCTCTTTCTCACAGAATAGTAAGCATTCTTTATGGTCCAGGAGAAAACTCTTGAGGGAAGTGCTGATCTTCAAGGATATGTATGTTCTTAGAAGAGTTTTAAAGTCTTCCCATCCTGTTTCTTTGCTTCTTTGAAGCTTCTTCTGCAGGGTATTTTAATATCATCACATTGTTCGCCAATTTTTTTTTTTGTGTGTGTGTGTGTGTATGTGGCTCTTTTGTTATGTATATTTTCCTTAATGTACTTTAAACAAACAGCTTATCTGTTCAAGTCCCCTTTCCAATGTTTTGGGTGTCTGTTATGTGCCAGACACTTTGCTAAATGTGGAGGACTTGAAGAGGAAGGAGACAAAGCCCCTGAACTTGAAAAATTCAGTCTAGCAACTTTGTGATCATTTTTCATCCAGAGATTTATTTTTGAACCTCTTTTAATTTACTCTTTCTCCTAAGATCGGTATTTTCAAACTATCAATATTTTGGGGAAAAAATGTATCCTTTCTGTGTTACTTACATACTTTTGATGGTTTTGTTATGCTCTCTGACCCTCTATAAAAATGATTGAAGGGTTGAAAAATAAAACCCATGAAAAGATAAGAATACAGTTGGGAGCTTATTTAAGAGATAAAGAAAAAGGATATATATATATATATATATATTTTGATGGAAGGGAAGGATTATGTCAAGCTGATATTCCCTTTCACATGGAAATAGATTTGAATTAGAGAAAGTGATTTGGTTTTGATATAAAGACTTAAAATCTTGGCAAATTCCTATGATTAGACATTGAGAAAAATTACATAGTTATGGATTTATACTCTTAGTGATTTAAAAATTTCAATAGAAAGTAACTGAATTGGTCAGAATTAGCTATGATTCTAGAAGTAGGGAACAGAACTGTAAGACTTCTTTCTCCATAGATTCTCTAAATGTACAGTCAGAGAGCTCAAGTGCACCCCTTTCAATAAGGAGCAGACAAAAGAATAACAAAGTTCTATATTATTTCTCTATGGATTTCCCCCTACTATCTTTTATCATTGAATATACAGAAATTTTCTAATGAGGTGCCTATAATTTCAGTCTCAGGAGAGGAAGCTTTTACAAAGCATTTAAACATATCCAAAGATAGCATGAGAAAAATATAAGACCAGGTCCCTTGCTCTGTGGAAATGGGTAACAGATCTCACAGAACTTAGAAACTCCAGAAAAGCTCCTGATTATGACTTCCTTACTGATTCTGGTGTTTAGCTTTGGTTTAGAGTGACAGCTTATTTTTTCTTTTGATATTTTACCAAACATGACAAAATGTAACTTAACATAGAAAAATGATATTGCTGGAGTTTTAAGTAATTTATCAGCAGATTTTTACTGAGAAGTATTACTTGTTATCACAGAAATATGAACCAATTTAAGATGCAAAATGATAATATAACAGTAAACCAGGTTTCAACTTTGGGTTAGCAATGCCAAGTAAGCATCAGAACACATACAAATGTTTTGGTGCTGCCAACACTTGTCCCTGTCTAGTCCTGATAGTCAGTTCATGTATGAACATTTCTTCAGAGAAGACAAGAACTGATAGGATTAAAATCACATATTTATGTTCATAAGTTTAATGCCAAAAGCATACAGCATTTTTGCATATGCTTAACAGCTCTCTCCTTTTCAAATCCTATGTAATAAATTGATTTTTAAATGACAAGGGTGAATCACATGCAATAAATTATGGAGGATAATATTTTTACTGCAGTGTTCAAGAAAAAAAAGATTATTCTAGCAGAAATGAATTCTGTGAGACAGAAGCTTCCTTGATTATAATTTACTCTTTTATTAAAATCTAGAGATATGTGATTAGCTTGTTTTTAACAGGAATATAAAAAATGAGGAGTTCAAAGGGGAAATCTTGGCTAGTGGTCTTAATCAAATGAACATCCTTGTAGACACTTTCTAAATATAGCATAGAAAAGAATCTGCACTTGGTTGCCTTGGCAAATGTTGCTATAGTTGCAAGATACATTTCTTCAAATGGATGAGCAGAAAGTAAACTAACTTTGCTCTGGTACACAATTTTCCTAGAGTCAACTTTTGACCTCAATGTAAGTAGAATCAGAGTCCATTTAATCTTTTTTTTCTTCCTTTTTTAGTTTTGCTTTAATGTGCTCTGAATCTCTCTTGTGTTGGATTTAATATGACAAATCCCAGGAATACCAGGGAGTGAAATTTCTTATTGATGTTGAAACTAAACTTTGTGGGGATTTTAGTAGTTCAAACTGTGGCAGTCACAGCTACATCTTACATATTATTAAAGTTTTGAACATTACACAGGATTTTACCTCAATAGGGAAAAAAAAATCTGTAGTGATCAAGTTTTTAAATTCTCTATTGGTTAATCCTATTAATTAGTCATGTTAACAATCACCCTGATTGAAGTTATATAGCATCAATTACAGTTACTTAGTTGACGCGCATATTTAGCTTGGCATTTGCAAGATAATTAATTATTGCCTGCATAGGTACTACATTGAACACTTTTTTAAAATTAACAACTTGCAGATATTAAAATTATTTTGTTTTTTAGAATGCTACTGTTCTTATTGGGCATTTGGAATAGCTAGTTAAAGATTGGAAGAATTAGCATTATATTAGGTGAAGGGCATTAGAATTCATTGTCAGGGAGAATCATTATAATGTCAAATAAAATTCCCCAAATATTTCTTTAAAGACGTCATATAGAAGTCTAAAATTCAAGAAGAAAACAATAAAACACTTTTTTTTTTTTTCAGCAGGGCCATATTATGCTGACTTTTGGTATAGTAGAGATTGTTCAACAAGCTCTTCAGAACTTTTGACTTCCATGATACAACCTGTTTCTATTCTTAGTACTTCCCAGAATCCATTTTCATAAATAACTAAAACAGGACATTTGGTAATCACATCTAATATTCCATTCTTCCACTGTGATAAATGAGGTACTATTTTCATTCACTTCATCAAGAATTTTGATTGACCAGAGGACATTTGCATATATTCTTAGCTTATTTCCATGTGGGATCCTGGTAAAAGCTCATTTGACATGATACGGAAAGTAACTCTGGAAAAATATAAAACCTGAACATCCTAGATTTAATAGAATCTTTGTTGTCAAATATAATTCTTTGGAATAATGGTGTGATCGTAGGTAGTATTTACTTACTCTGTGCTATAATTTTATTATCTTGCCAGGTCAAAACATCTTATTTCTTCATTTTTGTTATATTCTTTTGATTTTTTCTTATACTATCTTAATATTTACATTTTATACATCTAGATACATGTTAAATAGTAAAACCAGTGAGAAAATACCAAATAGGTTGGGGATTTTATTTCAGATAAAGTCACTTACAGTTTAATTTGGATAATAATCATAACTAATGAGTTGGTTGGATAATATTATTACTATGTTTTAAAAATGTGAACTGTGTATTAGTGGATTTGTCAAATCACATATCTCAAGTCATAAAGGGAGCAAGTGACAGATTTGGTTTTAGAATCCAAGAAGTTGGACTCACAACTGTTATGGGTACCACTTAATAGCTAGATCTATAGATCTAGCTCCCATTATGCTAAATTAATTGTTCTTCCATGTGGTTTCAAGGTTTCCTCAGTTTCTCATCCTTCAGAATGAAATTTGCATATATTAAACATTATTACTCATCTTTTGTGTATTTTCTTCAACAAAATACATATATTTCTGTATTCCTTTTAGTAGGGATATTAAACAAAGAAGTCTTATCAAAAATATACTCTATTTCAAGCCAGGCATGATGGCACACTCCTTAATCCCAGTGACTCAGAAGGTTGAGGCAGGAGGGTTGCAAGTTCATGGACAGCTTGGGCAGTTTAGTGAGGCCCTAAGCTATTTAGTAAGATCCTGTCTCAAAAAATAAAAAGGACTGAGGACATAGTTCAGTGGTAAGGTACCTAGTTCCATCCCCAGTACAAAAAATGGAAAACAGAATATTTCAGGAGAGTTCCTTTTGTTTTGTCATAATTCACAGTATTATGTTGTATTGTAATATGATTGCTTTGACCTTTGAAGTTATAAAACTATAGGTTTGGGGGTAAGAAATGGGTACAGAGACATATATAAAGAACTAACCAGTAAAATCTCTTAAAATAGTCATGGATGCTCTCTCCACGTGGGAATCAATTGCATCAATAGGCTTTCAGAAAACTTTCTACCTATAATTAAGCCTGGTTGGCCACAAATGCCTCTCATGCTGACATTGTTTGGAAACATTTGCCACTTATTCCAGAATCATGCAAACACTATGTTGCAGATGATCTAAAATCTCAACTCTTTACAGACATGAATTGAAAAAGATTAGATTAACATGAGTTGGTACAGTTCTTAATTTGTGAAAAGTCATTATAGTCTGTTTAGCCCTGAGGAGAGACAACCTGATTCCTGATTCTGGATTACCTTTGCAAGAGTGGCTTTTCTTATTGACATGAATTCTTCCTGAGGTGGGCATTGCTTCTTCGAAATGGAGCCCAGCTGCTTTCCCTGTTCTTGGAGTAGAATCTACTATTCCTGAGAAGAGTGGCTTGTGTTCATCATCAATGGAGGAGATGAAAGATGATGATCTACTTTTTTTCTCTTCAAAGTGTTTTTTGGAACTCTGATAATGTCTTATGGTATCTGCAGAGTCTTCAGGATCATTTGTGCTGCTTTCTTTGCCAAAATCTACAGAAGGAAAGTCATTTTATGGCAGATAATCAAATGTAAGATCCTATGCATGCTACATATACTAACTAGCTACACACAAATTGCCCTTTTTTGTATTATAAATGTAATTGCTTTGGACACTTTTTAAAATAGAGAACTATTAGACTGTCTTAATTAGATAAATTATTTTTTCAAAATTAAAAGAAAATTTGCAACAGGAAAATTTAAGTCTCAGACAAAACAATAGGATAACTTACAAACTTATTTATACATGCTCAACTGTCATTTGTATTCTTAGAATCTGGTGCACTATCTCTTTAGGGAAATGAAAAAGACAAAGGAAAAATATGTCCCAATTCTAAAATATCACCACTATGCAGTTTGTTATTTGTTTTTAACCTCCATGCTTTATCATCTATGGCAGTCACTCATATATTGCAAAGGTCAAAATTGGAAGCCTCCTTGTACTAAAAGCTTGCCGGATGAATTTCAATGGCCCTAACATTGCAGAAAGTTTGGTCATGTAGTATAATACAAAGAATATAACACTTAAATGCAGTAATTGAGGTAAGTTTTACCTAATTACATTAAAGTTGCTAGTGCATATTGGCTATTTTATACTGAAATGTCAGGATAATTTCAGCCCCTGAAGGTTGTGTTAGAACATATTTCAGCAGAAAAAAAAAAAAAAAACCTCAGAGACAAATCTTAGGACTTGTTTCTATTAGTGTCCTGGGGAGACAGTATAATTCTCCATCTGGCTTCTGCTAATAACTAACCAACAAAACTCCAAGAGGTCTATCATTTTCTAGAGAAATGGTGAAGACAGTGTCCCCATCTACTCTGTGCCTGGGTGTGCTTACTTTGTTATTTATAGAAGGCCAAATGAATTGATTTAAGGCCACTTCAAAGAAAAATCCAACTGCTTTTTAAAATTCCCATATGGCATAGAAATTAAACAAAGTTTTTTTCTTTATTTTTTAAATCATAATTTAAAATACAAGAAGCCAGAAAGCAGCCCAAGGAAAAAATGAATAGAGGTTAAAAATAACCTTGAAATGAAGTTGTTATTAATGAGTTTATGTTCAGTCAATTAAAGTGTAATCTATAAAATGCAGATTGCTTAATTTATTTTAAGATTTCACACTTTCTCTCTAATCCCAACATTGCCAAGAAAACCACAGACTTTCCAGTCCCAAATACAACAGAAGTCATCATTGATTACTCCACATTACTTATATGTCTCCGCTCAACCACTGATCTAATTGGCTATATATGTTCAGATCAGCTATTCTTAGAGACATTTTTCTCCATTGTCTCTGACACAGTTCTAATTAAAAGTCAATCTTGTCCTCTTCCTCCTCATTTTCTTTATCTTAAACATCTTCCTTCCTCCAAAGCTCTCTGAAAATTTGGTCAACATTCTCCACTTCTTGAACACATCATTTCATTTCTCAAAAGATAATAGCTACCAATTTCATGTTAGGAGATTTTTTTAAAAAAAGGGTAGGAGAAGCTTCACATATCATCATATCAAATCAGTAAATTTCAGGGATTTTCCTCCAAGTAAACCATATTGTAGTTCATGGCTTAAATGCCAGTGGGATTTGAACCAACCTGGATTTTTCATCTTCTTTCCCAGCAGAATCAAATATAAACTGAATTAACCATTAATTCATATATCTACAACCTAGGAAGGTATAGATAATGCTAATATAGATATTTGCATTGAATATACACCACAAATTAATAATCCATTTGTCTCTTTGGCTCAAGAGGCTTGGGGAATCCATACAATTTCAAATCCTTACACATGTTTACCTACTTCATGGGTTCCGGTTTTAGTCTATCTACTTACACTTGATTTTGGATTTTCAGGGTCAAAATTCATTAGTTAATATATATTTTTAGATTTAGTTATAATACTTATTTCAATTAATGACAAATATTCACAAAATGTATAGAATGGGAAATTACTAATATTTAGTTCTCTTTGGTAGGATGGAGTGGATTATTCCATATGCATAGGACATAAGTCCTCCAGCAAAAATTCTATATAAAAGCAGAATACTTAAAAAGGAAGAAAAAAGTAAGTATTTTTGAATTTTTCTAGTTTTATATGGAGAAAAACTCCACATTTATTTCTATGATTTACTGACCTGTCATCTAGGTCATGTGAACTATTGCTTTTATGCAACTCCACTGAAACAACATTTTTACAATTCATACCAGATAAATTAAGGTTTCATTTTCTGTCATATAAAGTGAAAATTAAAGTGACAATCTATTTGTGGATTAAAAATGGAAACTGCTTGGACTTAGGCTGGATGTTGGCAGATGTACTACATGAAATTGGGCAGCTGAAATGCATTATAATTAGCCTCCAGGTACTTCCAGATTTGATGGACTGCTCCATGCCTGCTTTTTTCTGCTTAAACTGAATCATTTGATAGACATTAAATAGTATTAGGTACTATTTTTTCTTAATGCTATTTGTGATCTGTGTAGAAATAGTATTCTGAGAACAGAAATATTAGAGAGTTTTTACATTTTCTCTTTTTCTAGAAATGAGATTGTGTAATCACTAGAATCCATTATTTTACAGAGAATGTTTTTTGCCTCTTTGTTTAAGCATCAAATTTACTTTATGATTCAGATTACTGAAAACCTTGTTTTTCTTTATTCCTATAGGTTGTTCATACTTCTCTTTCCCTTTTCTTGTCAAACAATTCTAAAACATTCCTAATTTGTTGGTGGGGGTCTCTCTAGCTAGCTTCAGAATGAATTTTAAATGATAGAATAATAGTGTCCTGATGGAGTGGCTGACCCATCCATTCTAGAAAACATATATAAAATTCTTCAATTTCAAAAACAATCTGGGAATGAACATTGGTGATTGTTTCATCTTTTATGGAGTCTCTCTCTCTAATTAGTTACTATTTTTCTTTGTCAGACCCTACAGGGGGACATAACCTTTCATCCAAGAGACAAATTTTATGTACTTTCCTGGCATTTGAGTTTTATGTTTTCCACTGGTGACAATTTTGAGAAAAACTGAGGAATTTCCAGTGAGATGTCTTACAACAAGTTTTCATTAGAAAATTAGGGGCTGAAATATAAGTCATGTGAGATCAAGTACCTCCGTGGTGTCAGATATGTTGAAAAGGATCAAACAATATTTTTTAAAAATATATAAATACAAAATTTCATGTTCTTAAGTACTAATAGATGATGCACTTGGGGAGATGTTGGTCAATATATGTTGGTACAAAGTTTCAGTTAGGATGAATGAGCTATAGAGATTTATCGTCTGATATAGTGACTACAGTTAATGTATGGCATGTTTGAAAATTATTGACAGAAGATCATAAATGTTCTCTCTACACATATAGAAAAGACAAATATGTGAAGCCATGTGTGTAACAATTATCTCAATTGCAGTCATCATTTTGAAATGTAGGCAAATGCCAAAATATCCCATTGCACATCATAAATACATACATCATTAATTTTTGTCAATCATACCTTCATAGACCTGGAAAAATATGCATGTATATACTATTAAGAGGAATAATAAAAAACTAATCACTGTTTGTTCTTAAAGAAAATTCAGAGTCACCAATTATCATACTAATGTATTTAAGTGATTAGCTTAATGAAATTAGAATTAAAACTCCCCTAATCTATATAAGTAAATTAATCCATATATTTACCCCTTAAGTTCCTTTCGTGGAAGTTATAAAAATGTCTTATTTTGGAGAAACACTCAAATTTTACTAGCTTTTGGTTGGTATCATCCAAAAGATACAGAGATACAGAAGATGATGCTAATTGTTATTCTTTGAAATGGGATGTGTAGTGAGTTCAAGTCATTTGCACACTGTTCTCTGGAGCATTGGATTTTAATGAGAAAATGTCAGTCTCTCTTTCCTCCTCTTAGGATATATATCTCCTAAGGTATGTGGAGCCATCCAAGCCTAGTGGAAAGAGGATTATAAATGTGTTTTCACCTTCATTTCCATCTACTTTGTTGCCACAGGCACATCCTTAACACTAATTTTTTGATTGTTTGTTTATTTACTTATGTTTTAGTTTTTCATTTTTGCCAGTTCTTTACATCAATCAAGACTTACTGTGATAATCTATTAGCAGCAGTGATAAAGTCTTCTAAGCTCAGGAAACTGGTTGCTAAGGTTTCAAAATTAAGAAAGTAAAAAGGTCTCAATAGGAAAGCTAAGACCAGCATTCTTTAATTTTGCATGCTTATGTCTCTTTTGCTAAGCATACTCCTATTCTTTCTGACTCCATACATTTTTTTTGACATTTAATTGAGCTAATTATATGTCCTGTTTTTGAATTTTAAGGTTTTGGAAAAAGAATGGGGAAAAGATTAGAGAAGAGATGGTTAGAAAAAGGAAACTCAGTGGAGGTCTGATGAAGAAGGAAGGCCAAAGCATCTGTGCCTTCTGTCCTGAGATTCCCCTTAGATAAAACCTTAAATAAAGGATGTAGGCCTCTTCATGGTGGCCTACATCCTTTAGTTAACACACATACACAAACACAACACACACACACACACACACACACACACACACACACACACACACACACATGTTAGAGAGTTTCCAACCAGTAAAGCCAGTTAGAGTAGAGTTCCTTCTAAATTTTCTTCTTCCTCTTCTTTTTTACTACTTGGTACCAAAAAATGAAAGATTCAATTCTGCAAAGTGTGTAGAAATATTTAATTTTCCTGCTAAATCATCTAGAAAATGTAATAAAAACTTTAATGGTAGCCTTCTTAATGTATGTAGACACTGAATTTAGAAGGAATTTCTGTTTGTCTCCGGGTTAACTACTGAAGAATTTTCTCTAGGAAATAGAGACAAAAATTTAAAAAAAAATAGACATAAAGATAAAAACATAGGCAAATTAGCATGCAGTGGTCACTCAATGACTCTTTTCAAGTAAATGGGCAATTGATTGGCTCAGGCCTGTTATATTGCTGCCATGACTAGACTATTCTCTGCCAAATGGCTATTGGCACCCTAATCAGCCATTAGTAGGTACTTTTCATTGTGCATTTTTTTCTTTGTCCACAGAAAGAATTGAGTGCTACATTCCAAATATTTGGTCATATAAGTCCTATCAATAAAATATGTACACATGCATGAATGCATGAATGTTTAACGATACTTTATACATTTAATATACACACAGACACAAGCCCTATGTATTTATAGTATAGTATAATAATAAAAAGCTCCTGTGCCATTATACATGCTATTGTACTAATATTTTCTGTATATTATACTCTATATACAACACATAATTTTAAAAAATGTATATTTCCATGACACAATGGATCATGTTAGCACAACTCTGAAGACCACTCAAAAAGAGACTAGTTTTCAGAATTTTCCTCAATTACTTTTATTGTGTCTACCTGCCTTAACAATGTTCACAGAACCCTCATTTTTATTCTTTACTTTCTGTAACAGTAACATATTACTTCCCCCTTAAGAGCTATGGCAACTCTTCCTACAATACCCCTAGACATACAGAGAGATCCTGGGTAACTCCCTGCAACAATTTTGAGAAGTGAACTAACTTCTTGAAGACTCCCTAAAAAATACAAGGTGTCTGACAACTGTCTTCTCCAGAAGATATAAACTTCATGCAACTCAAGAAAACAAACCACCTTCATCAGCAAATTCATTATTTTTCATCAATTTGCCAGAGATTCTTCTTCCCATCTCTTCTTTTTAAAGGCCATTGTTTTGAATGTGAATTCCTTAGCCACTCATGGTAAGCATTACAGGAAGGGGCTGCAGGTGAGGAATGAAGCCCACAGCTTCCTGTTGAATAGGCAGCAGGTAAATGCAAGACTCAACCTCTTTCTGCCTCCACTGCACATGGTCTTCCTCTGATTCTTGTTGCTTCTGCTGATTGATCTCCCAGTCATTAATAATCTCAGAATTTTGCTTTCAATGTTTTGTTTCTTATGAACAGTAAATTAACACTAAAATAATGAGAACATTTCATGAGACACTTTTAGTTCAGGTGCCCACATGCCATTTACAATTGATTAGTGAGTCCTCTGAAAGTTCTCTGTTCCTTTTCCTTATATATGTGTGTGTGTTCCTTCTAGACACTGATTTTACATCAAGAAATGATGGTCATTTATTCTTGATACATCAAGAATAAATGGTCACCTAAAGAGCATTAGAGTGGTCTAATAGGGACCAAATTGCTTTCAGCAAATTTTACACTTGCCTGCAGCACCATGGAATCTTGAGAACTCTGGAATAAGGTTTTAAGTGCTGGATAACTAGAATCAATTGTGTTTTCACATTGTCCAATTTATGGTTACTCACAGACACACCAGGAAATTTCAAAGAGCTGCTAGTAGGCAAATCTTTTGCTATCTACACTTAATATAAAATGGATCTCATAGACTAAGCCTGTGATTAAAGGAAAAGTTTTAAAAATCAATAGAAATGTCTGGTTGCATGAACACGATATAAGTTTTTTCATGCTTTCAGGGCCTTATCAGGAGATAAAAATATTAGATTATTTACCTTGAGAATGAGGAAATTGAATAAGATTGACAAAAGATTTAATAAATCTTCAACTGTATGGGGGACATTATTATATAGACATCATTGTCAAGCTGTTCTTCATTTCCAGTGAGATTAAAATAGGAGATTAAATTCAGGATAAGGGATTTAGATTAACTCTGTGGAAAAACAGCTTGACAGTAATGGTTCTCTGATTTTAGAAAAAGTCACCAAGAGAATACAGAAAGTGATGGCAGAAAAAACTTATCGCCTATCCATGAATGGCTTATTGTTCTACAATTGGTCAGAGGATTCAAAAGTTAGCCCAACTCTTCAAATATTTATCAAATGTTCTTTGCTGAAGTTTGGTCAAGAAAAAGGACAAATATATCAATAATCACTGAACACAATATCACAAGATCAAAGTGCCTTGGGAATTCATAAAAGACCTTAAACCTTTAGGGAAATCGAGAAATAGTTCATGTCAAATATATAATTGGAAACTGATGAAGATTAAAAAAAGAAATTTGTGGTGAAAAAGTGGCATGTTGTGGCTGTGTAAGTGTGCATACACACATGTTTGAGGACAGGGAAATAAACTTAAGGGAATAATATCGCAAAATCACAGAAACAATTTACATGGACGAGAGAGCAGTTTAATTCACTTGAAAGGTAGATCGAGCTAAAGACAGTAGATCATCTCCTGTGGGGAAAGAACTCAAGAGAACAGGGAAGTGAGTCATGAAAAGAATTTCAATCAAAAGAAAAAAGGGGAAAGAGAATTAAAAGGAAGATGACCAAAGGATTTCATTCGTTCTTTCAACAGTTATTTGTTGAGCAACTGTTATGTATTACTGAGGCCAGGGAGCACCAAATATTTCCCAACTCCATGGAACTTACAATATAGAGGCAGATAACATTGATTAAATAAGGATGCAAATAAGCCTATTTATACAAGTAAAATAAAGACTGCAGAGATTATCAATTGATGGGGAAGGAGAGTGGCTGATGAGGGTAGTTAAGGGATGAGTAGTATTTGATAAGACTAAGGAGGAAGGCAGAGACCAACCTTATTAAGAGTACAGGGAATGGGAAGTCCTTATAGGGCATTGAATATATGTGGGTAACATAAACATAACAATATTTACAAAAAAAGCCTAGTGTGGAGCATGAATGAAAAGAAGGGCGAGTTTTATGTGGAAAGAAAAATTGGAAAGCTATTTCTGCATTTCAGGGAGCAGATAGTGGTATCTTGGTATGGGATAATGACTACAGAGATGGAAAGAAGTGATCCAATTAGTTTGAAGATTAAATGGAGATTTATTGGAGGTAGTTATAACAAGACCTATTGCCAGAGTTGCTACAAAGGTTGAGAGCTTTGCTCTTAGATATCTGGTTCGTATAATTGATTGGCTGGCAGTGAAATTTGCAAAAGTGTGGATATGGAAGGGAAGACATGTATCCCTACTTGAATTTAGGAAATGTTGAGCTTGAGTAGCCTTTGAGATTTGAAGTAGATGGATTAGTAGATATTTTGATATACAGCATTGAAGATCAGATGCTCTGTGATTAAGATATAAATATGCACATCTCTTTTGTGATGGTCTAATTAAATAATAGGCATAAATGAGATAACCCAGGGAAAGAAAAATGTTGTAGAATGAGAAGACAAGAGTCTGATGTCTTAAGAAATTTTAACAACTGATGAACTGGATTACCAAACAATGATCCTGAAATTATCTTCATGGAGTTAGTGAGGGAACAGAAAATAGGACAAATAAAGTGTCACAGACACCAAGCAAAAATATTTAAGAAAAGGAGTGGAACTGACTCATCATGCCAGATGCTACTGTGGGGCCAGATAAGGTGAAGACTAGAATGTCTGTGGAGTCAGAGGGGGCATGAAAGCTTTCTCTCATCTTCCCAGGCACACTTAAGTTTATCCCCATCTGCATTTCACCAAGGTGCACTTATTCCTGTGGCAGTAGTCATTATTTGAGTTGGGGCCATCTCTTTCCCAAGGTAAGATGAGGACCATTTTCTGTTCTCATCCATGTCTTATACATGTGGGGCCTGAGGGGAGATTGAGATCTTGACCTAAGAGTCTTCCTTACAGAACTCTCTTTTCAGAACTCTAAGGCATAGTTATTGCAACTATTCTTAAATGACTTCTGCTTTTTAATCAATCTGCTCTATTTCTTTATCTGTCATGTCCTTGTAGATATCAGACACTTTTGTTAAATCGCATAATAGAAGCTATCAATAAAAAATCAGAAACCATATCATTAGATTTTGAAAAAAAGCAAAGTATTTGTCCTCCTAAAGCCTGAATTACTTTTGAAATCAGAACTATAATGAGCATTTAAGTAAGAAGAGTTAATAACCACATGCTCTGGATTTAAACTTTAGGAACAGAGTAAATTACCTTTCTCTCCTTCACTTTCAAAGGACAATTTCCTCCTTCGAAGTTTACAATTTTCTCCTTCAGAATCATTCATGGATTGTGATCGTAGTAAGAGATCAGCCTTTGTTAATGGAACATGAAGATAAATGGAAGTTTACTTGAACATGGTGCATTATTAGCGAAGTCTTCACTATTTCATATCATCAGAACCACTTTGAGTCTTAATTATTGGATTGCAGGCAAACAGCTACAATAGTTTACTTAACAGTTGTCTCTAAATTATAAAACAGAATGCTAGAATAATTCTAGCAATTTCACCATCTGATGGGGAATCATAGTAGAAATTATTTATTGGACATGTTTGGAGATGATGCAGTCTTTTGAAACAAAATATTCCTTTATGTGGGATGTGTTTTATGCAGCTTGGTAGAGTCAAAATGACAAAAAAATTCAAAACTATAGTTAGTCTCTATTTCTACATATAAAAAGTATAAACTTGTTTCAATTACCTATAATATTTAACTTACATTAATGAACATCAAGTTAAGTTTCACAACAATGAGAACGAATGCTGAGAGTCCTTTATTATATTTGTTCCCAGCTCTTCCTCCCCACTCTGAGAGTAATCTTAAAATATATGGAAGCTCCTACTTAATTTATTTGGGTGCTGCCTGAACTTTTATAAAAATAAGTAACTAAGGCAGATATTTGTTGTTTTTCAAGACAAAACCAGAATGAGGTTGGGGACATTTGTGATTGTACAAAGTACTGAATTAAAACCATTATTGAAAACATGCTCTTAGTAACTTGAACATTTTACCTCCTAAATATTTTTTAATCTTTCATTGCTTTGAAAGGAGACAAGTATCTGTGCAGATGTATCAGGATTCTGAATGGCACCCTGGTGAACTTAAAAGATGCTTTTCAAATTTCTCTCAGTGCCTGGGGATGACTATCACTCCAGGGAGAATTAAATCTACTAAATTTCAATACCTAGATATTGACATAAATATCTTCACCCCCCCACCCCTGAGAATACACTAGTGAGCAGATAAATATATCTGCAAGTATTTAATGGCAAATACTGGGTTTCCGATAAAAAAAAAAATATTTAAAATTAGAGTAGGGGTTTAGGATTTGGGGGAGAAAAGGATGCTGGGGGATGAACCTGGTAATACATTGTGGATAACGATATACATTCTATGACCATAGAATAGCATTAAGCTGATGATAGCTCATAAGGACACATTTTTACAGTGGAAGAGATTGAGGGCTGAAGAAATTGAGGGCCTAAGAGCTGCACTCCCAAAATTCATTTTAGGTTAACTACTGTGTAGACTTATTTAAAATTTTATTTCTATTAGACTATATATTATTCATTCTATGGAATTAATTTTCAATCTATTGTAAAACCTGATTAACTTATACTTCTGTGATTTGGAAATTCTGTTAATGTGGACCTAAATTTGAATCAGGCAAATCTTTTCATTATTATTGAGAAGTGGTAAATGATGTGTGATATAAATAATAGCTGAAAGAATATTTTATCCTTTGTATAAGACAAACTCTTTTAAAAGATTTTCAATAGTCTGGAATCAGAATTTTCTTAAAAATAATTGGCATAATGTAAAATAAGAGTATTTTAAACCAATATGTCACCTAAGAATTCCTGCAAAGTCAAACTTTATTGATCTGCTTAAAATTATTCAACACATTTGAAAATAATTAAGCCAAATGCCTTCTCTATAACTCAGGAATTCCAATATTCGTCTGTTTCTTTCTAAATATGCAGAAATGATAACATTTTATTGTAATTTTTGCTTGGTTATTTTCAGAAGTATTTGTGCAATCCAAGAATAAAATAAAATTTCAGAAATAATAAAAGAAACAAATAGTTAATATGTACCTTTGCACTTTCATGCCTGAGGTTGAACGTCAACTCTAGGTTTGTTAGAAAGTGATCAGAAAACTCAGGATACATGTCCAAAACCTCTAGCAAGTCTTCCCGCTGAATCTTATGCAAGTCACAGTATGTGAGAGCTCTTACATCTGCATTAGACTTGCCAGGTTTGGCATAAAGATGAACCATTTCTCCAAATATATCATTTTTTCCTAAAAAAAAAAAAAATTAAAAAACAAAAGATAAGGTAGAAAGAAAAAAAGGGGGAGAAAAAAGGAATCAACCTTAATGTTTTCCTTTTAAAAACAGAATGGGACCACTGATCTATGATGAAGCCCTGAGCCAAAGATTTCAAAGCTAAGATCCCACAGAACACATACATGACCAGCAAAGTTAAGGCAATTGGACTTGGCTGCCCAACCCATAATATATTTGTCTAGAGGAATTTTGCCTCTAATTGTCACTGGTCCTGATAGAATCTGTTTCATTTTCTTGTTTTGGTTCTTTGGTTAGGCATCTAAATTTAGCAAATGTATCTCCACTCAGGTATGCTCTGTGAAGTGTGTTGCCCTATAGCATTTTAAAGATAATTTCAAGTAGATTTTCTCTGATTTTGTCAACCCAGGAATATGAGAAAGGCCACAGTGAGTCAGATTCATATCCTTTGTGTGTCCAGAGAGTCCCTGGAGGTGGTGCCAACAAGAGCTTATACTGGAGCTCTTTCAACCCTTCAAGGATTAGGCAGCAGTCTGAACATACCTTGTTTCCTTTAAGAACTATTTTGTATTTGCTCTTAATGAATTTGTTCAATTATTTAAAATCTCTAGTTACACTTCCTCAACATAAATAGTGATGCTTTTTGTCATATGGCCTTTGTTCTGAAAGTGTGTCTTTGTTCTTCTGCAAACCTTGGGGCTAATTCAGTGTCTGGCTTCTGAATGATGAGCCCTCCTATCACCTCTGCCTAGCCACATGCCACCTGATTTTTAAAGTTTTGCTCAGTGATAAGTACACAAATGACAGCAACAGCAACAAATAGTTTTTGAGAACTAAGTAGTTACCAGGTGCTCTATCAAATACCTAAATGGTCTATTGTGTTTTATTCCCCCAAAAAATTCAGGAAGAAATTTATAATTATTATTCAAATTTTGTTAATACAGAAAGAGGATTAAAGAGGTAAACTGATTAGCCCAAGGTCAATTTAGTTGGGTGAAGTAGAGGGAGGGAGAGAGTAGCCAGGACTAAATTCCATGCATTCTGACTTCAAAATCGGAAGTCTTTACATCTGATAATTTAATCTTTTATTCACAATATTTCCCCCAAATGTTGTGCCATTTGTATGTTTTTGAACATCAAGGTACTTATGTAATGTATACACTTAACAAATACTGACAGATCACCTGGTGATATATTACTTGTAAGATCATTAATGATAACATAAAATAGTACTTTCTTATAACTACCCTGAAGCTTTTTTCAGATTTAAGAAAAAACTTCCTGTGTATATTATTTTAGTTTTTGGTGGCTAACTCATGTATATCCCACTAAGGAAGCTATCAAAGTCTTTTACATAATAAATTCTAATTAGTCAAAAATGCTGTAATATTCTTATTTTAAATGAGAATTTAATGGGAAGAAGTCAAAATAGCATGTCTTTTTTAAAAAAATACTTATTTTTTTAGTTGTAGTTGGACACAATACCTTTATTTTTTATTTATTTATTTTTATGTGGTGCTGAGGATTGAACCCAGGGCCTTGCACATGCTAGGCGAGCTCCACCACTAAATCCTCAAAATAGCATATCTTCACCATATTAAAAAGAATGACATGGAAGTGAAGGCATTAACCATAGCTTAAATACATACTCACCAGTCTTTTAAAAATGAAATGAATAATCATAATTTGTGAGGACTTTAGGTGGTGACTTACATGGAAATGGGAAAAGAAAAAGGGAATATCTTGAAATTATTTAGTTTTGAGAGCTCAATATGGATATTATATTTTTTAAAAGCTCTGAACTGAATTAGCATGGATTTTATATTTCAATTCATTTATATGGATATAAATGAGCAAAGAGTAAGCAACGTTGACAGCTTAGCAGCACTCTGTAATTACTATTTTATAATACAAGAAAGCTTGTTACCTTTTCACAGAAGCTATGGCTGGCTGTTTTGAAGAATAGGAACATAGGAAGCATGCACCATCCCTGGCAACATATCAGGACAGGCTGCCAAGGTCAAAGCTATGCAATCCTAACTTCATTGTGTGGCCTTGAAGTGATTTAAAATGTTTTTCGTCTTTGCTTATTGGATAGGAAACCAAATTGTATACATGGTCAGTTTGAGGAAAATATTAACAAAATTATTAAAATATATATGGGACCACACAAACATTTTCTTTCATGTGTTTAGATCATCTGCTGTGCTATATATACTCTGGTTCTACACAACAAAAGAGAAACCAGATAATATCCCTGTCCTTTGGGAACTAACAATCATATAAGAACTTTATGAATTCGTTGACAGGAAACCATTGCATTTCATGCTCATTATTAAAATGGGGATGGATTTAATCAAGAAGGGAAAAATGAAGTTTTCCCAGACTCTGGGGTCAGTGTTGTCATGGGGAGAGTGAGACTTAAAGTTGAAGGTTTCTGGCTTCTTTCTGTTCTCTTCTCTTTTCTTCTGACATAACATTCCAAAGAAATGCTACAAGTTCACATGGTATAAATTTATTTTTAAAGAAGCTAAACAGATTAAACATAGCCTTTCTTTTGCATTCAAACCTTCTTATTACTAATTGTAATATTATCACCTCTGACCCTGGACTTATGTTACAGCTTCATACCACCCAGATAAGTCCTCATTTAATTCCATTTGTAAAAGTACCTAGTAAATATGTGAAATTCATCAAAATATAAACCTGGCTCATGACAGGGCATTGGCACTTGCAGACAAGTATGTCTACAACATTATATATTTTATTTTAAGATGTTAAGTGATCAAGCATGGATCCAAGATTGTCTAACATGAAAAGGAAAATGCTGACTATTTTCATGTATTTGGCCTCAAAGACGAGAGTAGGTGCCAAGAACCCAAGAGAATCATGGAAGCTTTTACACATTGGAGAAAAAGTGAGACAGTGAAGCAAATATATTTTCTGCAGTGTTAATTTGATTTGAATGGACTTTTTAAATAAAACTTTAAAATTATTAACCAGAATTAAGAATCCTTATAAAAAAGTATATTGGTCCTTTTAGCTATTATTTTAAACTATTTATTGCAATAGCTAATACCAGAATTTGTCACTGTTCAGCTTTGAAACACTTACCCAGAATAGCTACCACAATGTCATCTTTAAGGATTTCAATGGAGCCTCTGGATAAGAAATACAGTGCAGTGAGGACATCCCCACAGTGAACCAGGGTGTCTCCAGGAGGTGCATGAGTGGTCTTGAACTTCATTGCTAAAGCTCTAAGGCAACCTTTGCTTGCCCCCCGAAAGGCTTTGCAGTTTTGTAGCAAAGTCTGGTTCAGATGTAGACAAATGTCAGCTTGTAAGCATTCTGGGAAACCCTTTAGGACCTGAAGGAAAAAAATAAAAGAGTTTCATACTACCAGTGCACGAGGTACCTCAACCTGAAATAAAATACATTTCTTGCTCACAGAACTGCAGGTGTAGTTATTGTCACACAGGAGTTCTTACAATGATTCTACCTCGCCTACCTTAATGAATACTAAGTTTGCTAAACATGTCAGAAATTTTAACTCAAATACTCTTTCTCTGAATTAACTGCAGGCATTCAGACTCAACACAAATGCTGTCTCATTAAAATGTTATGCCTACAACTTTTCACATTGCTTCTTCTCCCTGCATCATGTTATTCAGTATCATACCGTGCACAGATGTAATGCAATGTGACAATTAATAAGACATAACTAATGGAAGGCAATACAACTAGAAAGATAATCAACCTTCTGAAGGAATTTCAAGTCAATTCAGATTGCCATCTCTGGGATATATCTGAGTTATAATTACTAAAAATGTTGATCCTGGAATAGCCATGGTATTTGCAAATGTCATATACCAGGGAGTGCTCTTAGTTTAACAGTATGTGGCTATTTATGTTTCCTATATACATTATTAATATTAAATATTTTGATAAGCATTGAAAATAGAGAAAGGAAAAGAGAAGAGCAAACATACTTTAAAAGTGTAGTTTAATTTCCAGAAATGGAAATTGTGCAGGCATTTACAGTGCATACATAAACTTCTAAAGTGCTACTGTTTTGACAATCTATTCAGTGTTTAATTTAAAACTTGTGGAAGAGATTAAACAATAGCTTGTGACAAGTGCTACTCAATTTGAACGGAATAAAACTTTGTTATTTTTATGAAATTCCCAGGATACAACGGGTTGAAGACACTCAACTCCTGCTTTTTTTGTGTCTTGCTATTTTAGGAGACGCATGCAGATTTTGATTTTTATGTTGACTTTCTCCTGCCAGTATAAATAGTATGTGTTGAGATGGAAAGAGGGGGAATTACACAGTGCAATTTATAGCAGAATAATGCAATTTTGGGAGTTTTTTGTTCAACTTTGGTTTGCTATTTTAATTATAGCATATTATATTTAAAAGTAATCATGAATTGTTTTTAAGGCAATTCAAATATATCTGGCCAAAAGAGGAACTTCGAATTAAATCATATTTGAGTAAACTTACAATTATTTATATTTTCAATATTCAAACACCTATAGAGATTCTATTTTGATAGGATCATCATGTAATGTAATTGTGATATAACATGAAAGAATCACTAAAAGGTATAAAGTTCAACAGTCATAATTGTCTGCTCTTATTTTCTTTGTTGTATAGAGTTACCTACAAAAATGGGTAGAGGAGAAGCCATGGAAATGAATTTTGGCTATGAATTGCCATAGGTTGACTCTTGTGCAAGTCACTTCACCCATCTGTTTCTTTTCCATGAATAAGGGCCTTTGAAATTACTATAAGTTATCAACAAATAGCATGCCAATTGTAAGAAACTGCTCAACCACCTCTGTGCCACTCATACTTTCATCCTGAAGATTCTCCACCTGGTTCAGGTCTAAAAGTAAGGAGTCCTTCTCTGGCTTCCTGGGTTCCTGGGCACTCATCTGCAAACTCTTCCCTGACCAGTAACTCAGTATTGCTCTACTTTATTGGATTCTGCCCAATTTGCTTGCTTGGCCTGAAGACCTCACCAATGAGACTTGCCTACTTTTGGCCAATTTTGTCTCCAAAGTCGGGAATTTTTCCTCCCACTCTTGGATGGAATCCTATATCAACTTGGCTATTCTCATGGAACCAATCCTCTAGGTCACTGATCCCTTTTACCATCTAAACTACCACAGTGGATCCTTGTGCTGCCAGACTAGATTTGAACTAAGTTTGGACACTGTTTTCTGAAATGTCACTTTAGTGGAAGGTTGTATAGGACAAAAATATTCTAAGTAACTGGCCTCCACATATGATTTACATCTCTCTGAAGCACCACTGTCCACAAATGACCACAAATAAAGATGAATAGAGTGTTACACTAAGTAACAAATTAGATATGTTCATCTTTCTCTTAAGACACAGTTGTAATAAGGTTCAAGGAGGTTTTTCATTCTTCACATAAATGAGGAAATATGTTGTAACTATAAAATGGAATAAGATTAATGAGCATATAGCTGTTGTTTCTGGCATTTTCCCTGAAGACACACTGTGTGTATTAGTCTGGTATAGAATTTTAAAAATTGAGTGAGTGTGTGTGTGTGTGTGTGTGTGTGTGTATACACATAAGTGTAAGTATGCTTTGAGTTGGAAGGCAGAGATGATATGGAGATGAGGTTCCTTATTTCTTTGAGTGTGTTATATAAGCTATGGAGTCAGGCATGAGCTAAAGTCCTAGCTCTGTCACTTACCAGTTGTATGATTGGTTGAGTTACTTCTCAAAGACTCTTTTTTTTTTTCCTCCCTTGGTGTCTGTGTGTGTCTGTGTGTGTCTGTGTAACTCAGGAATGCTCTACCACTGAACTAATCCCTGACCCTATTTTATTTGTTTATTTATTTTTTTTTTTTTTGTGACAGAGTCTTGTTAATTTGCCCAGGCTACCCTTGAACATGTGATCCTCCTGCCTCAGCCTCTTGAGTCATTGGGATTACAGGTGTGTGCCTCTGTGCCCTACTCAGTTGCTTCTTTTTTAAAATTAAATTGATCACATCAACTTCACAGAATTTTTGCCACAATTCCATATGATGAGGTATATAAACCATCTAGATAGCTAATAAGTGATTTGCCTTTGACATCATTTTTTTTTTTTTTGTCACCCAAATTTATTGTTCCTGAAGAACTGGAATGTTCTCTTTTGCTGGAAATTGAATGACATAAAGCTTACTAGTTTTTTTTTTCCTTTGGTCTTCCCGGTTAGGAAATTTTCCACTTAGTTTTGTTTTCTATTGACTCAGCAGAGTTTAAATGCTTTATGCTCCATGTATCATCAATTTAAGAACTCTGTTTTCTTGCATCTCGCTGTGTTCTTGTTTCCTATTTCTGCCTTCTTAAAAGTCCTGGCTACTTACACTTAGATTTTTACTATCTTAAATCCTTTCTGAAAGTATGCAGTTAAGAAAATAAATTTACAAATATGTTCTTAGAATTCCAGTATTCTTGAAATCACCCACAAAACGTTAAGGGTACATGCAAAAGTATTTCTTTGTTAAATGTCCTCAGCTTGCTACATTCATTCTATTAGAGGTGACACCCATGGCAAAAGGTTACATAACATTGGAAGAGTCATACAGCCTTCATTTCCAGGGGTAAGTTACACAGAGCTCACGTGAGCTTGTATAGATTAAGGAATGCTTGTGTGGTGTTAGCTCTACACTAATTTTCTCTCAAATATTCTTAATTTAGTTACATCAATCACTTAATAGAAACTCAGTAAGAGATAACATTCAACTAGTTTAGTATTATATGAACCCCAGTTTAAAGACATTTGAATATGAACAACCCAACAATAACAATGAAGCAAGATAGCATACATAAATCAAACAACACTCATTAAAGGAGTCACATAAAACAAAGGGGGAATAAAATGATTACGTAATAAACAGCTACCAAACATTAATTCAGAAGTACTCAATGTCATGTTGAACTTCTCTAAAAGCTATGTATGCTGACATACAGTGGCATAAAATTACTATTGGCAATTACGTAGTGTGCAAGTTCAAATTTTATGTATACTGAAAAACAATCAAAAATATTTAGAAATGAATGAATGCTGAAGTTAATAGAAGCTTGAAACATCTAACTTGATAAAATATATTAATTGAAGTGTGTGTCTCATTAACTTTTTAATCAATAAACCCTAAAATATAAGTTTATAAATTTATACTAATAAAAAAATTATGCTACCTATTTTATGTATTGGGGCACTAATGAAAAATAAGTTTAACTCAGACATATAACAGATCTAATTTAAAAACTGTCTGATTTTTAATCAGTGGCATCTGATCAGAGAAATATTATAATTAGTGTTTTTTTTTTTTCCTGTTTTGGACATGTCTTTATTATTTCACATTTCAAGAAGAAAAAAGAGGTATTTATTTCCTTAATCAAATTTTACCTGGCTGCTGATAGAAAAGGATTTCTAAATAAAGTTAAATATGCACAATATATTGATAATAAGCTGTTATTCTTTCCTCAAATTTAAGACACAATATTCAATATTTTCTGTTTCTCAGCCTGATTACAAAATACTCTTTCATGGTGGGTACACTTTCTAGATTGTGTTTGGAAGAGTGTCAATAGTTGAATTTTTACCAAAACCCTCTCCAGGTTTCTTTCATAGTATTGTATTTGTTTTGAAATAAATCAAAATGTATTCTCTAGTATATATCTCATAGCCTGATAGTATAGAAAGTTGGTTTATGTCGTAATAATGTTTTTTATTCCTTTCATTTAATGTAGCTATAAAGGGGAAATTTCCCAGAGGCGGGCAGAACAGAGCACATTTAGAAAGACAGAGTGTGGCAAATGGTTCCCCTAAATAGCAGATTAATCATATGTACAACTTTGGTGGCTGTGTTAACTGTCATTAGGAAATTTTCTAGGGAAATTCTCTGGGTCATTAAATGTACTTAAATCTTGACAAATTAGGATCAATCAAAATACAAATTAACACTCCCTGTGAAGCACTAAACCTTAAGCATGATTATCAAATAGATTATGCAAGTAATATATTAAGTCTTAAGCTCTGCCTTACAGTACGGTTTTAATATTTTATAGCATTTCCTGATTCTGATAGAATCATTGATTTCTTTTGATAAATCTTTAGCACTTGTAAGATAAGGAAGCTTACTTTTTTCCATTTCTAGAAGTTAACAGAAATGTCCTAACAACATGGATTGTGTTATTTCTATATAATTCCAGGTCATATTTATTTCTATGGTTAGACATTAAGAAATAACACATATATTTCATGTGTCCTTGGTGATTTCATGTTTATACTACATTTTAGCCACTGACTATAACGGGTGGCCTCTGTAAGAAATTTTAACCCCACATATACATTTTACCCTAGTTGAAGCTTAAATTGCTTCAGCATCTACTTTCTTATTTTAGCTTCATGCAGCTCATAAGAATAAGAACTTATTTTATTGTATAAGGCCATTGTGTCTGGACATATTGTTGGGGAAGTACAGTATTGTGAAATACACGACTGTGGGAATATTTATAAACATTGAGAAAATAAATTTTTGGATATAAATTATCAATGTTTAGCATAAAGTTTATATCACTTAGAAAATAAAGCATATGGGAGAACAAAACTCCATCATACATGGATAACGAGAACATGAATCCTGAACCGGTTTGGGTACTAGTAAATGTTCCTTGTAAAATGAAAAGAAATCCTTCCTACATCTTCCCCTTCCTTTTCCACAACTCCAGGTAAAGCATAACTGTGACATATTTACTTCTTTTCAGAAGGCAATGTAAACTTTAAACTGATTCAAATTAGGGTAAGAACAAATCAGAGTGTGGGCAATGCTGTGTGGGCTGATGTGATTTATTGCTTTTACACACATGTCCTAGTTACCCAGGCTCTGAAGTTCTTCTGCTAATTCAGCAAAAACCAGACTTAAAAAAGGGTGCCTCAGAATTTCTGAAATGAGACCTCAGGAGAAACCTTGGAAACCATTATCGTTTTAAGGTGAATATGAGGGATCAGCATTGGAGGAACAGTTTCAGGATCTGTCCTCTTTATCCCTACTCAATTAATTGAGAGAGTTGGTAGTGGAAAGGATGAACAGAATATGACTAGAGGGGGTTCAGGTAGATGTTTGCAAATAGTTCTTTCCAGATTAATAGATTATAGATGACTTGAGCTTGTTTACAGAGTAAGAAAGAAAGTGCCCTCTGTCAAGTGATAAAAAGAATGTTTTAAAATATCACCTTTAACTTAAAACAGTATCTCAAATTTGAGATGATTTGATGATTCCAGAAACATTTCTCATGCATCATATTTTAGAATGATTTTTGTTTTGCTTGAATCGTTAAATTTTATGAGGAATGCAGAGTAGCATTCATCCCATTTTTCAAATGTTAAAGCCAAGTCACAATACCATAATACATTAAGGAATTTTATTTGTGGAAGAACTATGATTCCAAGCTTAGTCCAGAGATTCTTCAACTATTTTGACTTGCCATAGATGTCTATTAAGTTGAATTTCTAAAGTTTCTAACAGTATAGAGAATCAAAAAAATGTTTCCTGTTTACTTCCTTTGTTGGTTTTTTACTTGTTGGGGTATTTGTTCATCAGAAAATTTAAGGCAAGTTGTGTGCAATGGCACACACCTGTAATCCCAGTGTCTTGGGAGGCTGAGACAAGAGGATGGCAAGTTCAAGGCCAGCATCACCACTTAGAACTTATCTCAAAATTTAAACTTAATAAGAGCTTATCTCAAAATTTAAAAAGGGATGGGAGCAGTGGTGCTGGGGATGTAGATCATTGGTAAAGTGCCCTGGGTTCAATTCCCTGTGCAAAAACAAAACAAAACAAACAAACAATAACAAAAAAAAAAAAAGGAAAAGAAAATTTAAGGCTAAACAAAAATAAATGCAGTTGTTTTCTATGAAAAGCGATAGCTATATCTGTTATTGTTCATTTTTTTAAAAAAAATGGTAAAAGCTTTCAAAATAGAAGGTTCTCTTCCTTCACCCAATAATGCCCCCCACCCCATGATTGTACTGCCTATTACTTGGTTCTCTGAAGGTTCCAGGTACAGTTGTATCTGTACATTTCTGCTTCCACCAATATTGTAATACATCTGTTTTATATGTTTAAGTACCTATTTAGGCCAGCTGTGTAGTGAAATTACACAATTCAATCATATAATGCATAAAACAATAACAGTTTGCAAAAAGAAAGGAAACGTATTCCTTCCCAATAATGGGAAGCTGAAATCTTTAAAAATGTTTTATAATGGAAAGTTATTTTTAAGAAATGCAACTAGATATCTAAATTAGATGTGGGCTCTTATGTACTTGAAAAATAGAAATACTTTAGTCCATAAACTCTAATTATAATCCAAAAAGAGAGAAAAAAATCCAAAAATTGTCTACAAAATCAGAAGTACTTGTAAATAGGAACCATAATATGATAATCTTTTGATTAAAGAAGAAACACTTTGGAAAGTAATAAAGGGGAACATTTCATATCAAAACCTGTGGAACCATAGAGAAATTTCTATTTAAAGGAAAATACCTATTTTTATTTTCTTTATTATTAGAAAAGATAGATGTAAACAATGAAAGACCTTAATATTAAAAGTCTTTAAAAATAATAGGATAAGTAAATAATAGGATAATCCAAAATATGAAATGGGAAATTATTGAAAGCACAAGCCAAAAAAGAAAAGAATAGTGGCAAAAATAAAAAATAAGCTAAGTGAAGTTAGCCAATTCCCAAAAAACAAATGTTGAATGTTTTTTCTGATATAAGGTGACTGATCCATAATGGGGTAGGAATGGGGAGCATGGGAGGAATAGATGAACTCTAGTTAGGGCAGAGGGGTGGGAGGGGAAGGGAGAGAGCAGGGGTTTAGCAATGATGGTGGAATGTGATGGACATCATTATCCAAAGTACATGTATGAAGATATGAATTGGTGTGAACATATTTTATATACAAACAGAGATATGAAAAATGTGCTCTATATGTGTAATAAGAATTGTAATGCCTTCCACTGTCATGTATTTAAAAAATAAAATCAATTAAATATTAAAAAGAAAGAAAGACACAATAAAAATGTTAATCTTTCTACAAGCTGTTTAAGGAAAGAAGAAAGCACAAAAATATATAAGTTTGGGAGTGAGACAGCAGATGTGTGTGCTGAAGCAGAAAAGATAAATGTAGTATAAGAGAAACTTACATGCAAAAATCTTTGAAAGCTGAAATGAAATGGATGAGTATTTGACAAGACAGAAATTACCAATATCACCTAAAGTAGAATAATTAACACATTAGAGTAGGAATGGTGACTACTATTAAAATTACCAGAACCAAATGATTTTACATTTCCTTTGTAATGTTTAAAGACCATATAACCATTGGTCATTATAATATCATAATATTACAATCATTATAATATTACAGTGATGTTGACACAAAATTATATATTATAATATTATAATCATTATAATATTGTAGCGAAGTTGATGCAAAATTCTAAAAAATTACAAATCAATAAAATCAGACATTTTTAAAAAATCTCTTTTTAAATAAGATTTATTTCAAGAATGTAAGGATATTTTAAAAATATTAGTCATAATGGTGAAGCCATTTTTATTAAAATTATTTTGGAGTTTCTAGTGAATTAAAAAGCTAATAAATAGTTATCTTTCTTAAATGATGAATTTATTTCCTTTTTCTGGTTATTTAATCTTTAAGAGAACTCCCCTCAAAGCAAATCAAAGCAAACTAAAGAGAACCAAGCTAAAGAAGAAAAAAAAAATTCTGTCAGAATGATGCAATTTGTTTAGGTGGTTGGAAAGAACATAGGTTTGCTTTTTTTTTTTAACTCTATATTACTCATAACTAGGTAAAAGAAGAAATGTATGGTATTTTTTCATTTGATGAACTAAGCTATACAAATTATGATAATTTTAATAATAAAGGTGAGAGTTTCTGGGAAGAAAATGATAAAACTTATGGAAGGTAAGCTTATTTTTTAAGTCATAAATCACTGATTCTCTCCCTTGCTACATATTAGAGTAGTCATACAAAAAACTGATGCTCAAAATTTGCTGTAAGCAATTTTTATGAAACAATGAGATTTGTTCAAAATATTTCAGATCATTTTAATGTGCAGCTAACATAAGAACTGAACACTGAAATTCCAAAATTTATAAAAATAAACATAAAATTTACAGAAAGTAAATTATAACAGGCTTATAATTCATTCTGTATTTTTCCTGAGGAACACCCTGGGGGAAAAGAAAAGTAACCAGCTAATGACAAACATTAGTGACCTGTTCCTGATAAGCATACTAAGGCATTTGTTATTGGGGCAGTTCCTATCTGTACAGTGTTTTCATCAAGATATATCTAGTCTAAATTGTTTATGCCATACAAACCTTTTGTCAATAGATTCATAGATTTTCTGAAAAATGTCATGTGAGCTATGTCATGTACAGAGTATAAAATGTGCTTAATTATCATAAGTTTCTTTTGGCTAAAGTGTTGTATCATCATGTACTTTATATCATCACTTACATCAATTTTAACATACTCTGTTTAATCTGAGCCAGAATTCACACTAATATGGGAAGAAAGGTCTGTATGTTTATGCCTCATGATGTTTAATATCTTTGAGATTATTTGTAAATCTTGTTACTGGTTATGATATTTTATTCTTTTAAGCTAGATTTAGCAATCTGACCTTTGGGTTGTCTCAAAAGTTCAACATGAAGTATATTGCAATTAAATAAAAATAGTCATCTATTTTATGTGGAAGAATAAAAGCTCTCAATAGCCTAGAAAAAGAAAAATAAGATTAATAAGTTATCAGCTATTAAGCCACGGTATACGGCCACAAAGGATAAGCTATGACTGTTATAATAGAAATGGACAAATTGAGCAGACTTGAAAGTCTAGATGTGTATCTCAATTATATCTTATAATTTAATCTATAATAGTATTTTAATTAAATGGAAAATGGCTTATGTAATAAATCCCACCAGTGCTAATTTCTATTCATGTAAAATAAATCATTTAAGAAAATAGATTTCAGATTACAAGGTTTTCTTCATCATATAACAAAATTTTAAGGAAAATCTATGAGACTACTTATGTACATAGTAGGGCCTTCATAAAGTATGAAAGGATTCCTGAATCATATAATAAAAGTTGACTCATGGAATCATATTAAAAATAAAAACAATCAAAACATTTTTTATTCAAAAGATCTGTTAAATAGAATCAACATATTGAAAAGAACAATTTATAATGTAGATCACAGATAAAACATTAATATATGTATATATATAATTTACAAAGAGTTCTTGTAAAATAAGAAAAAGATAAAAAAAATAGCCATGAATATGTAATTCATAAAATAAAAATTCAAATGACACTATACTATCTACTGTATATATCACATATTATGTGTTGTATATAGTGTCACTTAAATTTTTCAAAAGGATGCTCAAATTCACTTGTAGTGAGGAAAATGCCATTAAAGTGACAACTATTTCTCACATATTCCTTAAACCAGCAAAATTGAAAAGAACTTTAGTAAAGGGAAGAGGAGGAAATGCCAACATTGGTAGTAATGTAAATTAAGAAACACTATTGGAATATAATCTTACAAGAGCTATTAAAATTAAAAATACAATCTTTAGCTCAGAAAACCTTGTATGGGAATCTACACACAAAATAAAAGTATTAGTAAGAGTCAAGTATGGTGGTGAATACCTGTAACCCAAATTAATCCAGCTACTTTAGAGGCTGAGGCAGGAGGATCACAAATTTGAGGCCATCCTTGGCAATTTTATGGGTGTGTGTGTGTTTATGTATAATTATACATTCATCTATATCTCTTTTAAATATTGCTTAAGAAATCCCCTTTTATAATAAAGCACCGATGTTATGATTTAATTCATGTAAAATATATATGTAGGCATGTAGGGATGTGTGTGTGTGTGTGTGTGTGTGTGTGTGTGAGAGAGAGAGAGAGAGAGAGAGAGAGAGAGAGAGAGAGAGAGATAGGAAATGATTGTGGTTACCAAGATATTATGATATATTTGAGAGTTATCTATGAGTATAAAGGTCTAAGGTAATTTTTAATCACTTTGAAACAAGGTCTTATACTGTTTGATTACTTACAGTGATTCTAAAATTTCACTTTGAATAAATGTTAGGTCTTACTGTTCCCTTTAATTTTTCTTCAATGATTAAAGTAATTTCTTTCTAAGAATTGCTAGTATAAAAGCCATACTCTCATGGGAACTATTTGTATGTTCAATAGGAAATTAAAAGCATTTATGGGTCCCAATTCTGTGTGGTAAGATGGGTAAGAATAAAAAGAAATGTACTGAGTTAAAATTCCACATAATGCTTTCTCATTCTTAAGAACAGTGGCCTTTAAATGATGTGTAACTGTAGTATAAACCTATTCATGTCACTACTGGGTGTGTTGCATGTGTATCTGTTTTGCTTGTCTTGATTCTGACCATTATGCATATGCCTCCTCTATGCTTTACTTCAAGAATATCTCCATGTCTTTTATCCAAACAAGCCTATATACTTTTATTTCCCTTTTATTAGTTCTACTTGCGAAATTCTGTATCCTGTAGCATTTTATTTTTCTGGCATCATATGCTCCTCCATTCTTTGGATATTTAATCAATGGAACTGTTTTATTATAAAGCTCTGACATCAGTGTGGGTGTTATCTACTGTGAAATATTAAGAATAACTCACAGGCAAAGCAGATAAAGTCAGACTCCAAGTTAAAGGTCCCATCATAAAAAAATACTGCCAGGACCTCATTTTCCTAGTTTCCTCATTTCCTGTGATTCATAGTACAGAATTGGGTGAGGACTAGAGATAAATAATTATTCAAGTAAAATAATTATACAGATGTGGAGTGAGTCTTGGCCTTATCTTCCCACTATAGTTAGGTATTTCTAAACACAGCACTTTTTAGTTCTACAAGGGTTGTAGAGCATGCTTATAGAATATTACCACTGGAGTGTAAAATGAATTACAGTGTAAATATAAATAGTTTAGCATAACTCTGAAGGGTTAAAAATGTGTCAACAAAGGTGATGGACACTCTTCCACCAATAGAAAAGGGTAAATGCAGAGTTCATTTTGGAGCCATCTGGCCAATAGGAGCCAAAATGCTAACTGAGAGAGGTTCCACAGATATACCTAGCATATAATTTGTAATAATTATATATTTCCCATCCATTATCATTCACATGACTATGTTTAAACCAAGAGAAGCAATTAATATGTATAAATTTATTGAGCTATTGATACCTTAAGGCTTTTGCTTACTTTAATCCTTAAAAATACTAAGAAATCTGACATAATAGATAAATATTTACAAATCTATTAATATAAATTTCCAGTCTGCTGGGTATATCTTCCAGTGAAGAAAATACTGGGCTTTTATTTTAGGGAAAATTGTGGTGACTTGATTATATTAAGCTTGAGAAATTCTGGATTACTCTAGGAGTTAGACTAAAAGACTCTTAAAAAATCATATTTCCAAAGAATATTTTATAAGTGAACTTTGATGATCTTTTTCTATTGTTTATGATTGATTTATTCCCTGTTGAACAAGGGAACTGAAATTGAATTGAGTTTAAATTACTCCCTTGCTCTTACCTTTTCAAAGAAAGCAGTTTAAAATATGTCATCTCCTTTGGCATAAGAAATTGCACGTTGGACTCCTGTTCAAATAGGACCATTATTTTAAGGAGTTTAAAAACAGTCTGAGACATAATATCCACCTTCCTACTATTTCAAGAGTAAGACTTACAATAGATGGAGAAACTGAAGCCAGAATGTGTCCAGTGCCTAAGAAGATTTCTGCAATGACTGCTTATCATATGCCCAGCCCCAAGTCATGCTGTTCTTTTGTTGGCTCAGTAGTTGTGAAAAGTCAGACCTCATCACTGGAAAAAGACTTTCTCACTTTGTGTGGAAGCAGCATGATGCCACCTGTATATAAATCCTTCTTGATTGTGGTTGGAAACCAGGATGAAGTGATTATTATCACTTTTGAAAAATGACTGAGCAAGTATCATTCGTGACTTCAAAACATCAGATCCTGTCTTTAGCTTGATATTGTTCATGTCAGGGAGTTCCAGATAGTACTAGTGTTCTCTGTGGGGTTGCTATTTGTTTGTTTTTGTTTTTAAAAGTTTAAGGTGAGCAGCTTTTGTGTAAAATAAAAAGGGCAGGTGAACTTTGCTCTTTCTTAAGCACCAATTGTTTGGGGTTGGCTACAATAGGTGATCAAGAGTGACAAATTTAGGGCTTGGGATAGGACTTAATAGTCAAGTACTTGCTTAGAATGTATAAGGCCCTGAGTTTTATCTCTAGTAACATCAACAACCACAAACTCCCCCTCAAAAAGTGACCATTTGTGTGAAAGTAGTGAACTCCTTATCTGTGCAAAATTTTACTATCTATCCAATTTCCACAAAACCAGGCAATGCCTGTCCACCAATCAAAATGCAGATTAAAAACAGTCTCTCAATTGCAGTGTGCAAAAATTTTTAAATTCAACTCCTAAAAGGTAAGTAGATATTTATTTACAGAAAACCAAAAGATTTTACTAGTCCTGTGGGTCATTTTAATTTAAATGCAAGTTTTTGACAATTTTCTATCCCCTTTTTAAATAAGTCTGATATGAGGGCATCCTTTTAAAAAATTTTATTAAAGACCTTTGATACCTTGACCTGATCAGTCTAGTTTTTTTTTTAAACCAATTATATTTATGGACTTCAGTATAATAAAGGATATTTAGAACAAGTCAAGGAGGATTAAAAACAATATAGTGTTAAAAACGAGCCAGGCTATTTTGTAAATTTTACTTTAATATTAGTGTGGGATTTATTATGACAAGTATTGTTTTTAATCTGAGCTGCTAATTTGAATATAACTGAAAGAGCCTACCGTTACATTTCACTATGGTGTACCAAAACATTGATCTGAACATGAAGGTCTGGCATAGATGAAGTTATTTCCATATGTGCAGAGAATGAGTGTAACAAAGTTTCTGAAGGAGTAGAGCTAAATCATGGATGCAAAAATGCAGTTTGTGTTACTAATGGAGACAGATAACAGGGAAACTAGGAAAGAGTTGTGAAAGTAAAGCAACATTAGATTTAATGTTCGTTATGCTCCTTGGAAATCATGTCTAAGAAATAAGGATTTATATTAAGCAGTATATCATTTACTATTCTCTTTTCCACCTTGATTGGCTCTGTTTGTTGGGCTCATTACAACTGTATAGCATGTCACTCAGAATACCACTGTGATTCTATGTATTTGTAACCTACTATGTTGTTTCTTGATTGAAATCTCAAAAAATTCCTCCCCTTTTCAGTTCTACACCTGTCCCAGACTTAACTCTTTTTCAGGTATCTATCTACTTCCAGCTTGACATGGAGGCTACACCATGTAGTACAAGAGTTGTTTTCTCTCTATGCCAATATCTTCACCTTTTCTCATGTCTTCCCTGTTGGTCTTCAGAGAAAACTTTTCTATCCACACTGTTGAATAATTTATCCCTTTTCTTAGGCTCTTATTCTGACTCCTTTCTATGTCTGCCTTTCAAAATTTCATCTATTATTGCCCCATGCTAAAAACCCCAATCAATTATTCTTCTTTCTTTCTAAAAAAATAATTAAATAAAGTTTCATCTGGATGATTTGTCAAACTCTGCTTTGTATTCTTCCACATATATGCCTCAATGATTTTGCTTGTCTTTACCTGAAATGTTCTCCTTGGTTCTCTGCCATCACAATTCTGCCACCCACCTAGTCCAGTAATTTTGGAATAATACTCCATGCAGAAGCAGATGTTACACAAGGGAGACCCAGATGCTCACAGCAGGGAGGGAGAAGATGGGCAGCAGATAGACTAGAAACTCCATCTTCAGGAAGAAAAATTCTCATGATAGTGGCTTTATACATTTACCATGTCTGAGTATTGTGCTTTAAAAATACTTGAAAATAACAAGTTTAATAAAATTGCAGAAGAGGTAAAGTGACTTGTCCAAGATAGTGACTTGAAAGCTTGTATTTGGGTCTTCCCTATCTGTGTTTTCTTCTATTATCCAGGCATTACTCAGTGAGGGTTCTGGGCAGTATTTTTTGGTATGGAATAAATTCTCCATTAAATGTTTATAGAGGCTTTTCTTCCATGCCATTATAATATTGAATTACAAAGTGATTTATGTCTTAAATGGGTTACTTCCTTTCATCCAGAAGGATATATGAATCATCAAGACTCTTCTTCATTCTCTTATGTGTGACATGATGCCACTTGATTCCATACTGGCATGGAAGGTTATTTTCATCATTTTAGTAGTATTGTAACTAAATGTTGGCAAACCTCAGAAAGTTTCAGACTGGGTCAGAAAGATGGCTTTGATTTAGGGAAATTCCTTGAGAAGCCATCAGTCCTAACCTGAGAAAGCATCTCCTCATTCGTAACTAGTCAATTTTCCGTAGGTAAAAAGAAAAGGGGTTTTCAGAATTAACCAGTGTAGATCTTTGAGATAATTTTTAATTTTTGAGATAATTCTTTAGAGTCTGAAATCAGACTCTAAAGAATCTGGCCTCATCATCCTGGCCCTTTTCCTTTTGTACTCAACCATTGGTTCAATTAAAGGAATCATTGTTTCCAGAATTTTTTCAGTTTTGGAACATTCTGGCAATTGCTTTCACAAATGGCCATACTTTTTTAGGTCAATTCTTCCCTATCATTTTTTTTTTTGCAATGAAAATAACTTTAAGTCAATTAATACAGTGTGTTCATAAATGCTGTACTTTATTTGGACATGACTAACAGTAAAAATGACCTGAAATGTTTCATGAGAAATTATATTTAAGGTTATACTTAAATGAAATAACATGGAATGCTGATGCAAAATACAACAATTTGATGTATTTTCATGTATCACAATACATAAATCTAGACTATCTTCAACTGTTATTAAATTATAGTTTAGTTAACAATAAATTGACATGATATAAGAATTTTAACAATGTGGTTTTGGAGGTAAAAAAAAAAGTCCACTTATTTTTTTAACCTCTCAATAGGCTAGGAGTACAGTTGGTTTTCTCTAATCAACTTTATTTTGCATTATCATGCTTAATAAGCAAGCATCTTCCATTTGCTGAGTTTTCAGTTACCTTGAACTTTGATTTTTTTACTCACTTTGCAGTCACAAAATGAGAAATGCAGACACTGTGTACAAACGAGAAGTTCGTGCAAAGTCAAGTTCTCAAAACCACATGCAAGACTCAGCGGCACATGGTTTAGAGCCCACACACTCCAGGATCATGTAATACTGGCATGCAGATGAGAGGAAAGAAAAGCACCTACATCATGAAAATAGAGGATGATGAAATAGAATGACATTTTCTTTATGACAATTATCTAATGCAAACCGTATACCCATAACCTTTACCAGAGTGGGAACAGGGGCAGAGAAGTAAATCTTTGCAGGGAGTGGGAAACTGTATATAAATATTAGATAGAGGTCAAGTTGTTGTTAAGTTTAAGAATAACTATTCTGAACTTGGCCTCTTCCAGGTTGTCTTCCCCAGTTTCTTGCTTTGTATTTCCTCTGCTACATCATGCAAAAAAGATCAAAGCTAACATTGGAAATCATTTAACAAGCTCTAAACCTGACAGATAACAAGGGTGTTCTCCACAATTTACACGAGAATTAAATTGGATATAAATACCTCCTGTTCTTACCGGTGGGTGTTGTGATTCCATGTGTTAAGGTGTGAAGCAGACAGGAAAGAGATAAATCTTTCATAAGTACATTGTAAATAGGCAAGTGGTATATAAACCATATTCATAGGTAATAGAGTAAAACAATGAAAGGTAAATAGTTGTCACATAGTAGACTTTACCACAAAAAAAAAATGGTCATAAAATTAGAGTTTATGGGGGGGGTAAAATAAATAAGTGCTTTACTACTGTTATTTAAATAATCTGGCAGTGTGGAACAATAAAATTGAGTGATACTTATTTTGATTAAAAATTCTTGACACTGCTTCATCAACCCAGCAGTAGAGATTCCCAGATAAGTTTTAAATACTGATGCTTTTATTAAACAATCATACTGATGAAAATATATACATGAATAATATATAAATGTTCTTTCTTGCAAGATTAAAGTGTTCCCCTGGGAGAATTTATCAAATGAATTTTTCACAATGAACTTTGGGATGATTGGAAATAACTCATGGAATTAAGCTACAGTTTTGTATGAAATGTGCTAACTTGATTACTTCAAATTAAAAGTTTTAAAATGGTATATTCTTTATTTCTCAAATAAATTGCATGCAGCTATGATAAGCTTATCCACAGACAATGAATGTGCTTTAAATTGGGCGATATTTGTAATGTTTCCTGCACCATTACTCCTAATTTTGAAACTTGGTTTTTGGTTAAAATTTTGCTGGTCACATACACAAAAAAATCAATGTAAATTCTGTAGCTTCGTTTACTAAAATTTATATTATGAAATTGATGTAATTAAATGTCAGTGATTTTATTTTCTAAAGAATTCTCAGAAATAGGGTCCTTGCCCAGTGGAGGATTAGCTGGATGGGAAGGCTCCAAATTTTAATCTTTTTCCTATAGCTCAATGATATGTCATTGACTTTGTATTTGTTGTATAATTTATCTGTAACAATTATCTTCTAAAATCAAAAAAGCAAATAAAAGAATTTTAGCATTTTTCCCTACTAATAAAAGGCCCTTTAAAGCAGGCTGATAAATATTGATTTTTGAGCAGTGATAACAGGAGGTAGGGTTGTGATAAGTGATTGTTGGTGTCAAATTTGCTTAAAATATATGAAGGAATCCATATTTTCCCCTTGAAATGAAAGGTTCATTAAAGCAAGTACATTAAAAGGGCACAGCGTCAATTGTTTCAAAATATAGAAAAATTGTTGTTGAAAGTGGCATGAAACTTCCTATCAGAAAATGCTTTTAACATGCTTAAGTTTCCTAATCTTTCCTAAAATTTTTTAAATGTTCTACTTTTTAAAATGTTTTATTTAATCTCGGATCTCTGTTTGGGGACATTGTTACAGTTTACTTGCCAAATTTTAATTTCACATGGGTTCAGCTACTTTTTTGGGTGCTGACAATTAGGCCATACTTTGAAAGTCCAAGTCCCAGCTAAAGCAAGACTTTCTCTAACCAGAAGTGGGAACTCTACAACACACAGTTATATCAGTTTGCATCATGTTATAATGCCTTTGCCACACAGTATAACTAGATATAGCACCATGCAATGCCATGAATTGAGAATGAGACACTATCTCCAGGGGAGAAAATAAACATCTGAGAGAAGAAAACAAAAGCAAGGGATTCAAAGCTGGTGAGACTGGCTTTTTCATTTTGGCTATAGCTCTAATGCCTGTAGCACTATTTTGGGAAACAGAAATACATACCATGTTCATGTCAATGCCATTGGTGTAAGTCCATGCATGCTGGAAATACTCTTCAAGCCGTTGCCTCAGAGGGTTGGGGATTTGGTGAAAACGAATGAACTCTTTTACTCGTAGCATCTGCATGTGGTACCTGGCAGTTCCCGAGTACAGTCTTTGGATAATTGCAGAAACATTCCCAAAAATGCTTGCATACATTAGTGCTGGATTGGATAAAAAACAAAGTTATGGGGGAACACTACACATGTGTATAGTATATCTTCTCAGGATATCAATCATGTAGATTTTGATCATGTCAGCCAGCCCAGTTATGCAGATTTACCACTGGCCCATGTGCAAAAAAAAAAAAAAAAAAATAATAACACTTGAAATTTTTATAATTTTAATGGTATAAATAGAGAGGGAAAGTATTAAAACTCATTATGGATTCTAAATTAAAGTACAAATACAATTTTTTTTAATAACATGAGCTTGTGATCAGGAGCATTGACTAGAGATGCAATGGGTTTGGAATATAGCATTTGATTATTTTTAGTAAGGCATGCTATGGCTCACTATAATTTTTTTTCTGAAAAATTATTCATGGGCAAAAACATCTTTTAGGGATTTATAAAACACTTTTTGAATTAAAGTTAAATATTAATTTTAAAATTGTGACTCTCTCTGCCTCTTAGCTTCAAATCTAACCTTGTAGTAGTAGAGGTCTGTTATAAATTTTAAGGTTATTTTTAAAACTTTGGATTTTCTGAGTAATGACTAATTTTTAAAAGAAGACTAAAGTTTCTTTAGAGTGTTAATTTGTATATGATTTTTAATTTATTCTAATTCACTTTCACAGTTTCTTTGCATAATAATAATATATCTCTGGCTTAGAAAATGCATATAGTTTAATTTTTAAGAAAAAAATAGAATACATTTTTGTTCTTTTACATATAGGAAGAAAGTGTTATTTTATCCCTTGCAATATTTTCAGTACTTAGGTAAAATACCCTCATTAGTACTTCTTGAGCTAAATCTTTAGGATTTAAAATAAGGTCTTTGTGTATTTTCTTTTTTCCTTGTAGTATTTGTTTTCAGCTTAGAATAATCCTAAAAATGAAATGCTCTGTACCTAAATCACCTGGTATATATATATATATACCAGGTGATTTAGGTACAGAGTGTGTGTGTATGTGTATGTGTATGTGTATGTATGTATATATATATATATATATATATATATATATATATAAATTTAGGTACAGAGTGTGTGTGTGTGTGTGTGTGTGTGTATTTAGGTACAGGTATATATATATATCTTTGGGCATCTGTCAGGAGCCTGGAGCTGATGTGTATGTAATGCACTAGAACAGCAGTATACTGTGCAGGTGGGAAAAGCAGTAGCAGCAGCATTATGCTTTCTTGAGCATTTGCTTTTTTCCACAGCATTTATCTTATCATTTGTATATTATGTTTGGTTTTCACCTTCCTTGTTTGTCATAGAAGTCCAAAGCAAGAGAATGTCCCTGGGAAAGAAGAGGAGCCCTTTAATTTTTATTTATTTATTTTTTATTTAAAGAGATGAAAACTGAGGAGATACAGGTTTAATTTTGTTAATTTGATTAGGCCTCAGGGTGCTCAGATAAGCTGGTTAAATATTACTCTGGGTGAGTCTGTGAAGGTGTTTTTGGCTGAAATTAACTATTTTTTGTTGTTATTTTGTATTTTTTTGGTATTGGGGATTGAACTCAGGGGCACTCAAACTAAGTCCCATCCCCAGCCCTTTTTTTAAAAATTTTATTTAGAGACAGGTTCTCACTGAGTTGCTTAGTGCCTTGCTTTTGTTGAGGCTGGCCTTGAACTCAGGATCCTCCTGTCTCAACCTGTGGAGCTGCTGGGATTACAGGTATGCACCACCGTGCCGGCGAAATTAACTTCTGAATCAGTAGACAAGTGAAGCAGATTGAACTCCCCACTCTGGGTGGGCCTCATCTTATCCATGTGAACAGAACAAAATGACAAAATAAGGGAGAACTCACTCTCTGCCTGCATGTCTGTGATGGGAAATAAGTCTTCTCTTGCTTTGGACTTGTACCCAGACTCAGAATGAAATTATACCACTGTTTCTCCACCATAAATGCTTAGGACAATTCTTTATAATAATTCTAGGTATCTCTGTATCTATTTATCTGTCATCTATTGATCTGCTTTTCTGGAAATCCAGACTAATCCAGGAGATCTTTAGCTGAGTTAGCCTGTGCAAGAGACATTAATTCTCTCTAAGGCAGATCAGTTGTTTAGGGTATACCTTCCATAAGAAGCATCAGCAGCCCTAAATTCTTTCTAATTTGAGTCAATTAATACATTGTTACAAGGAGAGTTTAGCAATATTTGTCACAATTAATTCCTGTGACTCATGTAGGAAGTATATTTTGCATCCTAAGCATAGCATTGAATGTATCTTTATGTACTGTTATGTTTCCGAAAAGTACCTATTACATGCTCTGCAAAGAGATTCTGAGAGCACATAATCAATGATAGTTATTTTACCTAAACCACACAGTTACTTGTGTAACTTGTTTAGTTTTTGATAAATACTGTGGTTTTATCTCCATCTTACCAATTGAAACGTTAGTTTATGTAATAAACAGGTACTTCCCATTTAGTGTTATGATGGAAAATCTGGATTGTAAGTATGTAGTTGAAGACCCGAATGAACCATTGAAATATATCTCTTGGGAAATTCTATGCTGATGATGTTTTAAATTATACAGAAGAGTTATTTTTTGTTTGTTTTGTTTTGGTTGGAGAGGAAGCAAGTAGAGCTAAATATTGCAAGATAGAGAAAAATATAATATAACAAAATTATTATAGTTATATATTATTTAGTTGATGTCCATCAATTGGAGTAAAATACTAGTCAAAAGAATGCTGGCTATTTATAGATGAGCATTTTCCCCTTAAAATCAATATTTTATTTAGTAGAAAGTTCTTATTTCATCAAAATAGTTTACTTGTTAGTTTATTAGAGAAATAAAACATGTATATCTTAAAACTTCCTTTAGCACACCATACCCAAACTCTGATATGTTAGCCAAGCCAATAAATTTCACTGTTTTTTGTACATTAGATAAACTATGCTGATAGACTAAATACACTTTTTCTTCCCATGTATTACATATAATTTTGGGGGGTAGGTTGTTTACTGGGGATTGAACATTGGGGTGTTTTACCTATGAGGTACCTCATCCCCCCTTTATTATTATTATTTTTATTTTTAGACAGGGTCTTTTTAAGTTGCTTAGGGCCTCACTAAGCTACTAAGGCTGGACTCAAACTTGTGATCCTCCTGCCTGAGCCTCCTGCGTCACTGGAATTATATGCATGTACCACTATGTCCAGACATATTTTTTAAAATGTACTTAAAATATAAATTTATTGCAGCATAATTTATTTATAACAAGATACATCCTTTTCAAGTGCATAAACCAAGTAGATGGGACAAACATGAATAATCCTGTAAATACAATAATTGATATAGACTGTTTCCATTACCACAAACATTCTCCTGTGTCCCTCATTTTAGACCTTAGGCAACCACTGAACTCCTTTATGTCAGTACAGATTAGTTTACATTTCCTTGGATTCCACATAAATGGAACTATAATGTACATGCTCATTTGAGTCTCACTTGCTCAACAGAATGTTGAGGATTATTGTGTCTATCAGTAATTTGTTTTAGATCTTGAATTGACAAATTGATTTGCATCCTATGGAAATACCACAGTTTATCTCTTCCATTGATGGAAGTTCATTGACTACTATGAATAAATTTGCCATGAATATTTGTGCCTAAGTTTTTGTGTGTGCATATATTTTTATTTTCCTTTTAAACACCTAAGAGTGAATTACTGAATTGTGTGGTATGTAAAAACTTCATAAGAAACTGCCACGCTGTTTCCCAAAGTTGTTTTATTTTACATTCTCACCAGTAATGTATGACAATGCCAGTTGTTCCATATCCTCTGGAACTTTGGTTTAGTCAGTCTTTATTTTTAACCATGGTAGAGTGTGTATAATATCTTTCTAGGATTTTAATGTGCATTTCCCTGCTGACTGATGTCATCTTTATATGTACTTCATGACCATTGCTTCGTGAAGTGTCTTTTCAAATATTTTGCTCATTTTTGAAATGAGTTATCTTGTTAGTTTGGAGTTGTAAGAATTCTTGATATATTCTGGATATCAACACTTTTATATTTATATTTTGAAAATATTTTCTTCCATCCTATCACTTTCCCATTCATATTATTAACAATGTCCTTTGAAGAACAGAAGTTAATTTTGAAGGTCCCAAATTTATCAATTTTTTATTTTGTGGTTCAGAATTACCTTTTGTTTTGGTTTTGGAAAAATGTACATTCAAGAATTTGTGCATTTCACCTAGATTTTCAATTTTATGAATAAGTCAATTCATAAAGTACTTTTATTATTAATTTTCTTCCCAGAATTCATTTTTTTTCTCCTATGGTTCTGTGGATTAATCCAGAGCTTCACACATGGGAGCCAAGTGCTCACTTACTTATCACCCCTTCTCCCCAAAGTTCAGCTTCTTAATATATTACAAAGTTTAGTCAAAATGTCCCAAGCTTATGTCATCATCAAACTCCCAAATTCTCTTTCTTCATCTCTATCTTATTTTCCTGGGCTGGTTTAGCAGTGGTGGAGGGCTTCCAGCTGATTGAGCAGATCCATCAGCCCCTCCATTGCATAGGAAGTTCCCAAGGCTAACATTGAACCTGGCCTCAGCGAACAAGCAGAGAAATCTGAATTGTTTATACCAAATTTTTAAACAAACTTATTAATCTCATTCTCTGTGATGGTAGCTTCATTGTCATGCATTATGAGGGTAGACAGTGTAGACAGAGGCTAGTTTGGAGACCTAGGCCATAGTGCTGTTGGGTGTAGTCACTGCTGGGCACAGTGCTAAAGAGAGGAAGTCAGGGCTCACCAAGCACTGCCTTCGCTTTCTCAGAAAGACCCAGCACCTGGGTGGAAGCTACTTCTGTCTGTAAGATTTACAGTAACATCTTTTCTTTCATACAGGTTGTTAGAAGCTTTCCCTGCCCGTCTCTTTTCCAGTCTAGTTAGAGGTTCATCAATTTTATTGATCATTAGAAAGCCAAAATTTACTTTGATTAACTCTCTATTGTTTTCTGTTTCATTAATTTCAGCTGTTATTTCCATTTTCCCTTTCTTTCTACCTGTGTTGTTTAATTTGCTAGTTTATCTTATTATTATTATTATCTTTTACTGGATTCTTAAGATAGAGGCTTGGATCTCTTTTAAATAAAGAGACTCAGAAAGCTATAAATTTCTCTCTAGACACTGATTTAGATGGCTCCTACATTTGCATTAAGTAAAAATATTTTCTGTTATCTATGTGATTATTTTTTCTTTGAACCATAAATTATTTGGAAGTGTGTTAATTAATTTTTAAATATTTGGAGACGTTACAAATATTTACCCATTTTTCTCTCCTATATTTCTGCCTCCTCCTTCTTTATTGTTATTTATTCTTGGATTTTTTTTGTGGTCAGAGAAATACTCTGTATGATTTTAGTACTTTAAATATGTTCTGTGGCTCAGGATATGATGTCTTGACTAATGATCTACATATACTAGAAAAAAATGTGTATTCTGCTGGTAGTCTGTAATGGTCACCAAGCAAAGTTAGCTAATAGTAGTACTTAAGTTTTTTATATTTTATTTTTATTTTTCTATTGTATAAAACATAGAAGAATGCTGAAATTTCAAACTGCATTTGTAGATTTCTCTTTTGAATTTGTCTATTTCTCCTTTTAGCTCCATCACTCCTTTTGCATTGTAATTTTGACATTTTTTTTTTGTTTCAGCAGTTTAAAGATTTTATTCCATTATCTCTAGCTTCTGTTGTTTCTAATAACAAATGTTCTATTATTAACCTTATGCCCTTTTTTTTTTTTTTTTTTTTTTTTTTTTGGATGTGTGTCTTTTTTTCCCCTAGCCCCTTTTAAGATTTTCATTGTAACTAGTTTCCAGGAATTTGATTCTTTTTTTGTTTTTGATACTGGGTATTAAATTCAGGGACACTCTACCACTGAGCTATTTCCCAGTTTTTTAAATTATTATTATTATTTTTATTTTTAGGTAAGGCTTCCTTATGTTGCTCAGGCTAGCTTCAAACTTGAGATTCTCCTTCCTCAGCTTCCTGAGTTGCTGAGATTACAGGTACATGGCACCATACTCAACTCCAGCAACTTGATTATGGTGTGCCTTTATATATTTTATTTACATTTAATCTGTTTAGGATTCACTGAACTTCTTGAATCTATAGTTGATAGATGTTGTCTATAAACTATAGATTGGAAAAAATTCAATCATTATTTTTCTTGTTATTTTTCTGCTTGCTTCCCTAGTTTTGGGGACTCTACATATACATTTTTTCAAGTACTAGGTATTCTGTTAGTTTTATCATCTCTGTTGATTTCCTTTTTTATTTGATTTGCTGCCTGCCTATGGGTCACATTTTCCTGTGTTCTACTGTATCTATTGTTTTTATAATAATTCTGGCTATTATAAAATTAATGTTGATCCATGCTGTATTTTTTCATCCTTTAAAATGTTAGACATTGTTATTATTTACATTTAAATTTATTTAAAAGTTATACATACACACATAAAACTGCTCATAATGTTCTGATAGATGTGTACATTGCATAATGTATAAGTCAGTTCAACTTTATCTGTCTCCTCAAACATTTATTATTTCTTTGTGATTAAAACACTCAAAATCCTTTCATCTAATCCTAATCACTATCTTTAGTGAACCCACTGTCCAATAGCACAACCAAACTTTTACCCCTATGCAACTGTAACTTCACAGCACTTGATTCTATCTCTTTCCACTCCTCCCTACCTCTTCTCTCTCTTTCTCTCCTTGTAAACACCATTACACTCTTAATTTCTTTGAGGTCAACTTTTTTATTTTCTACGTGTGAACAAGAACATATAATTTTTATCTTTTCTTGGCTTATTTTACTTAAATATTTTCAGCTCTATCCATGTTACTTTAAATGACAGATTTCATTCTCTTTTAAGGTTGAATTAATTATATTCATGTTCCATATATATATATATATATATATATATATATATATATATATATATATATATTCCAAACTTTGTTTAGCCATTCATCAGTTGATGGACATTTGGGTTATTTCCATTTTCTGAGTATTGTGACTAGTGCTATAATAAACATGGGGGTGGGATTTCTTTTTGACAGAACAATTTAATTTCTTTTGGCTATATCTACCCAGGAGTGGGATCATTTGATCATATGGCAGGTTTATTTTTAAGGTTTTGAGAAACATCCACACTGTTTTCCATAATGGTTGTACTAATTTATGTTCCCATGAACATATGCAAGTGTTTCTTTTTCTCCACATCTTTAACAACACTTATCTTTCTATTTACTTATTTTTGGGACCAGGGATGGAACTCAGGGCACTCAACCACTGAACTACATCCCCAGCCTTATTTTGTATTTTATTTAGAGACAGGATTTCACTGAGTTGCTAAGCACTTCGCTAAATTGCTGAGGCTGATTTTGAACTTGCCATCCTCCTGCCTTAGCCTCCTGAGCCACTGGGATAACAGGCATGCGCCACCACACCTGGCAGCACTTGTTTTTTTGTTAATATTATTCTTATTGGAATGAGATGATTTCTCATTGTGGTTTTGATTTGCATTTCCATGATGATTAGTGATGTTGAGCATTTAAAAAAAAATATCTGTTGGTCATTTGTATGTTTTCTTTTGAAAAATGTGTATTTAGGTCAGAATGGATTATTTATATTTATTTTACTCCTGAGTTTTTTGAGTTCCTTATATATTTTGGATATTAACGCCTTGTCCCGTTGTCAGATGTATAGTTTGTAAATATTTTCCCACATGCTGTAGGCCCTCTCTTATCTCTGTGTTTGTTTCTTTCACTTTGCAGCAGGTTTTAGTTTGATGTTATCACCTTTACCTATTTTCCCATTATATTTTGTGCTGTCATGGTCTTGTCTAAAAATCTCTTTGCCCACTAGACATTGTTCTTGCAGATAGTTACACAATTTGATGACTGGGTTGTATCTATTGAGACTTGTTTTTAAAATTTTGTTAAGATTTGTCCTGATACTGTGGTATTCTTATTTTTCTGAGATTTCTAGTGAATACCCTGGATGTTCAATGGAGGTTTTCTGCTCTGCTTATTTGAATCTTCCAAACCTGGGTGAAACCTAAAAATTGTTCAGATTACAATACTTATATATTACTTCGCCTGGCCATGAGGACTTTCATTCCATGTAGTTGTCTTACTATTTATTAGTACTCAGGGGTATACCCCTGTACTTTTCTGGAGTTTTACTTTGTCATAGTTGTCTCTGTTTTGTTTCTGTTTTTCTTTTTGTATTGAACACCATAACACCCTGGGCTTCATAACCTGTGATATTGTTTTCTTAATTTAGTGATAATTTTGTAGTCTGCTTAGATTTTTTTTTTCCTTTATTGTTCACTGTGGTTCAGAAGGCGTCTATAGGCAGGAAACCAAGGGTAACATGGGGATATCTTGGTTCTTTCCCTTCTCTCAGGGATCACACTTCCCTGCTTGGTGTTCAACGTCCAAAAGCATTTACCTTATACATTTTGTTTGGGATCCTGTTTCTTTGCTTTTTTTCTGTTGTTTATTTGTTTAATAAGGAGGGGTAAGGCTACTCCATCATACTGGAAGTAGAGAACTCTAGTAACTGTCTTTTACAGTCTATAATATTGAGAAATTCTCCCAAGATGTTTGTCAAGCAGGTTAGAGATGGAAGACATTTGTTCTTATTTTACTAGTTTACTCGTTTTTTAAAATTAAATATAGACATTGTATTTCTAGTATTTGAATAAAGTATAAATTTATACTATAAATTAGCATAAATACAAATAAGTCAGCATAAATTATATTTACATTTATTAATTAATTTTCACTTTGTTTTTTTTAATTTTGAATTATATACACTTTTAAAGGAATTCTCTGTTTCCTGTTTATGTATACATCAGAAGTGATTAGGTAGTAATTAGATAGTAATTAGGTAGAAGCTTTTAAAATGCATTTACAGGGGCTGGGGTTGTGTCTCAGTGGTAGAGGGATTGCTGGCATGTGTGAGGCACTGGTTTTGATCCTCAGCACCACATAAAAAATAAATAAATAAAATAAAGGTATTATATTCATCTATAACTAAAACATATTTTTAAAAAATAAGTAAAATGCATTTACATAAATTAAAATTTTTGCATTTGGTTAGATGATAATTTTTAATTTTTATTTTTAAGTTTTCTTGAATTATATTATTGTAATGTGCATAGTTGATTACTTTTTTCCCCAACTTGTCTTCAAAATTTTTTTAGTAAAATGACTGAATTTAAATAAGCTCAAGGATTCTGAGAGTTAAATCTGATAATCACTATGTTTATAATTAGCACATATACAATATTTTGCATTACATTTTCAGTTGCATTTTATTTTTAGGTCAAAATTAGGCTCCCTAATGAGTCTGAGAAGTGTGAAGTATATGCTTGGAGTATGAATTTAGCAAATAGAGGAAACCAAATGGTTTCCTAATCTAGTTCTAGCTAGAAATAGCAGGTACAAATATATCCATGAACATCAAATTGCTCAGCAAATTTCTGACATTCTTCTTATTGCTGAGTTACAAGTCTTAATTTTACCTTTATTTATTTCATAACAGGTCATGATAGATTCCTCTGGGAATATCTGTAAGCTTTTTCCTGTGTGACATCAAGTTTTACACAATCCCATTTTGATTAAATTTATAGAAATGAATCTTTTAATAAAATAAATGATGTTATGTGGATGATGAGTTTATTGTGCTGTATTCAATTTAACAAGAGTGTTTTCTCTTAAAAGATGAAATTTATCTGCAGGAAACATGGATTTTTTTTAAGTGATCAATAGAAATAATCTTATCTTATATTGATATATTAATAAAAGCTAGAAAAAGGAACAAAGGAAGGAAAGAATAAAGCAGGGGAGAGAAGGAAGAGAAGGGGAGAGAGGAGAGAGAGAGAGAGAGAGAGAGAGAGAGAGCAAGCAAACTGTTCACACTTCCTTGATTAGGGATTAGAGATTAGATATAGACCAATTGATAAACTGAGCTTTCTTTAATTTAAAATAGTTCACAAAATAAATATCACCACATACTTATTTAATCCTCACTGTGGTGAGGATAACTAAATGGTGAACTGGCTACACTTTGCTGTACTTAAAAACTTTTTTTTTTGAAAATTCTAAATTTCTAAATACAGATTCTGTTTTATTAAAAACATCATTATATATATATATATATATATATATATATATATATATATATATATATATATTTTCTATACAAATATTTGAGAATAAACCTTTTTCTTTTCCTTGCTTGGTACTTATGCCACTAAAGTTTAAAACAAATGTAAAGTTTATTCTAGTCATTACAATCATGAAATACTTTGATTGTATTTGCCTGGAGAAACTCAATCTGCCTGGGCATAAATTATATAAATATATAATTTTTCTAGTAGACTCCACTTCCAATTTCTTCTGGATATACTGTTACTTCTGTGGTTGTAGTCAAAGCTTGGACTGAATTTGTAGAGTATCTAAAGAGTGTTTAAATCTATTATTTTCTTATTCAAATGTTATTAAGATAAAAATGCCAAATATGTATGCACATATATATGCAAATTACAATTTCTATAAAGTAGACAATAAAGTGAGAGAATCTATTTAAGTTTCAGAAATAGGTCTTATTTGAACATATTTCAGTAGTCAGTAGGTTGACATTTAAAAATTGAACATCAGAACTCTTTTCAACTTTGTATGTAATCTGAATATGATACTCTTCTTGAAGATGTAAAAATCAATCATATTTTTGCTAATTACTGCTTGCTATCATCAAGGTTACCTTTAGTGGTTCCACAGGAATAATTCTTAAAAATATTAACATTAATCTCACTTCATCATAACCTAAGTTTCTTTTTTATTCCAAAGAATATATGTAATAAATGATGCTCAATATAAACTCATTACAGGGTAAAGAGCAATTACTTAGTTCTTGAAGTAATGTCATAGGAAAATGGATTTTTTTGTTGATGTCAGGAGAAAATACATGTATATATATACACATACAAGTATATATGTGTTGTATATGTATGTATATATATATATAGGTGTTTGAAAATTAACTTACATTATAATTATAGTGATGCCATATGTAAATACCCACATATCTATGATATATATGGTTCTATCTATATCCATCTATAATTATCTCTATATCTGTCCATCCATCTATCTATATTTATAGTATTACTATAATCTGGCCTAAGCTTGAAATAGAAAATACCTATTAACAATAAATGATGAAGACCTTTTTTAAAAAAATATATAGCAATAAGAGTGAACTGCAAGTTTCAGTTTCTGAATCCCAAGACCCATGTCACTCCAATTTTATGCCCATGATTTCCTGAGGTCCAGAAAAGCCTTTATGTGTATTTCATTTCACAGAAAGAATCAGATTCAACAGAATACAGTACCCATGTATGTAACTCCATTATCTTCATACTTGTCTATAGTTTTTTTTTTTACTCTCAATGTTCTAGAGATTATCAATTTAGTGGTATTATTTTATCCTAACAGATAGCAAAAGAGAAATCTACTTACAGCCAATCAACATGACACAAATTGAAAAGATTTTCTCCGAATTGGTGTTAGGAGACACATTTCCAAATCCTACACTGGTTAAACTGCTGAAGGTAAAATAAAGTGCTGTGACGTATTTGTCTTTAATGGATGGTCCAGAACTTGAATCACTGTCATTGTAACGTTTCCCAATTTGTTGTCCTAAGGAATCCAACCATCCAATTTTGTCAGTCAGATATGGCCTTTCTACATTCCCAATTGCATACCAAATGCAAGCCAGCCAGTGAGCAATCAGGGCAAATATGCACATTAAGAGCATTAGAACAGCAGCGCCATATTCTGAATATCGATCCAGTTTCCTGGCCACTCTCACAAGACGAAGGAGCCGAGCAGTCTTCAAAAGACCAATTAATGTGGTTGTCTGTTGGAAATAAATGTGTATGGTTAGAAACAGTTGACAAGCAAGTCAAAGTATGTTTAGGTAAGGTAGAGTTGCTAGAAACAGGTTAAAATGATATGGTAGCATTGAGAACAACGCTTATGTTTGAATTCAATGTTAAGGTTAGTTTAATTTTAAAAAGTTTTAAACCTGCACTGGAAAATGCTTAGAACATATGGCAGCTTATTTCACTATCTACCCATGTAAGATTTGTGAGACACATAATCTATCTTGTTTTAAACCCCAAACAAGTACTTTGTCTATAATGTGTACTCAGTAAATCATTCATTCACCAACAAACATCCCAGTGCTCCTGTCTACCCAAAACCACACACCAGGACTGTAGTGTAGTGTAGGAATGCCCACTTTTCTAACAGACATATTTAATAGACACAGTGTCTTCTTTAATAGAAAGAAACTAGGTCATTTTATGAGATAAAGACCTAGTTTATTTATTGGGCAAAATAGATATTTAAAAAAAATTTCACAGAGTAAAAAGTGCAATGAGGACATTAAACAGAATACCATGACACAGTATAATATTAGAGGGGGTGTTCAGGGGCATGGGTTGTGGCTGAGATTACTTCAGACAGAAAGATCAAGAAAGGCTGTGCTGAGGGCTGACAGTTGAACTGAGAAAGACCTGAATAATGAAAAGGAGCCAGTCAAGCTCCCTCTTTCTGTAACTGTTGGAACACTTATTGGATAATTGCATGCATTAATTACACTCTATATTTAAATGCATTTTTTTCTTCCTAAATGTGTTAAATGGATAAATTGTTTCTTGATATGCCAAGGATATTATGATTATATTTTGCTTTGGAGTATGATATCTGTAACTAATTGCATGATTATTACTGACCAGGTATCTAATGATAGGATACTTTTATATAATAACAGGATACTTAACTGGTTGTTTGGACTTGAAATCTGATAAGTACAAATTACAAGTTCATTTCTTAGGTTTCTTAAATAATGTCAACTATAAGTACTATATAATTCACAGGGCATATAATTATTCCATAGTTACATGGTATTTACCAATCAATTATTGAGTCATTTTATCTGTTCATTGTTGGTGTTTATTTTACAAAGTAATCCAACTGTGTTAAGAATAGTTATATCTTAATTGAAGAAATAGCACATGAAATAACTATTGCCCCTTATCTATTAATATTGACTTGGTAAAAAAAGATCATTAATGTCAAGGAAAAGAAATCTTTTTATTAAAATGTTACAGTATATACTGTAATATGTTTTCCCTTGTACCATGGTGGTAATAAGGGAAGGCATTAATTGTTTTAAAAATAATATTGGAAATCTTTAAAAGTCAGAGGAATTTGTGTAGTTGAGATAGGGCTACCATAACTAGAACTGGTCTATTTTCAGGTTTAGTGGTATAGAGATGTTAGTCTTTTCTGTTCCCAATGCTGTGTTATATTTTTCAGAGTGTAATGAAAAAAAATAGTTTTTTTTTCTTCTTGACAGATTTAAAAGCATATATCCTTACAATGATTGATGGATAGTTCAAGGTCATTTTATTATTATTTTTCTTCCTTTCTTTTTTTTTTTTTTTTTGGTACTGGGGATTGAACTCAGGGGCACTCAACCACTGAGCTACATCCCCAGCCCTATTGTGTATTTTAATTAGACACAAGGTCTCATTGAGTTTCTTAGCATCCCCTCTGCCCCGCCCCCTGCAATTGCTGAAGCTGACTTTGAATTCCTGATTCTCCTGTCTCAGCCTCCCCAGCTGCTGGGATTAAAGCTATGAGCCACCATGCCCAGTTCAAGATTATTTTAGTCTCCACTATTTGTATGGGCAATATTTTAGTTTTAATAGGTATGTGCTAGGGGACCTTTGAATGGACAAACTTATGATTGAACTCTGCTTTTGTATCAATATGTCACTTTGGATAAGTTATTTATTTAGTCCCAAGCTTCAGTTTCTTCATCTGTAAATTAGAATAAAAATGTCTTATTTATGGAGTTGCAGGTAAGACCCAATAAATGGTCACTCTTCATGTCTCTCTTTAAATACCTCTTACATTTTTGTGTGACAATGTAACAAATGCCTTGGCCTTATTTCTATTTTTATTAAGTTCTGCTAATACCTTTGAGAATTCTTTGCTAGTGACAGTTTTGTACAGCACTGCTTATAGACAATGCTTAGGGTTGCAATAATTATTTTCTTCTTCTTTCTATTCAAATATTTCTCTAAAGACTTAAGGTATCTTGCCCCATGTTACAGAATGGAGAGAATCAACTGTATCCAAATTTAAGACAGAGTAGACTAAGGTATTATCAGTCTCTTCTTGCTGAGTAGGCACTATTAGTTCTCATTTTTAGTACAATGTACTCTATTTATACTGCCTGCAAGTGAAAAGTGGGTCCAATAACTTCCTCATAATATCATGTTAACATCAGAATTGAAATGAAGAAATGATTTCAAAATGAATGGTTATCCTGCAGCATACCTAATTACATGAAATATCCAGATATGGTATAGAAATCTATCTTTGTGGTTTTTAAATTTCTCGCAATATAACAGATGAAACTATCTACAAACCCACTCACAATGATTTGAAAAGAGAAGCAATAAAGAATTTTCTCTTAGATGTTATTTATTGAGCTTTTTACTGGTATTAGAATATTTTTTGCTAATTTTTACTCTTGATAGAGACTTTGAAAGCATAAAAGATCAACAAACGGTAAAGTGTTATTATTTTTATAAAATAAAAACACATACTGAAATTATAAGATATAAAAAAGGTAATTCATTTTCAAAGAAAGGTACTTTGTTAGTAAGGGGGACAAAAGGAACCTTATCACTTTCAGTCCACACCTTACCAGTACCAGATCAACCTGAGAATTCATTTATTGTGATTGAATATTTCAGACTCTTTTTTCCAGATGTCACAGCAAAGAAAGTTTTCTTTAGACTTTTATTTTTAACAAATTTTGACATTATTTTTTTGTTTTTAAAATGTCTCTTCTTTCAGAAGTTAAATAATTCATATTTTTTTGTTGGTAAATGAATATCATCCAATCTCAACTTGAAAACATATCTGCATCCACTGTTTATTAAAAGCCCCAGGTGCCTTCTTATACTGAGGTAGAATTTAGTTTTCTTTATTGAAGTATTTAACTTTCTTAAATATATATACAATTACAGTTTTTTAAATCCATTAGATCCTAGATTCATATTTAAAATATCTGTCAATATTTTTTACTAGACATTCTACAATAAATCAGGCGATATTCTGTCTTAATACCAGTGGAATTCTTTTTAAAGGCCTGAAATTAGAAAATTTTTTATCAGTATTAAACATCTTGCTACTGAAGAATAAATTTGGTTACAATTAAATCAGAAAGTGTCACCAACAAGAGAAAATCTTACGTTCAAGAATTTTAAAAAATAATTTTACTTTATTTTTTGTAAGCATTTGCAAGAATCTTACATTTAAAATATTTATCACAGAGACTCTCTAAAACCTTTGCCTATAGGTAAGTGATATGATTATTATTTTGTAAGTAAGGAACCAAAGTATATGTTCTTTGGTTTCATCCACAGGGTTGACAAAATAAATCATCAATGAAACCTTCTGCTTAATTCATCATTCATCTTGTTTGTAAGAAAATATTAATGTGCAAATAAGGAAATGGTAACACAAGTAATAAATTTCATGATTCCACACTCACTTTTCTTTTATAGCTTTGCATTTATATACATCGTTCAACGAATTATTCAATAAAACTCAGTAATATTAAAGCTAGTTTGTAGTCCTTTGTCATCTTGTCTACAATCATTTCAATATTTTCAATGACCCATTACTAACAACAAAGAGAGATATTTTGAATGTGTATAAGACCTTGGGAATTACCTAGTGTGCCATTTCTTTATTCACAACAAACCTCATATTTACTTCCAAAAATTATGAATTTTGTGGGGAATCCTGGGAATTGAACCAGAGGAAACTTACCAGTGAGCTATACCCCCAATCCTTTTTATATTTATTTTGAGACAGGGTCTTTCAGGCTGGCCTCCAACTTCTGACTCTCCTTCCTCAGCCTTTGGAGTCCCTGGAATTACAGGTATGTGCACCACACCCAGGCAAACTATGGTTTTTTAAGAGGAGATACAACCTCACTGAAAATTTCTTCCTATATTTAACAATATTTACAACTGAGATACTTGGCTTTATATTGTTTGTATAATTAGCATTCTATTATATTGCAATTTGAATTTGCCTTCTCTTCCTTTACAGTGACATGGAAAACTGGTCATCAAATGATTCTAAATCATAGTAGGCAAATGTTACATCAAATAAATAAGTATAGCCAGACACGGTGGTGCACTCCTGTAATCCAGCAGCTTGGGAGGCTGAGGCAGGAGGATCATGAGTTTAAAGCCAGCCTCAGCAAAAGTGAGGTGCTAAGCAACTCAGTGAGACCCTGTCTCTAAATAAAATACAACATAGGGCTGGGGATATGGCTCAATGGTCAAGTGCCCCTGAGTTCAATTCCTGGGACCCAATAAACAAATATGTATAAATGCTATATCTTCAAAATGGGAATTTGACTTTATCCAGATAAAATCTGTACCATATGCCATCTATAGCAATATGTGGTCAATTACACTAAAATAAGACAAAATTGATCAGCTTAATGCAAAATTATTTACTCAATTGAGGATCCTGTATCTTTCCCTTGCTAAGTCACAGAGTTTGGGAGGTAACATCAAAGATGCAAAAAAAAAAAAAAAAAAAAAGCCAATGGAAACTTCTTTCACATACAAGTCAAGAACTACCTAAAGGAAGAGACAGAGCTACTTACTTAAAGTTTAACCTAAGTATGTGTGTTGTATTGGACATTAACTTCCAACAAACCACTGTCATCTATTGTAAAGATCAAGTTCAGAAAAAACAGCTGACAAGATGATCAGGATTTCTAAAAAGATACCTGCTGAAATTTTCCTCATATTCATTCCAAAAGTTATCTATCAGACTAATGATCCAAACATATTAATAGGAACAGAAATTCTTTTCAATTGATATATTTTCCCTCAAAGAGCTTTGTAGATACTTAGGCTTCTAAGACCGTTTTTTTTTTTTTTTTTTTTTTTTTTTTTTTTTGCATTCAGAATTCATGAATATAACAGTAAAGTCTGAAAGAAGAGAGGTGAACAAAGGAAGGAATTAATTACAAGAATCCTAATTTCAGGGAAGGCAGAAGCTAATGAAACATGTAACTAAGTACAGTTCTCTAGCTTCTGAGTGTTAATGTCTTAGAAACTAAGGTCTGTCACAAAAAGCTAAATGTGAGAAAATCTGAGGTAGTCCATCTAAGTTGACTTTCTGAAGATGGAGGCAATAACATTATTACTTCTCATTAATGATATTAAGGTAGTTTGCTAAGGGTGGCATGATGTCTGATATTATAAAACTAGAAAATACAGAATCATTTCCCTTTCTGAATGGCATGAACATCAGACAATATTAGTGATATAGGCAAGCACAGTTATTGCCAATATTCATTTCTTCAACATGTTTTTAGCATTATATATAGAAGATCCTTTACTTTATCAAATTTGAATTTGCTTAAGATATTAAATGTTTATTATGAAAAATATAAGCAATCATGCTACATCTTCTTTAGTAACAAATTTATATGTCTCATTATAGTTTTAGCATTAGATATGTTTTATACACAAAATTATTTGGATAAAAACTCAGTTCTTTAATGTTGGTGTAAATAAAACAACAGTGTTACAGTAGTTTAACATTTGATGGAATTGGAAGAAAGACATTAATGTTTAATTGGCGTTGACAAAGTTACTTTTTCAAAGTTAATCCACAATGTTATAATGCATCCAGGAAAACATTTGGATAATCCAGCTAACATTAAGCAATTAATAAATAATCCCTATTATAATTTCCATTCCTTTATGTATTTTTGCATTAATTTCATAGAGATGTTCACCTCAGAACACAGGAGGACTTTGTCGTCCCAGGGATTGCCACCAGATCTTGTATATCCAAATGACAGAATAATTTCTGCCACCTAAAAAATAGGTAAGTTTCAAGATATTCCTTCAGATCTACCAAATATGAATCTCCAGACTTTAAAAAGACCCACACAAAAGTTGGTGCCTGATCCTGGTGTAGAAATACTGACTCAAATCAACTTTTGCCAGGATTATATCTGATTTTTCATTTAATGAATCTCATTTTGCAATACTCACATGTATATCTTTGTGCTTGCTCCTGGGGTGCCTGACTTGCCTACAAGCCATCTATTTTTACTTAGATGACTGAGTAATCGGCATCTCAAACCTAAGATGGCCCAAACAGAAATTTGTCTGCCACAGCACACCTTTTTCTCCTCGGATGTTTTGTCATTGTTGTTTTGTGATGCTGGGGCCTCCTATATACTGATCAGTCGCCTTACAACTAAGCTATATCCCTGGCCTCTTCCCAGGATTTTATCCATCTGGATAAATGAGTTACCATCTATAAAACTGGGTTAAGCAACGCCTTTGTTTCCCCTCTCTTAAGTTTTCAACAAGAATAAATGAACAATAAAAACATCTTTGAACTACCCCTAATTCTGCTTTTTCTCATACTCTCTCATACAATTTATCTACCAACAAATCTTGACAGCCTACTTTAAAAATGTATTCACATTTACTGACTTCTCTCCATCTCTGTTACCACCATGTTGTGGTGTCCCTTCTACATGGCAGCAAGGGCTTTAAGCGGGTTCTCCTGCTCTTCTCTTGGCTTTGCCATCTGCAGACAAAAGCCTGCACAATCTTCCCAAGTGTCAATCAATGTTATGTCTGTTCCAAAGTTCCAAAGACTCTCACTGCAGCCACAATAAATAAACCCCATGACCCCATGTGATTTTTTTCCTATCTAATCATCTTGAGATGTTAGCACCTTACTGCAGTTCAGCCTGCCTGTGGCCTTCTTTCTATTCCTTCAACATCTCAAGCCTGTTTCCCATTTGGGCCATTTTCACAAGTGTTTCTTTCTGTTTGAAATGTTCTACATAATAGTTTCATGGGACTGGATCCTTCTCATCAAGTCTCAACTCAAATGATACTTCCTCCATGGCTTTACCATTAGCCAACCACCCAAGACATTTCTTATCAGTCTTTTTTTTTTTTTTTTAATTTACTCTTTTTTGAAATCATCTTGCACAGTTATTTATTGGTTTAAGTATTATTGGTCTTCTGCTCTCTGCCAGGCCCCACATCCTCTTCTCCAGTCCTAGAATCTAAATTCTCAGAGAACAGTCTTTGTGTTGTCTAAAGAGCCAAACCTAGGAAAGTGTCTATAACTTTGATGGGTGGTTAATAAATATTTGCTGAATGAGTAAATATTATGTTGCAAAACAGGAGTAGTACATAAAATAAGATAAGTCACTTAACAAGTCTGAGTTTCACTGGCTTCACTTGTAAAATGGGAATGATAGTGCTTTAAAGCCATAGGCTAGAGACTGAATTAGATAATTTCTTGTGGTTACTTCTAGTTCTAAGATCTACATTGGTAGTGAGACTGTATTTTAATTTGGTAGTAATATGTATGATCAGAATTTGTCAGAATATTTTAAAATTTAAACTTTAAAATATAAAAGACAGGAACACCTTAAACCCCATTCCGGCTCTAAGCTTATCTATAAAAGCACGACCTGTGACAGTTTATCCTCTTGAACAACAGGAAAGAGTGCCCCTCAGGCTCGAGTCCCCACATAAACTTCAGATTCCCTCCAGCCTCACATTCTCAGGCATCTTCAGTAGCCTTACTTGTCAATATTTAATACTCTCTCCACCATTCCTCTTTCTTTTTAGTCGATAAATATCTTAGGGGGGAAAAAAACCCCCAAGATTCAAAATACAATAAGCCTTTCCTTCACCATGTGCAGCCTTCCAGTACTGGAATTCTCCTTTGATTTGTTACCAAGATTCTGGCAAGAAAAGGGGCTCTGTTATTGTTATTTCTTGAAGTCACTTCAGTTTGGCATTGTAGCCAATATTGCACCTAATTAATATCATTACTGCATACCTGACTCAGTGATTTACTTTCAGTCCCTCTTGTACCTTTTATCTTTACTATATTTGACACAATCCTCTTGATTTTTTCTTAATTTGCTAATATAATGAGGTAGATGGAAATCGTGTAATGTCTGCAACAGTCTCCAACAATAACAGAAATTTTCCATGTGCTATGGAACTTTTCAGTGTTCTACCAGTCATTTGTATATGCAAAAACCAAATTTAGTCATTCATCCTTGAAACTTGGTTTTAAATATAAGAAGAAATTTACCTTGGTGCATTTTAATATTCATTAAACTTTCCAGGAATTTAGCTACCATGTAAATTGAGAGATGGTTAGCTCATTCTATTTGAATCTTGACTAAGACTGGTTTACTGCCTCCTAAAGTGATATCTTCAATGACAACAGGTTTTGTGGTAGTTGTTTACTACATCATATCATCAGTATACATGTGTGCTTGTCACAGTTGAAGAATTCTGGGCTGTATATGGGACAATATACACCTATCCATAGGCATACATGTAATTTTCAGTCCTTACAGGATGCAAATATAAAGAAAAATACAATAATATTCAGGTGAATATTGATTTTTTTGTTTAAATACAAGCTTACTCATTAAATCTATGTAAAAGCTCCTAAGAACTTCATTATATTATTTAATGTACACATACCTGAGGCATTTACATACTCAACAAGATATTATTTTGTTACATACAATATTCCTTTTACTTCTCTTTTATTAAGGGTAGGTCATTAACTAGCATACCTATAAACTAGGCATGTAACTATTATCTGTGATTTTATTTAACAACAAAGGGGGCATTATGAAATATTTGTTATTGAATGTACATGTTAGGTCTGATAGGGTTGGGAACCTTTATAGGTCCATACTTCTAATGGGTTTCCCCTCTAACTAGGATGATCCTTCTACCCTTTCCTACTGAAAAACTCCTACAAGTAATCAGGAACTCCCTCTATGTGTGTTCCTTGTAAATGGTGTTATTAAAGTGTTTATTAGATGTTATCCTATGTGCCTACCTGCTGGTCTCCCCTTCTAGATTGCAAGCTTCCTGAACTTGGGTTCTTGTCTTATTCTCTTCTGTAAAGCCAGGGTTTCCCTTATTGACTGGCACAAGGTTAAGTTCTTGGCAAATGTTTGTTAAATTAACCATTTTACTTGGGGAGGAGGATACAATAATCTTTTCTGGAAGTGGAAAAATTGATTAGGTCAACTTTTAAAATTTTTATACAGAATCCTAATTAGTAAAGGAGATAAAACCATGTTTTTTTTTTTTTTTTTTTAATAGTGGAGGTTGCTCTTCATCTAACCAGTTTGTTTGGCTGTCTACACTTAAGGGCCTTTGGGACTTTCTGAGGCATCTTAATGAATTTGCAATTTGAAAATCAAGAGACTACATGATCTCTCATCAGAGCGATCACTAGCTTAATCACTAAAATTTATCATTCTATCTTATGTCCAAAATCTCAAAATTTTTATTTATTTTTTCTATTCTTGTGACAAAATTCCCCACATTAGTCTATTTGAATTTAAGATATCCTTTACTCTGGAAGTAATTCTTTTCTTTTTTTTTTTTTTTTTTTTGTCAGAAACAAAATTGGATGCTGAATATCTATAATGCACTTATTGTATAATGTACACTTTTGAAAAAAAATTATTCTGAAAGAGCACTATGAACTGGAAAGCCTGATTATAGTTATACAGCATAGTTTATATGTTAAAGGAGCATCTTCATTGCAATTTCTGTGAAAAATAAAAGGTAGCCCAAGTTCATCACTTGTCACGTTACCCTTTTATGGCTGAAAGGTATCTTGATGTATCTGATGTCTGATTCCCACATGTGCCCTCCAGTACCCTTCCATATTTGATGTATTTTATGTCTGTCTACTTCACCCCATCATATCCTGTGTTCCTGTTCTTTACAACCCAGTTACTATACTCAAACCATTTACTTTTCCTCTCTCATTTCTCCAGAATTCCTTTAAGTTGCAGCTGGTTAATGTAATAACTGTTGTACATTAACACTGTTAATGTAATTTATCAACATTAACACATGAATACACATTAACAGCATTTATTTGTCAAATAAATTGATGGAATTAAATTTATTTAAATTTGTGGGTTAATGTGATTCAATATAAGTTTTTAAAGGGAGATTTTTATCAGCTATCAGAGATATTAATCCAAAGAGTGGAAGAGGAAGAGAAGAAACCACTGGCAAAAAATTACTATGTAACTTTACCTGGTCTAGTCTTTTCATATAAATTCAACTTATTTTTTAAAAAATCACAAGAACTCATTTTTAACTATTTTACAGAAAACAAATAACGTCTTAAATAGATTAAATAACATCAAGTAAGTGGCACAGAAGAGAATCAAACCCAGGCCTATCTGACTCCAAAGCCATGATCTTTCCCATATCATACCACTTCTTAAACAGACTGAGTAGCAGCTATGAGAACATAGGGGTGCTCACGAAATTCTTCATGAACTGTGGACTGGCCTCAGTCTCTGTGAGGCAAAATTTGCCTTTTCCTTGACAGTTCATAAGAGATGTGGTCTAGGCTTCCTCTTTTCACAAGACTATTTCATCCTGTAACTGAGGTGAATCTCATAAATAATCTCTTGTTTCAGCTTATTCAAAGGAAGTCCTGTCTGAAACAGTGATTGTCAGAATTACATGTTTTAATGCAATTTTATTATTTTCAAGTGAAATATTAACTGAAATTAAACCAAACTCGTACTTAATTCTATAAATTAGGGCTGGGATTGTGGTTCAGCAGTAGAGGGCTTGCCTAGCATGGGCGGGACCCAGGTTCAATTCTCAGCACCACATAAAAATAAAGGCATTGTGTTGTGTTCATCAACAACTAAAAAAACAAAAAAGATATTTAAAAAAATCTATAAATTAGAAGTAATGATGATATAAGCATACCTAAATATTCACTGATTTAATATTTATTGATTGAATACAATGAGTATACCACTTGCCCCTAAGAATTCCATTTGCTTATTCATTAATTTATTCAAATTTTAATTTGCTATTGGTGTATATATTTTAACATTGGAAAAAATGAAGTTTTATTCTATTGTTTATCAGTGTGGACTATTGTGATGTGATTACATGGATCTCCCATTGAAAGAAACTCAGATAATTATGAAATATTTCCCTTCCTTTTCTTTAGCTAAAACTGAAAAGAATAGCTAATAAAACTTTATATACTTTAGTGGCAGTTGATATTTTTTTTTAGGACTTTGCTGATTTGCACATGTATTACCTCATTATAGTCTTAAAAACAATGACTGAAGAGAAGAAGGTAACATTATTATTCTTTACTGATGAAGAAAGTCAGACTTGGGACTTTGTTTAATATTTGCAGATTCCAGCAAGAATATCATCTTCCACTACTCTGCTCTTAACTGACCCACAGTTTCACCAGCATGTTCTGCAGGAAAAAGAATGTTAAAATCTAAACCTATTGATTCTCCATGGCAGAAGGAGTCTCTTGTCCTGAGGCCTTCAAAGGCTACCATATGTAGACTTACTTAAAAACAACAACAACAAGAGATGATGTATTGTTTTTAGGCAGAAAAGATACTACCTTTTTAAAAATTCAACACATTGGATTGGGGATATAGATATTGATGGAGTGCTTGCTTTGTATGCACAAGGCCCTGGGTTCAATTCCCACCACTACCAAAAGAAAAAAAGAAAAAAAATTCAACACATGGAGTTCAATTTTTCTTAATATACTGCTTTAGAACTACTTCCAGACCTTTTGTAATTTTTCCAGTATGCAATCCAGGGAATTTATAAAAAACTTTGGGGGCAATTAAATGGAGGGGCCCTTTGGAGAACTTAATTTTTGGGATGAAAAAATCCTTTCAGAATCTGATTATAATTATGGATCCTCTATCCCCCAAAATCACTCAATATGCATACACAACTAATATTTCTTTAAATTTCCAATTTTATAAGATATTTGGAACATATGAGCAGTATTTTCCAACATGGATGTTATTTAAGAGATAGGGGTTTTGCACAAGACATTTCAGAAGATTCTTGCTTCCACATAATCTGAAGAACCAAACTACAATAATAAGAAGGAAAGCAACATTCTTAATGTTTGACAGTTTTACACCCACAAACTTAATATGTAGACATTTTACATCCTGGGAATGTGCTATGTGGTATGTGTCTCAAAGCTTAACTTATTGGTTAAAGAATGGAATGTATTTTGCATCTCTTAGCAAAAATAGAAGGAATTTAAATTATTTGCAATGGAAAAATAGTTCCATTTCATTTTATAACATTTCAAAGTGAAAAATGAATTTCATCTGTGCAATACAGAGAGTATGTAAAGCAACCATTTTTAAATGAAAGTAGATTTACTTTTATAATTGCAATCTTTCAGAAAATAAGATTTTTTTAAGCCGCTCTTACCTCATCAGAACCTGATCCAAAAATCAGCAAGTCAAAAGGAATTGCTGCAACCATGTCAATCAGGAACCAGCCTTTGAAGTAGTGTATTGCTATTTTGGCGGGATCACTTACCACTTCTTCATTCTGATTTACATAAGTAGTTCTGAAGTTTATTAGAATATCTATGATAAACATAATATCCACAATCAAGTCTACTACATTCAGAGGGCTACAAGAATAACCACATTCTCGCCTTTTCTGTTCTTCTCTGTCATTGAGTAGGAAGGCTGCGGAGTAGGGGGTGAATATAGCAGTGTATATGACCAACAGCAGAATAAGCCAATCCCAGACTGCCTTGAAAGGGCTGTAGTGCAATATTGTAAACTTGTTGATTCGTGGTGTCTGCAGTTTATATTCTGGTAGGACATCTGCTCCCAAAGAAAGGACCTAAACACAGAAAAGAAAACCACACACTACATAAAAATATCATTATTTAATCTGAAACCTATAAAAATGAAGGAAATTATATAGCAAAATCTATTAGAAAGAATTCATGTAATTCTGATGTACATATGAAAACAGGAAGTCCATTTAAATGAATTCATATCAACTGCAACTATGTTTTATATTCACTTCAAAAAAACCTCACTGGTATTTCTGGATAAATTCACTGCAAAGTAATAATATTATTCCTGAAATACTGAGGAAGGGTTATTGTTTACTTTGAAACACAGTACTTCACAGAATTAAAATTACATGACTGTTTTTAAAAAACCCTAAAATCAGTTTTGATATAAGTAATAATTCAGTTTTCAAATCTAGGAACAGACTGACTATAATGAACATAAAAAAATGTACTTGGATCCATGGTCTCAGGTTCGGTTTACCTATACTTATTTATGTTAAACTTTGATAAATTAACTACAATTTATTTAAATCTTTACTTATGCAAATTTTCTCACTTATAATTTGATTTTAGCATGGGGTAAGGGAGCATATAAAACAGATTAAAATAAACACAAAGCAGTCTTTTTTCTAAACGGTAAGAGGGTATTTTATTTCTAAACTTTTCCATGAAATTTAAGAATCACAAAAAGAAAATGCTGCTAGTAGATGTTCAGAATATTGATATGGAAAATGTTGCAAGATTCTTAGCCACCAAGGGATACAAACGTCTTAAGTTTTATTCTACTTAATAAGGCTAGGGGTAAACCAAAGCAGTTTCCCCTTTTCAAGTTTCGGTTTATCTGAAAAAAATGAGAGGTAAACTTGAGTTGTACACTGCTAAGTAGACAAATCCATGATTTTGGGATTTTAGACTGAATTTCAAAAACCAAAGTCAAATAGAAAGGTTATCTAGCGTAGTGGCAGATAGAGAACCATTTTAAGGGAATTGTGAGTTTATAGTGTCACACTATCAATGTCCTACACATACCAATGGCTCCATTTGAAATGTTAATGTCCCCAACAACATTTTCTTAAACTACATTCATCTAAACTGCTGATGCATCATGGGCTTTGAGTCACGGATCTGAAGTAATCCCCTGTTGGTTAGACAGAGAGTTTTGTGTGTTTTTGGCAATTCTATCCATGTTGGTTTTATCTTGACCATAGTAATGAACTATGTTGGAAAATATCAATTTTGAATCACTTTTATTGTTATATCTCATACTTTTCCCATCCTATAACAAGTTACCATCCTTATTTACGAAGGACCTGAGATGTTAGTCCCAAATGAGATAAAACACAACTTAAATATAACACAAGAATCCAGGTAAAATAGGTAAAACTGCTTTTACATGTCAAATTGATTTAATACATTAAAAAAATGAATAAAAATTTGGACCTGATCATTAATCAGCCCAGAGTAAATCTGAACCAACCAGTGTATGGAGGATATAGGACTGTATTTTAAGCTATTAGGAGATGACAGGAGCTAAATTATTGGCAAAAGAAAAATATGGAAGATAAAATGATTTCATATTCATGAAATATTGAAAATCCTCAGAATCTAAGATATGCAAATGTATAAGTATACAAGTTTCAGAATCCTAATAGGAAAAATGTTTGTATTGTCTATTAGTTCCTAAGTGCAGATTAATAGAACTCTTCCTATTGTGATTAGTTTAGAAAATAGTGGCATGACATTTTGGTCTGGTGGCATTACATCATGTAATGTCCCTTTCTCAATCACCAGGGGGCTACACAGGTTGTCTGGTTGTACAAGGTAAAATCCAAAACCTTATTTTGGCTTTCAAAGTCATCTAAAAATATAGACCTGTTTTATCTTTCCAGGTTCTCTTCCAATGGACCCACCTATGAATACAGAGTACTCAAGCAAAACAAGGTGGAACTTTTGAGCTGCTAGGATCTTCCCCCTCCTTTCCCAATTCCCTTCCTTCCCTTTTCCCTTCCCCTTCCCTTCCTTTCCCTTTCTACCTTGTACTAGGGATTCAACTCAGGCATGCTCTACCACCGAGCAGGATCACTTACCACTTCTTTATTCTGATTCACATAAATATTTCTGAAGTTTATTAGAATATCTATGATAAACATAATATCCACAATCAAGTCTACCACATTCAGAGGGCTACAAGAATAACCATATTCTTGCCTTTTCTGTTCTTCCCTGTCATTGAGTAGGAAGGCTGCCGAGTAGGGGGTGAATATAGCAGTGTATATGACCAACATCCCTAGTCCTTTTAAAATTTTATTTTGAGACAGGGTCTAAGTTGCCCAGACTGGCTTTGAACTTGTGATACTCCTGCCTCAGCCCCCTGAGCCACTGGTATTACAGATGTGTGCCACCATAGCTGGCTTATACTGTTTAGTTCTTAATAAATCCCTAAATTCACACTTTTTCCCATAAAAATGATTACACAGTCACTCAAAGAGATTCAAAGAAGTCATTTTTAAAGATAGATATTTATCTGAGCTTCCTCACTGCTTAAGTGACATGCTTCTGATGTCAACCTCCCACACAATACATGCTATGGCACAAGTATGTATTAGAATGCATGTAGTGTTATGGAAACTTCCCTGTAAGTAAAAACTGGCTAGAACTCTTCCTATCCCATCTAGATACACAATCTTTTAATATTTTGATGGCCACTTTAGTAAGAGCAAGAGACTAAAATTGGGGAAGACACTGTTCCTGACATCATGGAATTCATGGTCTATTGGGAAGGAGACTTGCAAGAAATGAGAGCCCTGATTCCATAACCAATGGCCACTTTGCTTAGTGTATGGAGCTTGTGGTGATGCTGAGGGGGCATGATCTTCCTAGAAAACTTTCATTAAAATATGGCAGTTGAATTGACACTGAGTAGAAGTTGGAAGTGATGAGGGATATATAGGACATACATAACTGGGAGATAGGGAAGTTGGAAAAGGAATAACATGAACAAAATTAATGAAGCGTAAAATAATGTTGTACGTGTTGAGAAATTATAAACAGTATTCTATTTTTCTGAAAGATAAAATGTAAGAAGTGAAACAGTTGTGGAGTATGGCAGTGGAAAAGGCCAGGACAAGGCTGCTGAAGGTCCACTGTGACATAATAACAAACAGAGGTTTTGAACTTTAGGTCAGTGTTTTTTTTTTTTTTTTCCCCAGGTATTGAACCCAGGGGCAATTAATCACTGAGTCACATCCCCAGCTGTTTTTATATTTTTTTATTAGGAGACAGGATCTTGCTAATTTGCCAAGTTGTTGAGGCTGGTATCAAACTTGTGATCTTCTTGTCTTGGCCTCACAAGCTGGCCTCACAGGCCTAAGACAATGTTTTTTTTTTTTTTCACACTTAAATAACATACAGAGTTCTTTTAAAGGAAAAGATTTCAGAACCATAATAATGATTTATTTTATTTTTATTCATAATAGAAAATATGTTAAAAAATAAGACTAGGTTAAAATTTCATGTTTATACTTCTCTGTATGATTCTTCTAGAGTTAAACTGTGTACCCTCAAAATATATTTTGAAGTTCTAATCCCTGGTACTTGTGAATGTGACCTTATTTGGAAATAGGGTCTTTACAGGTATAATCAAATAAAGACAAGGTCCTCAAGATTTGAGATGGACCGAACTCCAATAATTGATATCCTTAAATGAAAAGAGAATTTGGGACAAAGAGACAAAGACACAAAGGGAGAATTCTGTATGTTAATGGGGCAGAGACAGCTGCAAGCCAAGGGATGCCAAGGATTGACTGTAGCCATAGGAAACTAAGAGAGGCAAGAAACTGATTTACCCTCAGAACTTCCAGAAGGAATTCACCTTGCCAAAACCTTGGTTTTGAATCTCTAAACTCCAGAATAGTTTTAAGATACCTAGTTTGTGGTATGTCATTACTTTAGCCCTTAATATAATGACAAAAAAATGAAACAAATATTTGATATTTTTCTAGGTCAAAAATCATTGAACTTGGGGCTATTTTATTTATTAAATATGAAAAAATTGTATTCTAATCTAAAAGACTTTTTGCAAAAGTATGTTATCAAAATACTGTTATAGACTTCAAATATTTAATTGCTGTGTCAGGATAACCTAACCTAAATCTTATGGCAAGCTGTTTTTCTCCTAGGCTTTGATAACTTTAAGAAGTTTTGTTTATTTAAAGTTAACTTTATGGCATTATTCAATTTTACATTAAGTGATTATCTAGTCAACTTATATTTAGAACTGTGTTTAAAAGACAGTTTATTTGTTATATTCTAACATGTCTGTTGATACAGAACGATAGCTATTTGGTATGTAGAATGAAATGTGTTTTGACAATGAATTGGTATTAATTGGTGTGATACCAAATGTTATGTGCAGGTTCTTTTGACTTCTGCATGACTGTGCATGTATTATATGATCCATTGTCACCAGACTTTTACTAACAAATAATGTAAAAAAACACATTTATTTATACTGCGTGCTTTAGCACTATGAGGTCCCACTATAAATTCAAATTTAGTCTTGGGCACTGATGTCAAGTCAATGGCAATATTGTTACTAGGTGAAAATGTTAATGATTCAGAAGAGTATAGTTTTGCTTTACTGTTTCAACAAAATACAGGAAATTTTAAGATTGTCAAATAGGACTTATGGCCCGTTCAGACATCCCTTTCCACGGATATCAGTTGGAGAACTGTTAAATGTTACTAGGCAGGGAAGAAAGGTGGCTGTGTTTGATTTTTAGACAGATGAATCAGGAAATAAAACGGAGAAGAAACCAAAGGTGGTCAGGACCAAAGACTCAGAGGTCAATTTAGGATTCTGTCACTCCAAGAGATGTACACCAGGGAATAGGTAGCAGAGATGGAGAAGATGGAAAACATTTGTGAAATAAATTTTTCTCAGTATGTAAGGATGAGAAGTACAGAAACCTTTCTTCCCTTGTGGTTCCAATAATAAGTCTTAGTAGAGTCAACCATGGTAATATAAATCTCTGAAACCTCAACCAACTTGGACATAAAGGAAAGATCACTAGATTGTAAATTTGAAGACCTGACTTTGAATTCCAGACAGAATTGTTAAACTCTCTCAACTTTAGTTTTTTCCATCAGTGTGACGGGGATAGTAATCTTTGCCTGTCACTTGTCTATAGAGGCTAGCATATCAAATCACATAATTTCTATAAAATTAGCTAATAAAATTAAAAATATTTACATGCATGTAAAATATTTTCATTATTGTTTAGAGTTCTAGGGTTACTTCCTATATCATAATCTAAACAAATAAACTAAAAGCAAAATATTTATAAATCTATGGGAGGAAGTTAAACATTGGATACTGAAAATACTAAAAATTGTCTCAGTTATCTACTCTTTTTAACAAATTGAACCAAATTTTAGTCACTCAAAAGAGTAGTAATATTATTATTATTATTGATTTTATGGATCAAAAATTGAGCTTGGGCATACCTGGACAATAAGTTTGCTCCACAGGATGTCATTTGGGGTTATTTTGTGAAATTTAGCTGGTGTCTGAGCTTATGTGGAAAACTCAAGAAGGTTTCACTCACATGTCTAGAAACTTGGTGGGGGTAATTGGCAGATTGGGCTCACCCAAGATTCAGGAGTGATTAGATTCTCCCCACCCCTCCTGTGGTCTCTTCAGCAGGATAACAAACATCTTAGGTGGAGACTTAGGAGTCCCAAAAGAAATAGAAACTTCAAGTCCAGATTTGGAATTACATTGTTACAGCAGCATTTCTTTCATAGTCTACTGGCCAAAGCAGAGGCAGGCCAGCCCAGATTTAAGGAAGTAAGGGTATATTCCCTACCTCTTGACAAGGGACTGACATGATTGTGGAAGGGAAGAAATCATTATACTGGTTTTGGAAACAAAATTATACTTAATTATAATTAAAATATACAAAATTATACTGGTTTTGGAAACAAACTATTGCAGGACTTGGTGACAATTATTTTTTTTAGGTGGGGTGACACTGTAGTTATATATATTTTAAAAAAATGGCCTTTACCTTTTAGGAGTATGGAGTGAAGTATTTGTGGATGAAATGTTATAATACTGAAAGTTTTCATTAATATAGTCTGGAGCATGGGGAGAGGAGTTCTGATTATATGTAATAATGTAGGCTGTATGTTGATTTATATTGGAAATAGGTGACCAGATACTATTCTATATGTTTAAAATGTTTCAAAATAAACACTTAAAAAACAAGTCTAGAATCTCATCCAGAAATGCATAAAATAAATGAGAATATATTTTCTTTCTAATTTTGTTTGCTTGCTCCCTGCCCCCAACCTTCCTTTCTATTTTTCGGTACAGAGGATGCACTCAGGGCTTTGCACATGCTATGCAAGCATTCTACCCACTGAGCTATATCCTCAGCCCTTTTTTATATTTTATTTCTTCTGAGTTAGAGTCTCCCTAAGTTTCCTATGCTGACTTTGAACTTGTGATACTCTTTTCTTAGTATCTCACTGTAGAGGGTAGAAATTCCTAGATTAAAATAACTATTTTTATAAATATCATGGAGTACACGTATCAGAATTGCATTGGTTCCTTATTGGGTGTGTTTTTGTCCTTGTTTACAGAGCAGAACGCTTACTCATACTATGTGGCTCTCCACTCAGCTACATAGACTTTATATAACTCAGATTTTGTGGAACCTTGACTGTTTGCTGCTACATTTCCATGAAATTGGTGGCTGGGACAAATCATATTTAGGAAACTAGTTGGAAGTGTGTACTGCATCTGCTTTTTTCTCTTAGTATAAGATACTTCATGGCATGGCTCATCAAGTTAGATTAAAATACAGACACATCTTAGAGACTTATAATATGAAGTGTCTTATTGAAATATATTTTTTTAGAGTTTCATATTACAATTTTAGACTATTATTCTGAATTAAATGCAGAAGTTTATGTTTGCATTTTTCTCATAAAATTACCACTAGATTAAATGTTTACACTGTTTAATGTCATTTTAGTAGATATTTGCATTATATATTTCTTTTAAAATTCATTTCTAGAAAGATTGGTCACTTTAGGTATCAAAACATTTCATTTTTTGGTTTAAAAAACTGTTATTTCATTAATCATAGTTTGTTTTCCCATAAAACTATGAGTTTAGAATTACAATATAATTATATCTATAGTCCTTTACATTGTTCTAATTGTTTTATTTTTATTTTAGTGGTCTAAATTCAAATACATTTTCACAATGTTAATATCACTTTGGAAATAAATATAAAATTAAATATAAAATTAAAATAAATTTTAATAAATAAGTTAAGGTTAATTCCGATAGTACTTTGGAACAACCATTTTTGGAAATAAAATATTAGATAGGTATATATTCATTTAATTAATGTGCATAGGATTCTAAGAGACCAGTGACTACATAGGAAAAAGCTGTTACTCAGTGTATTACATTCCCTTAAGAAAGCCAACTTCTCCCACACATTTGAGAAATCACATATTTTAGAAAGTTAAAACACGATTAAATGAACTATTATAAAACTTTTTTTTTTTTTTTCAGGAGAGAAAAAAGGAAACAAAAAACAGGGGGAAAATCCTCATTATATGAAAAAAGTGAGACTCCACAATCTTCAGAAAGACATTTCTATTTTCTTTTTCCTGAAACCACCAATTAAATGTACAGTTTAATACAGACTAAAATATTTCTTTACCAAATAGTTTTTTTTCCCCTAGCACATTGCTATTTGTTTAACCTCTAACAGTTATGTGTTATATAAAACTAAAATCTTTATATGAAACAGCACTATTTATTCAATGAAGATCTACTGTGAAAATTTTGTGAGAACACAGGATTAATAACTACTCTTCTCTTTTGAAAAGTGCAATAGGGAACGATTAAGCCTTCCAAAAGATTATACAGTACTTTTGGCAGCTGTTAAACGCCATGCTGAGGTGTTGGTAGAGACTGCTCATCTGGTATTTATCTTTTACTTGGGACTTGCATTAACTAATAGGCTAGCTATATTTTTATCTATTGGAAAGAGTACTCAGTAACAAAATGAATCGGATAGATTATACAGCATCAGGAAGGATTTAAACTCCCTTGGCTTTTCAGCATATTATTTAAGAAGTAGAGTCAAACCTGAGAAATTATCATTGATATAGGCATCCCCACTGATGACCAATCAGATATTCAAATTAAAAGATGAAAAAGAATCACATAATAAATCTAACTTGTCACAGAGAAGATCTTTAAATTAAATAAAATATTAAAATTAGGAGAATCACTGCAGCAGCATTCTAAATTCAAATAACTTTCTGAGATTTAGATTAAAATAAGTATTTGGCTATGTGCGTGTATATGTATGTGTGTACTGGATTGGGTATGGATGGTTGTATGATTTTGTAAAGCTCAGCATCATATAGAATCAAGTTTAGTTAAACCTTAGGTTTAGCATTTTGTTTTGTATGTGCTTTATATGGTAATAGGAAAAAAAAAAAAAAAAAACCAAACATCCACTTCCTAAGGTATATGTGGCTCAGAATTTGAGAGAAATCAGTTAGAAAATATCTTAAACACTTATTGCATTCATAAATCACTTCACAAACATACATAGGTTCTTCTAGCATCATACATTCTTAACTCCCAAGCAAGCCCATGTCCATTTGGATAGTGCATCTTGGTTCTGAATCCACAGACCCTGGGCCACACTGACAACAGATTCTCTTTGGCCTCATGTTTGCTTCCATGGCTTCTCTCTCCTCTTTTCCTATGGAAACTGCAGTGCATCCTTCTCTCCATATCTTTCATCTTTGTTTAAAAATTTATTGATTTTAGAAGAAAGATGGAGAAAAGGAACACTTTGCACACCAGTTTATAAGTAAGACTGTGGCAGATTTTTTTTCAAATGTACAGATGACTGAGGAGCAAGCTGCAAGATGAGAGAGGAGAATAAAGATTTGGCTAGGACAACTCCAAGTACGGGCGCTGGTGCCAATAGGAGGAGGCATTTGGCAGGCTGTTGGAAGGTCTGAGATGGAGCTCTGGAGGAGGCCGAGCTAGAGATCCTGCAGAGGCAGTGGCTGAAGTTTTGGAAAATGGATTAGAGTGTAAAGAGAGAGGGAATACACTAGGAAATAAATGAAATATGGGATAGAGAAAAAGGCTTAGCTAGTATTTCACAGGCCCTGCACAGTATCTAGTATATACAGTTTTATGCATAATGATCACCCAAAATTGTCATTGAATGGGCATGTTTGTAGCTTAAAGAGAAAGAGCCAAGAGACAGCAAGGCAGGGAAATCACAAAAGAAAGAATTAGGCTAAAAACAGCTCCTGTGCACTGAAATTTGTTGTTCTTTCTTCCGTGGAATAGAATTGTGGTTAGAATGCATCTGCATAGTTGAGAACTGCATTTTCTAGACCCATTTGCAACTAGAAATGCTCTTATGTCTAATGAGCTGCTCTTCTTGGCCAAAGCTTCTAAGAAGCAGGAATGTCTTTCCTCCTCTCTCTTTTACTTTCCAATGCATGAAGTCAGAAGCATCTAAGGCTTCAAGTACCTAAGTCCTATAGGGTGGATCTAAGGCTTGCTAATTTACTTTGCTAAAGGCAGAGTGCCCTCCTTCCCTCAAATGGTCTTGTCTTGTTTCAGTTTTCTACATTAATGTATCCTGAGTTGAATTATCTATCTCATCCATTGATGCTGAGACAGTAAGAATATCATGTAATGATGGGGGCAGAGATTGGAGTGATGTCTACAAGCCAAGAACACCAAGATTTCCAACAATATCAGAAGCTGATAGAAAGACATGCAACCTGTTTCCTCTAGAGCCTTCAGAGAAAGGATCTGGCCCTGCTGACACATTGATGGACTGTTACTCTCAGAACTAAGAGAATAAATATTTATGTATGTGTGATGTCACCATGTTTGTGATAATTGGTTTTGGAAGCCCCCGGGGCAATACAGTACAATTTCCTTTATTCTACTTTATGAATGTGAAATCTGAGATTAGCTAATTTAAACAAGGCTGTTTGGTCTGTAGGACCTGTGCTCTTTTACAACAGCATCCCTGTATTTAACTAATTTCTCTGAGATGATGAAGGCTATGTTTTCCTGCTACACATACTGTTTCCATAAAAGAATATGTCCATGTGAAGGTCATATGAAAGCCAAAACAGAAATGTTAGAGAGCCATGGATGGGCATAAAGAAAGGAAAATAAGGACAACTCAGAGTGATTAGAAATTCATAATGTTTCCAACATTGTTGAATTCATCTGGCTACAAAGTGAGACAGAGCTGCCCTCTTACCTATCCATGTTCTGTCAGGGAAAATTTTATATATCAGTTATGGCAAGCGAGGACAGTGATCTCTGCCTCCTGGTCAGCTGTGAACTAAGGTAATTCATGTACAGAGTTTCACATACAGTCCCTGTTTACCATAAACACACAACACATGATTACTGCTACTATAATTTTAGGCACATGAAACTAGAATAGCTCAAAGTTAAATTACACAAAACAATGTGAATTATAATTACTTACTGAACCTCAGTCTCTGATGTCACCCCTGGAGCAAATCAGTTATGCAAAGGTAGAGCAGAAGACAGATGGTTGTGTTTGTTGACTATTGAGTTTGCTAGTAAGGTAAAAATTTGTTTTTGAACATCTCAATTATTATATATTGGTCCATAGGACATGTGTCATTGTAATTTAAGGAACTGAACTTTTCATTATTAAAGTCTTCAATCACCTTGAAAGGACCCAGTAAAAACAAGTGACAGAATATGTCTTCCTAAAGCAAGTGTCCCAGACTGGCAAACATTTTTGTTGGTCTGGATGGAATATCTATCATTAAGAATGTGATATCTGCTGGGTGGTTTGAGAAAGTGTTTTCGAGCATCTTTGGAAATTACACGAATTTCTCTTATTTTGCTGCAAGTAATTAAATGGTATTTCTTCAAAATGAATTTAGTGTTTTGGAGGTTCTATCAGTTGTAAAGTTTCCCAAGATACCATAGAAATGATACCTATAGCAAAATAAACCAGAGCAGATGACCTCTGAGGAACTGAAATTCCATCATTTTTCTTAAATTGCACAGTTTACTTATTCAATTACACTTAGTGTGATTTCACCGTGTTTGCATAATCTACATGTCAAGGATTAATGTATGTTAGAAAAAGAAATCAGAAATGCTATCCATGAGAATTATAGAATTCTGGGGAAAAATAAACATGTTTATATGTATGTGAGCAAGCACATAATGAGGAATCATCATTGTCCTCAGATGTGTGAATGGACTTCTGTGAACTCTCTGAAATGAGACAGAGAAAAGAGAGAGGGAGGGGGAGAGACAGGGGTAAAAGCGGAAGAGAAGGAATATTTAATGAGAAGATGAGGCATAAATCAATGGGAGAACTAACAGGAAATGTGCTGGAAGTCGTAGTGAAGCACTATTAGAACATTCCCCATATTGATAGAGATTTTCTAAATATTTACAAGGTAAAAGTTCTGCTCTTTCTCAGACCCAATCTTTTTTTTTTTTTTTTTAATAACTTGGCTTTGTGATGGATATGTTCATTAGCCTGATTTGATAATTTCATAGTAGATGCATCTATCAAAGCATCACATTATTCTCCATAAATATATACAATTATTATGTTCAGTTCAAAATAAATTTAAAAAGCAAGAAGAATAATATTTTTTTTTTATAGCTACATCTCCAAAAGAGAAATGTCTTCCTATCAGAGGCTGAGTAAATTCAATCTAAGTAGCCTTAGCAAATGTAACATTACTATCGAATTCGTACTTAATGAGTCTTACTTAGTTGGGCCATGTCTGATGGTTAAGGAGTCAGTTAAGAGTCTGTAAAATCTTGGCAGGAATCTACTCAAGTCATTACTTTAGTAATAGGTTCATGGAAGTCTGTTATTTACCTTCTGGACTTATTCTTTTTGGAGGTCAGAGAAGATTCATTAGGGACCCAGAATAGCAATAAACAGAAAATTTTAGGATATCTATTGGCCAACTCAGTACAGCCATGAGAAGTAAAAAGAAGATACATTCCACAGAATCAGGTGTTATTCATCTAACTATTCTCTTTCTGTTTTTTCTTCTTTCCTCTTTTACTCCCACTCAGCTTTCTTCTTTTCCTCCTTCCATAATTAAAATGCTCAAGAGAAATCAAACTTCTGCAAGAAGGAATTATGAATTAGGGTTGAGATTTGTTAACTAGATTGTTTACTAGATAGCTGACTGATGAATGTAGGCTTGTTCACTCTATTTTCTATACTTCAAACTACATCCATTGCTGCCCACACAATAAGTGCTCAATAATGTTTACCATTGGATGAATAACCTGTGACCCAGGTGATTGAATACACTCAAGGAGGGGAGATTGATTATGTGAGAAATTACTTTCTGTTGTTTTAAATTTGAAAGGTCCTCTGAAAAATGTATCGCTGGGATTCAGAAATACTCCTTAAATATGGTACGGAGAACTAGATTACTAAAAATCCAATTATCTTTTTCATGTTCAAATTATAACAAAAAACAAAATAATTTTAATAAAAGGTATGAATATACATTCTATCCTCAAGTACTGAAGAAACCTGCATAATAAGAGAAAATTTGAAAAATCAAATTATAGTTTAATTATCATATATTCTTGGATATTTGAGACAGAAAACAAACCAAGTATTCTACTGAAAGCTATGATGAATCATGGAATTAATTCTGAGGCTAATTCTGTTATAGTCAAGAAAGTTACAACTAAAAGTTGGCTAGGAGTATCAGTGAGATAACTTTCTTTGTTAAACAACTGTCAAAGTTTTTTAAATAGCTAATGTATTTTTAAAAAAATGCAGAGAAATTCTGATGTGGTTCATTCAAGAAAATCACCTTCAATCTTTTAAGTACCTTGATCATCTAAAATAAGTGAAAAGAAATAAATATGACATTCTTGCTTATTTAGAAGACTTGAGATGCAAGCATAATTTTGAACTACAGATTCATTAGCTTCCTATTTTTGTGCATCGATTCACAGTGATAACTTCCTAGGAGGTAATTTCTCTTGATTCTAAATGGCCCTGAATTACATTTTGGCTGATATTATACTTTGTGTCTCATGAGAAATGTTTTTAGCTTTGACATTTTGGGGAGAAAAATACTCAGATTTTTTGACTCCTAGCCATGCCTCCTGGGGGGAGGCATGAATTTGATAAAACCTAACTGAAACAAAAAGCATTATTCAAGTGACAAAGAACAAATGGAAATCAAGTCCGTTTATGCCTCCTGATGAGAAGTATTACTTCCTCCATAACCTCAAGCTTAATAAATGTATAATAAAATGATTATGCCTCTGCTTCAATCTTCTTGATTTCTTCATTCTTGTAGATTTCACATCCTACTACCCTATGAAATATGCCAGTTTTTCTTTCAAATGCAGATAAAAACAACTATGTTAAATTTACAGTCAGGAACACATATGAATAGTAGAAGACATGTATTATTTACATTGAGGTTTTTTTTTTATCAGATTTTACATAGTAAAATAAGAGTAATGTCCTTTCATGTACCTTATTTCATAATTGACTCTTAGTAATTATGCCTTATTGATAAATTTTGTTAATCATCTCATTTAGAAAATAGTCAATGGACTCTATTCTACATTGGCATTTAAATGGTAGTTCCTGAACTCTTGAATTTCATACTCTAGTAAAATTATAAAAGCAATGGAATATAACATAGGGTTGCTGAGGTTTTGTTGAATCAATTATGAATGTTAGGAAAAGCAACATTTTTCATTTGACTATCTATCATGATGATTTAATAAAACAACGTTATTCCTTTTACTGACATGTATAACTAAAAATAACAAGTAAAAATTAAAAAGTAAAATAAGTTGTCATAAAAAATTAGAAAAGCCAAATTCAGAATAAAAGGTAATCTTTTTAAAAATAAGATTAAAAAATAAATTGAAAACCTTATTATCTTATATTGTTTCACCTTTCTCATATTTTTGTGGACATCTAATGGTGTCTCATTAGAAAGCACTGCTTTGCAGAAGAGAGTATGGAGAACTGTAGAGAAAATTATCTCAATTATAAAATAAGTGGGTTGAACTAAGTTATCTCAAATTCTCTTTTAACCCTAACATACTCTGAGTTTGCAATCCTTTGGTAGAGTTTATACTATAAACGACTTCATAAATGACTATGTGGATGATATTGAATACAAACTCTGGTAAAGAAATGTCTTATTAAAATAAATCCAGTTTACTCAGATTTCCAATATATAAATTTAATTTCATAAAGTATAAACATATATCCCATGTACTTAATAAGATGGGCAACTGCTTTGGTTGTGCATGGCTTCACAGTGGCAGGCCTCTGAGTACCAAGATTTCTGCCTAAGTGCATTTTCTGTTTAATCCAACTGTGCTGGAGTGAAAGTTGCCTCAAATCAATCATTTGGTCACAGGGTTATTGTTCTATGCAGGGATAACACAGTGAGTCATGCTGAGTTACGGTGGGTGTTATGTTCTTGTTGAAGCATATGCAGGATCTGACTATAATCAACTATGTACACTAATATTATACATTTATCAAAAATACACTAAATATAATGTAAATATGCATCCTATTGTGCAGTCATGCATCCCCTTATCCCATTTTCATCTTTTTCTTAATGCATATTTAAGTAGTTATGGATCTAAAAGAGGCATCTATTTTCATAAATGATAGACTGGCTGCCATTAACTATTTTTCAAATGTATCATCAATATTTTATTTTATGGCATGTTCCTTTGAACTGAACTCAACCTCTGAAGATAATCAGAATCTTCTCAGTATTGCATGAAATCAAACTTAACATCTTATTAGTGTACTTGAAAAATTTTCTTTATTTAATTGACTGCAACTATTTTCTTGCCCCTCTAAGTTCAGTATTAAGGAATAGTTGATAACGGTGTTGCAAATAAGTATGAAAATTTAATATGTGCAGAGGTGTGTGTGTGTGTGTGTGTGTGTGTGTGTGTGTGTTTCAGTGTGGATATGATGACTAGAATCTGAAAAGAGCAAAAGAGAGAAACTATATGTTAAATGTGCTAGCAATTTTTTACCTAGCAATATTATATCATGAAATAAAACTTTAAAAATACCAAACCACTTTTCTGTGAATGGTTGTATTTATTACAGAAAAGAAACAATTAGTTCTCCAGTTAAAACAAGTACTAGTACAGACTGCATCCTGTATTGCTACCCTTTGGTGACAGGTTGGCTCCTCATTTCATCTGAGGACAGGTAATGGACTTGAAGTGATTGATACTCAGCTAAAATACCCAAAGTAATCAATTGCAGCAAATTTTGTAACAGTTTAACTCAACACTAACATTATAAATAAATTGTTCTGGAGTGAGGCACAGTGATTCAAATATGTTAAATGTCAAATAAGAGGAATAGAGAATGTTAAGGGAGGAAGAGTCACTTAGAAATAAGAGATCCATCATTTTAGTCAACCTTTGCCTGTCTGTTCTGGAGGAAGAGATAATTACCATAGCCAGCATATCATTTCCAGATAATGCTGATTGACTTCAGGATGGATTTTACTTCCTTCCTATGACAGAAGACAGAGGCTCTGTGGAAGCTTTTATTCTGGGAATTCACAAGATATTAAAAGCAAAACCATGCAGCCTAAAGGATTCCACCTTGACAGAGACCTGGAGAGCTGTGTGAATTGCCTGTCTTTAGGGAAGAGTTTAGTTGGCAAGAAGAAGTTATCATGTCACCAAGAAGCTGAAAGGGATTCTTTCACTAAAGGTTGTGAAATCAATGTCAGCTGAATTCTAACTGTAATCCAACATGTTTGATCAGCTGGTGAAAGTGTATAGTTATGTGCCAGGGACTGAAGATCTTTGTCTTTTGGGGTTGCTATGACAAAATATTACAGACTAGGTGGCTAATATACAACAGCATTTTCTGTCTCTCTCTCTCTCTCTCTCTCTCTCTCTCACACACACACACACACACACACACACACACACACACACAGTTCTGGAGTCTGAAAGGCCCAGGATCAAGGATTCTGGTTCTCGTGGCTTTATTTTGTTTAAGGACCACCTAGGAAGCTTGTTCAAAGGCCACATTCTTGCCCTTTGTTCTCTAGGTCTAGGCAAGGCCCAGGAATCCATCCAAATTTTAGCAAGCATCTAAAGTTAATCCAATGTAGTTAGCCTCTTTGTGGTATATATTTACATATTGGTGTATGTGTGAATTTGTGTGTGTGTGTGTGTGTGTATGCTTGTGTGTCGTGTGTGTGTGTGTGTGTGTGTGTGTGTGTGTGTGTTCAGGTATTTGAGAGTAGGCAAATAAAGGAGGCTTGCAGATCCTGTGGGTAAGGAGGGCTGTCAGGAGCAGATTCTATTGTTTGAAACGACTGACTGAGAAGTTTGGCTTGTAAAATGATACAGTTATTACAAAGTTGTAGACTTCAAAATCCCAAACAACAGAAAGTTTGTGAAAGAAATATTGACCTTTATCTAAATTGCATCTTAAGAACTACAAGTGCAGAGAAGCATGTTCTTTAATCTAAACAACTCTTGTTTGAGAAGCTGCCTCTTCAAAGCAGTAGTTGAAATATTCTTATAGACCCAGGACCTGGGGTCTCCAGTGGGCATGAGAAGTAGAGTGGAGTCAAGAAGAAGGCAAGAGATTGCATCAGAAATCTCTGAAGTCATTCATTTATTAAATTGTTCAACCCGTATTTGAGAACACACTATGTTGTAGGGACTGAGGGAGGCTTGGTGGATACAGAAATGAAAGACTCATTCTTTTTCTTGAAGAGCATACATTTTAATAGGTACCTTAGAGAAATAAGCAGATAATGTTTAAATTAAACAAAGAAATAAATATGTGATGCAGTGTAGTGAGTATCACCATAGAGTTTGTCATTGGGGGCTGAGGTAATGCAGGGGACAACTTAGTCTGGAGAGAGAGAGAGAGAGAATGAATGGATATGAATGTGTGTGTGTGTGTGTGTGTGTGTGTGTGTGTGTGTGTGTAAAGGCTACCAGAAGGAAAACTTAACTCCCTGTGTAGAGTTTTTAAGGATAAATGGAAGTTCTTCAGATAAAATAATAGGGAAATTCTTTTTAGTGAAAGGAAATAGCCTGGTACAAAGTCAAATTTGGGTCAGCACTGTCGTTTGGCATGGTTTTACAAAATGCTGTGAAATGGCTCCAGAAAAAAATGAGAAATTTAAACTAACAACTTGCTCTGACTGAGGTCTTTCTATGTAATAGACTCTTTGCCAAGAGTAGCAGTGGGGCTATCTCATTGTATTCTCACAATAATCCTATAAAGTAGGCATTATTATTGTTTCAGGTTTCAATAAGGAAATTGGAACCCCATGAGTTTAATAAACTTGCCATGGATATAAATCTGATAAATGCCAGAGTCAGGATTAGAACTCATATGGCTTGGCTTTATGCCCATGGCCCTCAACAACCATTTAATACTGACCTTATGGGCTAGGTCGAAAGGGTATCATATGTCATAAGGACAGTAGATATTCTCCTGAGGTGAATTAGTAGTTGTTAAATGATATAATCAGATTTTTAATTTTCAAAGACCATTTTGTTCAGCATTTGCAAGGCTATGGGTTCAATCCCCAATACTGCAAAAACAAACAAACAAAGACCACTTCATGCAAAGATAGTTTGATTGGAATAGATCAAAACTAAGTGGGGTTACAATTCTGAGTCTTTGAATCAAGATGGTCCCTCCATGTGGTAGGTGGTCTCCCTAATGGTCCCCAGTGATTTGGCCTCCAGGTGATTATGTCCTTATATACTCCCTTCCTCTTGAGTGTAGGCTGATGAAATTACTGACTTGCTCCTAGAGAACAGAATATAGCAGAAGTGAAGCGATGTCACTTCCAGTGTTAATTAGAAAAAGACTGTGGCTTCTGTCTTCTGTGTACTCTCATCCTCTGTTGCCCTAATGCTCTGGATAAAACCAGTGACCTTGGTGTGAGGGATCCTTGCTGGAATGAGTAAGTCTGGAAGAGGATCTTCTGAGTACAAGTAATAGCCTTGTACTTAGACTTAGAAGCCAATTCTTTCCTCATTCAGCCTTGAAATAACTGCAGTCGTGAATGGTGGACACTTTCCTGCAGTCTTGAGAAAAACACTGAGCCAGAACCACATAGCTAAGCCTCTGTCCAATGCCTGACTAGAAACTATAAGATAATAAATGCTTGCTGTTTTAGACTCTGAGGTTTAGGATCATTTCTTACTCAACAACAGACATCTAATATATCAAGAACTCTCATCATATCATCATATATGCTACAAGTCCCCAGATGTACACGTGGGTGGGTCCCCCCACCCTCACGTGATGTGTAGTGTGTGTAGTGTTCAATTGTGCCAACTGTGTGCTGATTAGGAGAATTGTACTAGGATGTCGTTACTCTCTCTAATTTTCAATAAAGCCCTAATAAATTCAAATTACAAAGATAACTAGTTTTTTGTTAAGGTATATTTTTGTTATTTCTAGAAGATTTTTTGGAAGATCTGATAGGAAATCCTCGTGCCAGCTAGCTTGGCATGAAACCAGATATTTGGGCTTCCATTCCCATTCTTTGTCCTTCATTTTGAGTATTAGGCCAACTCCTTCCCCCATATCTGTGTGTATGTAAGAAAGCACAACTCTTACAATGTAGCCGTGATCATAACACATACAGTACAGCCAAGAGAGTGTCTGTTGAGATATATACAGCAAATGTTTTTGATAAAGATGAGGTTATTATGTACTTCTATAGCTGAATTTCATGACTATATAGGATATTTATACCCCTTAAATAACTGCCTTTCACTATGTATTATCCCACAAATAGTAGACAAAGAAGAAGGCAAATTTAAAATGGAGTCCTTGAAGTCCCCCCACCCACCCGTGATGTGTACTTTCTCAGCCTCATGAGTCATGGGCTGTGTGCATACAGTTGGCTCTGATGAGCTGGCACCCTTGAAACTGCAGCAGCTGCACTAAACAATTACCAGGCTCTAACTGAGAAAATTTCCCATGGGGGACAAAGAGCCAGCTGGGCATTGCTGGTGCTTGTCTGGTGGACGTTTGTTAGTTTGTATGAACACTGAAATTCCCAGGGCAGCAATCAATGGGTGAGATAATTTCACCCAGAATACATTAACCTAGAAAACTGCAACTGGAGAAGACCCTTTACTGGGAGTTACTTTGTGCTTTCAATGAAGCAAATTGGCAAGCCTTGTCCTGAACATTTAGAAGGCAGATGAAGCCTTGCGAAGCTTGGCATCTCATTAAAGGAGCCTAGTGCCCATTAATGAAACTCAATTTATCAGTCCTCAGCTTTTTCAGCGTAACTTGCTGAAATAATGTCCTTAAACTTTCTGGTTCAAATTACTCTGGAACTCTACACACAGAGCAAACTTCTAGTATTAATCTTCTAAGACATATTCATTATACCAAAGACTGTATCAAAATATTAATATTTGCCTGGCATTACTGTCAAATAAGAATACCTCAGAGCACCTTAATATATTCAGTAATTCAGAAAAACTCATTATCTTAAAACTATCATTTACCTTGTTATGAAGACAGATGCTGAAATGTGGTATTTTGTAGCATATTTCATATTTTAATGTGATATATATTTAAAATAAAGGTTATGAATCTTAAACTAATATGGGTTTTGTACTTACCAGTTCATTTTAAATTGCTTCCATTTTACTAAGCTGTATATCATTTTCTCTTTAATAACTTTAGTTCATTATCATGCTTTATTAAATACACTTTAAAACATCTTTAAATACAACTAATCTTGAGATAACTGATGAGACGGAGGTCAACCCCAGTCCTAGATTTAGTCATTAATAATGGTAGAAAATATCACATATCATTTCCTTATGCATTGAAAAAAAATACCTTTTCCACAGAATATTTGCAAATTTGAAGATTCAAAAAATAAGATCCTCCTGTTATCTGAGAGAACCACAGTTTTTCAGATGCAAAAAAGTGGTGATGTATGTGATTAATCCCCACATTTGCAATACAAACCTTTATTACAGCAATAAAAATGTGCATTGGGCAGAAGCAGACCATCGGATGTTTTTATATTTCAGTTACTTCAGGAGCTAGAAAATAGGGTATCTATAGATTAAACTAGCCACATAAACTTCGTTATTCAGGGGAATCTATTGAAACTGACCTTTAAGGGAAAAAAATTCCAAACTGAATTAAGAACAAGAGGGAAAGAAAAACATGAAAATTTTTTTCCTGGCACTAAGTAAAAATTAAAGGCAGTTACCTCAAAAGTCCAGGGCCTGTGCTCATTCCCAAGATTCTGCAGTTTTCTGCCATGATATCTCTTAACCTACTAGCATGGATTCACCTAGCAGGACAATGAGGCCTGCATACAGGTTTCACAAGAGCTCAGACCTCAGCATGCCTTTGGAGAGAGAAGTGGAAGGGAGTCAAAGAGGTAAAGCCAAGAACTTGTGGAGCACAGACTGCTGGGCCACTCCACCAGCTTCCTTCCTGTTCCTTGGGATCCTTTGGATCTCTTTTCAACTTAATCACCCCCAACAAGTAGTCTTAAGAAAACAAGTCAAGAGAGTTACCCCAGCTCCCCTGTAGGCTTCATAAGTAAATGGAGAAGGTAAGATTTTAAATGGAGAATTTCTTTTTTGTTTTTTGTTTGGTAGGCCCTCTAAAGAACAGGCCGTCATTTCTGTCTTTGCAGATAGAAGCAAAAAATATAAACTCTAGCAATTTTTTTTTCTAATGCTTTTATTTTCAATCTCTTTCTCTTATTGAATAAAATAAGTCCTGCTCTTAAAAACCAGACACCATAATTGATTTCAAAGTGGGTTTGGTACAATTCAAAGGTAGAAGTGGTTCTACTTTGCCTGCTCAGAAATACGCAAATTTATCCTGTGTATCCACCCATCCATCCATCCATCCAACACTAGGAGGACCTGTAATGTATTAGATACTGGGAAAATCACAAGAAAGAAGACATGGTTGTCATTATGCTTACACAGGAGTTGAGGAAGACAATCAGGACATAAATAATCATACAGATACAGATTTATGATATGTATAATAAAAGATAAAGAAGGTTGTAGGAGAGTGTAACATTGGGTGAATTTAAATCCAGTTAAGGAAGGCATTCTTGTGAGTGCAGTGGGTTAGGAAAAGTGGTGGTACAGGGATGTGAGACTAAACACAGGGTTCATTTGTCAGGGATTTGTAAAAGCCTTTGCATACCTGAAAAAACTGTCCTGGGGTTCCCAATCAATTCCCTCAACCTGGGAGTCTAGGCTTCTTCTGTAAGAAGCTATGTCTGTCTCCCATTGCCGGTTTCGAATATGCTTTTCTCTTCCAAATTAATTGCTCTTTGTACAGTGCTATAGTAGTATAGGTGGTTGGAGACAGAAGTGGCCAGCAGATCACTTTGAAAGCATGTGTGACCTTCTTGAGGTGGTTATCTCAGTGGTGGGCACCTCATAGATTTAATATCCTTCTTAAGTATAAAATGTTTTAAGTTTAATGAGAAAGGTTTGTAATTAGCCCCTTCTCTCTTTAACTCTTCTACAGTAATATTGCGAAGTATTGTGTTGGTCACTAATCTCATAGTCTAACTTTTTTTTCCCTTACTCATTTTACAAATTATCTTCTGTAACTCACTTCTTAGAAAGCAAACAAACAATTTCAAACCAAGTCATCACCTAAAACGAACTCAGAATTGCATTAGGACCTGGGGTTGTGGCTCAGTGGTAGAGTGCTCGCCTAGCATGCATGAGGCACTGGGTTCGATCCTCAGCACCACATAAATATAAAATAAAGACACTATATCCATCTAAAACTAAAAAAAAAAAAAAAAATAATAATTATTCTGAAAAAAAACCCTGCATTAGTATGAATGAGTGAGGGTTTCAAGGTCACATGACACACTGTAGCTCCCCGTCCTCCAGTTCAATATTAAGGCACTGAATCATGATTCATTGAAGTTTCTGGTGCTAATTTAATTTCAAACCTCCTGCTTGCCTTCAGTGTAAGGTAGGCCCTTGGGTAGTTTAAGCTCCTGGCCTACTTCAGAGTTCCTCTTATGCTCTGGAATGTATCACATTTTACAGAGCAGGTTAAACTCTAGAACAGGTCATTAATCATTGTGACTCCTGGGACTTTCCTGGTGCTTTTGAGAAGGAAGCAGAACCGATACAAATAAAACATGTGGGGAATTTTATTTTAAAAGCTTCAGATCTGTTCACAGAAATCACAAGGGAGGGGACAGAGGTAATGTACTCTAAATTTAGGTAAGTGTGAATGACTCAATTATTGGAAAATTCTTCTCCTGACTGACAGAATGAAGCCCTTTAGTGGGAATGGAGAAAATGAGGATCTGAAAGACTACTTATAAATTATATAAAAGTCATTTGATATCTTGAATTTATATTTTATATTTATTGATAATTTGAATTTGACTTTTCTTTTAAAATACATAACGCAATATCTTTGTTAGCTACAGGATACCCTCCTGCTTGGTCACAGGTTTTATTGTAAGATAAAGGAAGATCAGAGTTTGAATTTCTAGTGAAATGGAAGGCTTATGAACTTTATATATTGTCATGAAGTCCAAGCAAGCATATTTGTTTATTGATAAGAGCAAATGTTCAGTACCTACCACATAACTCAAGTGTCAATTGAAAGAGAAACTTATTTTTTACAATTTAAGCACAAATAAACTAATGATTTCTATTTTGCTCCTTTTTCTATTCTTATAGATTACAAATGAAAGTTATGTGTTTATTCACAAGATAAACAAGAACTTAGGAGTTATTCGTTTGAAGAAACTCAATAAATTATGCCTCCTAAGAAGCATTGGAATTAAATGTAGGTATAAAACTAAGGAGTGTGTGTTTGCATTTGTGTGTGTGATGTAAAGAACTGAGGAAAAATAATATTTGTATTCCCTGAGTATGTCTTTGGAGAGGCCTTGTCAAGAGTCCCTGTCAATGCTCCCCAGCTTTTTTTAGTTCATTAATCCCTGACTGGTATTTCCTAGAGTGAAAATAAGTGCAGCCTGACCCCCAAGATAAAGGATGAAATTTATTTTAATATCTACTTCATGACAATGTCATCTTAGATTTTAAGGGAGGCTATTGTGAACGTAACCTGATATGCCATGAAAAATGTTTTTGCCAAGGAGATCATAATTTCTCAAGGTTTTAATAAGCTATTTTAAGATATTAGTTAGGAAAGAAAATCTCCAGTTAAATGCAGACATTAAATTAAGCAATAAAAATGGAGTTCAGATTTGGTAATATAAGAGTTGTATTTTTATAAAATATAAGGGTTTTTTTAAACACTTGTATTTAAATAGACACCTATGGCATATTCATTTTTCTTAATTTTCTTGACCAATTATTCCATTACAAATTGTTCAGTGTGCAGTAAACACAGGAAGCCCAGCATGCTCACAAATGTATTTTGACACAAAAGCAACGTTGGTTCTTCAGGAGAAGCCTGAGGTACTGACCCTCAGACTCCTTCTGAAGGTGAAGAAAGGGCAGTGGTCATGGCAGTGGGATAAAGTCTACTGGAGGAAGGAGGAGTGGCAGGGAATTTGGGAGCATACAAACAGAACCAGAAGGGCTGCTTCTAAAAAATGTCTCCCCTTTCACCTGCCATCTTCTCGCTTTCCTCTCCTATGCTTCCATCAATAAAAGATTAATTTGAGTTAATGAGTTTCTCCTTGAAGATGCAAATATATCCCAGGGAGAGCAAACTCTGTTTTTCATGCAGTTTTTTATATGAGATACTTTAATCAAATTAACAGCATTCAGAAAACATAGATTTTTATTGCAGTGGGAGGAACTGAGGGGGTTTTAAACAACTATTTATAATTTTGTATATCACTTTATAATACTGGCATATTTCACTGGATAGTTCTCCATGATAAGGATGGAACTTTTGGAGAGGAAAACAAACCTGGAAGAATGTTCTACCATATACCTCAGGGAGTTGATAGTATAAGGGGAGAGCAGAAAGGAGGCAGGAAATGAGAACTTGGTTCAGAAATGGAAGTCATGTCATGCCACTCTTCCCACAGCCACCTCTGGGACTTTGCCTCCCTGGCTTACTCCACTTGAAAATTTCTGTGCCCTGGTCTGTGCCTTTCCTGCACCCTCACTACCCGGATGTCCTCTACCTTCTTGTTTTCTTCATGGCTCAGTGTAGACATCACTTCCTCTGATTTCTCCAGATTGAGTTCAATGGCCCCTCTCTGCTCACAGTCCACCCCTTCTGTCACAGTATGACCTTTGTCATAGTTTGATCTGTTTAGTCTTTCACTGTCCACTCAGTGAGATGGAAGGGGAGTGTCACCACTGTCACCAGAGTTTCTGATGCAGTGTCCTTTTCAGAGATGGCGCCCCAGACACTTCTGGAGAATGAGCTAATTGTTTGCTGTTTTGCCTTGGAAGTGACACTAAATAGTTATCAAGGGTCTGTCTACATTAAGGAAGATGTTATGACTACTTCACAAATTGGGAATCTAAGACAAAGAAAGAGCAAACCATGCAGCAAAGGGCATTGCCAGTATTAAATGATAGGGGCTGGGAGCTGAATCCAGCTGATAGTCTGTTACCTTCTAGTTGGAAGCTAATTGAATCAGAGTCTCAGCCTGGAATAATTCAGTCCAATTTGGGCTTATCTAAGATGGTTTCTCAGAATACTGTCTCCTCCTTCCTTCATGCCTCTTTCTTTACTAGTAAAAAGGAGAGGACAAAGACAGTTTATGAAAAGGGAAGAAGAATGAACTTTCCTATGTCTTATTTGACTGTCTATAATCTAATATGAACTCAATAAATGTTATGTGAATGGATACACAAATTTGTTATTCTCTTTTATCAAAGAAGTAATACAGAAGTTAAATATTTCTCCTGTGAATGCTAAGAATGTTTTACATTCGGTGGGATTTTATTTTGTGTAATTTCCAAATGGTGAGTGAGATTTCTGGTAGGTTCTTTGAGCCATATCTTAAAAAAGATGATGTGATCCTATCACTCAAGTAAAGTTCAGAAGATGGAAAACCTCAATGTACACACACAAATACACATAAATTACCTACATATGAGTCTATCTCCCTTCATCATTATCATCCTCTAAAACCTCTTGCTTTCTGGCTTCATCATCTAGCCAAGTACAAAGAGACACAAAGAAGCATGAATATGAATTGTTTAGTTGTGGAAACAAAGACTAAACGACCCGCAAGTTTAGGGATAGGAGAGGCTGGTACAAGCTGAGAAGCCTGATAAATTTACTTGGAGATGATGTAGATCTCAGAAATAAGAAAGATTTAAGGCAGTATATGTAGCATAGTGGTAGAATGCTTGCCTATAATACTCAAAGCTCTGGGTTCAGTCTCCAGCATGGTGATAGGGGAGAGAGAGAGAGAGAGAGAGAGAGAGAGAGAGAGAGAGAGAGAGAGAGAGAGAAGGGGGGAGGACTTGAACTACAGAGATAAGGATGTCCATATTCATGAGAAATGGCCATATTCCTGAGAAACTCTCCAGGTCATATTTCTGAGAAACTCTCCAGGTCATATTTATATCATGAATAGGACAAAAGAAGTTAAAGGAGACTGTTGGACCACAGCAGACGTATTGCTGCTGAGGGGTAGGAACATGGTGATAGGGAGAGGGAAAGCATGTGTAGTGAAGAACACTTTGGGGCATGTTTGTGTGTGTGTGTGGGGGGGTGGGTGGGTGGGTGAGGAGGGGGTAGTATTTGTCCTCTGGGAAGATGAGATGAATTAATTCTAAAAGACATATTAAAGTGAGTTCATGTGGGTAATAATTCAACAAGAGGATTAACCGATTAAAAGAAAAAAAAAGTTTTCTAAGTGGTGTAAAAGTGTTTCGAACGATGTCAGTACTTTTAAACAGCCACATTAGGTTTACTGATGGAACCAGACTCAAGGTGTGTAGCAGGTCACTCAGGTTATGCATTAAGCTAAAGTAAAAGGAGAGAATGATATTATTAATGCCTGCTGCTTCCCAAAGCTACAGAACCTTGGGAAATTGAAAATTTTGCAGAAGTAGGTTCTCCTAACCTTTACAGATTAATCAGGAACCTTTCCTTCCTCTCCTGGAGAACTATACCAAAAAAAAAAAAAAAAAAAAAAAAAAACAAGTTCACTACAAATTGTAATTTCTATTCTGGAACCAAACTGAATGTCAAGTGCCAACTGAATATCATTATGTCCCAGCTATTAGCAAGTTAATTTTCACCTGTTGTAAATGAAACTTCCTAGAACTATCACAGAGCAGTAATTATGTTGTGGATTATTTATTCTCCAGGACTGAAGATGGGGAAGGACTCCTATTAAGAAGGACTCCTATTAATAATGAATTAACTTTTCATAAGCTAAGGAAATAAAAGCAGAATGCAGAATAAATAACAAAGTATATTTGAGTGGAGACATGTATATTAATTTAAATACATAGGACATGTTTAAAAAGCTATTTTAGACCATTTCAACATTTTACATTATAATCTGTTCAAGATACTATTGACGAGGGCCCATATTGTCTAGTTCAAGTTTCAGGTTACTATACCCACCCTGGGGCATGTATTTCTGTATTTTATTATAGTCATTATTTTCATGTGTGGGGGAGGATACTGGGGATTGAACTCAGGGGCACTCAACCACTGAGCCACATCCCCAGCCCTACTGCGTATTTTATTTAGAGACAGGGTCTCACTGAGTTGCTTAGCACCTCACTTTTGCTGAGACTGGCTTTGAAATCATGATCCTCCTGCTTCAGCCTCCCCACCTACTGGGATTATAGGTGTGTGCCACAGCACCTGGCTACTATAGTCTTTTGATGTAGACTTCAATTCCATATAGAATGAAAGTAAGGTTCTACAGTGTGGTGTTATCATTCTCAGTAACATTTAGGAATCCTACTTTTTTCTTTCTTTCTTTTTTTTCTTTTTTAAGAGAGAGAGAAGAGAGAGAATTTTTTAAATATTTAGTTTTTAGTTTTTGGTGGACACAACATCTTTATTTTATTTTTATGTGGTGCTAAGGATTGAACCCAGTGCCACGCACATGCCAGGTGAGTGCGTTACTGCTTGAGACACATCCCCAACCCAGGAATCCTATTTTTCAATAATAAAAATAATTTCCTAGTGAACTCACTCATTTCTTTGTTGCCTTCTTATTGTCTTGAATATTATGTCTCCTTTTGATAATTAATATAAGTCTTGCATTTAATTATGTAGAAAATTCTACATTTGATCTTCATAAAAGTGGCACTGGATTATTTTCTCTGAGAATATTCTCAAAACAAATGAATAATGACTACCTAAATTTTAGGGACTGTGCTAAAAATGTTGTTTGCTTCCCCCCAAACTTAATTTTCTGCCCTGTTGTTGAGGCAGTGAGCAGACTGTTATATCTTCTAAAAAGTACCTGTTTGACTATGTGGTTTTAACTAGTTATAAAAACTCATTTCTTGTAAGCAATTCTGCTTATACTTTTTGAGGCATTTATCTTATATAGTAGAGGATTGGGACCAGGGGGAGTCAGACTAGGAAGATGACAGTGTTCCTGGAACTCTGTCCTTTTATAGGTGCAAAGGAAAGGATACAGGAATAAAAATGGCCTTGCTCCCGAATGGGAGTGCCAAGTGGAAAGAGCACAGGACTTAAAGTCCAGAAATTAGGATTTCAGTCCTGGGTATACAGTTAACAATGTGTGTAGCTCTGAATATTTATTTAATTCACAAGTCTTTTTTAAAAATATTTTTAGTTATAGTTGGACACAATACTTGTATTTTATTTATTTATTTTCATGTGGTGCTGAGGATTGAACCTGGCACCTTGCATGTGCTAGGCGAGCACTCTACCGCTGAGCCACAACCCCAGCCCCCCACACAAGTCTTTATAAAAATAAGTACTTGAAGATTAGAACAATAAAAATATCTAAATAGCTTTATTAAAGGAAAACACAAAATACATACTCCACTGAGAACAAATTAACTTATGGTGCTGAATCTACATAAATCAAATCCTTCCATTCTCCCTCTCTCTTTCTCTCTCTTTCTGAGAAAGCCAATATATAACAGAATGCATCTGGGCCTGCTGCCACTTGGATAATATGAAGATCATAATTATCTGCCCTTTGGGGTCTCATCTTCCTTGTTGGCACTTAGTACTAAAAAGAGCACAGGTCTCAAAACTCTTTGAAAGACAGGTGCAGTGGCACATGCTTATGAGTCCAGTGAATCAGGAGGCTGAGGCAGGAGGATTCTAAGTTCAAGGTCAGCCTATGTAATTTAGCAAGACCCTTTCTCAAAATAAAAAAAAATAGTTAAAAAAAAAAAAGCTGGAATGTAGCTCAGGGGTAGAGTACTTTCCTGGCCTGTGTGAGGCTCTGGGTTCATTTCCTAGTACTGCCATAACAAACAAAAATCAAAACTGTTTGAATGATTGCATTAAATTTTGTTTGATATTGTTAAAAAACAGTTTTCTCCACTCTTGCTACATAAATAACATGTAAAGAAAGCAGGTAAACTTACACTGTCAGGATGACCCCTAAGTGATCCATACAATGTGCAGTAATTTTTTTCTTGGCAGTTAGACATCCTTTCATAGAAAGGAAATCAGGACTAGGGAGTTGTGTCTATTGTTTTCCTTGAACTTGAACAAAGAAACTGTGAAGATTCAGGGTAGAACAAAGGCACCTCAAGTGGAAATTCCATTAACTTCCCTTCATATAAGTATTCCCCCTCTCTGCCTTAGTGATCTTAGTGATTCTAAAACAGAAGTTTGGTTTCAAAATGCATATAAGTTTAAGAAAAACTGCTAGAAAAATATTCAAAATCTTAAAATGACTCATCAGAAATCTATTTATATTCATTCTATATAACTAAATATAAAATAAATGATAATGAATTACTTCTCTCTTCTTAATACTAAGTTGTTTTAGGCTTTAGTGCTCTTTGAAAAATACCTTTCTTTTTTTTTTTTAACTAGTTTTCTACTGAACTCTCCTACCTGCGTTGTCTTTTTCTAAAATTAAACACAACGTTCAAAAGATTTTCATTCATGTCTAGTGAAGAAAACATAGGAGGAGAGAGAAGTCTTTCTTTATTGGAAAGAAAGGGAATTGGCAGGATCTGGCAATGGTAAAATATGCCAGAGAGAAAGGGAGAGAGAGAGAAAGAGAGGGAGAGAGTGGGGAAGGCATAAGAGGTAACAAAATAATAAATTTTGGAAGTAATTCAGATGCCTGCAGGTAGGAAAACTTAAAGGGTCTGAAATCACTGTTAAAAAAAAAACCTTATGAATAATGGATATATAGCTCTGGGCATAATTTGCAAATGGCAGCTGATTACCCTGAAACCTGGAGGTATAGTTGAAATAACAGTGGCCAGTCAAGGAAGAAAGAGCGTAGAGTATTTCTATTGCATTCTTTCATTTTTTTTTTCCTTTTGATTCTGTTCACCCAATGTCACTGGGCTTTAATTCCATGAGCTGAAAATTAAGATTTTGTTCCTGATGATGCTGTGGTGGTCTGGCAGCTTGACTGACATTCAAATATAAGAAAGAGAACTGGCAGAGGTCTGGTTACAGATTGTATGTGTTTCTACATTACAAAAGAAAGGGGAGAACAACAGTAGGGAGGAAAGGAGCCAACAAAGTGTGGAAAATAGCATGGTCATGTGACCAGGGTCATACCACATGCCCCTTCACCTCTGACCTTGCCATTAAATGGGTATCTCTAGTACCAAGAACTTCTCATCATTGTGGCATGCGGGCAAAAAAGGAGGCCTCTCCAGTCTCAACTCTCTTGAGCCTAAAGTAGAGCAGAAGGTCAACTTTAATTAACTACAGTCTCCTCAGAAAGAATATTTAGACACTTCTGTTCTTTTCACCATGACCCCTGCAGCAGACGTTTTTTCTTTTTCTAAGTGATTCTAAAAGAGTAGGCTTTGAAACACAGGTAAACTTGTGAAAAGAATATTTAAGACAGAAGAGGAGACATAGATGGCATTCTTTTCATCTCCTCTGAGTTCTACATTTAGCACATGGTTGGAAAAGAAACCTAAACAGATTTCATTAAAACAAGAAGGAAAAATATATTTCTATTGTGCACTTGTCCCAATCCAGTTACTATTACTCCATGCCTATATCAATTTCTTCCTTTAAAAAGAGTTACAATTTCTAATGTATTCATGCTTGAGTTAGACATACAGTTCTCTTGGTTATCTGTGAAGAAACATTTGGTCTAGGCCGTTATTTCCTAAAGCATCGCCCATCTCATCATTGAATTCTATCAATAAATGTTATGCATAAACAAATAAATAACAATTAAAATGGATACTGTTTTCAAAAATTAAAAAAAAAATATTGGGTCAAGCAAACATTTTAAAATACATTTCCTTAAGTCAGAACTTCTCAGAACATTTAGCGTACTACCCTTCCATGTTAACTTCTAGACAGGACACAATTTGACTAAGAAAACTTTTCTTCCAGGAAAAAACTGTGAGGCCCATGTAATGAGGAAGATACTTTAGCTTACTGTAACATAGACAGGCTTTCTGAAGTGGATGCTATTTCTTAAAGGGTTTTAGAGTAATTGAGCATGGCAGTAGCTGCATTCTGGCTTTAGTAGTTGCCCGCTAAAAGTATATATGTTTCTCCAGTGTAATTACTAAAATAAGTATGAACATGTCTCTTCATTTCTGATAAAAATGGGAAAAAATCACAAGAACATATAATCAAACCAGATAACTCAACAAGAATTTCAGAGTGCTGGGGTTGTGGCTCAGTGGTAGAGCGCTTGCCTAACATGCATGAGGCCCAGTTCAATCCCCATCACCACATTCAAATAAATGAATAAGATAAACAAAATAAAGGTATTGTGTCAATCTACAACTAAAAATATTTTTAAAAAAGAATATCAGAAACAGATGCAGCATTCAACAATAATTGAAGAAGCAAAAAATCAGCTCTATACTGAATTCTCTTCTCTGTGTTTTCAACTGTAGAATGAAAGAAAGGATTGGGTTTGTCCAGATTTCCCAATATGTTTGATTTTGATGTGGGAATAGAGGGTAGGTTGCAAATGGACCAGAGATTGTTAAAAATTCAAAATCCTCAGATTTAACTTAAATTTACTGAATGTCTGAGGGTTGAGGAAAAAATAGAGTCAGATAGACACAGAGATAGGTAGCAATAGGGATGGATACAGAGGTGTTTCAGATCATTCTACTTTTCAGGAAATTTCGGGAAACCTTGGGGAACATGATATCTAAGACTCCTTTGAATTCTCTAATATGCGGTCTGACTGCTTTTTGGTGAACTCTCTAAGGACAATTGGATTTTAAATGGTTTATTTTCTAACTGCATACTTTCCAATAGAAGTGATACCATCAAAATATAGGGAAGAAGAGATAGAGGGGGGGAAATACGTTCCTCACAAATTTGCCACCAATATAATCAATGAGACTTTTATTATTTTATTTTATTACTTTGTTTTATTTTACTTTCCTTCATTTTGTATATTTTTTCTCAGTACAGTTCCATGATTGAATTTGCTGACTAACTCAAGAAATAGTACATAGCTGCTTAACATTGAGCAGGCCTCAGGCTGCTGGGGTTATGTGAAAATACCATGTGCACTCTGCTATTCTCATATCTGACACAAATCCTTGGCCTGGTTCTTATCCTGTGAAGCATGAAAAACTCTCTCCTTCTGCTGGCTGCGGTATCATTTGGCAACCCACCTGTAACCATATGTTTGTCACAACCCCTACGCCAGGAGGGAAAAGAAACAAAGAGACTCTGTATCTCTGTGTTGCCTTTCTCTGTTCTTAGCCCTGACTTTTATCTCAAGACTCATGCTACCTGGGGTGGTGACGTTGAGAGAAGAACTGAACCATCTTGGCAACAGATATCCACATTCTTCTGTGCCTCGGTCGCCATAGCAACCAGGCTATTGCTATGTACTCCAAGCTAAATTATTTTTACCTGTCTCTTCTGACCACTCGTACTTTTACTTCAAGCATCTATTTTCAACCCAGTTTCTTTGGCTGACACAGCTGTGTAAAGGAGAATGTACTTTTTTCTTCACTTCATTTAAAAACATATAAAGAGTGTACAGAAGTCAAACAGGTGTTTTTTAAAAGCAATTACACATAAATGCTTCCTCAAAGCTCTGGCTTTTATTCAGTGGCCCCTCAGGATTTCATATGAATATATTATTACTGCATCATATAGAAAAAATTGGAAATATATGATTTTGAGCACATTAAGATATTTAAGTGCACATTTATTTTAATTTGCAATACATATCAGTACATGCATGCAAGTATCAATATGCATGCAGCATTTAGTGAAAACAGAAAATTAATTTTTTTGCTTTTTTAAAAAAATCCCATCCTTCTTTTTATAAAATATCAAACACCCTTATTTCATATTTGATATGTTTATGGCATACAATATGCTTGTGATTGTCAATTATTACTAAAATGTCCATAACTTTTGCTTATTATTGTTTAGGTTATAAAATGTATGTATTTGATCAAAAACTCCCCAGAAAACATAATCTAGGAACTTAAATCTCAAAGCTTTGCATTTAATCAAAGGCCCTTGGAGGCAAAGACCTTGATTTATATATTTTTGTATCAGCCATAGCACCTAATGCTAACTCACATTTTGTAATCACTCACACATATTGGATCCCTAATTATTCAGATGAATGTGCTTTGTACCTACTTATAGCATCCAGACCTATTGCTTTTCATTTCAATTTGCATGTATAGACAGTTTATAGATCAAGCCCAGAATGTGGGAAAAACATTTCATGGGGATTTCTGTGTTTCTGAGCCAAGTTTCATGGTATTCTACAGATAGAAGCAAGATGATAGATGCAAAACAAACACCATGTAAATTGGTACTGTTCAGAAGTACTTTTGTATTCCTCTGTGCATTTCAGATTCAATTTTGAATTTCGTGATCATTGCTATTTCTGGCAGTTCAAAATGATCTGTACAGTTCTATTGAGGTTTGTATGAAATTTAAATCAGTTCAGATGTAAACTGAAGTTTAGGAAAAAAGTAATTACTGTAGAAGGCTTGTGAATTTTGTTTTCTGTAACTTCAAGAGTGGAGAATCAATAAATTTCTATAAAAGTGCTGCAAATTTGACTTCCGAATTAAATATGATTTTTAAATCCTAACATTTTTATTGAAAAGTATTACCACACATTAAGTCACATTTAGTTTGTAGTTGTGTTTGGAAGGTTGTATAATCCTGTCATTGAAGAAAGTTTAGGATTAAATTTATCTGATTTGAGGGATTAAGGAATGTATTAAGAAACTTTGTATTATTATGACTAAGATGATAAATAATTTTATATATTAGCTAATTAGATGAAATCACTGTTATTTCTCCATTAAAATTTCTCTATTATAAATCAATCTCAATTCCTAAAGAAGTACAAAATAATCAATACTTGTTTTGAAGTCATTGAATCATATTGAAGAAATTATGCATATATTCATGAGGGTCAAATTTCAAAAGAAAACAAAGGGCTATAATCTTCAAACTCTTTTTATGTCAATAATATCAGTATGAGTTTGCTTTTCCTGTAACTAAGTACCAACAAAACCCCAAATCCTACTGTCTTTTCATATTGCATGTACTTGTAACAAGTACAATTGGTGTGCTAACCCTTGAATAGATTTAGGAAATAAATAAGCAGAACAGAATCATAAAGAAGGTTTGCTTTACAGTGTAAGAACCTTACTTCCCCAGTTAGGTGATCTTGGTTTGAATGGTACTTCCACAATTTATTATGTGGGACACAAGTTACTTCTTTTCTCTGATCTCAATTCCTCCTCTATTAAGTGGGGATGATAATAGTGCTGAGTGTCATGCAGATTAAAGCTGATAATTCACTAAGCCACTTAGCATGAATCCTGGCACATAGTAAATACTTAATCAATGTCAGCTACTATTAAATTACCATAATTCTATTTTCATGTAAATAATATACTTGTGTGAATCCTAAATATTGGGGATCTATTTTACTTTATAGTTCTACATAGATTTAATGATTATATGACCTTTCATACATTCAGACATTTCTTCCTGGTGACCTAAGTCTTTTTGTGATTACATTTCAAACTAATTTTCTTGAACACTCTCCGTAGGAAAGTCATAGGAAATTTAAACTTGTAGACCAACAGTAAATCTTTTTTTTTTTTTTTCATCTTCTGTTCCCTCGATTAAAATTAAACTAGACTTTCTCTCATACATTTTATTTTCGGATGATATCTCTATGGCTTTTCATTAAATTCACCAGATAATCTTCATAAGTAATACAGACTAACTTGTAGCACTATTTGGTCATAACTTGACCATTACTAAATTGCAGGGGAATATAAACTACCTTTACTTTCATAATACTGTTGCATTTATTATACTAGCACTTATAAATGCTGTTATTATATACTGTTACATAGTGGTTATCCAAGTAATTTATAATGCCTTGAGTATTAATATTATGTTTTATTTTTTGGTGTCTCTATCACCTACCCAGCACATAATGTGTATTCAGTGTGTTTTTGTGTACATGTGTGTGTGTATGTGATTGATGCTATTAGTCCGATTTTTTATCTTCTTTGTCACAGTGAGCCAGTGTTGATTGTTTTTTGATCCTCAGAGTCTCCCCTCCTCAACTCCATTTTTCTAGGTTGGTTGTCAGTCAATGGGCTACATATTTTTTCCACTTGAACAATGATCACAGGGCCCAAATTGGTCAATCAGGCTTCTCATTCTCTGGGAATGATGAGAATACTAAAAGAGAAAAGGACTTTTTCATTAAATCAAGGAGAATCTGAGAAACTTGCTCTCCTTAGGAGTGGAGTTACTTTAGTACAGAAGAAAGCTTGGCCAAGGGAGGAAAAAATGTTCCCAGTTGTAGAAACAATGAATTGCAGCCTGTCCCCAAGCAGATTTGCCCCTCCACTTCTGAGTTATATGATTCAATACACTGCCCCTCCTCCTTTCCTTTCTATGGGTGGAAGTTCAAGCTGGGTTTCTATTATTTTATTCTGTTAAAGAATGAATAATAAAGTCTCACATGCACTGCCAAAAAAGTTTTAGAATGCATAATAACATGTTAAACTCTTTTGATACTCCTGTGCATATTCAGGGAGAATGATGTGACACAAAACGTGTCAAAGATGAACATGAAAACAAAATGATACATTTCATCCTAAAACTTAGCATAACATTTGGCCTGGAAGTAGCCTTAGGAATAATTAAATCTTAAAAAAGTACAAAAGGTTTTTTTCTTTTTTCTTTTTCTTTTTTCTTTTTAGAATGGGGAAACATAGCCTAGAAGTTTATCTCAACTGAAAACTGCAAATGCACGGTTAAACCTTCGTTTTGTTTTCTGCCACCTTTCTTCCAATTAATTGTTTTGTCTCTATTGCTCACTGGAAATTAGTAGAAATGGCCAGCCAAGCAGAGTGTGGTAGCACACACAAGTAATCCCAGTGACTCAGAAGGCTGAGGCAGGAGGATCATAAATTTAAGGCCAGACTCAGCAATTTAGCAAGGCCCTCATCAACTTAGTGTGAATCCGTCTAAAAATAAAAAATAAGACAAAATAAAAGGACTGGAGATGTGTCTCAGTGGTTAAGTCCCCCTGGGTTCAATCCCCAGTACTAAAAAAAATTTTAAAAAGCCAGTTCCTTGTCTCCCTAAAATGCAGATAACTGCAAATTAGCCTATACACAATCCTCCTCAGCTAGTAATAGTTTATATTTCCTCCAAAAGAGTAGAGAAGGTCAGATGAAGTACAGGACGGTGTATTTCAGAAGTTCAGCCTGTAAGAACAGCCAATGAAAAAGGTCTATAGACACAAAACAGCAGCAAGAACTGGAACCATGCCTAGGGGAATAATTTAGAAGACAGAATTTGCTTTGGAGATTGGGGATTGCAGATTTACTCTTGGTAATTCTATCCAATACCCTCAGTAGTTTATGTCTGAATTTTAAAAAATCCTACTGTGTGTCATGTATTTTACTAGGCACTAGTAATACAAACACTTCATGCCTCATCCTATAGACCCCTGCCTAAGTATGATCCGCTCTAGATTCTTATACCTGATCTTGGAAATTTCAAGTTTCAAAATTCATCTACAAGTTTATATTCCTCCACTACTGCCAAGTTTATAAGATAGGGAAAATTTCCATCCCTGGCACCCTGTCCCATTTACCTGTAGCATAGCATTTCACACTGCATCATAATACCTATGTAATCTACCCAACTGTTTCCCTCTCTTCTTTGAGGCAGAAAATTATTTTTTAACTCTGAATTTTCAACACCTACCATTGTACATATTGGTTCTTAATACAGGCTTATTGAGTGGATAAATTAATGCATGAATGAATGGCTGAATGAATGAATAACAATATGGTCCCTGATATGAAGGAGCTGTAACCCAGGAGGCAACAAAATAATTGAGTAATTCTGATGCAATGTGTAATAGAGATAAAATCCAAACAGTGTGATGGAACACAGGAGCAGAGATTAATTTTTCTTTTCATGTATGCCTTTTTCTCTTGATGTCTGGTCTATTGTTTGTGCACTGAGGGAGTGTTTGAAATTCACATTGAATGATCATGAATAAAAGCTTGACAACTTTTGTAGAAAGTATTACCATACAAATCTATCAAGGGAACAAACTAAATAAGAACATTTGATAAGAAAACATTCCTGATTGACTAAAGCAAATATGTTGAGAATTTCTGGAGGAGAATCTCCCTAAATTTTGTTTCACTAACAAGTTATTTTTAGTGATAGAGGTTAAAGTGATGTTATATGGAGTGAATATGGAAATTCCAAAGATAGTTATAAATAGAAAATTTCAAAAACACTAAAAGAGAAAGAAGCATAGGACAATTCTGTTTTCAATACTTAAATGGAATATCTAGAGGTTATGCCTGCAGAAAAACTTTCTCAATACTTGATCTTTACCTCTTTTCGTGTGGCACATGGAAAATTGAAAGGCTTGTGATTAAGAGCTAAGAGGGCTCTAAAAATTATATAGAATGTTCCTAACTTTTTTTTCAGTTTCTTATTTTACTGTTATCTAGACCCTCACCATTTTTTTTACTAAGATCAGAACCATATAATTATCCTACTTGCCTCTAGAATTTTCTTCCATTAACTGAATTTTCATATTGTAACAAAAAATGATCCTTCATAAACACAATGCAATTCTAATCTTCCAACACCCTTTAAAAGCCTTTGCTTGTATTATCCATCTCCAATTTGAGTTACTGGGAGAGTAGGAGGGGTATACTCCAGAACTTGGGAGAAGTGTGGGCAATTACAGGAAGACTATGGAGCCTTTCAATGGGCCTTCGATCCACTTAGTGGTGAGTAGTGTTAGTCTATTTGGGCTGCTGTAATAAAATACCATCAACAGAGTAGCTAACAAACAACATGAATTTATTTTTCCCAGTTCTGAGGCTGTGGAGTCCAAGATCAAGTCACTGGTAGGTTTGACACCTGGTGAGGGTTTGTTATATTGTTTGTAGATGACCACGTTTTCATTGTGCCTTACATGGCAGTAGGGGCCCAGGCAATTATTTTGCAAAGGTACTAACCCCAATCATGAGGTTCCACCTTCATGACATAAAGCCTCCCAATGATCCCATCTCAGGACACTGTCACACCTAGGATTAGGTTTCAACATATGAATTTTTTTTTTGGGGGGGGCACAATATTTAGTCTATTGTAATAGTTTAAGTTTTTAAAAGATATTTAAACAGATATTATAATATTACAGAGCTAAATATTTAAACTATAGGAATTTTGAAATATGAAGCACAAGACCTTAAAAGAACATCAAGCTTTTGATGAAGGATGTTGAATTTTACCAAGGTAATTATGTAAGAAGATAGTAAAGAATTATCTAGAATGGAAAGTTCCCATTCTCTTCTCTCACTGACCCAGGAAGGTGTTTCTATAACTTTGTTCTTGTTATTTTTTTCTCTATGAAATCCCTTCCTTTGGTCAGCTTCTTCCTTCCTCCCTCCTTCTTTCCCTCCTTCCTTTATTCCTTCCATCTGTAAAATTTGATGAACTCCACTTTGCCAGGTATCCTATTGGCCCCTGAGGATGCAGAGATAAAGGTTACTCTTCAGAGTTGATAAGGAGAGTATGGAGATTCACGCAGTAATAAAATAATAGTGATGAACATTGCTTGTTATGTACTTAGCAACATGAAGAAACATTCCACATAGTATTCTATTTAAGTCCTATATCAACCATGAGAAATAAGTTTTGTCAGTCCTTCAGATTGCCTCAGTGTTACTCTTGTCCCCATGGTACACAATAAGTGACTAAACCAGAATTATAATACATGCCTGTTTGATTCTGATTTATGCTCTCAAACATCACTTACTAGCCAGTTTGATAAATAACTTTATTGATCCAGCATAAATATCCAAGCCTACCTTGTTTTCTCCTCTGAAAAGTCTCTTCTTAAAGCACAGTTACTTCCTCCCAAACCTGTGATCCTATATTCTTTATTACCATGCATTTCATTGTGGCTATATCTATACCTGTTTCCTGTTATACCAGGATGAGAAAGCCCCTAAGAAGGTGCCTTCTCTGATCCACATGAGCATTGCTCCCCTGGCACAGTGGATCTGCTGGGTGTGGCAAAACAGGGGCCTGTGGTGGAGCAACTCATGAGAGCATTGCTGACATCACGTTGGTGTTTTGTTTGTTCTATAAAGAATACAAATGCATTTTTAAAATTAATATGACAACTTCTGTGAATGAAAAGTGTATTTTAATTTCTAGATTTCCAGTGTCTTCTTTAAATTGGAAGATTTGGAAACATTCATTGGTCAAATATTGCTGCCTGGCCACAGTGGGCTGGAGATGAGTGGCATCTCCTTTGCTTTAGAGAGCCCTGTACTCAAGAGTTCTCACCATAACGAGTACTATCTGTGCTACTCTGTCAACTTTACTCATTAAGGCCACATGCAGAGTCCTGACCCTAATATTTCCAATCATTTTTATATCTCTTCTCAAGTCTGTAAAATATTTTTAAGAGAAAAACTATCATGAGTAAGATTCAAAGTTATAGAAATGGTGTAAATACAATTTGCACAATGGTAGTCTTTTTATTCAAAACTACTGTAAATATTTTATCTATAAGTTAAGAAAAGTGAAATTATAAGAGTAGAGCACCTCATTACTACACAAACATGGAAATATGTACTAGGGACATTCTCACAAATGGTACATGTGACTTCTCATTTCCAATAAATATAGATTGCTCACATCTGTTTACAACTGCTTCATTGCCTTTCATAGCTACTTCAGCTTACACATAAGGTTAGGTGCAGACAGCACTGTAACATATGTAGTGATCAAAATAACAGGAACAATTTATTAGTTCAAACTCCTCAATACCTGGGATGGAGATTGGGGTCAAATTTGTCTGTATATTGTGGACAGTTTATACAAAGACTCACTAAACAAATACAATAAGTAACTTGTTTGAATAAAAATCGCTTACTCGACAAATTTTAGAGTCATGAATTCCTAACAATGTAAGTGCATTGTAAGCAAAAGCTAGGCGCTGCTTAGGTTGGTATTTTGATATAGTAAGTACAAATCATATTTATATCTATTCTTTGAAGTAAGACCTCATCTAGATATTACATTGTACTCTAGCTCAAGTGGCAGTATTTATTAGAAAACAGTAAAACATTGTTCCTGTACAAAAGTATTGTTTCACTCTGACTTTTCATCATCTCAGACAGCTATTTCCCTAAGTTAAGTGACTTACAGTTGACTTTATCTGGTACAGTTGATCTAAAAAAGAGGCCATATCTAAGAGTGAATCCCAATTAGTCCTCTAAAGCGTCAAGAGACACATCCATTGTATTTTTAAAAATGCTTTAATAACATGAGAATTGGCAGCAAAACAATAAATGTCTAAACATGATGAATAGCAGGCTAACAACCTCTACAACACAGAAACAATACCAGTTACCCAGTTCTGCTTGATCTAGTAATACATAAAAATCACGGTATACAGCTTCATTTATCTGTTACATTAAAGGGTCACCTCAAGACAAATAGGAGTATATATAAATGTCTTACCTTTGTTGATAATCATTCAAAAGAAAAAGAATATGTTTATGGTGCCAAAAATAACCTCAAAAATAGTTGAAATTGATAGTAAAATCGCATCCTACCTGGGTAACTTTCTCTGTCACATTGTGTGTTCGATCTTTAACCTTGGGTGCAATAATAGTTTTATCTGAAGAAGGAGGGGATGTATTCTTTTTTTCAGTTTTGACATCTGAAAAATTCAGAGTAAGCTGTGGAATCTTGTTAATGGTGCTGTATTTGTTGAGGTTTGAATCCGACGTGGATCCCAGGAGGCTTGACTTGATATGATTAAAAGGCCCTAAAAAATTGGAAAGCATTTTTTAAAAAATAATATTAGAAGGAAGAAAAAAAAAAAAGAAATGGTCCTAAATGCCCTGTTAATGACCCATGACCAAAGTGACCCTGATTCAATTGTGACTAAGTATAGTCAGTTGATATCTGAAATCAGGGCTTAGGGTCACCTTCTGTACAGGGGGCAACATGTGAATAAGGGAAGCTAAGACAGGGTCCTAGATATGCATCCAGACAGCAAAAGGCAGCTTGAGCTGTTAACTGGATTCTTTCATTAAGATCTGTAATAAGAGCAAAAACTCTACTCCCTGTGACTGGCCAAATTATACCTTCAATGTTTCTAATAAATTTTGTTTTATAGTCTGGGGATTGATTACTCAAGCATGAGTGTGCCTATGGTTAAAATCATGTTGGCCTTGAAATTTATTAATGAGTTTTTTATCTTACACTAATTTGGGTTACTCCATTCTCTGTGTCACTGAGAAGGGACAAGCCAACTGGGTTTTGCATATGCTTCTGCTACTTTTTGAAATGATCCACGAAGTCTAGAAGAGTTAAACCCAGATGAAGCTGAGAAGTTCCCTTTGTGTGTGTGTGTGTGTGTGTGTGTGTGTGTGTGTGTGTGAGAGAGAGAGAGAGAGAGAGAGAGAGAGAGAGAGAGAGAGAGAATATGAGATCTGTGTATGTGAGTATGTGTACTCGATTGAAAACCTCAGATTCCTGGGTGAGACTATTAGGTCTTTCTTTTCTTTTCATTTTTTCTTTCATTTAGACTTAAGACTGAATGCTTTCTAAGAAAAAAGAAAAGCAACTATAAAAACCATACAGGAAGAGTGCTCTGGCAAATATAATTTACAATAGAAGTGACAATAACTATGTAACAGAATATATGTGGGTAGTTCCTGGTTACTTCTCATATTCTTGACAATGTGCCAAGATTCCTGATTCCCTTATTGAAGATGAATAGATTGACCAGCTACATCTTTTGAGATAAATCTATTGTCTGTTGCTTATGAAGAATCAGGAAATGCTCCAAAGAGTTTCTTGTGCGATGGGTATTACTAATACCATTATCTAGCTCTTAAAATTTTTATCAGGAAGAATTTTATAAAAATCCTGAGACCATTAGTGTTAGACAGTATCTTTCTGCATCAGAGAGTGGTTAAAACATACAAATGGCATGGATGATTTTCCTAGTGGATGTGTTTTGCTTCATGTTATCATTTCTCCTGTTCAGAATTAAATATACACATTTCAGGAATTAAAACATATTTTAAACATCAACGAAGAAACACTTTAAAATCAGATATATTGACTTAATATTTTTAATTCCAATAATCAATCAACTCATGTCAAATATAATGTTAAGAATACCAATTAGTATATTCATGTTACTGTGGGGAAAAAAAACACTATATTTCTTTATAAAAGTTTATGATTACTTATTATTATGAAAGTTTGAGGTAAATTTTAAAAATGTTCCAGTATTTAACAAATATTGTATTTCTTGAGCTGCAGTGTGATTCACTTTCTCTGTTTCCCATGAAATTATTCAAGTCCATTAGTTAAAAAGTGTCATTGAGCTCTTTGGGTATTTATTGCCTCAATTTTGCTGATTTGTATGCAGATACTCTTGCTCCTATTTATAGCATAGGATAGCAATGTATCACAAAGTGGCACCAACTTGGTTCATTTTTAGATAGGTCTCTTCAGGTCCTTGTAGTAGTCTCTACCTCACCCACTCATATTTTACTGTAATATATTCCAGATAGTGTTTTCCTGTTGGGAGGATTTTATTTCTACATTTTAGACACATATCTTAACATTCAAAATGTGAAAAATAAACCAGAACTTCAAACTTCTTAAACATTTCCCTTTTCTTAACTCTAATGCTATATTTTCCCTCCTTATAAAGTAACTTCACTATGCACAGGGATACAGACAAGGGACTAGAGATGGTGAGCTCAAGGATATAGCTAAATTTTGTTAAAATCCTTTAAATCCATCTTTCAATTCTTTTTTCTACCAAGTTCTTATTTATGTTGTATATCTGTAGCAAATTGTCTTCAGAGCTCTTCTGAGTAAAGCAGAGACCATCTATGATGATAATAAACGGAAAGACACCATTGGTGTACTTTGATTGTCCTGTGGTCAGTTGTAATAAAGTCTAAATTGATTACACTCATAATCAAATGGTCTCAACTATAGCAGTACTTCACCCAAGGGGGCATTTGTTAGGGTATTTTTTGATTGTCACAATGATGGAAGAACTTAAATATCACAGTTCTTTCACCTTGAAAAAAATTGCCTCGCATGTTTGAGGACATCTGTGTTGATTAAAATCTGTTTATAATGAACTGAGCCTTGAACCAGTTTAATCAAAATAGAACAATTTACTTTTTACATGGCCTTTCTAAACATTAAAATTTTCAGAGCTATAACTAACGGGAAGAGAAAATATTATACATCATTTTGTTAACAACTTTATTAAAAGTTGTTGGCTATTTTGGAAAGTTATTTTAGTGATGCATTGCGTGTGCCATTTGGGTGATGAAAATTTCTGAGTTCAGGTTACAGTCTGTGTTTGTACTTGATACATAAAAACATGTAAACTAAGAGATTTGAGTCTCCTTTTGTCAGTGTTGGGTTCAAGTATTATATTTGCAGATAATTATAGAAATCATACTAAAACCATAAATAAAATTTCTTTCAAAATATTCTTCATTATTTTTTTTCTCTGTACTTGTGAAATGATGTGTGATTTTTTTTTTTTTTTGGCTAAAAAAATAAACACTTTGAGATTATTTACTTGTCCTGGAGTTACATGTTAGTTTTCAATCTCATTTTAATAATTCCCTGAAGATCTGACACAACTACTCTAGTAGTTTCTTTTTCCAGTTCATCTTCTATTTCTCATTACTAATAAAGAATATAATTTGCAAATTTTTAAAATATGAAGATAAATATATGCCCTAACACCTCGTGTTATTTCTTTCTTTTGTGCAATTTTTTGTTATTGCATTTTTTTCGCACACAGAATCATTTTGACTTTGTGCTTAAAAGTAAGGACCATCTCACTTGTGGGAACACCATACTTCATAATTTCTCCCATTTGTCTTGGCATATTATTATTATTTCCATTACTACCCACTTACAAAATTTACATGTACATTTAACCTATTATCACTTACTCTAATAAGAGTTTTTAATTTGCTATCCAACCATTTTCCTGCTCTATCATTTTATCCAGCAATTAAGTGGAATGTTTTTTCACATACTTAGTGTTTTTAAAAACATTTTAATGTCTATGATTATTGTATTATTATCTCTAGCATGGTTATATTTGAACCCTAGCATATTGAAATAGATCAGATATCATTTGAGTATAAACTGCCTTTCTATTATATTACAGTTATGGAAACATGTTGATCTTTCAGAAATGGTTAAATTTTCTCTGAATTTCATTTTAGAACAGTAAAATAAACAAAACATTTGAGGATAACAAAACATTTGGTGAATCAATGAGACATCAATTCTGATACAGTTGAGAAACTCTGATATAAGGTCGTACTCAGAATTTATAACTCTATTGCAATCACTATTTTAGCTTATTAACTGGTTGAAAATGTTCTAAACGGTTATTCTGTTTTTCTTTAAGCTTTTGGACTTAATCTAAATTTTATTTTAAATTGATAATATAAGGAATTCAGCCTATACTTTGAATAAAATATGCATGCTACTTAGATAAGACATTTGCAATTTATTTCATCCTAAATAACAAAAAAGCATTTTGTTTCATTCTATGTCTTTGAATCAGATGCTTAAATGTAGAAGTATTTTAGAGTCTGCAAGATGAATAGCATTGGCTTCCATTCTCGTAAACTCTATCTAAAATCCAACGAAAAAACATTTCCAACACTTAAGGTAGGAATTAGCAATATCTTTATTTCACCAGTCTATATCTAAGCTGATAGAAAAATAGTCCAAAAGGGCATGAGAATCAAGGACTAGAAATCAGAATACAAGTTTCCTACCTCCTAGGTCTACATTCAGAGAGGCCACGGTTGAGGATTTAAAGGTGAAAAGCAGCCTCACTGAGTGAACAGATGGGATTTAGGATGCTAATGAAAGAAAGGAGAATAGCCTGAAAAACAAAGTCAATGAATTAAAGAAAACAAATGGCCAGAAATAGAGGGGAATCATAGATTCAATCTAAAGGAATATGAAATTCAGAAGTGTACAGGAGAAGTTCATGTTCTGTATGGGCCATCTGCAAAATGCATGGCCAGATTTACCTTTTCAGTATATTAGGATAAAGTGGAAAATCATGACCAAGTAGTGGGTCAAGTTTTAATAAGTTACAAATGTTTGATTAAAAATAAGTAGGACAGTGTTCAGCAGCAAAGAAATACCTATACCCTAAGATCAAGCTAGAGGCTAAAGCAATAGCTGAGAAGATTTTTAGATTGAAAATATATCAAATTTACCTGATGAGGCTATTTAAATTTATCATGAATTATGAAATACTGAAGGAGAATATATTATTTTTTAGATAATACTAGAAAAATAAGTAAGGATATAGTTTTATAGACATATTTTAGATATAAATTACATATCTGACATATATTATATATTATGTTATTTAAAATTTTATATATATATGTATATATACATATATATATATATATATATATATATATATATATATATATATATAATATTGTCCTTGAGCATCAAATAGAACAAGAGAGAAGAAAAATAAAAAGATTAATATTATTTTAAAATTTATTTTTGAAAAGGGATCTTGCTATGTTGCCTGGTCTTATATTCCTAAGTGTAGCTGAAACTTTAGGTATGCATCACCATGCCCAGCTTAAACTTGTTTTTAAATCAACAAGTCTTTGTACAATATTTCTCAGGACATTGAGTTTGTTTCGCTAAAGATTAACAAAACTCAGATTGCGAAGTGTCTTAACATTAAAGAAAGTGCAAACACAGCATTTCGTAATTAAGCATTATAGAGGAACATTGCTGATAGGCATAAGGCAACAAGTTTAAAATTTAGATAAATATGAAATAATCATTGGATATTTAAAATTTCTGTTCAATTGCCTGACATAATTTACAAAAGAAAACTGTCATCACCAAAAATCAGTTATCAAATCCTTAGAAGGTCCCAAGATTCTGGGTAATGGCAAATGTAGCTTCTGAGAAACAAGCTGCATTCTATTAATATCTTTCTTTTATGAGTCTGATGGGTTTCATGGCTAGAATGGAGATAAAAGTAACAACAAATCTTGGGAGTAGATTTGTTTCTATCTTGACAGATTCATAGACAAGTTTGAAACTGAAAATACTAATGTTAGAAAAATGCAGGGTTACTTGAGCTAATAAGGAGGTAGAGGAAATGGATAAAATTTTATCAGTGACATTGTTTAAGTTCAGTAAGTGGAATAACTTTTTTAATAGATGATTTGGAAAACAGAACAGATATAGAAACCACTCAGTTTGAGGTGAAATAAGTTTATGAGTGTTGAGGTAAAATTTGACACCCTTCACATATTAGAAAAATAGTTAAAAATATGACATGTGTGTATACATACACGGGTTATACAATTTATTTGAAATAGCTTTTCTACTTTGTGATAATGGATTATACTATCTAAAAAGAACTCTGGAGTGTATTTTTAAGAAGTCAGAGTGCTAAGGGAATTTATTAAAGGAAACAGATCCTAAGAAAGAAGGTTAAATGGAAATTATTTAGTTTTAGAAGAAAAGAGTGAAAACCAATTTTCTATCTTTATAGTGTGGTATTATTTTGACTACTAGTAGTTAGAGAATATCTCTGTTCACTGGGGATAGATTAAGGGAAAGAAAGTACACTTGAAGGAAGGAGAATTTAGTCTATCTCTTTGTGCAGTAGTAACTAAAGCAGACTTCTCCAGAAAGTTAAAGAATGGCTTCCTCTGGAGATAAAGACACCCATACCACTTGTGCAGAGTAATTTATTCATCTAAAGGGAATAAACCAAAAAAACTTAAAGATCTTCCAAATGCATTTCTAAAATATTTATTTTATCTTGTAAAGAAACAATTTTTGATTGAATTAGGTATTAAAATCATTAATTGTCACTGTGCATTTTGTACACAAAACAGTATAGAACTGTGTGTCTTTTATTTTTTAATATTTTATTTAAATCCAGCTTAGAAGTAAAGCCATTTTTTTAAAAAAAATGTACTTAGTATATTATCATGAATGTAATTAATATATTAATTGTTCTTGAAAACCTTAAAAGACAAACATACCTAAACTTAATTTAATAGTTTTCTAAATGAGTAGCATGAATAAAACCATGAAAACTATGAAGTGTATATTGACATTAAACCTTTATTAAACTTTCTCCAATTACAGTGTTTAAATTTAAAAATATGAGCATGTTAAAGCTTTCTACAAAGTTTTACTGATTCTTAATCCCAGATTGACTTTGGCTATTCTATTACATGCTTTATGTTGTACAATTGCTGTGTCATCTGAAATCTATATTAAGAAATAAAAAGAACATATTTATTTAGATGATTGTTTATAAAAGAGAGAAATGTTTGAGGATAAATGGTTGATTAAATGGATAGGGTGTGTAGCTCCCTGGGCAAGTGGCAGAGCACTTGCCCAGTATGGCAAGGCTTTCGATTCCATCCCCCACACGGCAAAAAATTTTTGAAAAATTAAAAAATAAAAAGAGTTGATCAAATGTATTAGTAAATAAAACTAAAATAAGGTGACTGCAGTTTGACAATTAGGTTAAACATCAGTTTGAAAGATATGCTTCCCTAATTTTCTATAATAGGTTCAATTCCCACTATATTTTTAAATATCACTAGAAAATTACAGTTACTAATTTATTGCTAATCCTTAAATATTAAATCATACTTCACATGAACAAGTTGATGAGAGCGCTCTATATCCTGTTACATTCTGAATCATGTCAACCAAACCTACCACCTATAGTTGACACTAATTGGCTCCCTTTTAGAAATCCCAGTGGACAGGCCAAGGACAGAATAATCATGTAGATGAAATCCCATCCCACTATTAGAGCTCATCTGCATAGACACTTGTTGAAATGCTTATAAAGTTTGAAGGTAGGGGGAAAGTTTATCATAATTTTCCTTACTTTCAAATTGTCCTGATCTGCTAACCAGAAAACATCTTTGATCTCTAGTGCTATTAATTCATAATCATCACCAACTATGAATTTATTAGCAAAACCATTGAGAAATCAATATGCAAAACTGCACAGTGGTCAGAGTATCAGTGACATACAGAAGAAGCCAAAACAGGGAATTCCAGGTTATGAGGGTTACTGGTGGAGACGTTTTCATGCAACACACATGCACAAAATGAGTCACTGTCACCATTTGCACACCCACAGCAGCATGCATGGCCTAGGTAAAAAGACTAAAGCCAAAAGAGTTTTCAATTTGATGAGAATATCACGAATTATCATGTTTTTTTGGTTCTTGTATCTATTGCAACATTGGAAAAAACAGAAGAGAATTTCAAATTTTAGCCAAATTCAAAATTATCCAGAGTGTTGTCCAATTAGACATAACTGAATGGTGGCTGTAGGTCATGCTAGTGATTTCAGACTAATATAGTACACAATTAAAATGATTAAAATATAATGTAGAAAAATAGAAAATGATTTTCATGCATGTACAGTATACTACTACAGGAAGCTTAAAACCATACCCCCTGCCATCCAGGAACGTGAAACTAGTTTTAAGGAAACAAAAGAGGAACAAGTGAAGTGATGCTGTCATATAGCACTTTGTTCATTTTATTTAATCTTGTACTAATTTTTTTCCCCTGAAATAGGCTATGTGCTTCTTTTATACTAGAATATATTTAGCTTGGTATTTGTTTATTTCCGAATGATTTAAATATTTATGAAGTGTTCATTGTCAACCTAGGGTTATACTTTTTGCAGAAAAAAAGGCATTCATAATCACTTTGATGACACAGCTGAAAAAAGTAACAATGTCTCCAGCAAATCAAGCCATGATGTCTCCACCAGGCACCTGGGCTAGCTAAGGGCAGCATGAAGATGTGGCACTGAACAGGGCATACAGCAGGCAAGTTGACATGCCGAATAAAAGGGCCATTTAAGCATCAGATGGTGAGACTTGGGTGTGTACGTTACCTTTGACATTGCGACCATTGTCTGTTTTAAGCATATAAGGACACAAAAAAGAGAGAGATATAAAAAAAACGACTAAAATTATGTTATACACACTGGATAACCTTTGTAAAAACGGTCAGTGAAAACAGGAGGTAAAGATTGAAAATGTAGCATTAATTGAAATTAACATTGCCTATTATCCAACCATATACCAAAACTATTTGCCATAACAGACAGTCTGCTGAAATACATGAAATATTTATCTGAATTTAAATGGATTCCAAGGTATGTATTTTATAATTATGACAGTTTGGGGAAGATACCCGAAGTTACCTGAAGTTGTGATAACTGTCAATGTTGTCAAAAGCCAATTTGGTTATTTCTTTGACCATTACTTACAATATATTCAGAGAAGGATTACACAATATTGTGCACGTTAACTAATTTTTTTCTATACTTAACCCAGTATGTTGATAAGAAAAAATGTTTCTAATACAACAGTTTATTTTAATAAATTATTAACTACCTACTCCCCAATGTTCTCTAATGTTTGCTTTAACATAGCAAAAACAATTAAAGAGTCATTCTTATGTAAAATTAATGGGAAAAAATTCAGTAAAAGATTTGTCTGGATAAAGGGAATGATTTTTATCTGTATTGTCACACTGCAGTGTGGTATCTAGAATATTTAGAAAATTTGTGTAAAGTGGGCTGAGTTAAAATCTTAGGAGCATTTTTAGATGTATTTTCAAATTGGAAAGTTAAATGTTACATATTCTCTGTTTACAAAACATGTATCAAGAGTTTTCAAACACTAAAGTTAAAAAACAATGAAGTATTTTCAAACCATTCAAATATATCCAAGATTTTAAACATCTGTTTAACATTTGGTTGACATCCATACTATCACTGTGCACATATAAAAACTTTCCTTTTTTCATTTTTGTTTTTGGTACTGGATAGAACTCAGGGTCCTTTATAGCCAAGCTACATCCTCAGATCTTTTAATTTTAAAATTTTAAGATGGGGTCTCACTAAAGTTGCTGAAATTGATCTTAAATTTGTGATCCTCCTCCCTCAGCCTCCAGAGTTGCTGGGATTACAGATGTGGGTCATCTTGCCTGGCCAACTGTGCACATTTAAAATGTTGAGATATATAATAATTGTATCAAATCTTACATTTAAAGTAATTCCCATAGTGTGGCATACTGAATTGCTGGAGTAGATATTGCCTTTTACAGAGATATACAAATAGAATGTTGCCATTGAGGACTACTATGTTCCTTCTTTGAGGGAGTCATGAAAAGTAAATAGGGAGGTTGTAAGAAATATTGATTACACAGAAATAATTTCTCCATGAGAAGATGCGTGATAAAAAATGAGTAAATAATAACTGCCTTCATGTAATTAAAATTTATGTTTGTATTCACCAAACCTAGAAATTACAGATAAAAACTTCAAATTTCAAGAAAGCAAATAAAATTTAGATTATATTGTTAATGCAGCTTTGGCATTCCAAAACAAAGTGAGATGTTTCTGGACTTTCACTGAGATCCGCTTGCTATTTCTCCATGGTAATGTAAGTGCAGAGATTAGAGTAGTTAGAGCCTTTTCTAACAGTTCAACAGACTAATTTCATGTATGTTGAATCTAATTATAAACAAATTGAAACTTATGTTTTGTATATGTATTTTTACAATTTTGTTTTTCTGGTAGTACATTTTTATTAAATTTATAAATGTATTACTCTGTGATTTATTAGAAAAAACATATTTTGGTCCTTCACCATGGATGGTTTGAGAGACACAGTTTGAAGGTATTGGATAAATAAGAGGATTATGGAAAATATTATGCACTGTTATATTTCAAAGTATTTAAAGTTTCATAAAATTAGCCTATAGAGGGTGGGATTTTTCTGTATGAATGAGACAATAACTGCATTCAAAGTCTGGTTTATGTTGGATTTAATCTGCTAACCAATTTGATGGATTCATAAACTAAAATCAGTTTTAAAGATTTTCCACCTACCCTTTTCAATGTCTCAGTTTCAAAAATATAAAAAGATGTAGATGTAGGAAATGTAATTTCTTCTATGCCCACCAGTGATTTTGTAGCTAAAATTGCTCTAAAGCTGAAGTACAAAATACCCTCTAAATTTATCGATCTATAGTCACACGTTGACTATAGCATCTGGAAGAAAGTGATACATTTTCTGAAAATAGCCTAACTTGGATGGGGGGAGGAAAATTAAGAATGATCATAATATTAAGTGTCCATTCATAGTACCTGTACTGAGCAAAGCAAAAATATTAAGTCATCCTTTCCTGTAATTGTGCCAGCAACTATGTTCTAAAAGGTGACCACATAAACTGAAAACAATAAAATTAAGTTATGAAATACCACCTAAGCTACAGAGAGCCATTGTCAAAGTCTGTAGGATGATTATGTAATATATCAGTTTAATTTTCAAACTTTTTGTTTTGGAGTTTTTTTTTGAATGGTTCATCCTATAATTTGGATACTTTCCTGAGAATTTCTGGATGATCAGTCTCTTAAAATGTATGATTGCTAAAAATGATCAAACTAGCTGGAATAATTAAAAGATTTATTGGTGGTTTGAATTATCATATGGAACTTATGGTTGTTATTCAGTCCCAAGGTCTCTTGTTCAAGGATCAAATTATAGAGGTTTCGTTCTGTTACGAAATGTTGAGCCCAACATCACCAGAAGGTGTAGTTCCTTACATGATTACCCAGGTTGGGAGTTGTCTTTGATTTTATTTTCCTTTTGACCTTCTTTGTACAAGAGATTAAAAAGGGTGTACTAATTGCTCTTCTGAAGTATGTATTTTTTCAAATCTGTCTCATAGCAAACTGCTATTTCTGTTTCTGAGATATTGATTTATCTCTTTGAATTCTTTCCTGACAACTCATTTTCTTTCAACTTTTCTGCCTTTTGTACTTCACTGTGCCCTTTAGATAAAGATCCACCACATGATTCAATCCCAAGACTCTGGTTTAAATTTAGAGTTTTGGCAAGCAAATAATGCATTATTTCCTGATGGGTGAGATTTTCAAACATAATTCATGAGCATGGGCCTCTCAATATCAAACACACACTTTTTGAACACCTGTCAAGAAGTAGACCATTGTGTGGATACTAGGACTGCAGAGCTAAATACCCTAAGCGCCTGGGCATGGGCAGCTCATAGCGACACAATTATTTCTTTGAATGTCTACCAACAATGACAGGTATATAATACATAAGAAATAAAGAATGTAATAAATGTTATAATATATGTAAATATTGCTCTGAACACTCAGCTGTTAAGTCATTAAATGCTTCTGGTTTGGGAAGGGGAAGTAGATGCTGGCAGCTGAGCAGGAGTGTGAGGTGTAAAGAGGGTAATAACATTTCAAGCAGAGGAAAGTAAGGGGGAAAAATTTGTTATGTGTTTTGGGAACTGGCAAGTGACCTTGGCACTGGCTTAGAATAGATTAGACAGTAGGTGAGGCAGTTTGCTGAGGATAAAATCGAGGCTTGAACAGGTAACTGTGACCATTTTGTGAAGTGCCTAGTCCTACGTTCTAAGGAACCTCAGGATCAGATTTCAGCTCCACTGAGACAAAGGGCAAACAGCATGGTGATGAGGGCAATGAAGGAATGAGAATCAGAAGAAGGGCAGTAGCCTCTCCAGAAAAACAGCTCTGTGAGTCAGAAAAATGGGACTGAAGCATTCAGGACTCTCAGACTCCTGGGGAGAGTTCAGTAACTCCCTCAGGGAGCAGAAGAGAGGGAGGGAAAACACTGCATGGATTTGACTGTTGACTCTTGAGACAGGCGATCCTGGGTTTGAAGCCAGGCTCTGACACTGACTAACTCTGTAATCTTGGGCTAGCTATCTATTAAGACATCCAAGCCTAGTTTTCTCATCTATAGAATGAGGCTTAAAACTACTTCTTAATTTATAAGGTTAGAATTAAATGAGAGTCAATGTTTGTCTGCACTTATATTGTCTCAGGCATAGAAAGCACTCAAAACACAATGTGACCTATGATCGTACTAACCATGGCTTGTTTCTGTGGCGCTTTTCAAGCAGCCTTGTGTTCACCTGTGGGTCATATAAGAATGTGAACACAGAGAGGCCAGGGAGGAAATCATGAATTCTGATTTTGCTTTTCAAGTTCATTGGTGGGTGGGTTTTGTCCCCTACCTTTTCTCCTGTCTCCTACTTGTACTGTATCTCTGTCAATGTTTCACATTTTCATAGCCCTCCCTTTGGAAAGAGTAGGCCAGCAACACGGCACACTTCTCTTCCTTCCCAGGGCATGACCATTGGCTGCATGTGGCAAAATTAATTATGCTTGAGCTGATAGTGTTCATCATCTAAGTACGCTTTACAATTAACATTAATTAATTAACACTCCATGAAGTAGGCAGATAATGGTTATCATACTATTTCAGAAACATTGATGAAGAAGTCAGAAGAAACCGAATTATTCACTAGAGTTCAAAAAAGACATGAAAAACAATGCTGAATAGTAGACCCACATGTTTAGTAGCCTTTAATCACATTTTTTTCTTCCAAGGCAGAGGTTTAATGTTGAAATAAAAATTAATTAGGAAATAATCTTTCTTTACTCATTAACATAATTCCATGTGTAAAAAAATTTGACATACCTTCACTGGCATGTCGGTCTCTAAATATGTTCTTGGGGTGGACACTGAATCCTTCTATGTCATGTACTGAAGATGCCCTCCGTATGCTACAGAGGCTTTCTCTTGATCTGGAGTGGGTCAGTTGGGAACTCGACTGCAGCATGTCAGGGTAGAGTCTGTCCCATTGCCTTTTGGGAGAGGAATGGTCAAGAGGTCCAGATATATTCACCAAGGGAGAACATTTGCTGGGCTGTATCAAAGCTTTTGTATCATCTGCTTCAGAGGGGCTGCAGCTTTCTTTTGTAGGAGACTTAAAGTGCTTCATGGCTACTGAATCATCACTGTGTTTAGATGAGTCAATCACTACCACATCAGGATCTTCTTGTGGTAAGGATTGCTTTCTGTAAGTGAGAACTCTCAGAGCAGGGAACTTGAACCCAAAAAGTTTCCCTACAAAGGGAGACAGGAAAGAGCACTGTTGTAAGAAAACGAATATAGCTTTAAACAAAAACAAACACTGTCAATTCATATTTAAACACTAAGTAAAAAAAATATTAATATTTAATTAGGGTCAGCTACAGTTGGAATAAGGGATATTATGAGAAAACTTCTCTGAAAATAATATGAATTATCTTACAAGTAGTAAGAAAACAGAAAAATGTGTTCATTATGTTTCTTAGATAAAATAAACTCCAGTGTTAGGAAAGTATTATTTAGATAACAGGAGACTTTTTCAGCTTTAATAAATTAAAAGTATGTTGTTATGGTTTAAATATAAAGTATCCCCCAAAAGCTCATGTGTGAGACAATGCAAGAAGGTTTAGTGTGAAATGATTTGGTTATAACAGCCTTAACCCAATCAGTGAATTAATCCAGTGTTAGGGATTAGCTGGGTGGGAACTGTAGGCAGTTAGGGTATATATGGAAGAGGTAACCCTGGGGCTGGTGGGGGACAGGGGGTGTCTGCCTTTTGTGTTTATATTTTGTCTCTGGTAAGCAGAGCTCTATCTCTGCATTTTGATGCCGTGGTACCAGCTGCTTTCCTCGACCACACACTTCTGCCATGATATTGTGCCTTATCTCAGGCCCACAGGGATGGAGTCAGCCCTCTATGGACTGAGCCCTCTGAAACTGTGAGATGAGTATTGTGATGTGTTTGGGGGTTATCGAATGGGAGCTGTAGAGAAGGAAAGGTGAAGGAGTTAGGAGTCAATCTGATATGTCTTGAAGGTTTATGTTGAATAATATTTTAGGTTTATTTGAGTGGTAAAGGGGTCATCTATGTTACAGAGTTTCCTCATTCCATCTTGAATTCTGGAAAGTCTTTTGGTTTCCAAAAGAGATGTATGTTCTGAGATAATAAGAATTTTTTTTTTCTGCTTTCTTTTCTTTTTCCACTGGTCATCCTAAAATTTAAGAGTATGGCATGAAATGTCAAACATATCTAAGAATGGAATATAGAGAAGGGCAACAAAATACCAATATTAAAGGATGGATATCAAAAATTTTAAATTAGTTCATAAATATATAACAATAAAGTATTCAACAATGAAATGTAATTTTAATAAAGACATAGTAAAGTACACAAATTTAAACAAGAGGATATAATCTTTTCCACCCTTTGGCTTGGCAGTAAATGAAAAAAAAAATGAGCATAACATCTAGTGATGGCAAAGATTACTGGTTGATCATTCTGATTCTTTGTTGGTGGGATTGCAAATTTCTTTACACTCTGGAAGAGTCATATGACAATAATTAAGGTGAAAAAAATACATGCTTTTCATGTCAGTAACTCATATATAGCATATTATAAAGGCATAAAAAATAGAAACAATCTGAAGTCCATTATGAAAATATGTAAATAAGTCATGGAATTTTTTATGCTTAGGAATCTTATGACATTATTAAAAAATTATATATTACATATATACACACTATATATACACATTATATATATGTATGTATATATATATATATATATTAACACACATATGTATGTATATATATATATGTATATATATACATGTTTTGATTGAAAGGTTGTTCAAATATAGTGTTAAAAAGAAAGTTTTGAATCAGTGTGTTTATGATATTATTATTCATAAACATAAATACAGTAAAAACCTATGATTGCTCATATAAGTTGCATGGCAGCAGAGAAAGATGTGGAAGAAACCACTCCAAACTTTTACTGCTAATTAGCTCAGTGGATGGATTTGAAAGTAGGTTATAATGTTTGCATTCTCTTTATATATCTCTACTGTTCATTACAACAATCAAGCATTCTCTTATAAATTAAAAAAAAAATAAAGCAATAAAACTTCCACCCCTGAAAGAAAACAGAAGTTAAAAGAAAGCATCCAAAGAATAATTTGTAATTCAAATCTTCTCTAAGTATTATTTGTAAAAAAAAATGACAATAAGTAAAATCTGTAGTTTTAGGGAAAGTATTCTGGGTCCACATCACCCTATGGATTTATAATTATATGTTGTTTTTCTGATTATTCATCTTATATTTTTAGACTACAGGATTTCTATCTTTTCATATTCTTAAAACATCATAGTATCATTCTTTAATAATTTACTATGGACTTTTAAGTGCATTGCAGATGGCTCTAAGACATGGAAAAACACTTACGAAAACTCATGAAACTTTCTACATTTTGAGTATATTAATTTCAGTGCATGGTCTTACCTACACATATATTTTCAGTTCTCTTTAATTGAATGACTCACAAATTTGTATCTCTAGTCTGGTCTGATCTATGAGTTTCTAATTTGCATATCTAATGGTGTCACCAACATTTCTACTTAGAAATCATAAAAACATCTCAAAATCTTATAGCAAATTCTGATCTTGTAATCTATCCCTCCAAGCCTAGCCTTTTTTCAGTGAATGGCATTACATCCATCCAGATGGATCAGACTGAGACTTGAGGATCATTATAGAAATGGTTCTATCTCATACCCATAACTTACATCCAATTGTATCAATCAATCCCCTAATTGTGTTCATTGTTCATCTTCTGAATATCTTCTGAATGTTTCCATTTTTCTTACTTCTACTACTATTCCTTGGCTCTAAGCTACTATAATGATTCACCAGATTTCTTGTAATAGGGTGCTAATCCCTTTTAATATGTTCATATTTACCTTATTATCCATTCTTAAAATAATATTTTATGCCTTTTAAAAACTTCACAGCTGATCATGTACACTATTACCTAATCCTCACTTCTGTCCCAATGTCTTGCTTTGGAAATGAAGACAAAATTCCTCCACCCTGAAGCTTTAGCTATCCTCCTTACTATCTGGAATCCATCCATGAGGACTTTTTAATTCCTCTGGAGGCCTGTGTGTCTATCAGACTCCAGGTTTCCTTCTTTTTTGGTATTTTGCCCCACAGTTATTTCCTTAAGGAAGTCTTTCCCTTTTTTCTGAACCATATTAACACCACTTTATGTTTTTCACCACAGATAATAATTACACATTTGCTGAGTAGAGGCCTCCTCAGGGAAGGGCACCTGTCTGTTTTGCTCACTATTGAGTCTAGTCCTGATTGAGAGTCTGATTATGGTATGATGGATGGATTTCCATAGACAGGTCCTAAACTTAACTGAGAATATGCTCAATTTTGACTATAGGAGACTAGAATGTTTAATTTCTCTTGCACTCCTAATTAATCTTAACCTCCCAGAACTTTATTGACTCATTTAACTAAAATGATTAAGTATAACTCGACAGTTTATGGGGGGTGAACTAAGTGCCATGCCATACATACCTGAAACAACTTCTATTGTCAGTGGATGGTCTTACCTACACATTTCACCATTTTACAGAGGTTATTGATTGCTACCATTCTGATTCTAGAATATACAAGTGTCAAGCTCCTCATCATCTAGCAAAGTTTATATAAAGTACATGTTACAAAATATTTTAGAATTTAGCAGCCTAATTTGCTATTGCAAACTTCCATTCATGGTCAAGGAGTTAAAAGTTTTTAATATAATTGAAATAAGAGTTATCTCTTTGATAAAAGACATGACACTATGCAAAGACAAACCCCAAGTACATTCTACATAAGACTCTTGACTAATAGAGATGAGAGTACCCAGTCTGCACAAATAAGATTAAATATCAGTGCATGGCAATAATTGTTTTGCAAGCATTCTTACATATTTCCACCAGCAACTTTTATATGATCAGGTAAATTGTCAAGTTAAAAATCAGTGAACTACATCGAAGTCATTTGATTAGTTTTTAATGAACATGAAATTGAGTTATAAAGTAGTTTACAAATCAATTTTGCAAGCTTATTACAATACATTGAAGGTCAGTGCCTAGTTTTATTCATTCTTCATCAATTACATTACCCTCCTCCTTTAAAAATAGTTCACTGGCTTTCTTAAATTAATGACCACACAAGGCTTTTAGTTTGCTCTTATAGTGCAGGCATATTCAAGGTGGTACAGATGGTCTTTTCTGCATCACTAGGTTAATATGACCATGTTATATTGCATTACAGATTTAGTTGTCTAACAGTAGTTCATCCGGAAAGAATGCACATTGAGAAATTTGCTCAGTGCTAACACTTTCAGGCATGAAATATAAAACGTAGATAAGTGTACTATTCTTATGAATCTTAACAATGAAAAAATACTGTAACTATTCAGATTTTATTATATTTATTTTCATACTTGAATAATTAAAGTAGATAATATTTAGCCTCTCATAAAATGCCCAATATATGTGAAATTAAAAAAAAACATAATAAGGCTTTCAGAGATTTACACATTCCCAGAAAAATAAAAAGTACTGAGAAACTACTTATATGATGAAAATTTTGTTTGAACACATTATTTTTATTGAAGAAGGTGTATATTTGCTAACACATAGGATATTAAAAACAATATCTTTTGGGGGGAAGAACAAATAATTCTGTAAAAGTCGACATCTATTTTTAATCATTGAAATTCCTCATGATCTAACTTAACTGTTAGTTCTCAATCATGTCCTTGCTTCAATTTCTCATTATTTCTACAAAATTTTAGAGTTTTGCTTGTCTAATAATTTTTCTATGTAAATCCATTAAAATATAAATTAAAATGATTTGATTCTTGCTTAATTAATTTACTTAATTGAATTATGGACTGCAAAGTGGAGAGAATCTTAAATGCAATTAGTCATGCCAACCAGAAACTAGCAGGGCCAGGAAGGAGTGTCCATGAGTGTGGAGTGAAGTGGATTTGGAGATGCTGTAAAGTCCATAAGCAGAGGTCTTGCCCCTCATGGAGGATTCGTGGTGGTGGGAGAGTATCTAAGATTAAATCCCTGCAAATAGTACAAAAGATTTAATGGGGAGTATTCTCAGGAGACGTATCTCTAAGGAAGGCAGGATTGGAAGCAGAAGTTAAACTGAAGCTTCAGCCAAGCCTCCTGGGAGTTGTGGAGCTGGGAGAACACTTTAGGGTTGCTGCCTCTACAGTGATTGTTCTCATGCCTTGCTGCAGCAATAACTTCCCCATGACCTCCATCTACTGCCCTAAGACTCCTATTATTTCAAGATTCCAATTTGGTCCTACAATCAGTCTGCTAAATGAAGTCAAGGTATCTGGCCTTTGTATCTCTGCATCAGCCAATCACTGGTGATAGCCACCCCATGGTAGAGGTCATAACCCTGGATGAGGTAGTTCCCTGCCTTTGATTACAATTCCCAGTGAGGTGCAGAGCTGGGTACCAGATGCAGTCAGTGCTCTAAGCAGCTAGGTTGTCCCAGTCAGAACGAAGGAGTCTGAACTTTATACCATAGTGTCCAGTACAGAAAGGGAGAGAGGGGCATCTTCTGGTCTGAAGAAGTCATCGCATGAATTAATTCCAGTCAGTTATTATGACACAAATAAAGATGCACGAAGTAATACTAGCACGACTTTCTAAAGTTGGGATACTCAAATATCTGACACTTGAATTGGAAGCCTAAAAATAAGTGGGAATTTGTTTTTCAGCCACATAATCATGGATGTGTAAAGAAATGTGATTTTAATCCTAGAGTCAAAGAGAATAAAAGATCAAATTTGATGGGAGATATAGGGAAGTTGCCTGATATGTCTGCTTTTTCATTTTGGGGAGAAAATTTTTATAGAAGCACCCTGAAAGGAGATGACTCTTTCTTATTGCTAAATATTGAAGAGGCATATAATGCTTATGGGGTGCTAAAACAATCCAGAACATTTGAAAGAACTTAGCAGCTAAACTGAGAAAAAGTACCACTCAGTGTGAACTCAGTACTGATAAAGTGGCTACCCTGATTGGTGGGTGAGGAACTCACCAGCACAGCCAGTGCAGTTTTGGTGCTAGTGATTAACAGATGTCGTGATGGGGGTATGACCTAGTGGACCTGAAACTAAATATAAGGCTCCTCAAAGGAGCAGAAGTGATCAGTAAATGCCTTGAGAAACTAAGAACTCTGTGAAACATACTAGAAAAAAAAAGCATGTTTTTAAAAAATTACAGTGAGTGTAGGACCAAATTGGAATCTTGAAGTAATGTGAGTCCCGAGGCAGAGGCAGAGGTTGGGGAAGTCAGTGCAGCAGCCAGGCATGAGATGATGTAGGCCACCAATACCAGTGCATGTCTGCAAACAGGTCCAAAAATGTTGATGTTATCTGAGAGGCATTGCTTCCAGACTGGCCAGGTAATCATGAGAGCAAAGAGGCAGAAAATATATATTGGAATAAGGGAGAAGAGAGGACAAGGTGATGGGTGCTTTAAGCCACTCAAGGTTAAAATCTTTCTGTTAAGAGAAGCTGGAAATTAGAGCAAACACACTAGTATTATATACACTTAATTAGTTACTAATGTGTGACATAACTGCTTAATAAATCTATTCATGATTTACCTATACTGTAATTTAGTTTCTCTCTGATAGATTTCTTCCTTTTCCAAATGTCAAGTTAAAGAGTGCATTCCAATCTGGCAAAAGTGATAATACTGTAACCTAGATTGATCTTCGATGAACATGCAGTCATCACATCAATAAAGACTCTCTTAATGGAATGTTCCAAACACAAATGGGACAGACACCAGTTTCCCAAATGCTGTTTGAATAGGAACTGTCCTGGATTTTGGTATTGCTAGGTTACAAAACCTTCCAAATGATAGTCACATGGGGGCCTCTCTGGAATGTGTATGATGATCTGGTCATTCACTTACATCCATTGTTAATGAAGGAATAATGCATAAGTTTTACTAGCAATTTTCTTGACCTGAGAAATACATATTTTCCAAATACTAGGTGGAAATATGACATGAATTTAATTACATCTATGACTGAACTTTTCCCAGATTTCTTTTGGCAAACATGACATGTTTCCTTTTTCTATATCAAATTTAATTTTCAGAATGAGGAGACTTCCAAATACATGATAATAGTAAACAATTAGTTACATTTTAAAACCTTTAATTAAATTCATCTGAATAATGGATTGATTGTATGGTAGTGCTTGCTGAATGGGACATTATGTTACTACCACTCTTCATCTTTGAATTAAAGAATGACTTTCAGCTCCAAAGGAGAATAGTAAAAACACTGTGAAACCCTTTTATAAATGAGCTTGAGTTCTACAGAAAATTTCTTTGTCCGTTAGCTTGGGGTCTGAAAACAGATATAAATTTGGGGGAGTAATGCAGCTGTTGAGACAAATGTATATTTTATGTGTTAGTTATCCAGAGCAAGTCCATAACATATGAATATGTTTTTAGTAGCTTAAATTAGCTAGACAATTGTCTAAATTATCGGCTATATTTTGTAAGCATCAACTTAGCTTCAGTGAATGCTTTTAGAATAATTCAAACTTTAATTTTAGTAAGAAAAAGAGTAGGATTCTCTTTGATTAGTAGAGTATGATTTTAATCTTTTCAAAGATAACGATATATCCTTTACAGTACCTTAATAAGATTAAATGCAAAAGTTTATTTCTGAAAATTACTGTCAGAATAAGATACTACAAAAATTTGAGCTTGTTTTGTGTTTTACTTAAAATTAGTTTTACTTAAAATTCATTTTTATGGTTTTTATCTCATTGCTAATTAACTTAGACTGTGGCTTTCAATTTTTCATGGGTGTCAGAATGACTTGAAATATTTGTTAAAACACAGATTGTTGAATTTCTGGGTTTCTGAATCAAGTGTTCTGGTATGAGGCAAAGGACATGCATTTCAAGCATGTTGAAAAATAATGCTGATGGTCTTTTACTTGGAGAATCACTGACTGGTCAATGTGGCCAATGTTCATTCAGCAGAAAAAAGTAAATCATTCAATGCAAAATTAATGTATTCATTTATTAATGTTTTCTACCCACAAATACTGGGTACATACTATTTGCAAAATATAGACATAGTTGAAAGAAAATACAATGTCCCTACTATGAGATAGAGATGAAAGGTTCCTGGCACTTTAAATAAAAGATTTGTCCTATAGCATTCCATATCCTCACCTCACTTTCTGGTTTTATTCTGTGATGCCTTTATTCACTTATTGTATTGTCTACTAGGTGAACAATGCTACTAATGTAGTTGAGGGAACTTGGGCAGGATCAAGTCTCAGGGGAGAATGCTATACAGGTGGAAAGTCCTCAGGAATAAGTATGCTAGGAGGAATTATCACTATTATATTTTATCAGAGGGGATACCATGTTATGCAAATGAAATGGCATGAAATGAATATTGGTTTAGAGAAAACTTTTTTGAAATAAGGGATGTGATGAGAGATGAAGCTGAGGAAGCATCAGAAGCCATGTGGAAGGTCTTTTGTATTTATGCACACTTAGGGCTTTGCAGTTTTATATTCTGGGGCAATAGAGAAACACTGCAAGGGCTATAAATAATGGATTATTATGATCTATTTTAAATTTACATATTATCCTGAAGAAAAGAAGCCGAAAGCAGGGATAAAATTATGAGACTATTTTTCAGTCCATATAAGAGGTGTTGAAAGTCTGAGCAAAGAATTTATTGTAGGATGAATGGGAGAGATATTTAAGAGGTCTGTTTTGACCACCCATTGGCAAAGAGTAGAGAGGATTAGAGGGAAGGAGAAGCTTAGCATCATGCTAGAATTTCTGGCTTTGGTGGCTTGGATGATGATACCATTCATTATGAATGAAGCTGAACAATTTTTGGTGGGATAGGTTATATGGTTATTCCAGATAGAACCTTAAATTTTAGCTTAAGATGCTAAATCTTCCAGAAATATTAAATTTTCCAAAGCATATATCCATTGAGCAGGTGGAAACACAAGATTGTAAATAATGAGAAAAGTCTAAAGAAAGTTTTGAGTCTAAAGAATATAATAGTTTATGAGAAGGTATTTTTTCCATATGTAACAGACAAGATTGTCCAAATAGGATTTATATAGAAGATGACTATGAATCGAGGAAGACGAAAAGAACCTCCTGAAAGATTAAACAGTGTTTAGGAGTAGAGTTAAGGGAGATGTGATTTGTGGCCCTGTGGCAGAGCACTTGCCTAACATGTACAAGGCCCTGGGTGGGGTTCCCCAGCACTGAAACAAACAAACAAACAAAACCGAAAACAACAACAAAAATAAGGAGACATGAGGAATGCAACGAACTGGAAAGCATGCCCCATCTAAAGTAGGTGGCCAGTATTCTGTTCTTACTTATTATGTAGGGTGTGTAGCTGTGTGTGTGTGTTTGTGTGTGTGTAAGTGTGTATGCCAGATATCCTAATTTTAATGTGTAATATTCCATTTTTCAACATGTTGGCAACAACTTTAACTAATTAAAACTTTTAAAAGTATGATGTGATATAAACAAAATGTGTCTGTTGAAAAGTAAGTTATTTATTTTCAGCAGCATGAGTATGAGCATCAGCATGAGTATTGGCAAGAGAGGGGCCATCAGTGCAGATGCATTGAAAGAATGGAGTCTGATCCATCTCACTTCCCAGTGAGACACATTGATTGAGGGTGGGCTGTTTAGGGCATTCTCACCCCAGGCCTTCCCATGGCTCAGCTCTGAGGCATCAGAGGTGAGGTCATCTGTGGGGGAATAAAAGAGTGGATTTAGGATCAGATTCAAGTGAAATCCAGAGAAGGTTCACAATATTGCTAAGGGAAATGGTGAAGAATCTGAAAAGAAAAAAAATGTATTTCATATATAGTTTTTGACAGGTAGTATAATCATTTATTTACTTGATAACATTCAATATCTTCTTGAGAATAAGGAAAATTTAACTTGAGCCTATTGTGCATTAGGAAATGTCTAAATGTTAGCAAAGTCTTGATATTTTGTGGATTTTTGATGGTGATGGCAACACTAAATCAACCTAAATTGAAATAAAAAGTATTTTACATTGATAAAAGAAGTGAAAATATTATTTTAAAAATCTATTTGGGAATATAAGTTGAAAGTCAATTTTTATTAATGACTTAAATAGCTTTTTAAAATAAGATTAAAAAGAAAAGCACTCTTTTTTTCTGTTTGGAAGTATATTGTTTAATCAAGATTTTTTGTTTAATTTAGTTTCCTCTCAACTCTCTCAATAAAACTTTAGCAAATTACAGTGTATATATTTTTAACCAGAATATGATACCAGATTTATGTTTTATAATAGAAGACATGTGAAATTCAAATATATTTTTCAATAATTTAAAATTATACTTCAAAATATCTTCTTAAAATGGATAAATCTATTTTAAAAATAAGAAGGCTAAACATTAATAGTATAAACATTAACCCATAATTTGGTTCTATTCTGCACTGTAGAAATATTTCATAGCAGAGATATTAAAATAAGAACAAAAGAGAACAACTCTTTCCATTGGTATTAGCTCCTTTAGAAGTGTCTTCTTATATCTAGTAAGAAAAGTAAAATTTTCTTGTATCATTTCATTGTTTCAGATTGCATAATTTTTATAGAAGCCATCATTTAGAAAAACGTTCATATCTTTTATTTGCTATTTATATTTATTATGTAGAAGTTAATTGGCTCAGAGTGCAGTATTTATTAATTTGATAAGTATACCAATTAAAAATAACATTTTTATCTGTAGTTGTTTCATTCGAAGGTACATAAATGGTAAATACATATGTGGCTGGTCTTATATCTCACACAGAGAATAAGCTTGTGAATAACTCAATTTTCCCAAATAAATCTCCTTACTTTTCTTGTGCAGGGCCCTTGACTCTGAAAGTAGAGTTTACACTGAGGAATAACCTACCACTTCATGAAACAAGTCTCTGTTCTCCAGAACTTATTCAGGTCCTTTAATCATAGTTGCTTTTAATGCTTTACCTTTTCTCTTGCGCATTTAGCACATTTTCTTTTTCTTGATCATCTCATTTTAAAGCTTTATTTAAAAAAATCTGTACCTCTTATATTGTCACACCACAGTTTTTCCTCTACATTTCAGAAGGAGTTAAATTCATGGAAACTCACATTCTTTCCAAAACAAAACAAAAGAAAACAAAAACAGTAACATTTTTCCTTTTCCCACTACTCTAACCTAAGTCCTACCTCCCTGGGACATACACACACATGTGCATGTGATCTCTCTCTCTCTCTCTCTCTCTCTCTCTCTCACACACACACACACACACACACACACACACACACACACATATTCACACAATTACATGCACTTTATTTACATAAGAAGTTAAGCAGTGATTAAGGATAATGCCAGTTATCCTTTGTGACCACAGTTCCATTTCTGATCACTTCAAGTGATATTAAAACTTGCACTTGGACCGTAGGTTGGAAATAATATTATTATTTTGAGTTTAAGAAGTGTTTGCAATAAGGTGGATTGGAATTTGATCATCTTTACTTCCTTCCTTCTGTATTTCTTTTCTTCCTTCCTCTCAAACAACAATGTTTGAAATAGTCAAAATCATTATTTTACACCAGCACTAAAATAGTACTTTAAGAGAAAATAATCACCAGTGTTTGCCAAAGATGACATGATATCAAGTAGCAATTGGATGTATCAAAAGTTATCACGCATTATTTCTACTTATTAAACTTTTCTGCTTAATTTAACAATCAATTCTTAAAATACTGACACCAAGTAAAGAGAGATATAGACCACATAAGGACAAAAGGGTACAGTTAAAAACAACATACTGGTTGTAAACAATGGGCCTCTGAAATACTCTGGAAGCCAATTTTTCTGTATAGTCATACTCTGTCCGCTGCCTCCCTGGGTGGGTGACAGCATAACACAAGGAAACTACTGATATTCACAAAATAAGGTGCAGAATCTCCCTGTATTTGTCATGACTTGCACATGAAATACCACTTTAATTGAATATAAAGTTGCATAGATCAAACACTATATATAATATTGGTTATCTTCCGTTTGGGAAACCAAAGTTTCAATTCTTTGTTTGCATTTCAGTTTTAAATGAACACATTATTACTATTATTTTTAAAATCCCTTTCTCTGTCCTACTGCAGATGTACTCCTCTCATTTTCATTTCCATCCAATTTGATGGACCATTAAAAAAAATCCCAGGGGAAAAATGAAAAATTTGAGGAGACAATGAAGGAACTAAACTAGGCATTCTCTCAAACAAATGATGTTATTGATATTCATTACAGAAATAAAGGCTGACATTAGCTGAAGTTTACTCCCAGGAGTCATTCAATAAGGGCTGAATATATTAGTGGAAAATAAAACAGAATTGAAACAGTCATCAACATACAAGAAGACAACTTTGGAATAAAAATAGTTTTATAGTAGTTCAATTTTGTTTCTGAACATGTTATTTGGAAGACTGATGAATTTGGGACTTTGGTGGGTTTTTCCCAAATGTAATATTGTTCAGGTTAAAACATTCAGAATATTTGAATCACATTAATATATTTGTCTCAATATTACTTTAATAAAATAGCATCTTTCTGTTATTTTGACATACCTAAGGAAGTAATTGATACTACAAAAATTATTAGTTGGTTTGATTTAGTATTCTACTTAGGCTTATATCATAGGCTTTTGAGACAACGGTTTTGTATTACAAATATTTGCTATTTGAACATATATAAAATACAAAGGATAGCAAATCCTTTTCTCAAATACTAACATTTTGTGAAAGACTTCTAGCTTTTCATAGACAATGTCACCTCAATTCTAATTTCTTCATGGATCCTCCTCAAAATCATAGTAATCATTAAGGGAGGGGGACAGAGATAGTGCCATAAATCATGCATAACAAAGTAATTGAAGAACAGGAACTTACTACTTCCAATATACAAACAGGAAAAGAAACACGCAAGACCATGCCAGCAGAATAGGCTAAAAATGCACTCTGCAAGGAAGAGTCAAGTGGAATAAAAAAGGAAAAAGAGGAGGACATCACCTTTGAGTGCTGAACCCCATATCAAAGAGTTCACCATCAGGAGAATAATACCCACAATGAGTAAAAAAGTACTAAAAACAAGACTGAGCACTAGTTACTGAAGAAATAATGGAAGGGGATACAAAAAGTGCGTAGGATCTCAGATACCCAAATCACAAAGGATTTAAGCATTTGGCATCAAACTCCTTGTCAGTAATAGTTAACGCAAAAAAGGAAGAAATAATCTGTACCAGACTCACAGGGCAGAGAAGTGTGAACCAGAGGGGCTTTTCCAATATTGGCTGGTCTTCAAATATCAAGGCTATAGAAAAACCAAGGGAAAGAACTTGCAAACATTTCACCCAAGAAACTTTCCTGAAGAGAATAGGCTTAGAAGTTATGCTTAGGGAATCATTGACAAATTGATGCCAACATTTCACTAGACATATAAGATCAAAACAAAATTAAGAAGTATATACACATTATATACTTGATAAGCTAGAAATACCACACCAAACAAAGTGGGAGTAGAAGAAAAAAATGCAAAATAAGCTAATTAAGTGCCTTGTTAGTAAATAGATGGGAGTCAAGTGGAACAATTTAGATCAACAAACTGAAAGGAGACTAAGGACATGTAGGAGCACTAAGAAATATAATGATATTGACTAAAATTGAATTGTGGAAAGGAGAGTGTAGGATTCATAAGCTAATTTTATTATTTCTCAAAATAGGGAATCAAAATACAAAATACAGTGTCTGATGAAAAGGGGAAGGGATTAAAGTTAGTATATAAGATTTTCTTAGAACCAATCTGTAAATTTCACAAACTGCCTAATTCCACATAAATGACATTCTATGTCTTTATATAAAGACAGCCACTAGAAAACAATGCAAATGTTACCAAACACCAAAAGAAAAGCAAAAATTGAATGAAACAACAACAAAGTGAAAAACACAAGAAAACAGAATAAAATACTTTGAGTATATTTAACTTATACTTGATAAGCTAGAATATGTTAGTAGTAAGGAGACAGGCTCAGTGGTAAATTCCTGTAGTCTCAGATGTTTGGGAGGTTGAGGAAAAAGTATGGCTTGAGCCCAGGAGTTAGAGGCCAGTCTGGGCAATACAGTAATACATGGTCTCCAGAAAACAAAAACAAAGTAAAAAAAAGTGAAATAAATATAAGTACTAGGAAAAAAATCAATTTTTCAATAAATGTAAATACCTAAAACAGTTATTATTAGTTAAAGAGAAGTGACATTATAAGTAACAAAGAAAAACCTAACTTACCATTACATAAAAAAGACAAAACTAAAACAAAGACTGAAAGGTACTTTTTAAAATATAGGGAAAAAAAGGTGAAAAAAGATCCAAGTGTCATATTTAAGATGCCAAAAAACTGAGATGGAAAATTATTAAACATAAAATATAGCTTTTTTACTAGTAAAGCCCAAATTACAGTAATAATATTAAATTATTTATATGAATATTTATAAAATGTGAACATCAATGAAATAAGTACCGGGTAGTACTATTAATAAAATTATAGGAAATATGAGGAGAAATACAAACAACCTAAAAATAGAAGAGTATATTTTAAAGTCCAAAACATATCTGAAAGACAGAATGTAAGTAAAAGTAATAGACAGCATCATAATTTTAAAAAGTAGACAGCAAGGGCTGGGGATGTGGCTCAAGCGGTAGCACGCTCGCCTGGCATTCGTGCAGCCCGGGTATGATCCTCAGCACCACATACAAACAAAGATGTTGTGTCCGCTGAAAACTAAAAAATAAATATTAAAAAATTCTCTCTCTGTCTCTCTCACTCTCTCTCTCTTTAAAAAAAAAAGTAGACAGCAAAGCACATACTTAGATATTCTTTAATAGTATACTCTTTTTATTACACATTCACACTCATGAAAATTGATAAAATAATAAAACAAAAAACAAATATTAGAAAATTACAAAATAAGAAATATATGTGCACAACATTTTATGAATCTAAAAGAGTAAAACTAGTAGTTATTAACAAAAATAATACTTTGTAAAAATACCTTTTCTACTGGAAAATTAAAAACTATCCACAGTAAAGAACTCTTGAGTTAAAAACTAAGAAATCAAAGGTTCCATATATTTTAGGAAAAAATACTGAAAATATTACATATCTGTATTGATAAGATATAGCTTATATGAATTTGAAAAGATATATGACCTTAAAATCATATTTAAGAAATTAATTTTTAAAGATAAACCAATAAATGGAAAAGATACAATAAAATAACCAAATAAAAACTGAATTAATAAAGATAAAAGCAAAATTTTGTGAGCTTAAATATTACAGAATTTAAAAAATTAATAAAAATTTAGTTCTTTGGAAGTGCAGTCACTAATTATTAAAAATCTAAATGGAGAAAATAAAACTAAAAAATGAGAAATTTAAGGAATGAAATAACCAGAACAGAGGAAAGTTTGGAAACGTAAATTTGTTTTGCAAAATTCTATTAAAACAGATTTTACAAATATCAATGTTAGCTGAGCGTGGTGGCACACACCTGTAATCCCAAAGACTCTGGAGGCTGAGACAGGAGTATAGCGAGTTTAAAGCCAGCCTCAGTAAAAGCAAGGTGCTAAGCAACTCAAGTGAGACCTGGTCTCTAAATAAAATACAAAATAGGGCTGAGGATGTGACTCAGTGTTTGAGTGCCCTTGAGTTCAAATTCTGGTATCCCCCCCACCAAAAAAAAATCAAAATTAAATACATATTTCCAGGGAAATGAAATTTGTCAAAACCAACCCTAGTCAAAAAAAAAATGATATTTTGTTTAGATCAGTCTCTAGAAAGATGAACAAATTTGTCAAAGAGCTACTCTACAAATAAATACCAGTAGATGAATTCACAGGGAAACCAACCACATCTAATTTTGAAACTCTGGATTATCTCCTGTTTTAATGATTCCACAGCAAAGAAAACAGAGAAACTCCAAACTATTTTTAATGAATTAATCACCTGAGAAAATTGCATATTATATGCAAAAATTACACCTCAATGTTCCTAATGAATATTGATATAGAATTCTAAGTTACTATTAGATGAGAGAATATTGCATATTGCAAAATGAAATATATTATGTTCTTTCAGGGATGTAAGAATGATTCCATGTTTGTAACTTCATTTATAAAATACCACAGAAAGGAGGAATTACCAATTACCAATTACCAGAGATGCTAAAAAGCACTTGTACAAATTTGAACATCCCTTCTTAATAAATGAAAGTCAATGGAAACTGCCTTAAAATTACAAAGTACATGCAACTCAACCCACATGCCATCATTGGAGTGATTGGGAAACACTGGTGGCATATACACAAACATCAGGAACAAGGCATGATAATGTTCACAGATAATTTCTTTTAATGATATATTGGAAGTAATAGCCAGCACATTTAGATAAGAGATGTACCCAAATTGGAAACAAAAAAAAATCTCTATTTCATATAATAGAATATTTTAAAAGCTCATTAGAATCAATGTATATGAAACTATGAACTAAAACAATTTGCTAAGATAGTAGGACATAAATTTAACAAACTGAAAAAATCAGCAGCTTTCATATATGAAAAAAATTATTAGACGATATCATGAAAGAGAAGATTTATATTAGCAACACAGGCAGCAGCAACAACAACACAACAATTTAAAGCCCATGAAGCAGATTAATCAAATGAGAAAAAATTTTAAATATTCCCTGAAAGACATAAAACTCAGACTTAAAAAAGTAAATATATATTTTATATTCTTAGAATAAATGATTCAACATTATAATTACTTAAATACTCAAGTTAATAAAGTGAAGGTGAATCCAATATAAATATCAAAAGGATTTTGTTCTGAATCTATAAAAGTTATTTATAAAGTCCATATTGAAAATGGACTAAAAAAAAACACCCTAAAAATTAAACTCAATCAATGAGATCAAACACTAATTGTATATGTAAAACAGTATAATTCTGAAGATAAATAACCATTAGAAAAAAACAAGTTCAGAGATAGCCCCAAAGTGATAAAAGTGACATCTTAAATTTCTGGTGAAAATTTTAAATAAATGCTATTAGAACAACTGAGAATCACAGATAAAAATATAAACATGTACTATACCCCAAAGCAAAATATGTTGCACATTTTAAAATATGAAATCATATAGATTCCAATAAAAAAGTAAATTTATTTACTACCTTGGAATAATGAAGATTTTCTGATTATGACTCAAGAATTCCAAAACAACAAAGGAAAAAGTTGGTAAGTAACCATATCAACACTCACTCCCATTCCCTTTTATTTAACAACAACAACAAAAGACCATTCAAAGTTAAAACCAAATTATTTACTGGGAAAGCTATTGGCAACTTGTTTTAGAAATTGACAAGAAGAGAAAAAAGAAATAGAAAATGTGTATAGGAGCTGAAGAGTTGACAAAAGAGAAATGCCCATGGTGCTTAAATATATGACCCTCACCCATAATAAGGGAAACATAAGCTGCAGCTAATGGAGGTCCTTCCCACTTATAATGACTAAAAAATTCAAGAAGACTGATTCTGCTGTCTGAGTTCTGGGGATTAGGGATGATATACTGCTGGTGGTATGCACAATGCTTCAAATCATATATATATATAGGAATTTGGGAGTATGTGGAAAGATTACATAGCATTAGCTCTTTGACTTACGAATCCCACCTGCGACAATTGTGAAGATACTTTTGTCTTTAAGTATATATATATATATATATATATATATATATATATATATATATATACACATACACACACACACACACACAATTCAGTAGAAGATTAGTTAAAAAAATTACTATATATCCAAATCAAATCACTTCTAAAGCAGCTGATAAATTTCCTAAAGCACCAAAGAGTAATATCAAGTTTGACTTTCTTATATAGATCTATATTATTTCAAATGTAAATATATTTTGAGAACTGAATAAAAATGAAGAATAAATGCAAATTATTACAAGAACATCAAGAGTTTTATGCCTTTTACTTACGGTTTACAGTTTTGACTGGTAATATAGGGTTTACCCTCTCTGGGGAGGCAGCATTTTCCTCATCTGTCACATATTCAAAGTTAATGATGAACATCATAGCGACACCCTCTTGGTTTTTCACTGGAATTACGTGAGTGTTACAAATGAAAGTGGACCCTAAGGAGATGAAAAATAAAGTATTAGATTAAAAAAAGCCTTCATTTTACACTATCAGTAATACTAAATTTGAAATACAATCTTACAGAATTGTCTTAGATAACCACTGAAATTAAATAAAAATAATTGATTTTCACTTCATATTTTATTGCATATGTATTTATCTTATGTATGTAGAAACATACATGGTTTACAGGCTAATTTCGTTACCACACTTTGGAAAAGTAGAATGTAAATCCCTTCAGCTTTTACATCATCCCTACAATAGTAAATATGGGGGGGGGAAGAATGCATCATTTAATTTTTTTTAGAAAAAAGCTCTTAATCTTTCCTTATATATTTGCTTTGAACCTGAACTTACATAAGGTATGACTATATAAACATGAAAATAATCTATTTTGTAAAATCTTGATTTTAAAACACTAAGCAAATTTTGTCTTTTTTTTCTTTAATTTCTTGGACATAAACTAATTAATTATAGTCTTTGACTTATATATGTTACAATTATTGTGTAAAGTTCACAGTGCCCAAATTATTATGCATTTATTTGTTTTTTAATATTAGAAAATAAGAACAAATTTCAGTCTATATCACTGTATTCATTTGTTCCCTATTACTATCAACTACCAACACTGATCCTCCAACAGATATATGCAATACTGTTGACTCACTGACTTTTTAAAAATGATCCAACTTCTGACTGACTCCTTGGACTTGACTTCTAGTATTATCTCAAAGCAGTTTACATACATCCTTCCTTTTGGAATATCTCAAAGCAGTTTACTCACATCCTCATATGATGGAAATCTCACAAGGCAGAGATTGGTTTGGGTTCTAAAATGTATTTAAAATGCAAATTATTCAGGAAGGGTTCTTGATCTCTCACAAAATAGTATTTTGACTTCTTTCTTTTTTTTTTTTTAATAGCTTAGCTGAGATCTTCATGAATCTTGAAGAGAGTGATATTTCAATGTATGGGCAAAAACAGGTTGACAGCCAGGCTGGTCTGGCATTGACCTTAACAGGGAATTTGAGAAAGTGCCTAGGACACCTGAAGGCTGGGAACAGGAGCACTGGCATGTGACAGAAAGATGCAGTTGAAGCCCCAACATCTGCAAGGGCCAGTGGGTGCTAGTAATCCAAATGATGTCCTACCTATCAAATCAGGTATGAGATAACTCTTTCCTTTCTTCCAACCACTGCATCATGGCCCCTCCTGTTGCCTGAACTAAGATCAGAAGCTTTTTTTCTGATACTACTCTAGATTGAGGACATCACAAGGAATATTTTTTTGAGGGTGGGAGATCTAATTATTATTTGTGAAACTGTTTCAGTGGGCAAATGTATTTTAATTTCCAATTTATTTATGAATATACTTTTAGAACACAGACTCTTTGTAAGTTAGAGATGTCTATTATAAATCTATAATTTAGATTTCCACATATGGATAGTCTCCCAAATTTGAAATGGAAAAGACCTTATTTATAACAGAATTCATATATTTTATATGAAGGTGGCTTTAGTTTTACAAGTGTTGGAAAATATGTTTTAAGAATGATATGCAGCACCTTCTGTCTTCAGCTATATCTTCAATTCATTTAATAAAATAGTTAGCTAGAGCTCTTGTCATAGTTTCCATGGCAACAAACAGGCCGACTTTAGTAAACAGAAAATAAGCAATTTAAGACTGTTCCATTAGAACTAAATATAGAAGTGCTTCAGGCCAGGCATCACAATACATATTGGTTAAACAGGGAGTCTGAAGAGCTGTGAGAAATAGCCATTATGTACTTTCCTAATGAGCCAAAATACATATTGTTTTTACTACTTAAAATGACATTTCCTAGATCATTTAGAATATCATTATGGATTCACAGATTTGATACTTAACAGTTTCAAATCTTCCAACATTTGGGGTACACTGCTAATTGCAAAACAAAATATAAAATATGGATTTCTGAGAAATCCATAAGTATAGGATTTAAGGACAGAAAGCCAATAGGTCTGCAATAGAATATAGAGTTATTTTGTTTTGTGTAATAAATGGAAAACCATGTTTTTCAATACAAATGCTTTCAAATTTGCTGTCTAGTATTGAAAATCATAAAATTATATTGTTTCAGAAAAACAGTTCAGCTCTATGCATTGGCTGAACTGCCAATAAACAAAGTATAAACAAAGTATCTCCTTTACAGTTGACTGGAGACTCAGTTTACATACTATTCACTTTTAGTTTGAAATTTAATATCTCAATCCATCTTGCATAGCCTTCTGGAAAGAAGACAATGAATGGAGATACATGGGACTTTGAAGAAGAGGAGAATAGAATACATTTTATGGAGCAAAACTAGTTTAGCTTCCCAACTTCCACAACTTCCAACTTCAGTCAATATACACTTTTTTAAAGTGACATTTCCCTAAGAAGTCATCACTCATACTCCTAAACATTTTTTCCTGGGTGAAATATTGGGGACAAAAGCAATGGAAACATAATCCAGCAAGCACCAATCTATCACTGGAGAAAAAAATAGAAATAATCAATAATGTTTAAACCAGGGAACTAAAAAAAAAAACTAGAGAAAAAAGTCTAGAGCTTGTTAAAATTTAACTTATATCCAAATGAAATCAATAGTGTTTGTTAAGAAACAGCATATTCATACTATTGAAAGCAATATACAGATTCAGTGTAATCCCATCAAGATACCAATGACATTATTCACAGAATTAGAAAAAAAAACAATTCTTAAATTTGTTTGAAAGAATAAGAAACTCAGAACAGCCAAAGTAATACTAAGCAAAAAAAAAAAAAAAAAAAAAAGTGAAGCAGGAGACATCACAATACCTGGTCTGAAATTATACTACAGAGCTGTATGAACAGAACAGCATGGAATTGGCACCACAGTGCACATGAAGACCAATGGGACAGAATAGAAGACAGAGAGAAATCCACATATCTACAGTTGTGTAATATTTGACAAAGGTGCCAAGAACATATATTGGAGAAAAGACAGCCTTTAAACAAATGGTGCTGGGAAATCTCGATAACTGCAGAAAACTTAAGTTGAAATGGATCAAAGACTTAGGGATTAGATGAGAAACTTTACAACTACAATAAGAAAACATAGGGTCAACACTTCATCACTTAGGTGCTGGCACCAACTTCTTTAACAAGAAGACACTCAAATCACAAGAGGTAAAATCAAGAATAAATAAGTGGAATGCCATCAAATGAAAAAGCTTCTGCATAGCAAAGGAAATTATTAAAAGCTTAAAAAGAGAACCTATAGATTGGGAGAAAATCTTGGCCAGCTACTCCTCTGATAAAGGATTAATATTCAGAACTCAAAAATATACAAAGAATATACAAGAATATACAAAGAACACCAAAAAAAAAAAAAAAAACCCAAAGCAACCAAACAATTCAATCATAAATGGCCAAAAGAATTAAACAGAAACTTCTCAAAAGAAGAAACACAAATGGCCACCAAATATATGAAAAAAAAAATTCAACATCATCTCTAGCAGTCGGGGAAATCAAAACTATATTAAGATTTCATCTCACTGCAGTCAGAATTATAATGACCAAGAATACAAATAATAATAAATGCTAGCAAGGTTGTGGGGAAAAATGTATACTTGTACATTGTTGGTGGGGTTGTAGACTAGAACAACCACTCTGGAAAGAAGACTGGATGAGTTTGCTTAGGGAATAAGTATAGATAGAGAAGTTTGGGACGTGACCACAGAGATACTGCAGGATTCAATGGGAGAAAAATAAGAACCTAAAAGAATTGGAGGGGAGCTGACGGTGAGAGGCAGAAAAATCAAGCTGTGGTGTACTAGGGGCGAAGAGAAGGAAGTATTTCAAAAGGAGAGTATGATAAACTGAATAAATTTTGCAGAAAGGCACAATGAGAACCAAGAAAAATCATGGAATCCCAGGTAACGTCCTCAAGAGATATTTTGGCAGAAGAGTAGCTATGAAACTACTTAGAATGAATTCAAGAGTGAATGAAAATATAGGAAATAGACATAATTATACAAAATTCTTTTGAAGTGTTTAAATAGATGAACTGAAAGATGGAATGGTAGCTGAAAAAAGATGCCAAAGTTAGGAGATCTTGTTTTGCTAGGTTAGAGATTTTTCAGCACATTTATATTCATACATATATTTATTCCAAATTTTGTTTGCATAAATTCTCAGTATTAGTAAGGCTCAAGAAAAATCTAATTCCAACCAAGACATCATAATTTTCTCATTTTTTCTCCCTTTAGAAAAATGCACCTCATGTCTGTGTTAACTGATTTTCCATGCACATAGTATCTGTATGTAGCTTACTGCTTAAGGGCAAAAGCTCTCCATTACTCTTCCTAAATATGAGTCCTGACTCCATTCTTTACCTACTGAGTAAAACTCTAGCTATTTTCTAAATGTCAAAGACTCTCAGTTTACTCATCTGTATATTAGGGATAATCTCTATTTCATGGACTTGTTCTAGGATCAAGTGAGTTAATATTGTGTAGTAGAGTATCAAGGGATTCTCTTTTTTTCACTGATATAATATGCTATTACAATATATTTTAGAGAACACAGGTGACAATGACCTCCTTTCACCCCACACGTGCAAATTTATGAATGAAATCTGCAGAATCGTTACATCAAGAATGTGAAAAAGACTGGCAGTGGAAAGAAGAGTGGTTGAGGGGAGTGAGGAAGAGAACTCTTCAGAGAAGACCAACAATTGCTGTGTTTCCCTCCTTACCTTAGTAGCTTTCACCTTCCAGGTTCAGGTCTAAAATGGAAGGATTGTTAAAGACCTACCCAAGACTTATGAAATGTGCTTCCTGCAGGTGGGGCACTGAGCACAGGTATTTACAAGACGTTTTGAATGAACACCTGGTATGTTGTGGGCAAGGGACCTCAACCCTGAAGATGTAGAGAAATGCAGGCTGCCTTCTTGATCAGGAGAGCCAAGGAGATTATGACTGGAATAGGACCATACCAGTATCACCGGAAGAGCTTGGTTGCTCTGCTTGATCCATGCTTCAGATCAAGAGCTATCATGGGATCGGAGTCCAAGGGACTCCAGAGTAAGATTCAGTTGGCAAAACACCAGATGACAGGGGCAAAATAAAGGAATTGGAAACGAATTGTGGAGAGAGAGCATGGGGGAAAGGGTACCTAAAAGGAAGAAGGGACTCAGTAGGGCTCCTCATAAGTCCCCCCAAGAGCCTAGGAGAGATAATGTAGCTCTGGCCATCTTCTAGACCTCAGAGAGGGCCCACAGATGTGGCCAGCTCCATGAACTTTCTTCTCTCTCAGCTTTTATTTTTTATTTTTTTTTTATTTACAGGGGAGCAATTAGCAACCAGATCATGGAGAGTTGAGGAAGTGTAGATTGTTGAGGCCCATTGCCCACAGCAGACTGACCTGAAGTAGGTTGGAAGTTGTACCTTTATTACTGAGGCTGTTTTTACAACAGAAAGTGATCAGAAATATTTATTACCTGGCAGTGATCCAACAAAAGGAAAGTCTTCCATATCATCCTCTAAACACAATAGTCAATTACCCGCAGTGAGCAAAGTTCATGGGATGGTGAAGAAAGAAAGAAAGCTGCATTTTTATCACAGTGGAAGCGTCACACTGTTCAGCAGAACTCATACCCAGGTAACACTTTTAGAAAAAAGTATTTGGCATGGAGTGAAACTTGATGATATGAGCTATTATTTTTGGCCTATTGTTGAAGGGTCTCCAGAGGGCAAGGTAACTCTTGATGCTCTGTGTGTAGTTTCCTCCAACCCTTTACCATTCTTAAAACCACAGAGCACAAGAGCATGGGGTTTAGTTATCTTTTGGGGCACCAAGTAGAGATTATTCCTTTCTGAGCTGATCAGTTCAGTGAATGCTTGGCAGTTTTTATTCCTTTCTTTTTAGTAGACTGGGGAGGCCCTTTGAAGATTAAAAATATCATTAGAGACCTGCCCTAGGGAAAAAAAATCACATTGCAACCTCAGAATACGAAGGCCTCATCCAAGAGGCAACAATGCTTATCTCAAACAGAAAGTCCTGTTAGAAGAGCAAAGGCACCATTTCACTTCCTAGAAGGAGAAAGTCACTTAGCCATGAATGACTTATGGTGAAGCCAGGCAGAGGCACAGGTGAGAAATTAGCAAAATCTGCCCTTGTCATTTATGTATCTAGCATTTATTTTTTATTTATTTATCTCAGCATCTCTTTAGTCTTCTACTCCTCCCTCTAGGACTCCTAGGTGAAATATTATAGACTGTATTCTATCAAAAAAGTAGGGCCATGGAAAATGTTTTTCATAGGAGAATTTCTTAAGAGAAGCAGTGAAAAATGAGTCAACATAATGTGTAACTCTAATGCAGCCTCCAAGAGAAGAACTATTTTGGTTATGTAGCTAAGTTCTTCCAGACATTCCTCAGTCCAAATTCTACAAATGAAATGTCCTAATATCAATGTTGCCATTGAGCAAGCTGAGACCTGAATAACAGGAGAGACCTCGTGTTGAAGACCATGAACAGAACTAGAAGAAAAATCTGACTGGAGAGTTTACTTGACATTATTTATATATATATATATATATATATATATATATATATATTCTTTTCACACTCCTTATATGGAAAGCAGACTAAGAAGAGACTTCTCTCTCTTTTAGAATCCATCACAATGTTTTTCAAATATTACAGCAATGAATGTATTCCATTTTACAGTATATTTATAACTAGCCTATAAATTCTGCAAAGACAACATATCATCGATCTATGCAAATAGTCCTCAGCACATAAGAGAAGCTCAATAAATATTTGCTAAACTAATGACTCCCTCTAATTCTCCCTGACAGTAAGATGGTTCATAGAAAGTGGTTCACAGGTGGTATTTCAGTCAGATATGTATCGCTGTGATCAAAAGACCTGATAAGAACAACGTACAGGAGGAAAAGTTTATTTTGGCTCATGTTTTCATAGATTCAGTCCATGGTTGGCTGACTTCGTAGCTAGAGGCTAGGAATCAGAAAGAGCTCAGGACACCAAGGACAAAATATAAACCCTAATGCCATGCCTCCCAGTGACCTACTTCCTCCAGCTACACTTTACCTGCCTCTGGTTTCCACCCAGTTAATCTGTATCAGTGGCTTAATCCACCGATTATGTTATATAGCTCTCATAATCTAATCATTTCACTTCTGAAAATTCTTGCATTGCCAAACACATGAGTTTTTGGGAGACACCTCATATCTAAACTATAACCCAAGGGAAACTTCAACCTGGCCAGAATAGTCTGTGTGACTGTGATGGTTAATAGCCTATAGTCTACAAAAAGTTGCACTTTGGAGTCAGAAACAAAAGTTCTAAACATGACAACTTCTCTGTGTTTTGACTTCTTTCTCTGTGGACTCAGGACAATAGTATCTATCTTTAAATTGTGGAGCAATAAAGAAAGGCTGCCTCCAGAGTGCAGTATGTAGCTCAGAGAGAATCTGCAATATAATAAAGACCACGAGAATAGAACATCAGAATAGAATTCCTGGAAGTATAAAAATGGAAGATGCCCATAGAGTGATTGTGCAAAGAGTTCAGGAAACACTGTACTTAACATTTTTAAAGCTAAGGAGGAATATATTTAGAGAACACTGGTAAAATTCAAAATAATTTTATTTGCAAAACCGAGTAAGCAGAACCTTCTATGTGCCAGGTACTATTGTAGCACCAGGGGTTCATCAGAAATGAACTGGTCTTGGATCCTTGCCATCCTGTGATTTACAATATTGTGGAGAAGGGAGATACAAAATAAGTAAAAAAAAAATACAAATGTCATGCTAAGCAAAGTAAGCCAATCCTCAAAAAAACAAAGGCCAAATGTTCTCTCTGATAAGTGGATGCTGATCCATAATGGGGGGGGGGAGTCATGGGAAAAATGGAGGAACTTTGATTAGGCAAAGGGAGGGATGTTAGAGAGGGTGCATGGGGGCAGAAAAGATGTGGAATGAGATGGACATCATTACCCTAGGTACATGTATGGCTGCATATATGGTGCTCTGCTACATTGATGTACAACCAGAGAAATGAAAAGTTGTGTTGCAATTGTGTACAACGAGTCAGAATTCATTCTCTTGTCATATATACCTAATTAAAATAAATAAATTAATGAAACAATAAATAGTAGATTAAATATTGACAGTATTATAGAAAGTCATTGAGAAAACAAAGAGGATAATGAGCACCCAGAGTAGGAGAAAGTTTGTAACTTTTAATAGAAGGGGAAAGGACTGGTTGAGGAGATCACATTTTGGTAAAGAATTGAGAAAAACAAGGAGTGAGTCATAAGGCCATCTGGGGAAAGGGAGGGTAATAACACATATAAAGACCTCTGATGAACTGAACTAGTGTGCCCCAGAATTCACATGTGGTAACTCTAACTTCTCATCTGACTGTATTTGGAGATGAGATCTTTAAAGGAAATAAACAAGGTCACATGAGGTCATAAAAGCAGAATCTTCTTCAATTGGCTTTGTCCTCGTAAGAAGAGGAAGAGACATTGGGAGTACAGCTGCAGGGAGGAATGGCTATGGGAAGACACAGCCCTAAAGCAGTATCTGCCAGCCAGGAAGAGAAGCCTTTTCTGAAATACCACCTGATTTTGGACTTCGAGCCTCCAGAACTGTGAGAAAACACATTTATTTAAGCCAGGAGTCTGTGGTATTTTGCTACTCCCATTGGAATAGAATACAACTGGCCCAAGGGCTGAAGCATGTCAGGGCAAGTGGTCAATGAGGCCCAAACAGTAAGCTGAGGGGTAAAATGCAGGGGATGGCTGCAGAAGGGGCGAGAGAGCAGGCAAGTGTGGAGGGTGACAGGGGAAGCATGGCCTTATAAGTGCTGTGGTGACAGGGACTGACAACAGGCATCACTGGATGATGGGGGAGCATGGCAGTGACAGGCTGTGGCACACACTTTCAGAGGATCATCTTGGTGCTATAAGGACAAGGACAGACACACAATATCCATGTGAGGTTGCTAAGTAACATGGTTTTAATAGACTAAGTGTACTAGAATGTATGATATTAAGTGGGAAGGGATGGATGAGGTCTGGGTGGGAGAAGGTCTTGTTCTGACTGCCTTTTATGTCCTGGGAAGTCAGTCTTTTGACATTAGGGATGTGGCAGGTTGTCTGAAGCAGGAGAGTATCTTAAAAAGAAGTATTTTTGCATACAGTGCACTCAGATATGGACTATTGTAGGTAATTGTGGTGTCTTTGAGGCAAGAAAGACAAAGGAGCTGTTTATTTGATTGAGGAGATAGAGATACATTTAGAAAGACAATTTAATAACTTTGCCTCTATATTATATCAACAAGAATAGATGGAATAGCTAGTTCAAATGAGCACATATAGTCCTTTAGTCTGATGGATAGACTCAAACTGGACTGTAGGGGAAGGCACGAGGCCATCAATGAAACAGTTGGTCATTTCTCTTATTTTACTAGTAACCTTGTTAAGTCTAAAGGTGCCTACTAAAAACAAATAGGACAAAACCATGTGAGTTAATAAAACTGTTTTATAGAGAAGCATTGTAACAAGAGGACTAAGCTGCAAAAAGGTGGTGGGTGATTTGATAACACAATAGTTCTAAAGCAACATCTTCAGCTTAATTATCACCTACAGATAGACTTAACACACAATCACCAACATAATTAAATCATAGCAATCATTAACATATTTAGATATCTGACATCCTAATGGAGAAACGTGAAGCTAGAATTATCCTTTCAGAATATCTAAGCGACGTTCTATGTATTACTTGCCATTTGAAAAGTGAGCTAATCTAATTGGCACAAACCTGGTTGTCACATTCATGTTCTGCTATGCAGTAGTAAGTGTCTGAGATGTCAACAGGATAAATGATTTATTTTTAATTGCATCTTATTTTAAAAAAGTTAAGATATTCTGAAACAGTAAGGCAGCGCCTTTGAGAAGTAAATTTATTAGATGTGTAGCATTATGTAATACATAGAAGTGGACAGACCTGACTCTACTGTTATTCAGTAAAGGGCCTTTGGCAGATTATTTAATTAATCTCTTCAAGACTCTGTTTCCTTATTTGTAAAATGAGGAATAGAAGAGTATCCTATGCCAGAGTGTTGCTGGGAAGGGGAGATGAGATAATATATTTAAAGTATTCAGCAAAGAGTTTGGCTGGTAGGAAGTAAAGAAAGAAAGAAATGAATGTGACTATTATTAACTAGGGTGAGGAAAATCTGTTTCTTAACTGCAAATCATGGTAAACTTCTTCAAAGATTCAGTGATGCAATAGAGTTACTCATCTTTTAAGAAACTTTAGAGATTGGGTTAGTTCCCTTGGCTACAGATGAGCAGGTGCATCAAAAAGCAATTTGAATTGCAGCAGGGACTCGGTGAAGGAAAGATCTTTTTATTATCTAATGTCTAAAGTATGTCTCCTAAACTCTTAGTGACAAGGCATGTGGCTTATTTCTTCGATTTCTTCTGTCCTGTGGATTGCTCCATTGTTTTTAAAAAACATACCAGGTAACTTTTACGAGATTCAGGTTTGTCTTGTTTTTGTAGTTTTGGAAAACTCCACAGTTGGTAGAATCTGATATGTAGAGGGTACTCAGTGCACATCTTTATTTCTGCGTTTCTAAGAGTATCATGATCAGAAATTGAAAGTACATTTTAGGAACAAGGTTAATGCTAATGGCTATCATTTATTGCATGCCACTCACTGTTCTCATGACTTCACATGCTTTAATATAATTTGCATCCTAATAAAAACTTAAGGATGATGGTTCCATTCTCATCCTCATTGTACAGATGTTAAGACACCCATGCATATAGTCTCCCATCTCTCTTGGTCTTGAGGTGCTTTGTCTCCTTCCTGGGATAGAAGGCTTGGGTTCCAATTCCTTTGTGATCAGCTGTATTCAAAAAGAGGTTTTTTTTTTTATCTATTATAAGCAATAGCTTGCGAATTGAACTCTTCTCATCTCTTTCTCACAGTCTTGCACATGTCTGCAGCACTACTGGCTTAGGAAGAATTCCTTCTGTTACTATCTTAGTGCATTCAGTCTTATAGTGGCTTCTGACCATTTCCATCTACTTTCTTTTTTATTTAAACTTGGGGTTTTCCAAGAATAAGGGTACTCTACTCTGCTCCCTGGATTCTTATATGTTATAATCACAACTATTAACAACCACATAATCACATCATGGCTACTCCTATTTTCTGATATGTTCTATGTGCCAGGTGCTTCTTATGAGAAAATTTTCACACAAAGTTTGTAAGTAAGTTTTAGAACCAGGGTTTGAACTCAGACCTGTCCTGGTTTACTCTTTCTCCTGCATCTATAATTCTAAAAAGAATGAGATGTCAATGGATGCTATTGGAAAGGGATTTCTATAACTTATCTAAAGGAAATGTCCTGCTCTAGAGGGTACTCAGTGCACATTAATGACATTAGAGGTTTGGGGAAATTCTGTAAAAACAAGTAAATTCCCTTTGCATAATGAAGCATTTCCCAAATTTATTTGACTCTCAAAACCAATTTTTGATAAATTCATAACATCTAGTCCCTTGGAATGTGAGTGGAAAAATGACACATTGTGTCACTCTGTTTTAAAGACAACCTCCTGAGAGGAAAGAGGGTAAATATCATAGGTTACCTAGATGCTTGCTGGATAAGGAGGAATTATAGTGAACAAAGGATGGGCCAAGAGAGAAAAGAAAATGCCAAAGGCCAGGGTCACCTATTCAATAGATTTTGAATGGTACTGGTTCTGGTCTGAGCTCTCAAAAACCCACTGAAAACAGCATTGTCATATATGATCACATATATTGCATGAATGATTCCCTTATAAATTTGTTCTAAGTTAAAAGATTATTGCTAAATAAAATGAGTTTTTCACATCCTAAGACCAATTAATACTTCATAAGACAGATCAGATTTTATATCAAAAAGCCCTAATTCAATAATCCATTAATATCCTGTAGCAGAAATTCTATGAGATAACTGTAACATCCACAAAACATATTTTCACTGTGTTTCATGAGGAGTCATTCCCCTTTGTTCAGAAAATGCAGGTGTATGTGAATTTATAATTATTATTGACTATCACTCCTTTCCATTGACACATTTTTTGATAACATTTATCCTCAGCTATTATACTTAAAAGTGATAATTGGAAAAAGCACAATTCAGCTCTTTTTTCTATATGAGATAAACCACAGATACATTAGTTGGTGATTGGAATTATAAAGAAAATGTCTTACACCATGTCTCAACCATAAGTCACATTTCTCTTAAGATGGATTATTATTATTTCCCACTTGTCAGCCCTAGTTCCTGTTCAAGTTTGGAATTTCTGGTATTGAATAAGTGTAGCAGAAAATATGAGTCTTAGAACAAGCCACGATGATTTATGGTGCTCTACTCATTCTCCTGGAAAGCCAAGTCAACATTTATGATCAGGAAGTTTTGGGGCATATTTGTGACCATTTTTAATAACTTTTATTTTTTTATGCCCAAGTAAATATTTGGCTATTTAGTTCCACATTTTCTCACAAGGTATATTCATGTTAAAAGCCTCAAATATACTTAAAACAGTCTTACCTGCCTAAATTGCTATTTGTTCAGTCAATTTCATTAACACTGAACTGATTGAGCTGACTCAGAATATGAGCAAATCTGCTTATCACTATGGTACATGCAGAGGATTGTCAAGGTCAAAATGCAAGGAGAACCCTGCAGACAGCCACCCATTGTGTGGATGTCATTGCTAACTGAGGCTATATATGGCCATGTACATGGCATACTCTGTCCATGAGGTGTGTGTGATTGTTGAACAGATCTACATTTCCCCTACAATCCTTGCAAAATTGGAACACGGAAAAAGTAACAAAATAATAAGAGCTCATCTCAGGATGAGTAAATGCAACTTAAAATATGTAATATGTATTTTAAATTGATAAAATTTAACAAGAATGTTACGAGGTACTGTTCTAAAAATTATAGAGGTTACAAGTATGACTGAAAACAGGGATATTTTATCAAAAGAAGAAAACATTCTTGGAAGTGTGATGGATTGTCTGAGGAGAGGAAAATAATTCCTCTCAGGGAAATGGAAAGTTCTGTGGAGGAAGCATCATTTAGTCTAGTCTTAAATGATTGTGACATGTGGAACTTCAGAGGAAAAGCCTCTCAGGCTGAGGGATAGTGTGAGCAATAAAGAAATGTGGTGCCTCTAGTGCAAAATGAGTGCCCTGGGCAACCAATTTAATTGTCCCCATGGCTAGTATTTTTTTTTTTTAATAATAGCTTTTATTAAGCAACATTTTTTTTAAAGAAAGAGTGAAAAAGAGTGAGAAAGAGGGAGAGAGAGAGAGAATTCTAATATTTATTTTTTAATATTTGGCGGACACAACATCTTTGTCTGTATGTGGTGCTGAGGATCGAACCCGGGCCGCACTCATGCCAGGCGAGCGCCCTACCGCTTGAGACACATCCCCAGCCCTAAGCAACAGTTTTGTGCCAGTTAGTAGGGTGCATCTTGTACATGCTTTCTCTTATAGAATCCACAAGAGAATCTTAAGGAAATATATATAATTTGAACTCTGAAGTGAAAAGAACATGAATATTACTTGGGCATAAAAAAATAAAAGTTATTAAAAATGGTCTCAAATATGCCCAAAACTTCCTGATCATAAATGTTGATCATAAATGTTGACTTCCCCAAGCCACACAGCTCATCTTTTGGAAAGTGGGGATTCTGTTCTAGGTGGTCTAGTGCATGCCAATGTCTTCGCACAACTGAGCTAGGCCCTGTCTTTGTGTGAGTGATATGCAGCGCTCTACATTCTTCCATGATTGCACTTCAGCTCACATGTTGGACATTACACTTTACACAACACACACAAAAAAGAAACGTGTCAAAACAACAAATGAATCATTGAAAGGGGCTCTGACCTTTTGGGAGTATTCCTTGCGATGGGTACAAACCTCATTAGAGTTACCATCAGATTCTTTGGGTATGTCAGGGACAAATGTGTAGAGGTACAAAATGTTGAAAGCAAAGGTAAATTTTTTGTTATCTTGCACTTCTCTTCCTCTCACAAAAATTCCTATGCTGTTTGACCACTGTAACTTGAAATTATTAGTTTTTTTTTATATGTCTATAGTGATTTTAATCAATTAGTGGGGGAGCATAAAAGATGTCTTGAAAAACTAGCGACAACAGTGCCTCCTCTTCCCATTGGGTTTTGTATTACCACTGTTAGTGGGGAACACCCTACCCTGGCTTTGACTGCAGGGCTTGGGGCATATGGCTACTACAGATGTTCCCAGTTCCCTAAGGCTGCCTGCTGCGTGGGTCTGCAGCAGATGACTGACAGCAGGGAATACTTTGCCATGACTCATCTTGCTCTGGATGTTTTTCCAAAGGCAGGAAAGGGAAGAGATGTTTTATATCAAATTCCCACAGATGACATTTATTGTTGCCCATATTGGGATTCATGGTAATAGTGACTGCTATGGTTGCAGTTACATACTGAGACTACAGCAAAAAAGTGGGAGGAAGATGCTCTGATTGGTTTGCACAGTAGCACTCATTTGTCTGTGCAGCTGGATATATTCCCCATGACCCTAGAGCTTGTGTAGCAAGAGAAGTTAAATCTAAATCTTCTGCATCAGATTTCCAGGGGTTAATTCCTAGGTTGGCCACTTCTCAATTCAGGAATAAATTACTGAGTTTCTCCAATAATTTGTCTCCTTCTATAAAGTGGAGATGATAATGTTATCTACTTCATTGAGTTATTATGAGGATTAAATTAGCCCTCAACTACCAAAAGCTTAAAATATTGCTTTATATGTTAAAAAAAGTGTGAGTTACCAGTCCCATAAAAGAAATATCAATCAATAATTTTGAATCCTGTACCTTATAAGGCATCGATGTAAAGTTAAGGCTCAATAGTTTTTTAATTGGGGAGAAGGACAAAATGTGCCTATAGCATACAGTTTTCTCTTATGAACTTAACTGTTAACACCTAATATAGAATTATATATTCTATATAATATATTTACATATAAATATATATTATAGAATACTATATATCTGGTCTCTTTTGCCTGTAGTTACACAGTTGCATCTCTAGACCTTGCCTCTAGTTGTGAACTTCCCCTGAATTAGTCCTATGAAAGGTTATTAGTCCATATATTTATCCAAGGGTCTTTGTTAAGTACTTACTGAAATCAGAGATACATGGGGCATAATCATCAGATAAGAGAATACATATCAGCTAGTGATGTATGTATATGGTATAAGAATTTTTGATAGGTAATTTTTATGCTCTTTTGGTTCTTAAATCTAACTAGAAGTATGTTGACTATAAGAACTAGAGTTAATTCCTCTGCCTGAAGGTTAAGCATTTAGCTGCTGTAAATAAGAATGTGGGTCTAAACACCCATGGCTCCTGCTTAATTCATGATGATACTGAAGCTGATTAGTAAATGTATCAAGATGTAACTTGTCTTAGGTAATCTAAGTTCAATTAACAAAAGTTTTCTGGAGATGAATTTCTATATCAGAGAAATTTCTCCAATGGGTTGAATTTTAAACACTATAGCAAAGCCAATGGGAGAGACTTTTTGATGTCACTGGATACTTTAATTACCCCTCAAATGGTAAAGAGCTTAAAAAATATTGGAGTGAACACACTGGTGAGATTATAAGGGACATTATAAAACCACTAGCAAGTCTGATCTATCATGACTTATATTGGAAAAGAAAGAGACTAAAGTATTTAAGATGAAAAGAATTAATTTCCTGATTCTTTCCCTTACTGTTGTTGGAAATCACTAGAGACAAAGAAAGCGGATAATATTATAGCCTCCATGCTAATAAGAGCAAAGAAGGAGCCAGCATTTGATTTTCAGGTAACATCATGAGAGAAACAAAATAAGAAGGCTCTGTACCAGTATTTCAGTGGGCAGGAATAAACTGAATTGATTTCGTTGATATTCTTTAAATGCTGGTAATGCTAAGAACTGTATCTGAGAAGCAATAAGTATTTCAGAATGTAGGTTTAATGAAAAGTTTCACAGACAGATAAAATCAAGTCACATCTTAATGGGGAATGCTAAAGTATTTCCAAACTAATTTTAGAAGCCAAGATAGTATGGCAAAATAGGTAGCCATTGAATGCTATTTTGGAGCCTAGTTTCAGGGGAAACTAGTTGAATGATGATATATGCTTCTCCTAAGCCACAGTCTCCCTATGAAGGAACTGAGGTCATGGTATAAATATTAATGTACTTCTGCTGTTTTACCTTACAGGGGAAATGTTACTCCATCAATTTATCCTTCCAGGTTCACTTTATATCCTTCTACTCCTGCTGTTAATGTACAGAAGATGCTGTAAAGATTTTCTTATTTTTTCCCTTTCCATTGAGTTTCAGTCACCTGGGATCTTAAGCAAGAAACTATTCTGTCACTAAAGATCATAGTTTCCATCAGCCCTCAGAATAAGGCTATGTCTCAGGGTCCCAGTAATAATCCTTCCTCCAGCTTGCCCCTTCTTACAACTTGCCACTATTACCAACTCTGGGAAACACATGATTCCTGTTGCTTCTCCTAAACCCTGTTCATACTTTTGTAAATCATCCTAAAATCCCAATTGGAATGTTCAAAGAAAAATTTTTGGATCCTGATTTGCGCAGGATAAAAACATTACCAAAGAAAGTAAACAGAATCTCGGTAAGCAGACATTCCACATTTAAAGAATAAAGATATAGCAAAATACTAAGATAAGGAAAATATCTAAATACATTAAATGAAGCAAAATAATCTACAAAATCAGGCCAGATAATAATAATATGGCACAACCCATATAGATTGGCAGAAATTTTAATCAGGACAAATGTGTCTGTAAGGTATTTGCATAAGATAAATGAGTTTCCAACATTAAAGTTCCTTTAGAACTTGTATGGGAATGAAAAAATAATAGACACTTCTCTGCAGGGGTCTGAAGAATATCAGAATACTAAATAGCAATTTGCCATGATCAAATTCAACATCTTGAAAGTGAGGAACTAAAATAATATCCATCAGAAGGGGAGTGCTTAGGGACTAAAAAGAAAGCAAACACATATCAAAACCTAACAGAAGATGCAAAACAAAAGTTTACTAAATAATATCCAAGGGGAAACTTGAAATCATTTATAAGCACCATGATGCATTTTCAAGAAAATAACTTGATCACAAATCTTACATGATTAAACTTGGTAATTCTGTACAATAAAGAAAAACAAACAAAAGTCATTCCCAAAATGGAGAAACAACCAAAGAGAACCAGGAAACCTAGTGGAGTTGAAAGTCAAGTGCAATAAAAATTAAGCCCAAACTAATTTGAGCAACACTTAGAAATAAATTCTAAACCATTAATTAAAATTACAAGCATTTGGAAAAATTTTTAAAACTAGAGACAGTGAAGTAGGGAACAAGTTTGGGTTACTGAAGGTATACTCAAGGTAGAGAAGGAAACTCAGGTAAAAAGCATTGTATTATATATGGAAGAGATTTACCAACATGCTTTATAAAGTAGAATGCATTATATGTATTGGGCAAAAACAGTATAAATAAATAACCTCCCCTAATTCATTTTTAAAGTGTTCCAAATTTGGTCCTGGTGCCCAAGTATGTAATTTATTATTTTCATGATCAGTGCACTGGTCCTTGTGATTCCTATAATAAGCATTTAAGAAAACAACAGATTAGAGCAGCATTTCTCTCCCAAGGAAGATGTTGGCACAAGAAGTAAATTGTTAGGATGCTAAAGCCCATAGAGAATAATGTACTGGTAGAAAGGTAACATTTTGCTGTAAGGCAAAATCTGGTCTGTTTTATCTATCTCTTGGCGATGTTTGCATTTAAGTAAAATTCATGAAGACCCAAAGAAGAAAGAAAAGGGAAAGAAAACAAAGGAATAAGACAGAAATTTTTAACTGACCACTATGGGCCTATATAGAAATCATTATGGTAAGAATCTGAGCACACCACTAAATCTTGATGGTATTCTAGGGAAAGGGATTACTGTCAACATTTTATAGTGAAGCAGAATGAAAAGGCTCCTTGTAACTAGCTAAAGTCTAATCCCCATCAAAGAATGGAAACCAGACATTTGCCCTTGTCTATCTCTTATTACCTGTTTTATTCCACTAATTTATTTAGACTTTTCAAAGATTTTAACATATATCTCTAAGAGGTTTGAGGAAGCTTTAAAAACTCAATCACAGTTTGATTTGGTTGGTGTTTTACAAGGGTAAGGAGCTGATTAAAAAAATAAAAAGAAGAAAACAACAAAGATTGCCGCAGTCCGGCTGCAGCAAAATAACCGGGGAGGTGAAGAACAACTTGTGTACCTTGATACAGCAGGAGTAGGAGCCGTTTATTGTAAGACAATAGAGATATTTATACATTCCACACAGCTTAGCATAAACTAGATACAGCAGTCAACCAATAAGAAATCTCCACACTTAATGGCTCGCTGGCTCCACCTCACAAACCACTCCCCCTGGCAAAATGCCAGGAGCCATCCAGACTTGTTTACAGACTCTAACAAAGATAACCAGGCCTTTCTCTATATAGAAATCATGAGCAGTATTTGCCAGGCAGAATTCTAAAGAGGTCCCCCAAATTTCTTACCCTTGTTGGTATACATATCCTGCATATTTTTCGCACTGTGAACATGATAGGCTTCTGTTATATATTATATGGCAGAGTTTATGTTGTATATTACGGCTTATATTATATATTATATAGCATAATAAGCTTTATTAAAGGAAGATTATACAAGAGTGCTTAATAAAATCACATGCAACTCTTCAAAGTAGAAACATTTCTTTGTTCAGTCTCATTTCTTTGCTCTTGTGGTCTGGGACTGTTACATGCATATTGGGACAACTGAATGGAAAGGGAAAGCCCTAGGAGCTGAATGTGGTGCTGAATGGACAACTAGCAGGAAAGTGGGAACCTTGTTCTACAACCATGGGAAATGTATTCTGCTATTACTCATTGCATTTGGAAAAGTACTTGAACCTGGAAGAGAATGTTGGCCCTGCAGTTACAGCTAGATTTCAGCTTTGAAAATCCCAAGTAGAGAACATAGTCACCTCATGCCCAGACTTCTCACATACAGACCTGTGAGCTACACAGGCATTGTTTACAGCTGCTAATTCATTGGATTTTATCATTTGGAAATAGGAAATATACCTAGCAAAAACTCCTGGAATCTGTCTTATATGACATATTTATAAAAGTTCAGGCAATTGAACAGTAAAATTACAGAAGGCTTGTGCATATAGTAGTTTGATCTGTAGGGAATACGCTGCATGGTGACTGAGTTATGTTGACAGGTAGAAGGTGTTTCTGTGTCGGCCAAAGGCAAGGTGCTCCTGAAAGAATTAATCCAGGGGGTATTTGCAAGATGATGGATGAGATCTTAAACAGCAGTAACGATTCATTAGGGAGCTGGAGGGGACATTTTCATAGTTCCCTTTAGACTCTAGCTTAACACGCTACTGTTGAGAAAACAAAGAATTTCTGAGCATCCACAGGAAAGGTCTTGGAAACTAACTAGAAATAAAAGGTCTGGAAAATTTTTATGGTCGATTGTCTCCCAGAATAATGTGAAGAGTTACCCTTCCTGCCTAGACATGAAGAAATACATGAATGATAGACAAGGGCCTTGTATGAGAAATATGAGTAGCAGGACAGAAAGTTTTAGGAAGTATCTTTTATAAATATGTACTTTTGAAGTCAAGCCCTTGTCCTGGAACTGCACAGTGGCAGAACAGGTGGGCTGGAGGGTGGGTGGAGAGTACTGGCCATGCTGTATGAAGCCCCCTATGACAGCATGGGCCTGAGGTGTGTGAACCAGCACCAAAGCAGCCTGTCCTGGGCTGGGTGTGGATGCCCACTCCACACAGCATCACAGTTGGAACCCCAGAGCATCCATAATCCAATGACCTCCACCTCCACCTTTTCCGCCAATGGCAACAAAACTGTCGCATACCTGAACGGAAGTTCACTCAGGCTGAAGGATTTGCAGATAGCACTGGTACTTTTCCAAACCTTGATGAGCACACATTTGAACCAATGGCATTGACCCAACTGCTACATAAACCCCTAGACTAGCACACTCAGGTGGCAACTCCTAGTGGGGACACTCTCGTGCCCTTGCCAGAGTTGTGTTTCTATTCTTCACACTTGAACAAATCCTGCTCCTTTCACTCTTTCATTGTTCTGTGAACTCATTCTCTGGATCTGCCAGACAAGAACCTGGAAAAAAGTTGGTGGTGAGCTACTAGAGTCTGTTGCAAAACTACAGGGCATAACCCACCATTTAGAGCTCTAAAATGCCACTCAATCGTAGTGGAGAAGAAACCACTTTTGCCAGCTGTGACTCACAGAGCTGACCCTGATAGGCATCCCCTGGTTTTCTTGGCTGTAGAGGCCTAGAGCTTACATAGACTTTACCTGGCCAGCAGAAGCAGAGAAAACAGTTTCATCTCAAAGTCTCCTTTCACTCTGTCTGTAGTATTAAATTTTGAATTTTAGTTCAACATGCCCCTGGGGACAACGTGAGATTTATTTGTTAGGTAAAATTGGCACAAATTGTGCATGTTTGACTCAGCTTCTCCTTTTAACCTTTTGGAAATGAGCTGAACTAGGGAGAACACCCTTTCTTCTCTGCATGTCTCTAATTAAGTAGATAAAGCTGTTTCATTCTGGGGTTGATTATGAGGAAACTTATAAATCTCCCCAAAATGTAAACCATCAACTCCACACTGTTTTTTTTTTTTTTTGAGTAACAGAGATGAAAATTTGCTTCAGAAAATTTTGTCATACTTTTTTTTTTTTTTAACTACTTAAAGTTCGTTGTGTGGAGGCAAAAAGGAGTTCTGTTTATTATACCTTCCCCAAAGTCCTAAGAATTAGAAAGTGGCAGCTTCCCCTAATGCCACAGAGTAATATTAACAACTAAAACTACAAAAAAGCATAATTTTATTCATAACTGAAAGTACATTGAGAAATTTGGTACTTTAAAAAGTTGTATGGGACTGGGAATGTAGCACAGTGGTATTGCTTGCCTAGCCTCCATATAACCCTGGATTTGACTCCCAACACTACAGGAAAAATAAAATAATCATAGGAGGTACAATTATAAAAGGTTTCAAGAAATGTTTAATAAGGATATTATAAACATGCACATAAAAACAGAGCTTGAGATTACAGCTCTACATTTCTTATGTTTTATAACAGGTCAATTCTATCTTTATATAGCACTCATGGTATATTGCAATTGATCATGTATTCACACAATGGTCTCAACCTTTGTGGCACATGTAGTATTCAAAGAAACTTCTAGTATTGATGAGGTAGTCTAAAATTAAGAGCTTGGTTATTTGGTCGTATAATTCATCTCATTACCATAGCTCCCTGGACCCAGGAATGAAACAAACAAACAACAACAACAACAACAAAAATAAAACAAATAAACAAAAACTTGTTGCTTTCATCTAGAAAGCAGTTTTTTAATGGCTTTTTTTTTTCCTCTTCAAAGGGACTTAAAAATCAATGGCAATGTATTAGATAATTTCAAAGGAATCTAATTACCTTTTCATCTGCATGTCCAGAGGCCTTTAAAAGGATTTTTTTTTTTTTTAACAATTTCACAGGCATAGGCTATCTTATATAAGTCTATTGCACTATCTGTTTCTAAGTCTACTCCCCAATTTGGTAAGTTGAAATCATGGCCACTTTATTTATTTATTTATTTATGTTTACTAAAAATGCAAAACCCATTTGTAGACAAAGGTTTTAATTGGAGCTTAATGAATAAATATATTTCCCATGGTAGTCCTAGTACAAGCTACATAACTTTGATTCATACCAGTGTCAGGCTGAAGTAAATATGTTATCTGCATTTGTCTACACACCCCTGGTGTACTTCTTTTTGATAATCAGGCAGTATTGGTTACCAATAATTTAGGAATCCTAGCTTCAAGAAATAAAGCACTTCACTTTTGGTATAGCTACAGAGATAAAAGAAAAGAAGTTCATTATCCACCACCACCTCCTCCCCCACCACCAAAAAAAAAAAAAAAAAAAAAAAAGAAGAGGAAGATGCACTTTACCCTGTACTTGTTGTTTGCACTATTTTGGATAGAAACAACTGGAATTAAAAGTTATCTAAAAACCCTGAGGAAAGTGAATGAGTATGAGGATTACAAAGTGGAATATGTAATTACTATTCCAATCATAATTTAACACATATGAACATTTATACAACAAGTGTTTTTAGATATTCATATTCCTCTGTAACAAATTTTACACATATGGCTTCTTTACTACTAATAAGTGAGCTATGGAATTCTTCATCACAGCATATCCTGTTGAACATGTATTAGTTTTCTGTTGCTGCTATAACAAATTACTACAAATTTAGTGGCTTTAAACAATATAAACTTATTATCTATAGTTCCAGAGGTCAGAAATCTCAAATAGTTTGTAAGACTACATTCTTACTGGAGAATCTAAGGATAAATATATTTTGTTGTCTTTTGTAGCTTCTAGAAACCAACTATATTCCTTGCTTCTTGGCCACAACTCGATGTTAATATACTGGTGTATTTTAGTTTCACTCAGTTTTTTTATATCTAATACTTGACATCCTTTTTCCAATACTGTGTTTACACACACACACACACATACACACACACACACAAACACACCCAATTTAATACTGTACTTATTTTTTATTAGAATTTTATATGACACAATAAAATAAAGGTTCTTTTTGTGGCATTATGATCTTAATGTAGACACTAAGAGTTTTGAACTAAATGTGGCCTAATCCTGATACAATTTATGATATTTTTATGTTTTCCTCATTCTTGTGATTTAAAAAAATATTTTAATAGTATTAATTATCTACATGTGGATTAACAGTTTACTATTATGTACAAGGATTTAGAGTTAGTAAAGTACTTACCATTTGATAGTAAGCACAAATATCCTCATCTACTTGAGAAAAATATTATGTATATTTAAAGAAAACTAAAAATAGACTTCCAGTTTATATGGCACTCTGTGTAAGATCATTTTCAAAATAAATATGGTTATTGCAATGTTTTATATATTAGCTCAATTTAAAAAAAAATCACATGCTGAGGTCCTGGGCTTGATTCCCAATATTTTTAAAAAATTCAAGAAAACACTAGATATTTTTCACAAATATCATAATATTAATAAATTAAAATGCAATGTGATTATGAGATTATAAAAACAAATGAGACATAGTTCTATATTTTGTTATGAAGCCATGTCCACATGATATAAAGAAGAATTCAAAACTTGGTTAAAAACAGCATTTATATTAAATTTTGGCTAAATATAAAGAGATAATTATGTCTACTTAAAATAGAATCTGGAAAGAAAAACAAGCTTATACATCAAACTGCTACTAATCGAAGCTAACATTCATTATTTCTTATATTCTAGGTTGTGTTTTAAATACTTAGTACATATCATCCCAAAACAAGTTTATAAAGTGTTGTAATTATTATCTTCATTATACAGGGAAATAAAATAACTTGATACAGATATTTGGTTATTTTACATTTGGTTTCACTTATGAAGATTCAGAGAACTCTTATCTCCATTTGTTCACAGTCTATGATGGAATATTCAGTGCTAGTGTATATTACATTCATAGTTACAAAACATAATAAATGTAGTTTTATTTGGGGAAAAATAATTCTCACAAAAGAGAAACTGAGTTGCAAACACCTTACTGTAATTTACCTGAGATTATTATTTAAAATGTACTAGAACTGGTATTTGAAAATCTATTTTATGGAACCTTTAAATCCACTACTTTTGAAAGGAAATTCAAATAAGATTTCAAAATCTTCACACATATAATCAAAAATCCCTCTTTTTCTAGTCTCAACATGCAAATTCCATCTTTTCCTAAGGATTCATTTTTACAGTAAGTTGCAAAATGCATGAAAAATATCTTCATTTTAAAATTAGTGCATAGATTTTTTAAAAAAACATACAACATCAAATGATGAATCCACAAAAACATTTTGTTTAAAAATCATGTCCATTTCAGTCAAAATTTTAAATCAATTTACAAGAAAAAAAAACAAGGAAAATTAGATTTGGAAAAGTCATGCATCATATCAGTTGGTGTTCTAGTTACCTATTGCTGTGTAACAGAGTATTCCAGAACTTACTGGCTTAAAACAATTTATTATCATCTCAAACTTTTCTATAGGTTAATCTGATGTAAGTGCTTCTGGTTTAAATTTCTTCCTGTTACTGCAATTAGAGTTTGGTATGGTTTCATTGATCCGAGGGCTGGACTGGACTGGACATCTGGAATGACATAGCTGTAAGGCTGGCAGATGTGTCTGGCTAATGGTTTAAAGCTCAGCTAGTGCTATTGACTGGGGTGCCTGCATGTGCCTCCATCAAGTGACTTGGGCTTCTCAGAGAATGATGCTTAAGTCTCCAGAAGAAGTACCCAAATAATGAAAGTTTATTGAAAGCTTTTTAAGAGGCAGAATAGATAAGCTGTTGGACCAATGAAGGGCTATTCTCCAGGCTTTGCTCAGAACCATGACTGTTCTACTTCTTCCATATTTTATTTATCAAAGAAATCACAGAATCCACCCACATTAAAGGATGTATAGAAATATATTCCCCTTCTTGATGGACAAATGACAAAAGATGGGCAATGGATAGAGATACCACTGGAGATGCCTTTAGAAAATGCAACCTGCTGCAGTTGATTAAAAAGCATTTTTCATCTAGCTTTTGTAAAATGTATTTGGTTTAAAAATTATGACATTGACAGGAAAGGATTAAGTTTCCTGGATATATGAACTTGGTTACTCAGGTTATCATAACTGATAGTTATCATAACTGATTATTACAAATAACAAGGAATATGCAACATTACATTTCCAACAGTCCTTTCCCTCTGTTTCCTCTTTTTTTCCCCCCAAATGTTTGCAATGGGGAATGGAGACATGTAGAAAGGTATAAATGTTGGCTGCAAGAATGAATCTCGAGAGAGATATTTGTGGTATGACTATAAATTTGCTAATAATTACCATTAACCTTCAAAGTTTAACAGGAGAAGGAAGATAATCCTTTCCATACGATTATGATTATATTATACACCTGTGTACCCTATAAAATTTGTAAAGAACTTTGTTATGGTTAGAATGTGAGGTGTCCCCCAAAAGCTTACAGGTGAGACAATTCAAGAAGGTTCAGAAGACAAATGATTCAGTTATAGCCTTAGCCTAATCCGTGAATTAATTAATCCCTGATGGGATTAACTGAGTGTTAACTGGAGGCAGGTGGGGTGTAGCTGGAGGAAGTGGTTCATTGGAGGTGTGGCTATGGGGTATATATTTTGTATCTGGAGAGTGGAGTCTCTCTCTTTCTGCTTCCTGATCATCCTGTGAGCTGCTTCCCTCTGCCATACTGTTCTGCCATGATGTTGTGCCTCACCTTGAGTCCCAAGGAATGGAGCGTGTTGTCTATGGATTGAGACTTCTGGAAACGTGAGCTTTACCTCCATTACAGTTATTCCGGTCAGGTCCGTTAGTCACAGCAGCCAAAGGCTGATTAACACAAAGTTTCATACATGTGTCCCTGTATGGAGCCTGAATACACCTTATTTGATGGATTGGGAACCTGAGAGATAAATTGGGTCAATAACCTCCTTAAATTCACCTAGCTACTAATGGGGATTGATGAGTTTTCTGTCTTCAGGACCCTTCCCTTGCATAACTTTGATAGGGATTTGTTAACAAAACTCAAGAGCAGGTGAAGAAACAGGGAGAAACTGCAGATGCTAGTGAGCAAAGTCTAGTGACTTGGGCAAGTCATTTGACCTATTTAGTCTGGAAGAGAAGTAAAATGGAGATGCTAATAGAAGTTCTTACCTTATGGCATTGCAGGGAAAATTAAATGAGAAAGTATAATAAAGTCAAAGGGAGCTTTTGAAAACCATTATTTCATGCTCTTGCTGTGGAGTCATCATCAATATTATTACATTAAAAATACAACATGATGTAATAGAGTGAGTGTGGAGCCACACAGATGTGGCTTTTTATTTTTCAATGTAATTAGCAAAATCTGCTAAAGTTTTTAAGGCATTGTATTCCTGACATTGAAATTGCCTGGTAATTTCAATGTCAATTTTATTGAAGTTTGTCCACATCTTAGTTACCTTTGGAAGGCTAGACTATGACAAAAGCAAGCCCCCCATGTCTACATGGTCTTCTACAGAAATGGTGATTTTTTTTTTCCCCTTTGCTTCTGTTTGTGGTAGACTAAGGCAGTTGTAGGGTTTCTGTGGCTATGCTCCTAGATCTCTCTTCATTCCAAGATCTAGGATAATATAGCTGCCACTATTTCACATATACTATTCTCAGGGCAGAGGGCAAATACAATGGCTGAACCATATAACAGCCCCTAAAATTTCTGTTCAAATGTGGCACACATTAGTTACATTTTATTAGCCCAATACATTGCATGTTAAGCACAACATCAACATGGCAAGAAGATGATTAAATTATTAGGAACAATAATGCAGTCTGTTATCACACAGGATAGGAATCACAAGACTGCTAGACTGAAAGTTTCTCGAGGCAAAAATCCTATCTGAAATATTTTAAAATATTCAATTTTCAGTGGCCAGTACACAGCTTTACATACAGTAGGAAGTACTCATTAAATATTATTTGTTTAATTCATTTTATAGAGAAAGAGTAACAGTTTAACATGCACCCAACCCTGATATTGTAACCCCATCTCTCACGATGTTCCAAAATAGTCACTGATTAAAACTAAAATTTGTTGCTAATCTAGATGTACATTCAAATATAATCAGAAAATAAATGCAGTTCCCTTTATAGCACTGTAATCATAAGAGGGAGTAAGCTATTACAAGCAATTAGGTCAAATTAAAATAGTTTATTCATTCAACAAACAGGCTATTAAAATCAGCTATTATAACTTTCTATGTGCCAGGCATAGAACAAAATATTAAAAGTGGACTAAGAATCAGTTCTAGCCCTTACCCCGAATATTGTGTAGTAACAACTCATCAGGCCCATAGTTTGTTTTACAATAAAAAGTTTGGATTTATTTGTTTTTATTTTAAGATCCTAAACAAGGGTAGGGGTGGTACACTGTGAGTGGACAGATTATTATTTTAGTAAAACTACTTTCTCTGAATAGTTTATCTAATCTAAAAGTAAGGCTACTTTATTCTAATTTCCTTTAAAAAAGGAGGTATCACTGCCGAAGAGAGGTTTCTTGGAGGTCACTTGAATCAGGAGCAAAAGTATTTTTATATATTGTGAAACACATCTACTTAAAAGTGTATTCACTGTACACAAACAAGTTAGTTCATCCTTCAAACCTTCCATCTTTGATGAGAGGATATTAAATGCTACATTATTTTGATAAAGCATATTTAAGCCAAAAGAATAGCAGTTGTGCTTTGCTGAGCATTTTTGGCAAGGGGACTAAGTTCTGGAACTTTCCATTTCTTTTCTTTCCTGAACATGACAAGACACTGCTCAGCTGGACACCAGAGGGACAACCAGAGGCTAATGAGAGGGCAGAATACTAGTGGAAACAAATGAACACAGCCAAGTCTAACTTTTACACTAAGCAACAATGAAACATAAGTTAATAAATAAAATTAGAATTTTCAAAATCTCTTCCTAATTAGCAACATGTTACATAAAACAAATGGGAGTTTGGGTATTCAGATGATCTAGTACACTATTAAAAATAACAAAAGATGTGGAAATTCCTAGGAAAACAGTTTTACAATTAAAAAGCCTTCTTAAGGGGCTGGGGTTGTGGCTCAGTGATAGAGTGCTTGCCTTGCACGTGCAAGGCGCTGGCTTTGATCCTCAGCACCACATAAAAATGAAAAAAATAAAATTGTGTCCAACTACAAATAAAAAATATTTTAAAAAGTCGTCTTAAAATGGTGATTGCTTTAACTGTAGAATCAGTTTCTATGATAAATTGACATAACATTTGATTGCTATTGTTAAAAATATACAGTGATTCATAAACAAATTCTTTTCAAAGCTTTTTACTCAGGTTAATATAAAGATCCTTTCTGGAGGTTTATAAGAAGTCTCTTTAAAATAAACATTTCCCCCTTCATATACTACAGAACAATTTTGGAAATAAGTGCTAAGAAGACTCCAAACTGAGTTACCCTCCTGGGTATCATGACAAAATGAGGCTTATTCTGAGCACAGTGGTCACAGGGTATGTGCACAGAGTGGGCTCTTTATTCCACAGAGACAAGGCTGGACCTGTTTATTCTTCCCACCATGCATGAACTACAGTTCACTCTTTCTAGTTGGCTCTCTTATCTTGCAGTCAACACACTGGTGCTTTTGATCTGAGGCACTTCCCTAACTTCTCTGGCTGTCATTGTGGAAGGACTTCTTCAGCTCTCTCCTATGGTATACTTTGCTCCTCTTCCCATCTTTTCCTGAACTATAGTGAAACTCAATTCAGGTGATAGAAGAATGCCTCTTTCTCCTCAAGTTATAGTTACCCTCTGCCGGATATTGTTCTGTCTTAAATAGCAAAAGAAGGTGCAAGAAAATCAGAATAAAGTGCATGAAGTTGTGATACAAAACTAAAATGCAAAATTAAGTTTTTCTTAAAAGATTTGAACCAGTCTAAAAGAATAAATAAATGGTTGACAGGTGGGAAAGCATAGGTCTTTTGACATCTAAAAGTTTAAAAGTCATAGAACCAGAGAATTTTACAACTCATCAAATTTAGAGGCCTTAATTAACAGATGTGAAATCTGAGGCCAGAGTTTTAAGGAACTACTATCTAGAATAATGGGCAATTTCTTAATAACTCTTAATTACAGGGCCATTTTCAAAGGGCTCTTATCTAAGAGTTCTAATGAATCCTGTGGAGAAAAAAACAGCATGACTGTCAGCTGTGATCAGTAAGAGCAGGATGAGTGATCAACGTGCTGAATTATGCCAGGAGATGCTTAGAATGTTCTCAATACCTATGGTCAATTCTAATTCTGATACTATTTGCAATGCTATTTCATTTTACAAAGTTTAGGGAACAAAAGTAAAAACTAACCTTCCTCTATTAATCATTTCAATGACTTCACACTGTGCAACTAGGATACTCAAAATATTTCATAACAATACCTCCAAGTGACCCAAGAATTAGTATAATACTACCTCTACATCACGAATGACTCTTTGGAGTCATTTTCATAATCAGAGTTCATTGTTACGTCTTTAAAATGGAAGCAGCTCATGTGAATATAGAAATGTGACAAGAAAAAGAGTGCAATGAATAACATGATCATTATTTCTACATCAATGGGGTACAGGAGCCCACAAAAAATGTGTCTGCATGGATGACACGTCTGAGCCATGGTGGTGTACTTGTGAACATTGATCAGAGACAGGGTGTTGGTGTGTGCCTAAATTAGGTTTGTCAGAAATGATATTTAATAGATGGAATTCTGAATTATATGAACAATTAACAGCATTTTGCTGTATCACCATATATTTATTGGTTAACAAAATGGGTAGAATTTGTTCTCATTTTTAAGATCTAACACCCACTGTGGGCATTAGTTACAGATATTTAAATTACTTATTTTTTTGACATATAAACTTGACCTATAAGTTCCTCTGTCATGATGTTGTCTCTCTTTGGGGGTAAGATGCAAAAGTCAAGTACTGAGGCTGCCAACTGTAAAGAATGATCTTCCATGGCAACTAGCCAGAACACCATGTTCCCATAATTCAGTGAAGAAATTGTCAAATTGCATTGTTGCAAAATTTATGAATCAGGAAACCGTTTTTTGTTTTTTTTTCTGTATTTGGAAGTTTGCATTTCTGAAGCATTTCTCTACCATTTCAAAGTTTCTTGTAAATTCAAGGCTTGTAAGAGAACTCTGTATTAAAGACTTTTTACCTCCTTACAAGCAGATAACTTCTCACCAGAACATCAGAGCCAGAGGAAAAGTAGCATGGCTTCAAGGAGAGTTAGAAAGAGAGAAGTGACCAGGGACTGAAAGAAAAGAGCCCATTTAGCCATACTGAGGACAGCTGGGAGTCACAGCCAATATCTGGATTGCTAGCAACTGGGGTCAAATAGGATCAGAGGGACTGAAGGGAAAATGTCATGCTCCAGCTCTGACTGTGCATTCTTTGTATATGAAGGATGGCTGCAGTATCCAAGGTTAAAAGCATTATGCCTTTGAACCAAGGAAGCTGGTCAAGTATGGAAAAGAGTTGAGAATATTGTATTTCAGTGTTTGTATCATTCTTCCAATAATGAAGCTAAAGAAATACCAGATAAAACTGATGAACTTGGGGGATTTGAGGCAAAGCTCAGTGGGAGAAATCTTTCCTAGAATGATGGCTGCCTTGGGTTAAATTCCCAGCCCACAAAAACAAAATCACTCTGAAATGCTGGGATAGGGTGTATAGCTTAGTGGTACAGCACTTGCCTAGAATGCATAAGGCCCCGGCTTCAATCCCCAGTACCAACTTTAAAAGTGACTCTTTAGGCAACAAATTCATTCCACGTCTCACTCTTCAGTATGAAGAATATTCTTCCAGTATGTTATTGTCTGCAAGGTGTTTGGTATTAAAATGGAAGGATTCTTATACAGACCTTTGGTACCCGGATAGCTTTATACTCAAAACATCAAGTAGAATAAGTTTTTCTTTACAATTTAGAAATACTGTTGGCCCTGGTTGTTCGATTTTAGAGCATCAAAGATTTTGTGCATCAGGAAGTTTCTCCTGGATGTATACTTTTAATTTATGTAGACTAAGATCATAATTATGCCTCTAATTTATGTTGAACATCATTGTATATAATATGAAAATTTTTCATTTGCTTTTGCTTTAAACTTCCTTTAATCTATTTATTTTGCTGTGGCTGTTGCATTTGTTATGAAACAGGGGTAGTGGTTGTTATTATTGTGGAAAAGAATGAGCATTTTATTTAAAGCAGTTTTTAAAATATTTTACATTAAAACAAAAACATCGCCTGGGCCTTTCAACATGTACAATCCCAATTTAATCTTTAATTAGAATTTATTATTGACTTAAAATATAAATGATTTCATTAAAAACTCTTTATATATAATTACAAAGTTGTATTGTAAGGATCTGGATTTTCCAAAACATGACAGTCAGCTCCTTCAATAGATACATAAGCTACTGCATGTAGGTTAGGCATCCCACATAGTGTTCTGAATGAGTTGGACAGTGGCTTTTTGGTGAATGCAGGCTATTATAGCAAAGACAAAGGATATGTGAGTGGAAATTCTTGGCATTAGCCACCCGGGGAAAATTGGTTGGTCCCTAGCCCAAATGTCAGAACTGGGAGGTGAACTTGTCTCTCTTTATTCTCTTCACACTTGGAACTGGGCTTTGAGGAAGCTGCAGGTATTGATAGGAGGCAAAAGAAAAGAGAATTTCCCCCCAAAGAAGCAATTTGTTAGGAACTCCCAAATGGGATGGGATATTGCAAACCAGCTCTTTATTGTCTGTATTGCTTTGTTTCTCTTGCCCATGTTGTTGTCGTCCCTGGGCTTTTGCAAAGTCTGAATGAAATGTTCTAAAACAAAGTCAGTCCCATGAGAGTCCATCTTTTGAGTTGGGTCTCCACACTTACAGCACAGAGCCCAGTGTAATGATGACAGCAGAGAAAAATGCTTGCCCTGGTGGAGAGCTTACCACTTCACCAAGGATTGAGAATGACAGTAAGGTTTGGGTCTTTCTTCAAAGTGTAATTTAGCTGACTCAGAAACGCAAGGTCACTTTTCATGGGTAGCTAATTTTGCCACTTATAATTTAAGTGACTGCCATTAAATGAAAGATGGTATATATTCACTGAGTTTAAATGCGCAAGGATCAGCAGCTCCCAGGTAGAGACCTTGAGCTCTGCCACTTATTGACTGAGGAAACCTGCTTTCTTCATCTAAGCATTCAGTTAATGCTAATCTCCCTTGTGGGCTGTTTTCAGTGTGAGATCATACAATGACTTAGAGGAAATTACTAGACACATAAATAGTAACTGATCTCAGAGATGCAGACATTTGTATATTAATGATTCCACCTTGTACTTCTTAACACAATATGACAATTTACACACACGTGCACACATACACACTCTTCTCAGTGGTGGGTTTATCTGTATGGCTTAGACCTTGGGGGTCATTATACCTTTTATAGCTAATAATAATGTAGGGTAAGTTGGTATAAACCTTTCAGATAATGAATGAAGTTCCAAAGATTCAACATTTTCTAGTGCTGTGCCTTGAACTGCTAAGATTGCTTACCTATTCTTTAATTTTTTAAGAAAGGCAAATACTAAGTTCAAAGTTTACGAAGTGCAAATTAAAATACCCAATTCATCATGTTGGCTGTTAGATGAAAATATATAATTTGAGTTTTCAAATGCAATCCTATTATATAGTAAGATCTGACTTCATGGCATTGTCTCCTTATGTAATAGTGTCTAAATCTTACAATCTGTCAACTTACAAAAACATTAATTTCTAGGTCTTTCTCTTCCTCACCAGTCTCTTGCACTGGTGGGTAGAGTAATGATTTATTATGGGATTATTTAAGAGATATATTTTCCCAATAAAAATCAAAGCCATTTTTATCAGAGGCCTAAAAAGTTATTTTCTGGAATAAAACCTTGATTGGATATTCACTCTCTAATGGCAATAGACTGGTAAGATTCAAAATTATTTTCTTTCTGATATTACTTCTGCCCACATACAGTTTCCTTTAAACAACTATTGCCACATAAAATTCATTTTTCAAAAGTCACTTAATGTGTTGCTCCTTTGCTTCTGTTTTCAATCTCAATTCCATTTCTCTCCCCTCCATTATTTTTTGTTTAAATATCTCTTTCTAGAATCCCCGGGTAGCACAGTTAATACCTATATTTTCCCTACCTGATTTACAGATATGACTCAGAGTTTAAATGACTTGACTAAGGTTAGGAAACCAGACAAGAGATTTCACAGGTACTGAATCCCAGTCAAAAGCATTAGCACAGTTTTTGAAAGGGAACATTACAATTACAGAAGTCTTCTGAATGAATTTTCTTAGCTCTGCCAACACAAAACAGGCCATGTACTCCTGAGGAAATTGAGGTCCAGAAAGGTGAATGAGAATTCACTAACCCCTAAAATTGCCTATACAATTAATCTGTTCTGCTTTTTTTCCTTGGAAACCCCTGGAAAGATCCTTTGTGGTAAATCTAGAGAGACATTTATATAGGTTATTTTCCCTTATTACATGAAATATTTATGCATGACCTTGACCACTAATTCTTTGTAACGTTAAAGATAAGAAGGATTATTGGTTTAGGATTAAGGAAGTACAACATAATACTTTTCATCTGTAAAATTACTACATGCTTCTATTTCTGAAGTTCATTTGAGGCTTTATCCCTTTTCTGTTCACTTTTAGTATCTCCAGATCAATAAATCTGTTTCTGCATCTAACTGCTTATCACACATTTCATGATCTTGGAAAATCACAATAGCTTTCCACAGTCTTTCCAAAACCTCCATTGGGTGAAATGTCTAGTGATAGGTTAGATGTGTTATTGGGAGCTGTTATTATTTTTGAAGGCTATTTTAGCTCTGAGATGGATTAGTAGTGGTATATCCCCTTAACCTCCAAAGTAATTTGTTTTTATGTTTTCAGGTTGGAATTATACCCTTACTATTAATATTTCATACTAACAAGTAGGGGTTTCACTATGTCCATCTGCTGGGCTGGTAAAATGCCTGCCACCCATATCTGAATATTGCATTTAGAAATGAATTATGATTTCAACCTTCTTCAGTTGCTATGGTATGTCTTTTTCCCACTAGGTATTTTCTATACATTATTAAGCCTGTAGTAAAACAAGACACATTTCGTCCCTCAACCTCAATTGCTTTATGTGTGCAAATATATTATTTCATTCTAAAAATAACTAGAAGTAGGAAACATGTACACTTATATAAGCTAGACACCATAAGGCATTTAAATTAATGTTAATTATTTAGTATATAACCCTACTGGAATATAAATTTTACAAATAAATCTTGTAGAACTAGTAGCACACAGAAATATCTTGACAAGAAATACCAAAAAATGACAATTGTTATTGAATAGTAAAACAGCAAAGGAAAAAAATCAGCATTACATCACTCTATAAAAGAATTCAACATATCCTATGAAATAGTCACTTGTTGAATGATTGGTTTAGTTATCCTGATGTTATACAGTAGAGGATTGTTCCCATGATTCTAAACACAGACTAGGACATTACACATCTGAAGTCAGTCCCTGTCTCTGAAGATCATTACCAAGGGTGCAAAACTGTATTAATAAAATTTTACCATTTAACGAGTTGTGATACATTTTAAATTTGGGGGAAAAATAGTGGCTAGGAATTTACTAACATATTGGTGTCAGCCACTTGTATTCAAATAATAACTTTTTATTTGGGGGTGTATGACCTTGGATAAATTGCTGAGTCTTCTGTGCCTCTGTTCCTGTATCTATAAAGCATAATAATGTTGAAGAGTTTTGGTGGGGATAAATAAAATAATGCCTGTAATTGCTGAGTATACTAAATATTTAGATACTGGCTTATTACTTAATGTTTTAATATATTTATAAGTTGCTTTCATCTATCTGGGAGCCATTTCCTGAATACATTAATGCTCATAGTGAAGGAATGAAAGTCTCAGAAAAATATCAACCTTAGAGCCTCTGCCTTCTGTTGTTTTTTATTCTGTGTTTTCTCGTTCCATCATATTTCACAGACTATACAAGTCTCATAGACAGAACAATTACCTGAGTTTAATGTCTTCTCTAAAATCTATTTTTATATAAATCATGGTCACTTTGTCCCTGTCCAATTTTATTTATGGATAGCTTTATATTTTTGTACTTATGGGTAATCAATAACTGCTTTATAACCATTTTCAGCTCATTTTACTTATAATAAGGTAGAAAGCTCAGCTCACAGACTCAGTTCCATATGACCTAACCTATGATCACAAACTTCCTGCCCCCCAAAATGATTTCTCTTGAAATTGTGATTAATAAGTAAAAGAGGCAGAAGAAAGAGATTTTCAATTTATTACCTCAGGTAAACATTTATTCATTGAATTATTTATTTTATCAAGATACACTAAGCAAGTGCCTACAAGGACCGTGCTTTTTAAGTAACTAGAAGAGATCAGATACTTTTTGCTTAAAGCCAGAAAGACTTTCCATTCTGATTAATAAAGGTGATGTTCAGGGAGAGATCCAAATCTATAAACACCTAAGTATATATATTCTTTCATCTGAGATAAGAGAATGATATACTGAACACAAGGGTACTCAAAAAATAAAAAATAAAAAGGTGGAAAAATTCCAATTGGGTGCGTGTCAGTGGAGCCTCATCTGAAAAGATGAGTAGGACTTATCAGCTGGATGGAGATTGGAAGATTAGGCTTTCAAGGGATAGACTATTGATGTCATTAACCTTATAGTTTTTTGCTGCAGGATAGGCAGGACTCTTATACCTATATATGGCATGAGCTAAACACAAGAAAAGAAGACAACTGAAAAATTAGGAAGATAACAAATATATAGTGAGTTTCCTCCAAGGTCATTGTTGGAATTAATGTGAATATGGCTGTTCCTTAGGAGGAAGAAAAGGAGAAGTATAAAATCATCACTTTACCCATGAATAATACTCCAGAATAAGTCTTTACATGCTGCAAAATAACTTTATAACAGAAACTAAAATTTATAAAGGGTTAAAGACAAAGGGATGCCTCATTCCTACCCTCTTTTTCACTGCCTTCCTTTCTGAATAACAGTCCAAAAGCTCTTTGGTGAAGACGGGCAAGGTTGGTGACTGGAGTTGAGAAAAATGAGAATTGTGCATGTCCCACTTTTATGGATCTTGAATATCTGTACTTCACTAGGAAGTGAGCTCCAGAGGGCAAGTCATTTTCAATTTCACTTACTACAGAATAAAAAAAAGCAAGTATGGCTTATTGAGAACATCCAAAGAATTAGGGTAGGAAATGCCATAAATTATACGTGTTTCAAGTTTGAGCATCCCTAATCTAAAAATCCAAAAATGTTTGCAAATACAAAACTTTTGGAGGATCCACAGGACAGCACAAATAGAAATTTTCCATATCTGACCTCTTTCCTTAGGTCATAGTCTATATACAGGTGCACTAAAAATATTGCATGAAATTACTTTCCAGCTGTGCAATTAAGGTGTACATGGAACACAAGTGAATGTCTTTAGACTTGGATCCTGTCCCCAAGATGTAGATATTAAAGCCCTCAAGATTATGTACATGCACATTTTCCAGCATCCAGAAAAAATCTGAAATCCAAGACACTGGTGGTCCCAAGTATTCAACTTGTATAAATCTTGCTTATTTAAATTGTTGGTCTCTCTCTCTAGAATGTAATCTTTATAATTGATTTTTTAAAGTTCTATTCACTACCCAAAGTGTATCTGGCAGACAGTTTGTGCTCATGGATAGGTAGAAGTAACATCATCAAAATGGCAATATTACCAAAAGTTCTCTATAGGTTTAATTCAATGCCAATCAAAATCCCAACGGCATTTCTTGTAGAAATAGAGAAAGCAATCATGAAATTCATATGGAAAAATAAAAGACCCAGAATAGCAAAAACAATTCTAAGCAGGAAATGTGAATCAGGCGGTATAGCTATACCAGACTTCAAACTATACTACAGAGCAATAGTAACAAAAACAGCATGGTACTGGTACCAAAACAGGCAGGTGGACCAATGGTACAGAATAGAGGACACAGAAACCAATCCACAAAACTACAACTATCTTATATTTGATAAAGGGGCTAAAAGCATGCAATGGAAGAAGGATAGCATCTTCAACAAATGGTGTTGGGAAAACTGGAAATCCATATGTAACAAAATGAAACTGAATCCCTTTCTCTCGCCATGCACAAAAGTTAACTCAAAGTGGATCAAGGAACTTGATATCAAATCAGAGACATGGCGTCTGATAGAAGAAAAAGTTGGCTATGATCTACATACTGTGGGGTCGGGCTCCAAATTCCTCAATAGGACACCCATAGCACAACAGTTAATAACTAGAATCAACAAATGGGACTTACTCAAACTAAAAAGTTTTTTCTCAGCAAAAGAAACAATAAGAGAGGTAAATAGGGAGCCTACATCCTGGGAACAAATCTTTACTCCTCACACTTCAGACAGAGCCCTAATATCCAGAATATACAAAGAACTAAAAAAATTAGACAATGAGATAACGAATAACCCAATCAACAAATGGGCCAAGGACCTGAACAGAAATTTCTCAGAGGAGGACATACAATCAATCAACAAGTATATGAAAAAATGCTCACCATCTCTAGCAGTCAGAGAAATGCAAATCAAAACCACCCTAAGATACCATCTCACTCCAGTAAGATTGGCAGCCATTAGGAAGTCAAACAGCAACAAGTGCTGGCGAGGATGTGGGGAAAAGGGTACTCTTGTACATTGCTGGTGGGACTGCAAATTGGTGCGGCCAATTTGGAAAGCAGTATGGAGATTTCTTGGAAAGCTCGGAATGGAACCACCATTTGATCCAGCTATTCCACTACTCGGTCTATTCCCCAAAGACCTAAAAAAAGCACACTATAGGGACACTGCTACATCCATGTTCATAGCAGCACAATTCACAATAGCAAGACTGTGGAACCAACCTAGATGCCCTTCAATAGACGAATGGATAAAAAAAATGTGGCATTTATACACAATGGAGTATTACTCTGCATTAAGAAATGACAAAATCATAGAATTTGGAGGGAAATGGATGGCATTAGAGCAGATTATGCTAAGTGAAGCTAGCCAATCCCTTAAAAACAAATGCCAAATGTCTTCTTTGATATAAGGAGAGTAACTAAGAACAGAGTAGGGACGAAGAGCATGAGAAGAAGATTAACATTAAACAGGGATGAGGGGTGGGAGGGAAAGGGAGAGAGAAGGGAAATTGCATGTAAATGGAAGGAGACCCTCAGGGGTATACAAAATTATATACAAGAGGAAGTGAGGGGAAAGGAGGGAAAATATAAGGGGGAGAAATGAATTACAGTAGAGGGGGTAGAGAGAGAAGAGGGGAGGGGAGGGGGGAGGGGGGATAGTAGAGGATAGGAAAGGCACAGAATACAACAGACTCCAGAATGGCAATATGTAAATCAATGGTTGTGCAACTGAAGTGATTCTGCAATCTGTATATGGGGTAAAAATGGGAGCTCATATCCCACTTGAATCAAAGTGTGAAATATGATATATCAAGAACTATGTAATGTTTTGAACAACCTACAATAAAAATTAATTAAAAAAAAAAAAGTTCTATTCACTACCCAAAGTGTATCTGGCAGACAGTTTGTGCTCAATAAATAAATTTAAAATTAAAAAAGGAATGGTTTGGATAATACAGATATATGTATGAAACAGTAAATCATTTAATTTTAAACATTAAATAATACTTTGTAAAATGTCCATTTATAGTTGATTAAATAATAATATAGTAAAGGAAACTTAAGTGGCATTTTAATGAGCATTTTGTCTTTGTTCAAAATTTATTGTTGGATTGCAAAGCCAAAGAGTCTGTTTTAGGTAACTATGGCACAAGGATGAAATTATAGCTATTAGAGTACAGATAGAAAGCACATCTGAAGATATACTTAAAAATGTATAAAGAAAGAAGTCTCACCTGAATTGTAGCCAGAAAAATGCAAAAGTTTTGAGGATTCTAATGAAAATAATTGCAAATAGAAGTCAAATGTAAATAGAATTCAAAGATCATAAAAATATTTATCTTTTAAAAAAATTTTGGATTTATAGTAACTTTATATTTTTTTCTCAGATATTGCATATATGACACAAATGCATGACATAATGAATTTGTGTGTGTGTGTGTGTGTGTGTGGTACCCAGGATTAGGTACCAGGGGTTGATCATAGTGGTGTTCTACCTCCAAAGATATATCTCCATTCCCTTTGTAAAAATTTTTTATTCTGAGACAGGTTCTCACTAAGTTTCCAAGGCTGGCCTCTAACTTGCAGTCCTCCTGCCTCAGCCAACTGACATTATGATATTTTTAAAGAAGTCACAACTTTGGATTCTGAAAACACATATATAGCCTAATAATATTCAGAGATGATCTAAATATACCTTGAAACTATATCCTTCAAGAAACATTTGGAAATGGGATAGAAAAAAACAGTCATGAGAATAACTTAAAATATTTTGAATGGCATCATCTGTTGAAAATTTAAAGAAAATGATGATAGGAGATGAAAGTAATAATGGTATTCCTTTTGGATTCATGACTAAATGATTGCTCATTTCTTCTCATTGTGACAGTATCTGGCCCTCTAATGCCTGCAAAAGAGGAATTATTAAACATTTCCTGGAGAAATAAATACAACAAATGAAAATTTCATTGTATTAAAGCACTACTAATAACACAGCTAAAATATACATAAAAGTCAGACAGAAATTTAATTAAAAATACTTTAGAAAATAGCAAGTCATACAATTACACAGCTTGGAACTTCATAAAATTTTTATTTATTAATTACATGTAAAACAGATTTGTTATAAAATATTAATTATTTTAATATACATGTTGTGAATATTTGTTTTTCAATCCACTTGGTGGACACAGGTATTTAATAGGCAGAGGGATTCTGATTTTCAACCCTTTAAAGAAAATTCAGGCAGAAATTTGGAGCAGTATAATTCATGTGAAACTATATTGCTTCATATATTCACCAGTTTAAAAAAAGTGCTCATGAGGACAGATTGCTTTACAAATCATGAATATGTTGTAAAAGGTACATAAAAAATTTATAAATTGTTGTTTTCCACTTATTCAAATTATCACCAAGACTCTTAAGTGTGTAAATTTTTTGAAGACTTTGAAATTTGTATTGGATATTAGTATTTAATTGTCTTAAATCACATTATTCACTGAATATCCATTGTATAAATCTATATAACTTTGGAGTACTTTGCATGTCTAAGGTATGAATATTTATATTTTCAATGCGTGCTTCAAGCTACCTATACTGAAAATTACTAAACACAAATGTTAGTAAAATGCAAATGTGACTGAGAGTGCTTGGGCTGTATATTTTGACATTTCAGTAGCCCTTCTTCCAGTTGACATTTGAAGAGCTTGTCTCAACTCATTATTTCAGGTCTTTAATTGTCTCATTTTATCTTTAGTGTAGTTTTTTTTTTTAATGTCTTAATTTCTTATTTTATGTAAAAAATTATAGAGGAATGAAAGTTCAATCATATACCTATTAGAGATTTTGCTCAATAGAATTGTAATAGTTCCATTCTGTTTGTCTCTTAATGCGGTTGTATAAATGCAGCAGAATACAAGCTGTTTACTTAATAGATTACATTGACTTTCTGCAGTCACTGAGAGCAGAGTACTTTTTTTGTTTTTCATAGTTCATATGACATTTGTAATGTTGAATGAATATATATAGAAAGAACATCCTGAATACTTTAGTAGCGTTTATCCCTTGGAGTTTGGGAATAAAAATATAGAAGGCTGGAGCTGAATGCATCCTGTGAGCTCATCCCTCTGCTGTGCCCATGACAAGAGCAAGGCTGGGTGGTGGCTCAGATACCATGGTCAGCCCCAGCAGTTCATGACTAAAAGGGGAGACTTTGGAGACATTTACAGATTCTTTCCTGGACATAGTATCATCAGGCTGGGTTTATCAAATAAACCAGGAATATTTTTTTTCTCTTGATAAAATGTATTTCAAGTAGAATGCTACATGCTCAGATCAGTAAAAATGGTTAATATTATAGGCTGCCTTTGGCATGTAAATGTAGACTGCTAGAGGAAGTGTAGGGCATTTAAGGCATTTAGTCGGTTGATTCTGGGGTAACTGGAAAAATTGTAGCATTTCCTAACAAATAAGAGTAATTGTAATTGTAGCGTTCCCTACCCATAAGCCCTCCTTTCCCGCTAAGTTACTTGACAGAGAGGCTTAGCTGGGAATCCGACTCTGCATAGAAAAGTTCAGAACATGTAAAGTTTTCTGTTCAGGGATACAGGATCAAATCGCACCTTCCATTAGTTTAGGCCGGAACCTGTAGATCAAGAATAATAACTGGCCTTTGTCCTTAATGCTCAACCCTGGGTGCCTTCCCACATTTACTCTATGGTCTATTTGTCTGAATCCTGGCCTTTGAAACTTGCTTTGGTCTTCTAGGATAGCTCCCAAAGGGTACTTTAGTTTGTCTCTCTGATGTCTGGAGTTCTGCTCCTTGTACACAGACTGACCTGAGGTTGCCTGCCCAGCTGCCTACCTTGAATCCCTGGCAGTGCTTTGCTAGCTGTTGAGTCACCTTCTTAACCTCTGTAGGATCTTTGCTCTGGATGATCAGCTCTTTCTTATGGCCATATTTGTTGCATGTGGAGACTCTTATGTTACTACCCTCAGCAGCAGCTACATTGGACACCTTAGCAATGGACTTTCTCAGGGAATAAATAAAATTCTAACTTCTGACAACTATGATCTGCACAATTCTTCCATGTGGAATTGCATTTCCAAACTACGTACCAATAGCTATTTCCAAGTACTTACTATGCACCCCCCACCACTTTTTTTTTTTTTTTAACCAATAGCATTTTTTTTGTATGTGTGAGTTAACCAGAAGTTCTATATTTTATCTTATAACCAAGGGAATTATGTTTATGTGAGTTGAAACATGAGAAATAACTATACTTGAGAAGTTAAAAAAAATCCTTAAACCAAATCAGTGGTTTAGTTTTAAAAAGTTTAAAACAAGATTACAAAGACCTTTTACAATTGAATTTCTCAGTCATGGAACTGTAAAATTAATTTAAACCAAACAATTATTTTTGCAGTGCCTCAAAAATTATGAATGATCTTTCAGCTAGCTGACTCACTTGGAGGAAATGGGGTTTTACCATGCATAAACTACTTTTAAAACCACATAGTTTGGGTTTGATTTAAAAATGAACACATCAGTTTTGAAGAAGGCCTGAATTGGCAAAAGCGCATTTGTCTCAAGGCAGCATCCATTCTTTGCTTTAAGATTCACAGCTGCACACAAAGTAGCAGGTATTTTTTAAAATATTGATGTGAAAAAAAATTAAATTTCACATGGATTTTCCCTGACTTTACTAACATTTGGTGTGCTAATTTTGTTTTTTTTTCTGTAACACTGTTTAAGGCTGAGGATTAGGACTTCTTGATGCAAAAGACACGAATAATTGCTGTTCTCTAAACTTATTTGCAACTTTGACTATCATATGACATTTCTACTTTCCATTTTCTTTTTTATTATGTCTTTATTTTTTGTTCTTTTTGGTTATACATGACAGTAGAGTGTATTTTGACATATCATACATATAGAGAGTATAACTTTCCATTTCTGTGGTTGTACAAGATGCACCTCCCTCATAAGTCTACTAGAGCTACAAAATATTTCCAGTTTTTTGGGAGGAGTTTGGGGTTTGCTTGTTTACAAGAAGGTACCCCCCCAAAAAAGAAGGGATGAAACAGATTTTTCAAGCTAATAGGGACTATAATGATGACTAAGAGTATTAAAGGAAAAAGTTGAAGAGATGAGAGGTAAAAAGAGAAAGGAAGGTTTTTAGTTGTATCTGATAGAACAGGGGAGAACTGGAAATTTTTCAAGTAGGATAATTTATTATAAATTGTTCCTAAACTTTGTCTTCATTCTTCTTAACTAAGGTCTTTCCAAATCATTAACATCTTTTTTCCCCTTAGAGGAAGAGAGTACAGGGAGTCATACATTGAGGAACTTTCCTAAAGAAGTTTCAAAGATCGCACACCCCACCTTTTTTTTTTTTTTGAATTGGCTTATTTCACTTAGCATGATTATCTCCAGATCCTTACATTTATCAGCAAAAGTCATAAAATCATTTTTTATGGCTGAGTAATATTTCATTGTGTATATATACCATGTGTTCTTTATCATTCATTTGTTGAAGAGTACCTAAGTTGGTTCCATACCTTAGCTATTGAGAATTGAGCTGCTGTAAATATTGATATGGCTCTGTCACTATAATATGCTGATTTTCACTACTTTGAATATATATCAAGGAGTGGTATAATCGGGCAAATGGTGGTTCCATTTCTAGTTTTTTGAGGACTCTCCATACTGCTTTCTAGAGAAGTTGCATCAAATTTGCAGTCCTACAGCGATGTATGAATTTACCTTTCGCCCATATCCTCACCAACATTATCTTTTATCGTATTCTTGATTGTTGACATTCTGACTGGAATGAGGTGAAATCTCAGGGTAGTTTTAATTTGCATTTCTCTAATTGCTAGAGATGCTGAATATTTGTATACATATTTGTTGACCATTCACATTTCTTCTATGAAGGTGCCTATTTAGTTTATTTGCCCATTTATTGATCGGGTTATTGTGTGTGTGTGTGTGTGTGTGTGTGTGTGTGTGTGTGTGTGTGAAGTGTGGGAAGTTTTTTGACAAACTATGGCATCCGTTCATCCATCCAAACACTAGTAATAAAGTAGGAATAGTGTGAATATACCTCAATATTGTAAAAGATAGATTCATTCTAATCAAAGAAAATTTGAAAACATTCCCTTTAAAAACTGGAACAAGGGCTGGGGTTCTGGCTCAGCAGCAGAATGGGAGGCCCTGGGTTCAATCCTCAGCACCACATAAAAATAAATAAAATAAGGGTATTGTGTCCAACTACAACTAAAAAATAAATATTAAAAAGATGTGAAACTTGTTAAATAAAAAACAAACAAAACTGAAACAAGACAGGGATGCCCTCTTTCACCACTTCTATTCAACATAGTCCTTATAACCCTAGCCAGAACAATAAGGATAAAGAAAGAAACTGAAAGGATACCAATAGGAAAAGAAGAGCTCAAACTATCCCTATCTGTCCAGGAGATAATCCTGTATTCAGAAGACCCAGAAAACTTCTAGAACTCATAAATAGATCAAGCAAAATAAGCAGGATATAAAATTAACACCCCTAATCACTTCTGTTACTATATACCAAGGATGAATCAGCTGAAAGAGAAATCAGGAAAACTATCCCATTCACAATAGCCTCAAAAAATGTTCTTGTGAATTAATCTATCAGAAGAGGTTAAAGACTTTTACAATGAAAACTACAGAACACTAAAGAAACAAATTCAAGAAGGTCTTAGAAGATGGAAAAAAACTACCATGTTATTGGATAGGCAGAATTGATGTTGTCAAAATGGTCACACTACTAAAAGTGCTATACAGATTTAATGCAATTCCTACCAAAATTCTAATGACATTCTTCATAGAAATAGAAAAAAAGCAGTCGTGAAATTCATTTGGAAAAAAAAAAAAAAAATATATATATATATAAAAGGAGGCCCAGAATAGCCAAAGCAATCCTTGGCGAGAAAAGTAAATCAGGAAGCATCACAATATCAGAAATTAAATTATACTACAGAATTATAGCAACAAAACCAGCATGGTATTGGTACCAAAACAGACATGAAGACCAATGAAACCAAATAGAAGACACAGCGACAAACACACATGTGTACAGTTATTTTATACTAGACCAAGTTTGTTGATGCCATAAACAAATATTGGAGAAAAGGTAGCCTCTTCAACAAGTGGTGCTGGGAAAACTAGAAATCCATATGTAGCAGAATAAAATTTAAGTTACATCTGTCACCCTGCACAAAACTCAACTCAAAGTGGATCAGGATGTAGGCATTAGACCAGAGAACCTGCACCTACTAGAAGGAAATGTAAACCCAACTCTCCACCAAGTTGGCTTAGGAACCAACTTGCTCAAAAAGACTCTTGGAGTTCAAGAAATAAAACCAAGAATCAACAAATGGGATGCTATCAAACTGAAAAGTTTCTTCTACAGTAAAGGAAACAAGAGCATGAAGAGAGAGCCTATAGAATGTAAAAAAATCTTTGCCACCTGCACCCCAAATAGAGCATTAATCTCCAGGATATATAAAGAACTCACTAATTTTTAGCACAATTGTATTTAAAAGACTGCTGTTTTGCAGAATTTCCCACAAGTCCATCTTGACAATGAAAATTATTCATATATTTATATTTACCAATGCAAGGCTTTTTCCACATAGGAATTACTAATTTTAATTTTGAAGTTGAAGAAATAGAGGCCAATGGGATTAAGCCACAACTCAAGGTCATGTAGCAGGTAAGAACTGAGATGTGATTTCAAGTCTGCCTAATTCCAGAACCCCTGATCCTTCCTCTAGGTACAGACTCTACAGGCTGTTGACATGATCCTTAATGCTGCAGTTCATAGTCAGCTATGCCTGCAGTAACTAGTGACATTTTGCACAAAAAGAATTTCTATTGCAACTCAAAGCATGGCACTCATTGGATACTCTCCACTCAACTCCTTTCCCTGATTTACTTGTTGCTGATTCAGATCCTCTCCAGCACTGAGTGGAATCCAGATAGGTAATAGACCAAAATAGAAGGTAGAGGCCCTGCCAGAGGAGTGTGCTAGTGTAGAGCCAGCTGTCAATGTGAGGACAAAAGGTTTTCCAGTCTTGCCTAGGGGACAGTTTCTACCTGTCTGCCCTTTCATCCTCTGAACTCTTTCTGTCCGAAAGGATTCTCAGAAGTCATCTCTTTTTAATTGTTCATATCTTACTGAGAAATTCTTTTGTTAAGTAAACTTGCCCTGGGAATATTCATTATCTATAATTTGAAGTTAAATCATTTGTCTCTCAATAGAAGAATTTCATGAATCAAAGAAATGAGAAAGGTCTTTGAAATGAAGGGCATGTGTTCATTCATTTACTGATTGACTCATTCAATGAGTGCCTTCAAAACACCAGGTCTTGGCAAGACAAAATGAGCAAAAGAGACACAGTCATTGTTTTCACAGAACTTAAGCTCAAATAGGGAAAGAAACAAGCAAATAATTTCAAATAAAATTTGATAAATGCCATGACAGTATGTAGTGAGATGATATTGGCCTTGCAAGTCTAGGGATTGTGTGTATATATGTGTGTGCGCACACAAATTTTGGAAAGCAGTAGTGTCTTCAGCTCTAGCTAAGGCAGTATAAAATGGGGGAGAGAGAAAAGTATTATTGAACAGTATCCTTTTTTTTTTTTTTGCAAACAAATATCTATCAAATGAGGCATTTGATAAATATAAGATAAATATTTTTATCATAAGATAAATTATTTCAAAGTGTTTATATACTTATTTTTATTTTATATTTTAAGATTTAAATGTATTTCTGCATGTGTCAGTGCTGATCAGGAAGTTGAAAAGCAAAGATATTATTATTCCTACTTCATGGAGAGTCAATGATGCATCTAATGTATAATGAGCCAGTCAGTGATACAAATAAGACTCCTGATCTCCAAGTTTTGGCTTGCTGGTGCCTGAAGGTCAATTCAGTACCTAAGCAGGGCCAACAAAGTAGGACAAGGCACCCAGGACTTTAGAAAGTCAGAAGCAAAGCTTAGTGAGATGACAATGAAAGAAGAAACAAGAGTACTTTGCTCACTTTAGGATTTTGCTTTGAGTTGGTTTGAAAGTGCTGGCTAGAAAGTTCATGCTCATAGCATAAGAACTGAAAGTTGGAATATATACATTTCCAAATGGAAAATAGAAAAATAATTTTGGGATGGCAGTGGGACCTATCTCCTTTGATGAACATCCTTTGCTATCAAAAAGAAACCAAAGGACTTCCTGTGCGGAAAGTACCATACAAACAGGTTATTATTGTTGTTTTCAATACTACAAAACAACAAAAATTAGTTTTTGTTCATGTTTTTAAGATTCTTATATAAAGTAATAAAGTTTACATCAGCTCTCTTTTGAAACATATATATTTAAACTGATTGAGCAATAAAATAATTATAGTTATTAGCGGAATCAAGGTTTATCATGAAGAAAAATATGTCAATTTTATTCTGAACTCTTTTATGAGGCTTACGAGGGTTGTGTAAATCCTTAAGAATCCTATAAACAATGTGAACAGATAGCCAAGATATTTTTTATTTGTGCTGAGGAGAGAATGAGTCTGGACAGGAGACTTTTCTGCTTTTGATATAAAGCTCATCTCTCTCCAAGAATTAAGATTACATTAAACTGGTCCCTGAGCTTCCTGGCAGGCTTGAGTCACTCTTTACCCTCTCTTAGAAAGGAACATCAGTGTAAATGCAGATTTATCAACCTCAGTTTCCATATAGAGAGATGCTTCATTTCTTGGCTAATGGGAGTTTATGGGAAGAACTACCATAATCACATTTCCAAGGAGGCAATGTCCTTCCTGATCCTCTGCTATGTCAACATGAAAGTTTTGTTTTCCCTAGTTTCAGAGAGCAGCATGGGGTTTCTTTAATCTCCCCAGTGTCTGACATCAGTTATAGCACAAAATCCTGGAGGGTTTCTCATCCTTGGTGCAGCGAAACAGCAGGGGAACAAGTTCAAGTATGATTGCAGAACAGCTACCCCCGCAGCAACAGCAAAGGGGGAGAAATAAAAGTAATGTCACTGAACAGGTGGGCACACCTGACACAGGCACAAGCCTTCCTGTATGTCTGTATGTCTTATGATGGCCACGAAGCAGTGGGTTTAATGAGGAGCCTTAGCCAAGACAGACACATGGTGTACAGAAAAATCACCAATAGGAAACACCTTTTCTTCAGAAAGGTCAGCAACTGTAACTGTGGGAAACATGATTCATATAGAAACAATGCTTTCTTATTTTGAAATACTCTGGTAATTATTTTCAAATAACCCTTAATGGAAAATTAAAACTGGCTTTCTATGGTTTGAAAAAACAATACCACTACTTTCAGCAAGAGCTGTTGCCATCAAGTAGTAAGCAGTTTTCCATCATCATTCAAAGCAGCCTTGACTATAGATCAGGTCGCATGCACTCCAGGCTATTCTCTTGAAAATATCTAGCAAATGAAACTCAATGACCTTTCCTGGCTTGTGCTAGAGACATCATAGCTCAAAGTCAGGATGGTCTTTCTGAACTCTGGTTCTCTGGCAGGACTAAGTTGTTTACATTATTTATGGTTCTCAGTACATGTCCATCACTTAGAAGGGGTCTTATAAGCTAGTACTCTGACTGAAAAACATTTACAAAGTTCCTACAAATTGACAAGAATGGATAAGCCCTAATTCCTATCCTTCAGGAAGATATACTGCATAGTAGTGATTTTCTTGAAAAAAAAAATGAGTATAAATAAAAGCAGAAACATGGAAGAAACTATCGCTCTGAGAAGTGAACTTTGGATTCACTATAAGAGTATGAACAAAGAAGGCTTCACAGAGGAGGGGTCCAGACCTAAAAAACCCATTTCCTGCTATTCTATTATAGTTCAATCCATTCTATTGCACTCATGTTCATTTGATTCACTTTAATTTTGTTTGTTGCAACTCACGTCAATATAAACTATAACAAAATGCTCATGTGTTGGTATAGAAAGGAGGTTCCCTCTGAACATCATGTATCATAGAACAGTAAGTGTCTTGGATTAAGAGAAAGAAGTCTGTCGAGGGTAGTGATCCAACCAACCCAACATATTAAATGCCATTCCAGGAATGTTTTCAGCAGAATAGTCAGGGAGATTGAAGAGTGCTTGGTGTGGGTAAAAAAGCAGAAGACACAGCCTTGAGACATCCCAGTGGGAACAGAGGAGGGTATAATTTCTCCATGGAAATGGTCTCAGGATATAGGAGGTCAGAGTGATATTATATAGAAAAGAATGTGAGAGAACAGAATTTTGAAAAATGTAGAATTTTTATATTAGTTTTGCACAGTGAGCCACAAAGTGCTCATTGATATGTTTCATCATAATTAAAGCTTAGGGAGAAAAAGGATGCCTAGTGACATGATTCACCCAATTAATGAAGAATAGAGAAGGGTTTTTGTGATGAATAACGGTGGTGGGCTTCAGAAAAGTGAAATCTGAAAAATCCCCAGCTACGTTGTTGCTGGTTTCCAAGAAGAATTACCATTTTTATTTCCAATAAGAGTGGTTATTTGTGAGAGATTCAAGCCAATGGACAAAGGAACCAGAAATGTAACAATTTTTTTAAAAAAATTGCAATACAAGTATGACATGCTGCACTTTGATAATAACTGTACTTTTATATTCATAAGTGATGGAAGAAATTTTAATAAAGGAAACAATGATGGATAGCTATTTTCAGAATCACATGAAATATATGAATGACTGAACAATACAATAATCACTGTTACAACAGCTTATCAAAAATAGTAACACTGTTTTATTATAGCCATTGCCAAGGTATTTGGGGCACAGTCTTCTGGAGGTGAGAGCTTATGCTTTGCCTTATTATAAGAAGAGACATCGCAGGTCATATCCCTGCTTGTCCTTTCTAACCATGGAAAATTACTTTTTGTTTTATTCCAACTCTTTTTAAAATAATTGTATTTAAATAGATTTTTTCTCCAAATGCAAACTTCATTTTGCATAATCTTGTTAGGTCACTAGAATTTTTGAAAATTACATATGTATTGTTCGTAATATTTTCAACATTGGGGGGAAAATATGATATCAAATGCCAGTAGCAAAATGACAATTTACTGTCATATATCTTAATTGATTAGAACTTTCTGATTTACAATTTAGAAACCTGCAACCATCCAGAGAGATGCCTCAAACCTCTTTGCTACAAAGGGTTCCACCTAGCCAGAGAAATGAAAAGCAGTGATGAGATACTCATGCTCACAGAAAATAAGCTGCTGAGTAGGAATGTTTCATTCTCCTCATCCTTCTCATTTGAAGATGATAAGCACAATGGCTTCTGGAAAGGCTGGGGAGATCTACAAGCATGAGCCAGTGTACAAAGCAAAATGGGCTGGATACACTGAAGGGCGATTTGGACTCAGCTGGGTCACCATGGCTACACAACACTTCCATTTGCAGTGTGAGATTTATGACAAAGGTGATTCTATAAGGTCATGATCATCCCTGCTGGGACAGAATGTAAGAGTCCCTTTAGCCTTACAAGTAGTTAACTGCCTTTGTGGTTTGGTTTTGGGGGATACTGGGCTGAGATTTCCTACCTTCAAACATTGTCCATAACCTGTTTTTTTTTTTTTTTTTTTTAAACCTTAGGGTTGAAGAGAAACTTTGGAGTTCTTTATTAAGATATAAATAAAAGCTGGAGTCATTACCCCATACTCTTATATAGTATGATACTTTAGCGTTTCACTCTTCAGCAGTAAAAAGTAGGGTAAAACACAAAATAACCACTTTAGCACTAGCAGAATCATCCCCTAGAGAAATTCTCCTCTTTCATAACTTGGTTGAGGCTTTCTGCCATTGTACTTGTGGGACAAGGCCAGGAACAATGCACAGCACCTTTATGCTGCAATCTAATTTTCAGTGATTCAGCTTTGAAGCCAGCCCTTCTGAAGGGGGCCTGGCTGAGTCACACTTTTTGTTCCTGGGCTTGCCTTCTGTCTTGGCACTGGGAGACAAGTGATTTGCAAGCTTTGGGCCAGAAAAGGTCACTTCCTTCTTAGTTCTACAGCACAGCACCTCAAGTGATAACATAACAGTTCAAATACTTGGACTTGAAGCAAAGGGACCTGACTCTGACACTCATTTGCTGTGCAATCTTGCAGAGCCCAGGAAGCCTCTCCAGCTTCCCTTTCTGTCTTGGATCAAGGAGGTGGATCTATGATCATTGCCTTAGATATTAGATGACACCTGTATCTAGGAAGTAAAACCAGCAACGACCCAAAGTGAGTTGGCTATAATTGCTTGCTCATAATCTTCCCACACTGAGTCGCATTTTAAATGTTATATTTTAGTTGCTTGGAGAGAGTGAGACATTTTAAATCTATTTTTAGTATAAACAATGGGGACAAGTTCTGCAGTAAATGCTAAATTTCAAAATTGCATCCCTGGTTGTGTTTTTAAAGTTTTAAAACACCCCAACTATTTAAACAAGGCCACTTGACTAATGGCTGTAAGCTGGCTATAATTGGTTGTGATATATTTAGGGAAACTTTCATTTTGCAGAATCTAAAGAGGCTCCAGTTAGGTGACCAGATGGTTAGTAGCAAGGTAGGCTGGATATTTGTTTGTTACAAAGAGGGGTACAGATTTCCTGTAGTAAAGAGGCTGCTTTCTGGAGGTGGGGAGGGGGGGCTTTTAGATATACATCAAGGAAAATGATATATCTAAAAGTATAACAGAACATCACAATCATAATTTAAGTCATAATTACATTTTTTTTTTTTTTTTGCATTGTAACCTTGACAGTATAACGGGGACTAAATAGGTTAAAAGTCACTCTAGTCTATCCCCTTGCTATCCTGGTTCTAGTTAATAAGTGCAATATTAAACAAAGTTTCTCAATTATGAATAATGAACCTCTTTTTAAACAAGCAAAGGAAAAACAGTAGTGACCTTTCAGTGGTGACCTAAAATTCTTCAAATGTATAATCATATATCATATAGAAATGAATATACGGAATTGACTTCAAATGTGCACAGCTCTTAATATATTGACAACCTAAATACATTCACCGTTTCAATACTCCCAAAACAACACAATTGAAATGAATAATTGTAATTTAATATGATGCTTAGAATTGCCTTGCTGGAATAAACACCACAGTGAAGAACAGGGCACTAATATCTCAGTAAAAACTGCCCCCAAACCCGCATGGTTCAGTCTGATGCAAGACCTCTGAAGCAATCAGGGCAAGATCTACTTTAGAATTTGAAGACTTTAGATCTTAGAAAGAGTAGTACCCAATAATCAAACACACCAAAATCTTTGCATCAAAACATGAGTAAATAAACTAAGTGAAATATAACTTAAAACTATAAATAATCTCATGTTCATTATAGGTCTAATTTTGCTATGGAATGAGTGAAAATCATTTATCCTATTCTTTTGGACTCTCAGAACTTACTGCTTTTAGAATTGTGTATATAGGTCTACGGGTCTCTATTACCATATGCTATTTGATGACTTAATTTTATATTCTAGAAAACCTTCTGTTAAATAGAATAATGAGAAATATTTTTGGTCTTCATGGGATGAACACACCATATATGCATTAAGTTCATTTCATTGTATTTACATTACCAGTTTCAGTGTATTTAACATATTTTTATAAGCATTCTTTAAACCCCTATCCTTGAATTTCCAAGAGCCTCAGACTCTAGTTTGAGGAATTAATCAATATCCAATAAACTGGAGTGCCAAGACAGTACATCCTAGATGCCGCTTAAGTGGTTTGGATCATGAAATATGAAAAGAATCTTGTTACAAAGTAGTGGGCATTGACCTTAAGTTCTGAGCTATAAAAGTGAGATGGAGGTATTTGAGGAAACCATCCCATGATAGAACTCATCCTTTGGTCTTTATGTATTTTGCTAAATTGGAAACCTGAAATCCCAAGGTCACATAGTGTAAGAGCTCAGAACCACTGCATTTTTGGCATGTTTTTGAACTAATAGATGCTACTGACACATTATTGTTTCACCCTTAATTGTTCCAATTTGCTCTATGTTCAAAGAAGAATGCTGTGGAATTAGCATGAGGCCTAGGGTTTGCCTTAATTCTGTCTCATTTAAATGTTTTGTTTAGCTTTGAGCAAGTCACTTTTTCTAATTCATTCCCAGTTGTTTTGCCTGTAAAAGAGCTCACTCTGTCTCATCAAGTGTAGTAGGGCTTACTGAGAATATGGATGTTTGGGGAAGTTCTTTGTAAAATGAGATACAGTCAGAATTTAAATGATTATTTACCAACCACAAAACCTCTGGACAAGAGCAGAAGATAGGTCCCTCTGCTGACCTGTGCTCTGGGTCAACAGATGATGTTGATTTAAGTGCTGGGCACCCTGCTTTCTCTGCTCCTCCATCTCCCATTAGCCAAGGGATTTCAAAGTGACAAATTTAAAGACATAAGTGTGACTACTTTGAAGACTCAATATTTCTTTTCCTTTTGTTTAATTTTCTTAATAGTTTTGTATTTTTTGTGTCTCTATCTCTCCATCTTAACGTAAGCTCTTTCAGCCAGGATCTGTCTATTCATCTACACATCTCTCACAGTTGCTTCTACCCCATTAGCAATTTGTTTTTGTTTGTTTTGCTTAAAGCAACACTTGAGTGGTGAATAAAATAATAAAATAAAAACATACCATTTTAAAAAATGAAGTATACTTAAAGACTGACTTTTCCAAAACAGGGATACATCTAATCCTAGTACAGATTTTTATTCTAATAATTCAGAGTTTTTTTTTAAAGAAAACAAAATATACATTAACCTTTTGATATGATTAAAAAACATTTCTAACATATCCTCTACCATGAAACTAAATGAAACTTTAATCTGAAATAAATGTACACGGCTGGACAAATGGTTAATAAAAAAGATAAAGTGGATAAAAGGTTCTATAGTACCCAATATTCTGTGTCATATGTTATTACCCAAACTTACTATAAGAATTTGCAGGAGTGCTATTAGATTAGTATAAAGGCAGATTAGAATTGTGTGGGAATTGATCATGTGTTTAAGTCTTACCTATATTTATTTTATAAGAAAGAATTATATGTATTATAAAGAAATACAACAAATGTATATATTTTTTAAAAAAGGATTTGTTCATTATCCCACAATATTTTAAAATGTTTATTAGAACTTAAAATGATTTTCATGTGGGCTGTGGCTGTGGCTCAGTGGCAGGGCGCTCGCCTAGCATGTGCAAGGCCCTGGGTTTGATCCTCAGCATCACATCAAAATAAAGATATTGTGTCTAACTACAACTAAAAAATAAACATTTTAAAAAATGATTTTCATGTAATAAAAGCTTTTCTTTTAATACATTTTTAGAATTTCCTTCATATATATTCATGACTAGGTTACTATTAATACATCAAAGTATTGATTTTCCTATATTTCAAGGACTGTGGTAGATTATAAAATATGGCCACAAAATTCTTGTGCCTTTACACACACACACTCACTTGCAATAAAATCACTGTTCTTCTCATTATGAGGAAGAGTTTCTTTCCCACCTAACCTACCCCTTGAATCTGGGCTGGCCTTACAGCTTGCTTTGACTAACAGAATGTTCAGGAAGTGATAGTATGCAACTTTTGAGATGAGACCTCAAAAGACCTGCTAGCTTCTGTTTTGCCCTTCTGAACTCTGAGAGCAAGTAAGGAAGATGGACCACATGGAAAGTAAGTCCCTTGTAACCGTCTCAGCTGAGATGTCAGAAATGTCTCTGAAACCATTCTTGACATCCCATCCTCAGTGAACCTAACAATGACTGTAACCTTATGAGTGAGGCCAGGTGAGTCCAGCCAAAGATTTACCCAACTGAGCTGACCCCAAACCACAGAATCGTGAGCAAATAAGTTTTTTTGTTTTGTTTTTAACCATTACATTTGAAATGGATTGAAATGCCTAAAAAACTAGGCAGTAAATAGCTGATGTCATAATTGTTGCTTTTTGTTTCCATTTGTTCCCTAGAAATAGAAAGTTGGGATTTGGAGTAAACATAAAAAATGAAGTCCAATAAGAACTTAGAAATACTGTGGTATATGTAAATTTTTTGTACAACTAATTTTCAGACTGTCATTAAACTTTAAAATTTTAAAATGAAAGAAATTATCAATTTTACATGTAAAGTTATCTATACTGTAACTAATTTTGCATATCCATCATCAGCATGACTAAAATTAGTCATGATTTCAGATACAATTTAAGCCCTGATTCATATACTACACAGTTATTTTCCCCCAATGAAAGAATGGATTCTTTCCTTACATCTGTGATTCTATTGCTTAATGTTACTTGTAAACAAAGCTCTCAGCTGGCATTAAATGAATTCATACACACGAATCCTGTCATGGTGTGGCTGCAATTTTTGGCTTATAATTTATGCATTTAATTTTTTGCTTGTTTATTATGCTATTTACTTTATATTTATGAGTGATCTGCTAGTCCCATTAGGGAAACTTCTATAGGCTTCATCAAACACATTGATTACTATTTTTCAGTTAGGTAGACATTTTAAAGTCCAGTTATTATTTTTCTAGGAAACTGTACTTGGGATACTATACTCAAACAAAACTTTTAGAATACAATATAATAAGGTTTCCTTTAATAAAATATTATATATTCCCTCCTCCAGTTTGTTATGAAATGTGCTCAAAATAACTTCCAGAGATATCATAGGTTTGCTATGGAAGAACTAATATGGGGCTATTTTATAAAATCTGCTTAGATTGTTTTTAATATCCATTTTATTGTAGAGACATTGTCCTTATAGCATTTAGATTTGTTTTTAAGGAAGACAGAGGAAGCAGCATCAAATCATTTTTTTGTTTATTCTCTCTCTCTCTCTCTCTCTCTCTCTCTCTCACACACACACACACACACACACACACACAGCATGCACATGCTGTGTCAAACTCTCTGCTTTGTGAGTCTATTTTGGTTTATCAAGTTGTCTGTTTCCACTTTTTTTCTAGAAAAGACAGTGGCATGTGGGATGACAAATACCAAATAAAGCTGAATGTGGTGTCACATGCCCATTATCCCAGATACTAGAAGCTAAGGCAGGAAGAACATGAGTTCATGGGCAACACAGTGAGACTCGGTCTCAAAAGAATTTTTTTTTTCCCAAATAAAAAAGCAAATCCCCTTTTTTTCACAGTGGTGAATGGTTCTATCTATGGAGTAGTCAAACATTTACTTATTATGATGTTGTCACCTTTCATTTGCCTTCCCTTGGTATTCCTAAGATACCAAATTCACTTAGCTCAGTCTTTGTTTTCTTCACACTCAAAGAACTCACGATGAATCAGTATGTACAAGATATAGGTTAACACAGCAGAGAGACTTGGAAGTCCTGCTGCATATACCTAAAACATTTCCCAAAAAACTGCTTTACATCTCTTAAGTGTTGCCAAGACAAGAAAACCAGTCATATTATTATATAGCAGGAATAGTGGCACTGGAAATCTGTGCCTTTCTCCTCTCACTGCTCCTACACAGAAAAAGTTATTAAAAGACCACTGAATGCAGTGTTGCATATATATCCTATGAAAAGAGGCAAGAATTACCATGACTCGTTTCTTCACCTTTCCATCTCTGAATATTACCCACAATATGATACTCATAAGAAGAGTTGGAGAAAACATTAAGAGCACAAATATGAAGTTAGTTATTTTTCTGATAAAAAGGCAGCCAATTTTTATGGTATCTTCATTTAACAGTCAATTTCTGTTTGATATAGATCCTAGTAGCTTCATTTTTTGATTTAACGTAAAGTGAATCTTAATTTATATTAATCTTCTACTAATAATTATCTGGTTTATTACTAATATTTTGATATTAACTATTATGTTACTACAACTATGATCTCTTCTTTATAACACCATCCACAAATGAATCTTGGATATTTATTGAGCGGTATATAACAAATTTATGAATCTGTTATTGAAACCAAGTTTGTTCCCTTTAATTCACTCCTTATTTGGTATATTATAAATTTACTTCTCCAGAAGAGGTTATTATCAATTAACCTGTCTGCCTTCCTGCCTCTCTCTCCATGTGGCCAAAGGCAGATATAATCCTGTGTCTAGATTACTGTCATCAACAAGTAGATTATGGCTAATCAGTGGCCATGAGATAGGCTTTGTGCTGGTTCAGAAACCCTTGCTCACCCCAGTCATATTTTTTGAGTAGATAATCTGAATAATTCTTGTATCCCTAAATGTGGTCTAAATTCTTCGATTTTTTTTTTTTAACCTGTACTAGAGATTTCATTCATGCTTATCTAAGAAGGTTGATGTAGAAGAAAGGAAACAAGAATTCTGAGAGAAGAGTGGCAATATGACCATGGCACTGTGGGTCTTTCTGGGCAAAATTAACAGGGGAGGACATAAATGTGTGAATCTGGTGCGGTGGTGAGCAAGGTCAAGAAAGCTGGCTTCATTATTTATTGATAAAACAAACAAAATGAAAACACTTTTCAGTGTTTAACAAGAGGCAGAGAGTGGAATGTCCTTTTTGGTAACTTCGATCCATTACCATAATCCTAGAATGTAGACGTATGAGACGTGTATGTGTGGATGTCACTAATCATCATGATTAGAATATAATATGAACAAATAGAGAAACTCTGATACCTAATGCTAAAAAAAAAAAAAAAAAAAAGAAATATTCCAGTTCTTTTTTTTTTTTTATCACCAACGTTTTCAAAGTGAGTCCTGTAGAGCACATGGGCTCAAGCATCATAGAAGGGTGTACAGGAACCACTGGAGGGTAGCATCTTCCACTTCCAATAGGGCAGTTCTCCTCACTCCTGTTTTGTGTGTTGATGATCACGAGTCTTTCTAAGGAAATATTTCACTGTCAAAATAAGTTTTTAAACCAAACTATGGATTTAACATAAGAGCAAACTAGATTTTCAGAGTCCACACTTGGGTGTTTTTTTTTTTTTTTTTTTTTAAAGAGAGAGTGAGAGAGGGAGAGGGAGAGGGAGAGAGAGAGAGAGAGAAAGAGAGAGAGAGAGTGTTTTTTAATATTTATTTTTTAGTTATCGGCGGACACAACATCTTTGTTTTGTATGTGGTGCTGAGGATCGAACCGGGCCCCACGCATGCCAGGCAAGCGCGCTACCGCTTGAGCGATATCCCCAGCCCCCACACTTGGGTGGTTTTAATAAAAAAGGTCACGGTGATTTTAAATAATAGCCACTACTACTGCTATTATTTAGCTAGGGTAAATTGTGAGCACACATGTTCCATTAATCATGCAATAAGTTCTTGTTAAAGTCTTTGTCTATTAAGATAAGAACTGGGGCTGGGGCAAGGGCTGTGGCTCAAGTGGTAGTGCACTCGCCAGGCATGAGTCCGGCGCTGGGTTCGATCCTCAGCACCACATACAAATAAAGATGTTGTGTACGCCGAAAACTAAAAAATAAATATTAAATTCTCTCTCTCTCTCTCTCTCTCTCTCTCTCAAAAAAAAAAAAAAAAGAGATAAGAACTGACACACTGAAGAATGAACTTAGAAAAATAAAATCCAATACAAAGAAAATCATGCATGTGATGTGGTGGATTGCTAGTTTAGATTAATTTAATGCTGAAGGGATTAGTTAGTGTCCTGGATTGAAAACCCCAGATAAAACTCCAGATGGGCACTAAGTGAGTACTTCTGGATGGAGATTGGGAGCAGAGAAAGGAAAGAAGATATTAAATTATAGAACACAGAAGCAACTGATTTTAAAAATTGACTTTTAGAGTCTTTTATGTAGAAAACCACTTGAAGATAGTTTTGCTTCACCTAAATCAAAGAGGTTTAGAAAGTTCCAAACCACAGCAGGGCAGGGAGGAAGATGCTAGTAGTAGGCGTTTATCCTAGTGCATTTGAGTGGGAGGAGAGCTTCACCCCCTGAAGTTTTGGCAAATGCTATGACTGTAAATAGGAAAGAGCTAGAGCAAATAATTAAAATCTGCATTGGAAGACAAAAACAGAAAAGCCATTGAGGTTCACACTTCACTGTCAACAATGGAAAGAACTAAAGTCATGGGGACTTGCTGAATCATGCTTAACTTGACTTGGACTGGACAGTGACACAGGAGCAACAGTTGAAAAGGGACCTAGATCTAGAATAACAACTAAGGAAAACAAAAGAATATTCCATATTCTCTAGTCTTCCTCAAGCACAACACAACTCTTAAGAGTCAGTTTTCTTCATTCTTTTCCCAAATTATTAGCACACAGTCTCCTGTCCAATCTGTCAGCAGCAAATCTTCTCAATGATAGCTCAAAAATATATATTCTAAATCCATCTACTGATCTCCATTTCTACTCCATTTCCCTAGTGGCTACAATCTGTGGCTTGGAAATGGTAATAGTCCTGACTTCTACCCTTTAACCTATTTCCATGCATATCTTCTAAAGTAGATTTTAAATATGTAAAATCCTTCAATGGCTTCCCCAAACAAAAAGGAAATTCAAACTTTTGACCATCCCCTATGAGGACCATACCCTTGCCCTTGCATACCATTAGACATGCTCTCTCTTAGCACTCATTGTTCGATAAATCTAACTCTATCTTTGGCCCTTGGGAGTTTGTTGGTCTCTCTCTTTTGAATTTCCCCAGCTCTTCAAGGGTGACTCTTACTCCACATTTAAGGCTCAGCTAGACTATCATTTTCTCAGAAATTATCCTTGTCCAATCAAGTTACTTACCTATCAAAGTTGTTTTCTTTATATATCACCCAATTTATTATTGATATCATGTGATCTACATTTCCTCCTTCTCCCCCCCCCTTTGTATAAAACCAGAGACCAAGAATTATTTACTAAACAAACAAAAAACCCCAAAAATATAACCCATACTCACTTCACTCACTTCTAATTATTCCTTCAGAAGTTCACTTTTATACAGTAATTTTTCACAGAATTAAGCAGCTCCATATGTTGTGGAAGCCACAAAAAGATAAAAATAAATAATTCAAGGAATAAAAAGAGATAGCAAATACCTCCATAGTTGTGCCACTAACCTACATGCAGCTGGAAAGAGGCTGAAGGACTAGTGAGTGAGTCATCAGGCGACCTAGGTCACATCACTTTGTAATGTCATTATGCCAAAAATATGTAACCATAGGAATTTGTCACAAAATCTATAAGGTATTTTACATTAAAATTGAATTATTGTTGGAACATTTTAAAAAATATTTTAGAAGTAGTAAAATATTTTTATCTTCACTTTCAAAATATGGCCCACATTGTTGACAGTTTCTTAACTACTGGATGGAGTCTCAGCACATCTGTTCTTCCTGTTAGTACTCCTTTCTCTTCCTCTCATCAGAGGAATTTGTACTCCAAGTTTTAGTACCTTAAGGGAGTTAATCATATACACCCAGTTAATAACTTGCTTGCTAAGAGCCATAGCCAAGTAAAAATGATGCATGGCATTTTTGGTTGTAAGGTGATGCCAGCAAGCCATTGAGATGATATGGTTATGTTAAGATCTGCATTCAAATGGATATTAGACCCCTGCTATCCACCCCCCTGCTACGGGACTCCTGGAGAGTTCCCATTGGTTGGGGAAGTGCGGTAGGAGGGAATTCTGGAGGAGGGATTTCCTGTTGGTGTGGGTCTGGAAGAAGGCCACGTGTGTGGGTCAGCATATTTCCCCAGAGCATACAAGGCATTGGCGGGAGTTTCAAAAATAAAATTTGTTCCTGTTTGAGTGGCTCGTGATTTTTGTGCCCAGCCAGACTGCGGCACTTGCTAAGCAATTTATTTAATGAGTTGTGAATGTTGAAGTCACAGTGAAGGTCCCATGCAGAATGCATAGCATTTCATTCCAGTTTTAATTTTTTCTTCCATTAAATTGACCAAGAGAAAAAATGTTGAGGGGAGGCAGGCTTATCCTTTTCCCTTTAACAAACTACTGACAAGGAAATAGTTAAGAATAGTGTGCTAGTCTGGTGGGGTGATTCAAGTCTCCCACAGCTGAAAGGTTACTGAATTCAGAGTTGCGCTGAATGTCCTGATCTATTCCTAGTCTCCTGATAGACAGAGGTTTCACCCACAATCTGCAATCAGCACTAAAGTTATATTAAGGCAAGGAGGCTGATGATCTCGAAAGTACACAGTCAAGGCAAGGGTGGAAGCTATCAGAGCCAGAGAGACATCCTTAAGTACTTCAGAGTCCAGCCTAGTAAAGGAAGTCCCCAGAGGTGTGTGGAGGAGATTGGAGAAATGATGAGCACACTTGTTTAATCAGGACTTCTACATGACTCTTCTTGCCATAAACTCCAGAGTGCTCGAGAAAATGGCAATGGGCACGCTTAGAAATTTAGCAGCAGGAACAGGTGTCAGGACTTTGGCTCTCAAAGGAGTCAGATGAAGTTGAAAAAACTGGCTGCAGGCAATGCTTAACAAACTTTCCCTGCAGCAACCACAGAGCTTTGATTTACTTACCGGAAATTTCAGCACTATTTATTTGTATACTGTTTATTATATTGATGATAAATAAACATATAAAGTTTTTATTTTATGGTTCCTCTTTATTAACTTACTGGCAAGGTTTCGGCTTGTCAATTTATTTAGCTTCTGTTGAGTTCTCCCAGTTTATAAACAGAAATGCTTCTTTACTCTTGATATCAAAATATGGATGTATTTTTGACATCTTGCCAACTAATTCTACATCAAAAGCATAACATAGCAATTTGTGAATGGATTAAAAGTGTTTGCATCCTACTTCTATTTTCTAGATTTAAATAGATACATTCTATTTTTATCCAAATCATTTAATTACTCATAATCAACTGTCTATGTTACATGTTAAAGACAGTATATCAAGAATTTCCTTGTAAAAGACCAAAGGATGAATATTTCAGATTTTGGGGAATATATGATGTTTGTTGCTTCATAATCTTTTCTTTTTGACTACCCTTTAAAAATATAAATGACAATCTTAGTCCCAGTATCAAAAAAAAAAAAAAAAAAAAAAACTGGTTGCAGCCTATAGGCCAAATAGGATCAATGGGGCTTACTTATCTGATCCTTGGGATAAGTAAAGGCAATTGTGTTTAAGAATTTTAAATCAAGTAGCTCCACTTTTTTTTTTAACCTACATGAAAGGTATAATAATATAGGCATGCAGAATTGACAGATGTTTTATATTATGAACAAGAGAAAACTTCCCTAGAGAGGTAAATGTTTTAGAATGTACACAGTAAGCAAAACCAAACTTAGTCTAGTCCTAATCTCAGAAAAAGTGACCCAATTTAACTTGAGGCACTTTTATTTTTGGTGGCTTCCAGAAAAGATGTAATTTTAAAATGTCAACTTCAATATTGTTCTTTGGTAATTTAAGTTGGAGTAGACTGGACAAGGATAAGAATTGCCACTTCTCACATGTGATACTATAGTTTTCCATCCTTTTCCGTTTCCTGATTTCAGGCTAACTTTTCATTCTTGATAAATAATAACAACAAAAAATAGGGCTGTGTGCCTATTTAACATTTTGAAGTTTACAAAGCTCATTTCTAAAGGAAAATGAAGGTGATTTCTCAACCTTTTGTGGTTTTGGTCATACTTGTCAAACATGCAATCTCATAACCAGAAAGAGATAGTTGAATTAAATTATCTTTAAAACAGACCAATTTATGCATTTATAAACTGATGCAATAGCTCTGTAGACAAGCACTCAGATATTGCCTACTTTCATTCAAATGTTGCATATCTTTATTCTAGCACTTTCTCTCCTGCCCTGCATTTGCTTCCATAATCCAATGCATAAAGGATGAAAGAAGGACTATAGTGTTAGCAGCAGCATTTTGTGCAGGAATTCCCACTTTTCATGACCTTTTGGAACCAGGTCTTCTCTCATCTGCTGGTAGCTTCCTCTGGTTGCAAAGTATAATTCTCTATTTGTCATTTCAAATTAAACTTATAATTTGGTGAAGGCTTTGAGAATTTAGGGGATATGTGGCCATATCCCTAGCAAATTCATTCAGAAGAACATTTTAGTTTAACTCACAGACATGCTAGTTTATAACCTGGGGATATTTCTTCTGGAATCACTTACTGTATACAATTATTTGAGCAAAGTTTAACACCTTTAAAGAGCAAAGTATCTCTTTCATACTCTGCTCCTTCCTTTTCAGCCCAGCAAATTTTCTTCAGGGAGAAGAATTTTGAATTGGGAGCAAGGAAAAGGTAATATATTGAACCCAAATTAGCATTCTGAAAAGGGTTCAGAAGAAGAGGGGTTACTTCTTAACTTGTTGTTTGATACCAGTATAACTCTGATATTAATATCAAAGGAGGCCAGCACACAAAAAAATTACAGGAAAATATGCCAGAACACAGATGCAAAAATCCTCCACAAAATACTCATAAACTGTATATAATAATAGATCCAAAGGACCTTTCACTATGATTAGGTGAGATAATATTTCACGGATGCAAGGATGGTTCAACATATGCTGATTAATAAACGTGATTCACCATATTAATAGAATGAAGGACAGAAACTATAAGATCCTCACAATAGATCCAGAAAAGCATTTGACAAAATTCAACATTCTTTTGAAATGATATCTCTCAACAAAGTAGATAGAAAAGAAATACTCCTGAAAACAAAGGTCAAGTACATCAAGCCCATAGGTGGCACGATACTCAGTGTTGACAAATTGAAAGCTCTTCCTCTAAGATCAAGAACAAGACAAGAATACCCACTCAAACTAATTCTATTCAGTATCATGCTAAGAGTCCAAGACAGAGCAATTATGTAAGAAAAAAAAGTAAAAATCATCCAGATAGGAAATGAAGAAGTGAAATTGTATCTCTTTGCTGACAACACGACCTTATTAACAGAAAAGTATAATGCCTCACCCCAAAATAGTACTGATAAGCAAATTCTGTAAAATTTTCAAAATACAAAAATCAACATAAAAAACAATGTCATTCCTATACATTAAGAGTGAATTATCTGAAAAATAAATTTTAAAAAATTTCATTTAAAATAGTATAAAAATACTTGGAGTAAATTTAAGGATGTGAAAGATCTGTATACTATAAATTTTCTAACACTGATAAAAGAAGTCAAAGCTAAACACATAAATGGAAATATATGCTGTGTTCATAGATTGAAAGAATATCATTAAATTGTCCAAACCAGTCAAAGCAATCTGCAGATTCAATGCAATTCCTGTTAAAGTTCTAATTTCATTTTTCACCGAAATAGAAAAAGATCCTAAAATTTATATAAAGCCAAAAACAAGAAAAAGAAAAAAAAAAGTAGAGGCAGGTATCACACTACTTGACTTCAAAATATATTATTTAGCTATTATAATCAAAACAGTACAATGTTGGCATAAAAGCAGATAAATAGGCCAATGGAAAAGATAAATAGCCAAGAAAGTAAACTATATATTTATAGTAAACTGGTCCTTGACAAAGGTGCCGATAATTCACAATGGAGAAAGGACAGTTTCTTCAAAAAATGGTGTTAAGAAAACTGGCCAAATATGTGTAGAAGAATGAAATTTGATTTTTATTTCATTTGTCATATAGCAGTCAGCTAAAACTGATTAATGACTTCAGCATAAGATCAGAAACTAAAACATATAGAGTAAAACATGAGAGGCAATCTATCAACATTGGTCTGGGCAACAATATCTTACATATGACACCTAAAAAAGAAAAGCAAAATTAGACAAATGAGATTACATCAAATTAAAATCTTTTTCACAGCAAAGGAAACAATAGAATAAAAAGACTGTTATGAAATAGGAGGAAATATTTGCAAAATATACATCTGATAAATGGTTAATATCCAAAATATATAAGGATCTCAAACAATTCAATTGCATGAAAACAACACAATTAAAATAGGCAATTGACCTGAATAGACTTTACCTAAAGGAAGACATAGTCAACAGGTGTGAGAAAAAAAAATGCTTTACATTATCAACAAATATGGAAATGCCAATTGAAACTACAATGAGGTATAACCTCACACTTATTAGAATAGCTATTACCAAAACAAAACAAAAAAACAACAACATCAACAACAAAAAACTAGAGATAAGTGTTAATGAGGATGCAATGAAAAGGAAACTCAACTGTATAGTGTTGGTCAGAACGTGAATTAGAAGAGCCATATTGGAAAAGGGCATGGGGCTTCTGCTGAAAACTAAGAGCATTACCACATGACCCACCAATCCTTATTCTGAATATTTATGCAAAGGGACTGAAATCAGTATGCTCCTATCTTCATTGCACCACTCTTCACAATAGCCAAGTACAGAAAAAATTAAACGCCCATCAACAGATGAATGGATCAAAGATTGTGACACTTATACACAATGGAATACTATTCAGCCTTTACAAACAACACAATTCTATCTATGACAACATGGATATATTTAGAGGACATTATTCTAAGTAAACTAACCAGGCAAAAAGACAAATATTCCATTAATTCACTTTTTTTGTGAAATCCAAAAATTCGTAGAGGAAGAGAGTAGGATGGTGGTTAACAGACTAGAGAGGGTCAAAGAGGGTGGATGCAGAAGAAGGAGATGTTGGTCAAAGAGTAAAATATTTTAGGTATGGGAAGTGAGTTCTGGGAAGTTACTGCACAGCAAGGTGACTACAGTTAATATATTGTATGTTTCAAAATTGATTAAAGACTGGATCTGTAAATGTTCTTAACACAAATAAGTGACATGTATGTGAGGTGATGGCTATGTTAAGTAGCTGGATTTTTTCTCATTCTGCAATACACAAACATGTATCAAAACATCACATTGTGCCCTATAAATATATATAATTACTAATTTTCTATTAAACCTAAAAATAAAAAAAAATTTGAACTAAAAAATCTACTTACTCTACTATCAGGAACAAGATTATTTTTGATTATGCATTGAATCAAGCATGCAAACTTTGAACTCTAAGTTTAAATATTTTTTGTGCACTATTTCCCAGAGAAAATTTCTATCTCTATCCATCAATATTCCTGGCCAATCTTCAACTTTTATGTTCCATCAAAAGACTATTGAATAATTTCTTTGGAATATCTATGAATTTAATGTGGAAGTCATTGTTTAATTTTTCCTTTGTATATAAAATGGTTGAAAAATTTACAAAAAAAAGAAAACATATTTTTTTTTCAGAAAATTAAGGATATGAGTGAAAAAAAACTTTAATTATACAAACTCATTTGAAGGATAAGTAAGTTACAAGCTATAAATATCCACATTTATGAATAATCATTAAAAATTCTTTTTGCATTACATGTAACCAAAAAATAAAAGTCCTTAGCTATTAAGAAAAGCAATAAATGAAGCTCACAGTAGAAGCTTTAAATGAGAATCATAAACATAGCTTAGCTGAATTTAAACAAATCTAAAGTTTCTAATACTGAGTGATTAATTTAAAAAAGTTTCTGTGCATTGAATAGTACAGAGTGATTACCACTCTGTGTTTGTCATTATAAAATCCGTCATCACATTAAATATGCCAAATGAAGTTGCTTACTGGGATTCGGTCAAAAGTCCTTTCTAACTTTAAAGGATTATGAGTAATATAAAATAAATTATATCAATTATACATAACTAAGTTATAAGTAGTACAAACATTATTAAGAAATGTCATATATTCTTTATGATGTTCAATATGGATAAACATTAAAGATTTTGAGGTTTTAAAAGAGTTTTGAGGAAGATTTTGAAGAATTTTATAAGTTCTTAGTAGCTGAAATAATAATTTCATAATTACTCTTTGAAAACTTACATGATTCAAACTATTCCCCCAAATTAGTATTTTTCATAGATGGAAAATGACACTCCACAGAAATATACCTTTGCAAAATGGTAGATCATAATGGTCTTCAGTACTGTTGCATCCAAGGAAAGTTATCTTAACAACCCAGATGAACACTATCTCTATGAAAAAATGTTATTAAATTAAATCAGAGTTTGTAATATTCTAGGTCTTTTTATCTACATATGAACAAAATTCTTTATGATATTAAAATATATTCATTTCTCATTTGGACAATGATTAGGTTTTTTTCCATCTCATATTTCCAAATTATTTTATTAACATTTCCTACTTTTTTTCTGCTTTCTACCTTTGTATCTCAAGTATCCCAAGTCTTTGACATTTTCCAGGTTTTTCAAACCTTTCCAATTTATGTATTCATCAATTAACTTGGAAATGTTAATGATTAAGCTAAATTTTAATTTTTATTACATTATATACTATAATTAATAAAATATTAAATTATACATTTTACAAAGTATACATTGCTTTTCCTAATTCTATGGTACAGAATTATGTTAACTTTATAAAACCAGCAAAACAATGTTGACCAAAGTACAGTGCAGAACTCACTAGGTAGCAACTAGTTCTCTGCTCCACTCATCCAATTCAAACTTGAATTTATACAGTTGGAGGTCTCTTTAGAATTTTGCTGCACAGTTGATTCTAGGGAGTTCAATTTCATTTGCTTATAATCATTTTTCAAACTGTCAAGGACATTTTTAATTCTAATCCTGTCTTCCAAGGTGCTCACCCATCCTGATGATGTGATGTACCTGGCAAACTTAATGACTACCCTCTCCAGCTTCTAATCAATCACACACAGAGATGTTAAATGTGCCCAGGACTGATCTCTGTAGAACATCTCTGGTTACAAGCTTAGGGGCAATGGTTCTATGTTATGTTATTTTAAAATTCTGGTGATTGCCTTATTCTTCATACTGTGCCTTGGAGAAAGACAAATGGGAAGCTCATTGAGTTAAATGAGCCCAAGTGGGTCCAGGAACATGATCACTGATAGGTCCAGCATCTTCGCTCTGAGCACTTTACAAATGATAGCTCACTGCCTTAACATTCACTCTTGAACAAACTGGATAATTCATCAGGGGACAATTTGCCTCTGCCACAGTTTTATTGTTCTTGTGATTTTCAAGACCGCAGCAAGGTGCCTGGTATTTAGGAAAATTTTATTTAGGCCATATGGAAATAACTGGTTTTACTGACAACTCCCTAAATGCTCTTAATATTTTTGTGTAAAGTAGAAATGGTAAAGAAATGAGCCTTTCAGAGTCAGCTTGATACTGAACAGATCTATGTACATGTTTTGGTTCAGGAATCTGGGCTATCTAACAAGGTATATTAAAGTTTTACTTCTTGCATGGATTAACATTTTCAGTTAGATAAAAGCTTAAAGCTTCCTTTCAAGATTGAAGGCTGAATCTGTAATTGAGCTGTAAATAAATGTGGTGACTGTTTCCTGAACTATAAAATGGAAATTTAGACTAGATCAGATACAGCAAGTGTTTTTTATCTTATTGTTTTGTTATTATTATTTGCATTGCTGGGGATTGAACCCAGGGCTTGCTAGGCAAGCACTCTACCACTGAGCTGTATTCCCACTCCTGATAGGTATTTTTTACCTGGAGTACCAAGTAATTGGAATCGGATGCCTTAAATGCACATTTGGAAATCATGAGGTGGATTTTGCATAAAGGGAAAAAAAAAAACATTCATTCCATGGTGCAATGATATGTCTCATGGGGAGAGAGGAAGAGGCATAAAAGGACATGTTATTTATCTCTGCAATAGATTATTTTCAGTCTCCCTTTACTCTAAGATTCATTCAATAAGAACCTAGCCAAAAGGAAAGAAATGGATAACTCATTTTGTTCATTTCAGTACTCCAGGAAGAAAAATACCTGATTGAATTTCTATTTTACTAGCCAGTTAGAGAAGAATATGATTGTTGAAGATGCTCCAGGAAGAGTTTGTAACCTGCTGGCAGCCAGTGGTCTGCAGATAATAGAATAAATGTTGTCATTGATGGAGTTCCCTTCATTCAAGAGGACACTAGTTGTCTATCCTTGGGTTCTAGACATTCGGTTCTAAATACATCTGCCAATAAGTATATCATATCTACTCTGACTTCCCAATTAAAAGATACTTCTTTTTCTTTTTTAGCTTATGTTAGTGTTTTTAACATTTCTTAGACAGGAGCACAAAGGGCCTTAATGATCTTGCCATTATTCAGTTTGTATGTAAATGTCACATTCACTAACAAACTATACAATTAATCTCTTTAACATTTTGTTTAGGCCATCAGTGGCAAATTTTATTCTAACTTGTCTTCTTTGAAGGTTCATAATTCATACAATTATCTGGGTACTAAATGATGTACTCAGTCACAGTTGAGCACAGTTGAGAATTCTGGAGCACTGTGCCTCAAGAAGAAACATTAAATAATGTAAGTGCTTGGTTTGATGCTCCATTTCATGTGTTAAATGTGAATTGCACTTCATTTTCCTGATAACCTTTTCATGACATGTTCCTCATTAGCCTTTATAAAGTCTGAACAGTTTGTAGTATTTTTGAATTCATGTTCTCTGACAAGTGGACTTGTGTCAAATTTAAGTAAGAATAGTTGAGTTGTGAGTTAAGAAAAATTATAACAAAATGTATGTTATAAATAAAGATATTAAGCTTCTTGTGTTCCACTGAGAAAGGAACTGCAACCATACCTGTTCCTTTGGATGTGTGAGTTGTTGGAGAGGGACTGGTGTGAGGCCAGTACATGGGAGACGCCGTTATAATAATTTGGAATAAAATATAATCTCATTTTATTTTACCATCTACTTCCATGTGGGTGAAGAAAAAGGTCCTGCAGGTTTGGTTAGAGATAATATGTCTAAAACAAAATATGCAACAGGAGTCTCCTGTATGAAAGCCAAACCCTAATAGAACAGGCAAAAGGGCATGCAGCTTCAGGGCCCTGCTGAACTGGAAGGCCATTCACTACATTTATTCAAGGAAGCCTGAGGCAAGGTAGCTGGCAGGAAAATCCAAACTGTGTTTGAAATTGCACCATGATTAGAGATCTGAGGAAGGTGCTAAATATCAAATCCTCCCCACAGCCTACAAAACACTAAGTGACCTAGCTTTTGGCTACTTTTTAAACTTTATTATCTGTTCTTCTTACTCACTGAAATCCTGCCTACTCTCTGTCCCTAAGCATGCTGGGCCCATTGTTCCTTTGCAGAATCCTTGCACTTCTGTGTTCCCTTTGCTTAGATCTTTACTGGGATCATTCAGTTTATTCAGGTGTCCACCCACATTCTGTTGTTCAGAAAGAGCCTCCTTGATTACTCTATCCTAAATATTCCAATACTGGTTATCCCATTATTCTGGATTACTTTTCTTTATAATTCCTATCACCATTTCATATTATATTAAAATACTCTTTTATATCAGTGAATGAACAAAGACACCAGAAAAGGGGAAATGTGTGATGAGGGTAAAAGCCAAGACACTGACATATGAGGAGGGGAAGCGGGGCTCCTCTGCAGTGTTCCTACAGAATGGTATCAGGATGATTTTGGACCCACAGTTAGATGAGTACATTGTCACACTCAGAAGATATTCAGAGAACCAGGCAGGCAGTCTTTAGGGGTTTGAAATTGAGTTTTGGTGTCATCCCTGTGGATTTTTTGAGGCACAATGTCTTGCTATTTTTTTTTGTTTGTTTGTTTCTGATGAGTTCTGAGACTCAAAAACATGAATAAAGTAGACTAAAGACACTGCCCATATGAGATGTATGCCAAACTATAACTGGACGATGGGATGTCTAGATTATAAGAAGACAAATTAAGACCCAATAAAGAAGAACATGGTGATTTTTATTATTTATTTTAAATTGAAAAATACATTATTTGTGAGAGCATTGATGAGGTTCCCATGTTCTCATTTTGTTCTTAGATTTGCTGTATTTTTGGATTGTTTTCATTTCTATATCAATATTATAGTTTTCTCATATGGGCAGGTATTTATTTCTATTGTATATTTTCAAAGTTAGAATGATCTTGCAGAATGGGTTGTAAAAATACTATTCTCACTCTCTTCACTAATAAAAACATAACAACAGAATTTTAAAACCTAAATATTTTCTACATATACTTATGTTTAAAAAAGAAACTATCAGCCTTCAGAAAACAACCTATGTAATCACTATTTTTCCTACTCTGTATGTGACCTCTGATTGAACACTGTCCTTAGTCTATTCTCCCAAAATAAAAATATTAAATTCTAAAATGTATAGGTTAACTAACTCACCACTTATAATCTATACCAGTAGTGTACTTTTTTAAAAAAAATCTGTCAATGAACACACAAATGAATACACAAAAGCATTGCTGTTTATTTCTCATTAATGGCAATTTAATACCTAGTAGTATACATCTTAAAAAAATCTCAATCCATACATCATTATAAGTTAAATTATTAAAGAAACTTGGTGTTTTAATTAGTATTTTACTGAGATGAAAATATATGAGTGGCAAACACATTGCAAAGGGAGAATTTACTCTCTGGGTTTGAGGGAGTTCTATTTTATACCAGGAACTTTTTTTCCTAAACAGAATTTTTCAGGCAGAAAACATATTATTCTTAATCGTGGTTGTTGATCTCATTATTTATTTAAAATTACATAAATTTATGGTGCTTAGACATAGTTATGTTGCTTTTTTGATAAACAAAGAAAATAATAGGAGCTAGATATGAACCTTTTAGAAAATCTCTTTGGTTCAATAATGATTTGCCCACTTGTCCCACAATTAGGAAAAAATTAAGAATTTTTTCTATTTGGAGAAAGGGCTTTGTTTTAGACAGTTCTGTGTCTGTGTGATCAAAAGACCTGAGAAGAACAATTGGTAGAGAAAAAGGGTTCTATTGAGCTCAATGTTTCAGAGTTTTCTGTCCACAGATAGGCAACTTCATAGCTCTGGGCCCACGGTGAGGAAGAACATCATGGTGGAAGAACATGTCAGAGAAAAGTAGCTCAGGCCATAATAAGCAGGAAGCAGAGAACTCTGCTTACCAGAGACAAAATAGAAACCCAAAAGGCATAGCCCCAGTGATCTACCTCCTCCAGATACTGCCCAACTACCTACAGTTACTAACTCATATCATATCATATCATGGGATTAATGCACTGATTAGGTATAAACTCTCACAACCCTATCATTTCACCTCTAAACTTTCTTGCATTACTCCATACATAAACTTTTTGGGAACATCTCACTTCTAAATCATAACAGTATTGTTTAGAGATGCTTGATCTTCTCTGAGCCCAGCCAGTCTTATGGTTTCAATGAATTCTTACATGTTAAGGATTTCCAAATCAATTCCTTAATCATTGAATTCTCTCTCAACTCCTCATTTTCCTATCAGACTGTCTGTTTCACATATACTTCACATACAGTATGTCTAACACTGAACTCCTAGTTGTCTCCTCTAAACCTCTTCTCTTCCTATACTTCCTTCCTTTTTTTGAATATTTATTTTTGAGGTGTAGCTGGACACAATGACTTTATTTTATTTATTTATTTTTATGTGGTGCTGAGGATCCAACCCAAGGCCTCACACATGCTAGGCTAGGGCCCTACCACTGAGCTACAACCCCAGCCCTATACTTCCTTTCTTGATGAAAATACTTTCAGCCACTTAGTGAGTGAACAGAAAGAGGGGAGCTATTCTGAAGAATTCCTCTTTCTCACTCTTGCCTCATTCAACTCTTTTTTGGTATCGTTTTTAGTTTCTCTAATACTCTTATAAATCTTCTGCTCCCTGTTAGAGTCTGTAAACAAGTCTGGATGGCTCCTGGCAAAATGCCAGAGGGAGTGGTTTGTGAAGTAACAAAAGCGATCCATTAAGTGTGGAGATTCCTTATTGGTTGACTGCTGTATCTAGTTTATGTTAATTAGATAAGCTGTGTGGAATGTATAAATACCGCTCCTGTCCTGCAATAAACGGCTCCTACTCCTGCTGTATCAATCTACACAAGTTGTTTGTCACCCCCCCCAGTTATTTTGCTGCAGCTGGACTGCGGCAGATCCCCTTTTTCCACATTAAGGTCTTAACTGAAATATTATTGCCTTGTGGGGAGGTGGAGGGTTGAGGGGGGCGAACAATCACACTGACCAAAAAAATAAGAAAAATCTATGTTCAAACGAAGAAAAAAAATCCTCATCTTAATTTTTTAATATTAAGTACAGTTTTTCAGGAATATTATACAAAATTGAGTACTCTTAAATAGCTCAAACTATGATTTTTATCTAAATATTAAAAATAGTAGAACATAGAAGAAAATAATTTTAAATGCTTATCTGTTGTTCTATAAATTCATGATCATTTTTTACCATTAGAAAATATAAAGCTATCTAATCTTACAAGAAAGTGAAATGAGGATTACAAAGAGAAAATACCTATAAAAAGCATTTTTTTTTTTTTTTGGAGCGATTGAATGTATGAAAACATGCCAATCTTCTCTTCCTTGTGTGGCTAAAATGAATGAAACCCAACACAGGTTTCCCAGACACCCAAATCACTACTAGGTTTCTTTGTCTGATTGTGGAAAGAAAGCTATAGCGGCATTAATTACTGTCATATACTTCATGATAGGTTCACCTTTACAGAGGCAGATTAATCTTGCTCTTCAGTTTAGCCCACTCTGCAACAATGACAGGATAAATCATTTCAGAGAAGATTTGTTAAGCTGATTAGGATTCTTGTTTTAGCAGTTATCAGACTTATAATGATCTAGTGGACAGAAGTAAACAGACACTAGAGAGTCACAAGTAGAAACTTTTGGGAATGGAATACAAATGCATTTTTATTTTTTAAATATCTAGAAAAAGAAAAACTCTTTTGAAAGATTTTCCTTGTTTTGATTTTTAGGTGCCTTGAAGGTGATAGATATGAACATAAAGAGTCTTTAATGTGAATTCCACATCTGTCATTTCTCTGATGGAAAATATTCTAAAAGTACGAAGGCATTCTATTTATTAAAGTTTCATTTTTCAGTGTTGTCCCTTTCCTCTTGAAAACTTGCACCTTTCCCATTACTAAGCTTGATAATTTGCTTAACTTCATATTAAAATACATCCTTGACAACGTCAACAAGAACATTTCCATAATGTCTACAAGTCCAAAAGTCTGACTCTCCCTTTTAGGTTCTATATTACTAAGATTCAGGATAACCATTTAAAATTTATTTCAATTTACCAAGACATTTTGTACTTCTTTGTTATCACATTCTAGATAGACATATTGTCTGCCTGTTTAATGTATTCCTCATACATGTTTTTTCCTTATGTTAGAAATAAAAAGATTCTGTTTTCTTCAGAATATTTCTATAGTAATGGCTTACTGCATCATGGAAGAAGACCTTTTGTATATGAAGAAATCTCCTTTGAAAATCTAAAATCTCCAGAGTTAGAGTTTCATTTTTCTGGTTTAAGAATTTCTATATTTTTTCAGACCTTTTGGTGGCTTCTAAATAATAGGTTTGTGCATAAATCTTGGGAGGAAAAAAGAGTATGTATAAGTGAAAAACTCTGAAAATGTACATATCTTCACTGAGAATTCTAACTTCGATGTTTAAAAGTAAAAGACAAACTTAAAACAAATAAAATTGAATTGTTAAAAAATATCATATTACTTAAATTCCTTATTAACTGACAGTAAAGTAAATGTTAATTAATTTCAAGTATTCATTTAGTTACCACATGACATTTGCTGTTATTTAAATTATTTTTTCTATTCAGTGTTTTAAATCCAAAGTTCTACTTATCTGATTGGAAAAAGACTGAAACAAGGTCATGAACAATTTAAAAAAGCAATATAAATGATTTATAAAAGGTAGAAATATTCTACCTTATGATTAGGCATATCAATATAAATTTTAGATGACCATTTTTTGCTTACCACAAAAGAACATGAATACACAGTGTTATACTTCAGGTTCCTCTACCCAGGTTTAATCTGGTTTAAAAGCATACAAATACAGAATCTGAGCAGAAATATGGCAAGATTATTTTAAGGTTCATAACTTTTATTCAGTAATTCTTCTACAATTTTGTTTTATTAAAATCACCAGAATATTAAAATATATTTTAAAAGTACAGACCAAAATCCTATATTTAATAAGAAAAAAGATGGGAACAGCCCAATATTTAAGACAAAGAGTAACTAAAAATATTAGTACATATTGATAGCTTGGAGTGTTACATTCATACTAAAATTGATGTTTCCTAACAGTGAAAATTCACTTGGAGTAATGTTCAAAAGGATGATATTTTAAAAGGATGAAATATGTACATATTATCAGCACCCCATTCCCTTTTTGAGACAGGGTCTTTCTATGTTGCCCAGCTGACCTTGAATTTCTGGGCTTAAGTGTTCCTCCTGCCTCAACTTCCTGAAGAGGGGACCACAGGCAGTCCCAATGTTTGAAATAAGAAATATAGTTAAAATAAGACTCCAAATAAATATATAAACTGTAAATAGTGATTATTTGGAGATAGTAAGATTATAAATTATGTATTTAGTCATTTACCAGCAAATGAGAATACATTTTACAAATAAAAAATAAGTGTTTTTAAAAATTAATAGAAAATCGTTTATTGATTACACTGCTGTTAATTTTTGAAAGAATAAAAATATGTTAGGAAGAAAGGGAATAATTCTCTTTATAGCAATTAATATTTTATTATCATTAGTTTTATTCTTAAGCTGAATGAACATTCTAAATACATTAAGGTTTATACAAATTATTTTCTGAATATATATCAGTTAACACTCTGCACTTCATGTATCTTTGTATAATGTTCCAATGTTCCAAGATTTTACTAAAAAATAACATATTGTGTTCCTCCAAATTAAATTAATTCAGCAGTTTGAAGATATGCATATAATTTCACAAATATATGGATAGTGCTGCCTTACAAATTTTCTTATTGCAGAAAATCTGACTTTTTTTTTTTAGATTTCTAAATCTAATGAATATAATACCAACATTTTATTAGGTTGCATCTCAAAACTGGTATTTGGGGTTGTGCTTGAATAGAGGAGTCCATTCCTAAATACAGAACTTGAGTGCCATGCATAACCATTGCAGTATTAAGAAAAATAACTCCACTATTGGGAAGCAGCTCTGGCCCTATGCAAGGAGGGGCTCTGTGTGAGGCATATGGCATGATCAGCTCACAAGAGACACAACAATATTATTGGATACTTTCAACTCTGAACAAATTTTGTTTTAAATAGTGGTGGTTCATAGTATTGTCACATGACAATGATAAGCTGAGGGCTGTGGTCAAGGCAACTCTAATATGGACTGCAGCTAGGTACATTGTGGGCACAGTTCTGTACTCAGAAGTCATTGCTCTTGGGGTTTTTTTGTTACTGCAATTTCCCAACCCTTCTAATGGGCAAGGGAATCACATTGTTAGGCTATTATAATTTTTCTTTTTATTCAGCAAGAGGAGAAAGGCACAGCTAGAGGTGGCAAACTTTATCCAGTAAATCTCTATTCACATCCTGATTTTAGTCAAATAGGCTCACCTACAGTCCACTGAAAATCCTTGCATTATTCTGATTCAGGCTTTGATCACACTGTTAATGGTGCTAGAAATTCCTTAACATGTATCCTTCCCACAGGTGAAGCTAATTTTAAGTAACTGCTGTTATTCGACTTCTGAAGTCACCACATTATATACCACACACATCTAGTATTTTACATGTTATTGTCTGTGGCATTAACTGAACTATATGTCACTGTCTGGTTTTATATTGTCATTCAGATATTCTTCAGCCAGACTGAACTGCTATTAGATTCCTGAAAGGGGGATGCCCTTACTGGAACTCCTGGGCCTTTACAAGAGCTATTTCCTTTATTCTAATCATGATTTCCCTCTGATTCAATTTAATTACATCCTTACCCTCCTGCCTTCCCCTTCCACAGACATTCTTCAGTGATCAAGTGGGACCTCATTTTTTTCCAAGAAGACATTTCTGCCTCTCCCCGTGGAAGAAGGCTGGGTACTATTCTAACTTAAACCGAAGGTATTCTCTGCTTTTCCTATGTAAGCACTTGTAATGGCTTACTTCATCATCTACAAGTATGAGCTCATTTTTGAATAAATGAATGAAGAAATAAAGAACTCCTAAAATATTAAGTTTTTCTTAAGTGTAAGTCTTCTAAGCTTAATAATCACGTTATAGGGATTTTGAGGCTGGGGAATATAACTGAATATTTTAAGTATGTCACCACTCAGTGTTTTACACACACACACACACACACACACACACACACACATGATTTTCAATACTGATAGAATTTTAAGGAATGGATTGGATCTTTCCTTTACATTGTTATCCTCATATGAAGTCACAGAACTCTTCTCTAGAAGTGCCCTTGGAGATCACTTAGTCCAAATTTTTCATTGATATTTCTTTAAGATTTCACTGTGAAGATATTTTAGGTATTTGGGCCCAGAGGCAAGATGAGTTAGTTAAGGGAGAAAGTGCTAAGAGTGCATAAATGAAGTTAAGGCAAACTTATTACCAGTTTTCCTTCTTTTTGAAGGAAGATTTGGCATAAAGTGGAAGAAGGAGGGAAAAACTGGGCAGTGCAGGAGTGCAACACTGGCTTCCAAAAGATCCAGACACTGATGGCCACTTTGGAAGTGCCAAGCATCGAGTGTATAGAAAGGCAGGGAAGGGTCTCGCAGCACTGTAGGATTCTGGTTCTAGGACAAGGCTGCCAGGAGGTTTTAGTCTGGAAGAATCTGAATTCAAATATAGGTCAGTCTAATCCAGGCCTAAAGTAGATCCTCTCTTTCTTGGGAGACTCAGATTGTAAACCATCTTTAGGAGACTAGGTAACTTTGGGAAGATCACAACTATGTCTTCTTCTATCACCAACACGTTATTATAACAACAACAACAACAAAAAAAAATTAGTGTGAAGTTCAGAATGAGATGGAAATGAGAAATAGTCATACATCACACAAAAGTTGAAAATAAGGTCAAGAGAGCGTGGTATGTGCTTTAAATGGGGTGGTGTTCTTTAACTTTTTGAAAAATACATTATAGCAATAAAATCTGACAGGTTATGGAGCCCAAGAAAGCAAGCCTCAAATAATTCCCTGGAGAAGCATTTATGTTTTTATTCCATGTACCACAGTTCCTTTAGAGAACAGCTAAACTAGTTATTTTACCCACCTAGTTCTGCCTCCCCTTGCTATCTTTGAGAAACATTACTTCTCTGGAGAGCTGTTTGCCCAAAGTCTAGGACTCAGGAGATCATCCAAATTTACTAAATGTTAGAGAAATAACATTGAACCAGAAAATAAAAGTAGTTAAATAATTTTTTACATGTATATTCCCAGAAACAGAGATTCTCTTTTTTAAATAGCTTAAATGTGATTCACAATTTATTAAAATATCTTCCAATTTCCCACTCCTAGTGTTTTGCCAATATAATGTAGGCAATTTATAATCTACTTACTAGAAGAATAGGCATAAGGCTGATCATTTAGCTATTTCATCTTCATTGATCTTATCTCTCATAAGGTGTTAAAATCATAATTGGGTTAACATTCTGAAAATTAGTGATTTTTTTTTTTGTCTTTCTGAATACTGGAATTTTACTCCACTTTTTCAAAGAGTGAAGTGGAATAGAGTGAGGGCTAGGCTATTTTATAGAAGTTATTAAATCATGTTTCAAAAGAAGACTGTTCTGTGAACAATGCAAACACAGTAATGGAAAAAAGGAAGGTGTGTTAGAAAATGAGTAAGGGAAATTCTAGATCCTCCTCCTTGTAAGAACACGAGAATAAGCCACATTGTCCCTTACCAAAAGGCCTTCAGAATATGAAAGTAAACTTGTAGGCTCAGAAATAACTGGAGTGGACTGTCAGTAGATAAGATCTTGAGTTATAGTGGTCTCATTCATTATCTAAACGTTCTGGCAGGACAGGTGACAATGAACTGAGTAAGATATCTTATTCTGTTACATAAATTGTCTGATGGTATCACACCTCTAGACTTTAACTTTTGCCCTCGGATACATGTTTACATAAGCATACTCTTTGCTCTCTGATATCCAGATGCCATTCTAGGGAGAAAGTGAAAAGGGGATAGTGAGATAAGAGGTGTGAAATATTAGGAGATGACCTTTTCCTAGACAGCATGAATTTTACCTAATGGGCTGGTCTAAAGGATGAATGAATAAAGCAATATATTAATGACCCAAGACTAAGTAGTCCAAGAGGTTAGAGGGGAAGACAGCATTAGTAATAAAGTAGAACTATCTTTTCTTTACACATCTGAGCATATTGTCAGTTAAACCTGCAACTTTTATTTCATAATGATGTACAAATATATATTAAAGAAAAGTAGCATGAGTTTCTTCCCCTGGATATTTACAACTGAGTAGAAATCCAGATGTTATTAATGCTTAATTGATGTCTATCTTTGATCACATCTGTGCAGTTCACTTTTCTGTGGGATAGTTTTGCCTACATTATGATGGCAAAACACTAGGAGAGGGAAATTGGAAGATATTTTAATAAATTGTGAATCACATTTAAGTTATTTTAAAAAATAGAATCTTTGTTTTTGGGAATATACATGTAAAAAATTATTTAACTACTTTTATTTTCTGGTTCAATGTTATTTCCCTAACATTTAGTAAATTTGGATGATCTCCTGAGTCCTAGACTTTGGGCAATCAGCTCTCCAGAGAAGTAATATTTCTCAAAGATAGCAAGGAGAGGCAGAACTTGGTGGGTAAAATAACTAGTTTAGCTGTTTCCTAAAGGAACTGTGGTACATGGATCAAACTCATCTATTCTGACTTGAGCTTACATGGGAAAACTATTTTTTTCTAAAAATCTAATTTTTTTTAAAAAAAGTCTTTTTCTACACTTACAGGAATTCACAGTTTAAATTTTCATTCTTTAGTTGGTCTAGAAGACTCCAAGATAGTCAAGAATGCTTCGCAAATGAAACAGAGCTTTAGTAGAGTCTTCTTTTATGAATAGGACTTAGGAAAATGAAAAAAAAAAAATCATAGCAGGAAAGAAGTGTTGACATTTGGAATAGAGTTCTGGGGTCAATAACATGCAGAATATGGCTAATATAAAGAACATAATTAAAATTCTATTGTCAACCTTATGGCATATCAAAAATATTGAAAAAAAATAGTTAATACAGAAGACTTATGTTTCAGTCAACTTTTTCACTGCTGTGACCAAAAGACCTGACAAGAATTATTTTAGAGGAACAAAAGCTTATTTGGGGCTCATAGTTTCAGAAATCTCAGTCCAAAGATTGTGGACTCTTTGTTCAGGGCCTAAGGTAAGGCAGGGCACTATACTAGAAGACTGCGGTAGAGGAAAGCAGCTCAGAAAATGGTATCAGGAAGGAGAGAGGTGGGGGGAGATTCCCTTCACCATATATATGTATATAACATTCCTAGGTTGGGTGAAATTTAGAAAAAGTTTCATTTCAGATTCAAAAGTGAACTTCCAAGGAAGAATGAGAGATAATTAGGAAACAAAAATAAAAAGTGTGATAGAATATCTAGTGGAAGCTGATATATATATATATATATATATATATATATATATCTCATGGTTGCCTTGAAGGGTTTTGCCAACTGTACTAACTAAGAGAATAGGATATTACTTGCGGTGCTTGGGCTGGGGTTGTAGCTCAGTGGCAGAGTGCTTGCCTAGTTCATATGAGGCCCTGGGTTCAATCCTTAGCACCACATAAAGATAAATAAATAAAATAAAGGTCTTGTATCCATCTATAACTAAAAAATTTAAAAAGAATATTAATAATGTTGTGAACTAAAAGCAGAGGACATCACACAAAGCTACTGTTGCAATTTTAATATAAATGTTCCCCCCAAAAGATTGCGTTTCAAAAGCATGATTTCTAATACAGACTGTTTGGAGGTGAGTTGTTTAGGCAATGATTATGGTTCTGGTCTCATCAGTGAATTAATCCATTTGCTGGATTCATCCATTGATACCTCAATGATCTACAGGTTGTAGGTTGTAACTATAGATGTTGGGGGGTGAGCTCGTAGGAAGCAGGCCACCAAGAGAATGCCTTTAGGGATATATCTTGTCCCTATCTCCTCCCTCACCCCCCCTTCTCTCTCTCTCTCTCTATCTCTCTATCTCTCAATCTGTGTGTGTATGTGTGTATGTGTTTTCTACCTGCCAGGGGCTGAGTGGCTTTCCTCCACTTCACTATTCCATCATGATGTTCTACCTCACCTCAGGCCCAGAGCAATGGAATTGGTTGCTCATGGGCAGAACCTCTGAACCTTGAGTTCCAAATAAACTTTTCCTCCTCTAAGTTGTTCTTGTCAGGTATTTTGGTAACAACAACAAAAATTTGAGTAACACAGCCAGGATCCATGAAAGAGTAGGCCCTTGGAGGAATTCACGGTTTAAATTTTCATTCTTTAGTTGGTCTAGAAGACCCCAAACAGTGAATTAGCATAAGTAATTGGTATTGATTGTTATTGTACAGGAACATGTGGCAGAAAGTGACACTTCTCAGGATTCTTAAACACAAAGTGGTGCCAAACATGAATTCGAAGTCCACAATTACAAAACACATGATGAAGAATCAACAAAGTGCTTAAACTTAAATCTACCTTCATATCAAATAATTAGTTACTGAATGTACATATATAACTTTGCAATACATAGAGAAAAATAGAAACATGGAAAAGAATAATACATTGTTAAATACCCATAATCATAAAAGCATTCATAAAAAATAATAACAAATATCATTTAAAATACCCTGGAATCTTTAAATACTAGGACAAATTAGACTCTGGTTGAAGGGGTGACTATAAATAATGTTGTTAAGAATTATTTTGAATTTAGTTCAAAGACCCAAGAAGAAAACTATGATAGAGTTTAGGGGATTTGGAGAACAGAATGAGAAGATTTAATATGTACCTAATTATGGGGTCTGTTAAATAAAAATATCTATATAATAAGAGAAGTTAGGAGAAGAAATAAGCACAAATGTTTTCCAGGATTAAACGAATCACTGATATTCATATTGAGGGAGGCTTATAAATCTTAATTGAGTAAATAAAAAGGAATCCACAGCTGGATATATTATATCCTAGTAAAACTGCAGAACAGTAAGTACCACAAAAGTAGCTTGAGAGAAAGGTAGATTTTTTTTCCAGAGTACTATAATTAGAGTGACCATGAACAAGTCAACATCATCACCAATAGCATTTATAAAACAATATAGCGTTTTTCCATATGTGAAAAGAAAATACTGTCAAACTTAATTTTTTTCAAGAGAAGCATATGTATTTTAATGAAACAACACCAATAATTTGCTTGAACACACCACAAATAAACAAAAACAATTTAAAAGTCTGAACAAACTTCTGGCTACTAAATTAAAATTATTCCAAAAGCCTGTTGTTGTAGTTTGTTATTTCAGCTTTCCTTTGAGTTCAAATTTCTAATTTTCATTACTTTCTCTGACTGTTGTTTACAACTATGATTCTTTCAAACCATGTTGTTCTTCTCTGTCACAACTTATTTTTTTCCAAAATTATGCTGAAGAGGTATTGAAGCAAAAAATTGGTTACATAAAGGTGATCCAAAATAATCATTGATACCATAAAATAAGAATAACTAATTCAAAGTACAAATGCACTAGATAAACATCCTGTATAAATCTGGGCATGGTGGCTACACCTGTAATTCCACTAACTAGGTAGGAGGATTGCCAAGTTCCAGGCTAGTGTTAGCAAGACCCTGTCTCAAAACTTAAAAAAAAAATTAAAATAAAAAGGGATGGGGGATAATAGTTCAGTGATTTAATCCCTAGTACCAAAAAGAGAGAGGGAAAAAGGGAAGGGGGAGAGAGAAAGTAAAATAAATAAATAAATAAACAAATAAATAAATAAGGGGCAGATGGTGATTATAGATAAGTGTGCATGCTACATTTTTGAAGGGTTAGCTCTAAAGAACAGAAATGAAATGTTTACATTATCCAATAGGGGGAAAATGAAAAACATCTTGTATAATCCCTACTCCAAAAGTTAAAAACAACATCAATAACAACATAGAGATACCAGACTAATGGAGTGAAAGGGAACTGAGACTCATGAGCACTTTTGTTAGAATCTAAATGAATACAACCATTTTGAAGAACAGTTGGTAATATCTAAAAGACTAACTTGTACACACTACATGTCAAAACAATTGTATCTCAAGGCATATAGATTAGAAAAGAGCTTCTGAAGCTATCATTACAAAAAAACTTCTTAAATGTCTAAATCACTGCAGAATAATAATTTTGCAAAATGCAAAATTGTGTAGATGCAACCATGTCAAATTATTATAAAGTTTTCATATGCTTATTTCAGGTAATTTTGCTTAGCTCATCATAGATAACCAATAATTTATAAATTAATACTGGACAATAGACCACATACTGAGTAGCACTGTACTATAAAAATCTTAAACACCAGCACAAGGAGAACTGTGCCAGAAAAACCACAATATCAATGCTTTAACAAATGTTGGGCCAAACAGACTGGCTAAATGTCTCCCACAGAATGGCTAATTAAATCAATGTGAATGAATGAAACAGAACAACATTTGTCAAAGTGGATACATATTTTAAAATAATACAATTTTTAGTATACAAAGAACTTTGCAGAACTATATATATTATATGGCAGAATTTTATAATTGAAAATGATGCTATATTTTCTTGAGGACTACACATATCTGTAGTAAGTGTAAAACATGAAAAGAGTGATAGTTAAATTCAAAATGTTTCCACTTCTGGCTGGTGAGAAAGAAAGAAAATGCCATTGTATGGTGCTCTTGAACTGTGTGTATTGTATTTCAGCTACAAAGCAGGTTCAAGTACACTAATTACATTTATTATATCTATTATATTTGTTTGAAACTTTTCATTATTTAAAGAGAAACACATTCATGAATGTATTTCTTAAATTGAGAATTTACCAATATAGGACTTTGGTTCAAAGGGAAGCAATGATTCAGACCCACAATTCTCTAATATATCTGAAGAATGTTTTTTTACTGTTTCTGGAACTTCAAATTCTATTGTTAATACCTCAAGCAAGCATAAGAATATCACCCATTTGTTTTGTTCACTTATGTTCCTTGCTCTGAGTCCAACTTCTAAACAAGTTGAGTGTTCTTTAGGCACCACACTGCAGGAAGCCTACAGTCAATCACAGATTTTATATGTAGATTTTAATAAGCACAGAAAATTGCTGTGCCTCCCACATTGCAAACCAGCTTAAATTCTATATGCTTTTCACTTTGTTCTGCACTTCAAACACTGTCTACAAACATGTTAATTGTAAATAAACAGACAATTGCTGTACTCTGCTATTTACATAAAGAAAATGACATTAAAAATATATAGCTCAAGGGACTTAACTGAATACTAGTTAGAATTTGCCTCAGTAATCAGGGTGACTTGTGCCTTCTTTGTTAGATTCTCCTGTGTATTAAAAAAATTATTATAGTCTCAAATGTTAGGGAGCAACCTAAAGATATGATCCCAATCATTGCATTCTGTACAAAAAGTAATATATGTTGCTGCATTTGATTATAATTACTTATCATTGATGCAGTACTCCCTTCATGCAGAGTAGAGTAATTTTATTTATTGTTTAGTTAGTAAAATAATGAGGTTATTAAACTCTCACATTGCTTAAATTTGCTTTTGTTTTCTTTTTAAAAGGTTGTGTTCAGCAAAAAGTTCTAGCTCTGGGAAGAGGTTTATGAATGTAATTATAATTATGAATGCACATGCAAAAAGGTCCAAATGACCCATGCTTTAAATACACCAATAAGAAAAGTCCAAATTTCCTTCTAGATTGCTTATAAGTTAGTTTTCAAGTAATTAACAAAATGATTTTCTATTTCACAATTAAATTAGAAGTTACCAAATTACAGATGGGAAAGTTGCTAAGATATGTTTATGGTTTTCTAAACTGCCTTCAAATCCAAAGTGTTGCTGGAGTAGAATTCAGGCTTATTTTTTAAAAAATGCCATAGACTCTGATTGTGCACCTGCTTTAGTATGCACAGTCTATCATTCTGCAATTTTCCACATTCGTTTTCAAGATTCAGTTTAGGACTCATGGAATAAATAAGAAAAATCAATTTCATTTAATTCATATATATGAAATAAAACCTTTGTTGCTACATGCTAGTTTCTACAGAGTCTGAAAATCTAGTTGATGACTTAGCCCTCTTTATCTGGAGACTTGGCTTTGGAGAGATGAAACTTAGGAATGCTTAATCTTTTAAGTCAAAAAAATGCAACTGATGTGTCTTTTCTGGTGAAGTACAGAATTAACCATGATTTTAGAAAACTTGGGTATTTTCTTGTACATCCATAACTAGCGGCATGACTTTAATCAAGGACCTCTTTCAATCTCTTTAATTCCCTTCCAGTTTTCCTATATTAACTTTCCAGGATTCTTAGTCTTTTTTTTTTGACATTTTATATATATATTTAATTTTTTAAATTTTTAATATATATATGACAGCAGAATGCATTACAATTCTTATTACACATATAGAACACAATTGTTAATATTTTTGGTTGTATACAAAGTATATTCACACCAATTCATGCCTTCATACATGTACTTTGGATAATAATGATCATCACATTCCACCATCATTTATAACCCAATACCCTCTCCCTTCCCCTCCAACCCCTCTAGCCCATCTAAAGTTAATCTATTCCTCCCATGCTCCCTCTCCCTATCCCACTATGAATCAGCCCCTTATATCAAAGAAAACATTCAGGATTTGGTTATTTTGGATTGGCTAACTTCACTTAGCATTATCTTCTCTAACTCCATCCATTTACCTGCAAATGCCATGATTTTATTCTCTTTTATTGCTGAGTAATATTCCATTGTGTATATATGACACATTTTTCTTTTATCCATTTATCTATTGAAGGGTATCTAGGTTGGTTCCATAGTTTAGCTATTGTGAATTATGCTGCTATAAACATTGATGTGGCTGTGTTCCTGTAGTATGCTGTTTTTATGTCCTTTGGGAATAGACCAAGGAGAGGAATAGCTGGTCAAATGGTAGTTTTGTTCCCAATTTTCCAAGAAATCTCCATACTGCTTTCCATATTGACTGCACCAATTTGCAGTCCTACCAGCAGTGTATGAGTGTACCTTTTCCCCCACACCCTCGTCAACACTTAATGTTGTTTGTTTTCAAAATAGCTGTCATTCTGACTGGACTGAGATGAAATCTTAAGAGTGATTTTGATTTGCATTTTTCTAATTACTAGTGATGATGAACATTTTTTCATATATTTATTGATTGATTGTATATCATCTAGGAAGTGTCTGTTCAGGTCCTTGGCCCATTTATTGATTGGTTTTTTTTTTTTTTTTGGTATTTAACTTTTTGAGTTCTTTATATACCCTAGAGATGTGTGAAGGGGAAAAATGTGCTCCCAAGATGTAGGCTCTCTATTCACCTCACAGATGGTTTTCTTTTGCTAAGAAGAAACTTTTTAGTTTAAGTCCATCCCATTTATTGATTCTAGAACTTAAACTATACTACAGAGCAATAGTAACAAAAACAGCATGGTATTGGCACCAAAAACAGACTGTTGGACCAATGGTACAGAATAGAGGACACAGAGACTAACCCACAAAATTACAGTTATCTTATATTAGACAAAGGTGCCCCCCCGCAAAAAAAAAGCACTGGAGAAAAGATAGCCTCTTTAACAAATGGTGCTGGGAAAACTGGAAATCCATATGCAACAAAATGAAATTAAACCCCTATGTCTCACCATGCATAAAACTCAACTCAAAATGAATCAAGGATTTAGGAATAAAACCAGAGACCCTGTGTCTAATAGAAGAAAAAGTAGGCCCTTATCTCTATCATGTGGAATTAGGCTCCAACTTCCTTAATAAGACTCCTGTGGCGCAAGAATTAAAATCAAGAATCAATAAATGGGATTCTTCGTCTTCATATAAGATTTGTCATTGGCCTCAGAGTCACCTTTTTTACACCTGAAGCTTAGGTTAGGTGTCAGGATGAAAATAAACAGCATAGAAATGTGAATTCTACGAAAGCCATCCGAGTTGACCTGTGTCCTGGGGATGCTCTTGAACAAGGGGGAAAACATATAATGGAGATATTTGCACAATTCACATTACAAAAATTTTATTTCAACTTAGAAAAATACACTAATGATTCTCTCCTGCTTTAAAATATAAAGATTAATTCTAAAAAGGGAATTTCAATAATCCCATCTATTCCTATAGCATGGCTTTTGGTTTGTTTAAGGTTGTCTTCTCTCTGTGTATTTATATCATGCCTCTCTCTTTAATAATGTGCTTCTCACATGCTACAGATATTAAGTCGAGTTGTAGGTCTGAGATAGTGAAGTTCAAGTTTGGATACTGGAGGAGATGAGAACCAATGAGTCGGCATGATTAGAGAATCCATGTTTTAAAAGTTCATAATCTGCTTGAATCAAATGTATGAAATATGATATATCAAGAACTTTGTAATGTTTTGAACAACTAATAATAAAAAAATTAAAAATTAAAAAAATTAAAAATTAAAAAAAAAAAAAGATGCACAGTGTAGTCCAACATCTCACGCAGATTACTGGTTGGTTTTAAGAATTTAGGAAACCAAAACAACAGGCCTCCAAAAAGATTGGACTGAATTAGACATTAGAAGAATGAAGGTAAGACAGAAAAACACAAAAACATTTATACACAGGAAGCTTCACTGGAGTTAGGGTTCTAGAGAGCATTAATTCTGGTTTCTAATTAGAAACTGTTTTTTAACACAGAAATTATTTGGAGATCCCTACCAGGTAACCAATATTAGTAAAATATTACTAGTATTTTAGATGGGTTGTATACAAAAAGAGCAATACTTTTTGAAATTAAGGATAAATTAGTTCTAAATAAAGCTGTTAGAGTGTCGAAAAAAGTCCAAGGAGAAAAATCATCTGAATTCTTTAAAATGATATGCCATTTATTTTTTATTTATTGTTTCTCTTTAAAGCTTTTATAGAAATCATAGAAATAAGTACTTATGATTATAGATTTTTTTATCCTAAATAGAAGACTAAAATTTAGAAATAATTTTGACATTTATTTGTCTTTTTATAAGTGGTTGAAAAATGAAAGAAGAGATGAATAATACTATCTCCTATTAAATCCAGCTTTATTAAAGAGAGGGAAATTAAGGAAAATAGATTGATTAGATTTTATAAGTACATTCTGTACAATAATAGTAAAATGATAATAAGGTCACATAATAAAGATTATTACAGACAGGGAGTATTATCTATCTCATCCCATTATTATTTAGTCTCAGGCATCTTATTTTATACTTGAGAAATACCCAGTTTTCATGCAGGCCCTATCAGTAAGAGCAGGAAAGATAAAACCAAATTATTCTCATAATCCTCCATACTGAATTTTACAGCACAGATCCAACAGTAGTATCATTAAATTAAGTATAATAAAACCTGCACCTTAAAGAGCACTTTAAAAGACACACATTTACATAGAATTTCAATTTAAATATATGCAAAAGAGTCACTAGATTAAAAAAAAATAAGTACTGATTTAGAAATAACATTACATCCACTTTTACATTGGCAAAATGAAATGATATATACTACTTTAAAAATGCTAATCTTTTATAAACTGCCATACTTTGTTCAAAAATTTGTATCTTGGTTTTCATTATGTTTTATCTGTACACATTTATGGGTTTATGTGAGTGTTAATGAATTGATTAATCAAGTTAATCCCTGAAACTAATTGAACTAGCTTAATAAATGTCTGTGATTCTCTTGTGTATGCCAAGAAAGGTGTGGAAAACTGTCCAACACCACAAACTGACTTTAAAGCACACTATTGAATACATTAATTGGATAGAGATGCAAAATAAGAGATTCACCATACTATTTTAGAGAAGCATTGTTAACAATGGCTCATTGACATAATGCATGCTTATGTACTTCTTTCAACAAAAATTTGTTAAAATTCTGGTACTTGTAAATCATTCTTCTGGGCACTGCTAAGATAAGTAAATGCAAGCGGAGTTAATTTCCTTAAGGATATTATAATTTTGAGTAGCTTTTGAGGGAATGTTCAGCTCATCTAACTATCATGTACTCATTTGTTCAATTATTCTTCACTAATTATTGTGTACCAAGAGATATACTAGACAATTCAGTCATTAACTATAGACAATATTGAGTTATTAAATCAGAAAAAGTTATTCCCCCTTAAGAAACATGATATACCTCACTTTAAAAGTATCCCAAATGAATGGAAACTTTTGAAAATATACCACTAAAGAATAAAGATGAGGCCAGAAAAGATCAAAATTTCATTAACTCGATATATCTTATGAAGAGTCAAGACAAAAGACCAAGAGTGTTATTGGAAATTTCTTTGGGGAACAGTGGTTAAATCATTTATAATTCTCCTTAAGATGGAACAACAAGCAGAATGAGCTCTTTGATCCAGGACACTACATTTTTCCAAAAATCCAAGTCTATTTTCCTAGCCTCCCTCTAGAAAACCCTTCAAAATCAATGCCAGATGACAGCTGATCTATTAATGATTTCCACTGTGACAGCTCAACCTGAAAACATAACAGCAGACAATTATATCCCTCTCCCAAAGGGATCCTTTTTATAGACAAGCCAATATATATACCTATCATTGATGAAATAATTCTCTGTTCTGCAAAGTATTTGTTGACAACTTGTGGATAGCTGTAAATCTCCAGATCCTGGAAGAAGTTTGACAGCAATTAAACTCATCCTGTTCCAGAGAACTTGCTCCAGAACACAAACTTTGGCAATTTGACAATCTAACTTATTATTTCTTATTAAACTTTTATTTGTTATGCCTTATTTTTATAAGAACATATGGCATTTATATAAATACCTAGATTAAATTTAATAGTTGGAAACATTAAATCTTTTGTAATTTTAACTTGTTCTAAGATATTCAAATATTAATTGTTCCAGAAAATCTAAGGACCTTGCAAATCACCTCTATGTTTATGATTTCAAATGTGGGTTTCTGGTTTCTTTCTGTACTTGAGCATTATAGCATACCACATGTCATTGTCTTGCCTTTTTTTGACTCCTTAAAATATTTTAGATACCGGGTTTCTTATTTTCTTTTTAAAAATAGTCTTCCCATAATTTATCCCTGTTATGGATAATAATAATTCCCAAGTTCCCCAAACTTAAACTTATATCTGCATTTTAAGATCACTCATCTATTATATTTTAATTACAATTATCTTTAGATTCGGTCAATTGACTCTTCTTGAGGTTTTATAGGTTGTCTTCATTCTCTGTCTGTGAATCACTAACAGACAAATCAGATACATGTAAATAAAAAAGTGATCTTAGAGTTGTATTGCTTCCCTTTTCTCTAGGCACCAAGAAATAACAGAATAATCTTCCTGTCAAGAGATATCTGTCATATAATTTCCTTGCTAAGTATAAAATACCAAATTTCTATTGTCTAGCATAAGTATAACAAGTTATCTGGCACACATTGGAGAAACTGGAATTCTCTTTTTATTATTATTCCCAGACAAAAAGTACAATCTGGAACAACCACAGTAAATCAAAAATGTGGTCAGTCTAAACATAAACAACCTACAATTTCTTTCTCATACTGCCAAATTCCTCAATTAAATTCCCTTCTCCCATGCTTTCTTTCCTTTCACACGATTTTGGTGTATATAAACATTTTTCTGATTAAGCAATTATTGTAGTTGCCTGCACACAACATTGGTAATTGTGAACCTTGTGTCTTAGAAGGTATTCTATAATTTAATAGAGTGACTTCTTGCTTTGCCTCTGCTTCAAATTCTGGGTTAAATTACCATTAAAATCAAAGAATGTGCAAAGATCATCATGACATGGGAGATACTAAAGGAATGTTGATGCTGGCAGTTATCTTCTTGCCTAGTTAAGAACCAGACATAAGGACATGTTTTTCAACCTGAATGCCCCATTTCTTAGCCTATCAATTTACTACTTCTTTGTTCCAATGCAGTAAAAGGGAATAGGGCTGGAAACTTGGTGAAGATATACTTACCCTACACATGTTTTTCTGTGGTTTTGAACATAATTTGTACTTACTATGTGATTTTTGACAAATGATTATATACTATCAAATGTGATTGGGAAAACCAGACAGAATTCTTCTCTCTCTATTATGCCAGTGTGCATATGTATTAAAAGGTGAAAGGATTATTCTTACTTTTTTTTGAGAGAGAGAGAGAATTTTTAATATTTATTTATTTATTTTTTTAGTTTTCGGCGGACACAACATCTTTGTTTGTATGTGGTGCTGAGGATCGAACCCGGGCCGCATGCATGCCAAGCGAGCACACTACCGCTTGAGCCACATCCCTAGCCCGGATTATTATTACTTAATCAAATTTCTCCAGTGGCTGAGATGCGTAAAACTTGATTTTACAGGGAAGATTGTGAAGTGTACAGTATACAAGGTAGTCATGGACTTTTGTTTTATCAAACTGAAATCATTTATTTAATTACATTTGTTAAAGAATTAGTTTATATTATTCTTTGTATCATCATTAGTTACATGCATAGTGCAAATATTTCTTTTATGAGAAAAGCAACCAAATATCCAAAGATAAAATAGCTATTAAAAGGCATTTTCCTTTTACCACTTCTCATGTGTGTCTTTTTAAAGACTATTCAGTCTAATTTCTCTCTTGATATATAGTTTGCTATTCTATTTCTGCAAAATGAGAACATTCTGTTCTATTCATTCTCCCACTTACTTTTAGAAACTGCAGAGAGGCTTAAATTAAACTCCTAAAGAATTAACTGCCATTCTTATGAATAGTTATCAAATATACAATACTCCTTTGTGGACTTCGTAGAGTTGTGCCTTGCTGATGAGAGTGATCAGCTGTGCATTCATATAAAACATCACGGGAGGCAGTATCAAAACTGGGTCAGTACCATCCCCTCGTGTGAAGATAGCTTTGCTTGTGTGAACCATTGAGAGAAAGGGAAATGGAATTGCCCATTGGATTATGATGCAAAGTACAGAAGAAAATGGTTTCTTTGGGTCTAACATAACCACTTCATTCATAATTTTTTATTGGAAATCAATATCAAGTGTCATACAGAAGGTCCTTCAAGGCTGGCAGATGTGAAATGAATTCAAATTAGTCCCCTCTTAACACAGAATAATTATATTTAAATAGCTTTGTGCCAATGGACTCCCTTAGTTTCAGTGTTGTGCTTTATTGGAGATGGGGTGAAAGAAGGAGTTGATGTCTGAGTTTTCTTCCAGGTCTAAAAGGTTTTCTCTTGAATGCCTGGAACCCTGGAATGCAACGCTAAAATCTCTAATTTATATTAGTGTATGAGCCACAAAGCTCAATTGAAAATCATCATAAAATCTGGTAGTATATCTCCTAAGGAAAAATAATCTCCTAAATACAGATCCCCAGAGAATCAAAATCTATCAGGAATATGCCTGGGAAATAAGTAAGGAGTACTGGAGAATTTTTGAGTCTTGGCCATAGTGCTTACACATTTTTTCTAACTGATTTTGACTGTTGTATTACATAAAATAAGGAGGCACTAGAAGAATATTCCATATTTTATTTTATGAAATCCAAATGATTAGAGAAAAGCATTAGTACAAGGACAGAAAAGAGTAAGAAAATTTCTACTTCAGAGAAATTCCTACATTATTTATCACCAAGATCAGTGGAAAACAATGTTTAGATAATTTTTTGTGCTCAAAAACATCCTTCACATGGGTAAGCCACAAAGTAATTTTCACAAACTTCATGGATATCTGGCTCTGTATTCTGTTTTTGACAACCAGTGATTTATACTAGGGCATGATGATTTTTCATAACATTAGCCCAGAAAAGTCAAAGGTGTCTTCCTGTATCTCTAGTTTTTCTTAGAAGTGTTTGTCATCATGCACAGCTTTATTAGAGTCTTAAAAATAAATGTGTACACACATTTATGAAAATGTCACCATGAATCCCACTGTTATATAGAAGTATGATGCACCAATAAAAACTTTGTATTTCACTTAACCATTTGCTTGGAGAAACTACATATTATAACTTGTCTCATGACCATTTCTGTGTGTCTAAAATAGTTGAATATTAACATATACATATGGTTTAATCTACTGATAATTTACACATGGGTAAGATTTATATTTTAGATTTTCTTATAAAAGGATTCAATAGTTGAACTAAAACTGGTTTGAAAATAGAAATGCATTTTGTATGTGGCCTATTAATAATGCGGACACACTTTGAAAAATGCAGATATAAGTAAGTTTTCTCTTATTGTGGTTTAGTGCAGAGATTATGAACATGCATTTCAGTACTAGACTACTAGGATTTAAAGCCTAGATATGTGAATAAATCACATAACTTTGGTAAATTATATAATCTCTCTGTACCTGTTTCTTATAAAAGGGGACAATATTACCTTATGGGATTGTGATAAATATTAAACTATAACATTTATACTATAACATTTATAGTATTTCTGAATAGTGAAGTACCTTGTTCACATATGTCATATAATATCATTATCTTTGACTTAATAACTCAGTAGTTTTGGGGTGGTGGGTACTGAATATTGAACTCAGGGTCACTTTACCACTGAGCTATATGACTCGCCTTTTTAAAAAAAAAAAAAAAAAAAAAAAAAAAAACAGGGTCTGATAGAGTTGCTTAGTGCCATGCTAAGTTGCTGAGCTGGCCTGGGACATGGTGATTCTCCTGCCTCACCCTCCTGAGTTGCTGGGATTATAGGCTTGCACCACTGCAACTGGCTGACCCCAAAATTTGAAATATTTTTAGAGATACTATACTATATGGATCAGAAGTAAGGCTGTAGCATGAGAGAATCCAAGATTTTCATCACTGACCCTTATAAATCTGTCTTCCATTTGAAAATGGCAAGTGATAATGAGGCCAGAAGACAGATCTCCCATAGGCAGCCAGGACAAGGGCCTTGGAGAAGGACAGGACGGGAGGGGGGCATCATGACAATCTGAAAGGAGATATCAGATCTGGAGAATGTCCTGTGACTTGCTACCCTCCAACAGCTTCAGCCACTGCAACTCTTAGTTAAAACACTGATTTTGTTCCTCATAGCTTCAACCACAGCAGCCCTTCCTTAGTTACCTTTGCTTTTATACCTACCAACTGTAGACTATAAGCAGACCCCTACCCAAAATGAATCTTTTACCCACAAGGTGTCAAACCACAAGGTTGGACCCATATTCTTTATTATGTAAATAAGGGATTGAAATTATTCACTTCTGATTGGCTCATTAAGCTTGGAACTTGAAGAGCTTGATTGGTCCATGCTGTGCCCTTCAACCTATGGATCACCAAGACAACAGACACCCATTGCATCCCTCTCTTAGGGCCCCTCTCTATTGTGAGGTCTTCTTCTTTTCTATTACTCTAATAAATCCTGTTAGTTTGCTCTCACCCTTGTGTCCATGGATTCCATTCCTCAAATTCAAGAGATAAAGAACCAAACTTCTTAATTCGAGTTACAATAATGCCTACAAATGTGGAGTGTGAAAACTGGTTTATAATCACTCACCACTAGGCAATGACCTCCCTTAACTTTATACATTCTGACTTTACTAAATTTTCAAGATTCTATTCAGATTCTAACTTTCCAATAATAATTAGATAAGTCTTTACCTACTTTAGCTTCACTGTGTGTAATTTTATGAACTACTGTCATAAGATCTTCATAGAAAATAAATCATAATCATTCTCCTTATATGATATCCTTGCTAACTCCTTTATCTAACAATGTCTAAGACATTTCTCCTAATCTTCTCTAATTCCATTGTCAGTTGTATAATGATTCATTTAATTTTTCCATAGGAAGTTATAGGTAGTTTCAAGTAGCATGTTGATTAAATGTGAAGACTCTAAGTCCAGGCTCCATGGGTTCAAATCCTGGCTGTGTTATTTACTAATCTTATGACCTGGGCAATTTATATGACCTTTTAGACCTTCATTTTCTAATTATAATGAAGAAAAAAAGTTTCTGCTTCAAAGAGTTGTGAAGATTAAATTAGTTAATGCAGATAAATCATTTAGAACTTTACCTAGCATGTGAGGAGTCTTCAATAAATACTGCCTATTATTATTTTTTCTCACTCTAACTAAATAGAATCCAATAAAGAATGAAAGGACTGGGGGTAGATGCAGGATTATAGTTGTACATCTGGTTGAGGCAGTATCAGGGCCAGGGCAGGAGGTCTCCTTTTAAAGAAAAGATGCTCTGTAGTTATTACAAGATTAACAGAATGAAATTGGGTAGTCAATAAGAAACTTATTCATATAAGAAGATTCACAACCCCACCACTCCCACAGAACTTTGTGGGAGATTACTATATTATGTTTTTAGAATAATAGGTAAAAGAACTGTGTGATTGAGAATTATATTGGGTGATTTATATTGGAAAGAAAAATAATAACACAAGAATGAACTACCAAGGAAAGTAGGGAAGAAGCTGATATAAAATAATATAGATGAAGTTGTATATGAGGTGGAGTCTTTGGTCACATCCATTAAAAGACTTCCAAAACATCTTACTGTAGGACCCATTGCATATGCAAACATACATATATTTTTTCTGATCCAATGAAATTTATTTGAATGTGACACTGCTATATACATAGGTCTTAAAAGGCAGCCTAGTTATTTTTCAACTTTTTACCTAGCCATTATTAATTGTACACTGTTGTGGATGTGGGGAAATTTTACTTCAATAAATATACACCCTTTTTCGGTGTGCAGTTTCAGTTACATTCTCAAATATGAAACACTAATTGTGGGGAAAAACAACAGGCAAAAATACTAACAAACAAAAGCCATTCACTAATTAATATATATTTGGAGATGCAGAATGTCCACAACATGTTTCAGTGTATCTGAGTGAATGTCTCAAGTAAACATTGCATCATGACCTTTATAACACATATCTGCAGTCTACTAAAATAATTACAATACTAATACAAATCATACAACAAAAATTTAAAAATAGATGATGATGCTATTGGTATAAAAGAGGACCCTTTGTCCAGACTGAAAATCAGAATTCTGAATGTCAAGAAGTAGTTGATTTACTTTCTGGGATTAAAGATCTAAAGTTTCTTTCAGTGCAAAAATAAATAATTGGCATATTTCAGATATGGCAATATAAATACATTTTGATAAGAAATGAATGTTTTGGCAAAACATATTCCATCATATCTGAACCAATTTGAGTCATGGGCTGGCAGCAGCATCAGTGGAAATAGATGATATCACTGCATAGACTAGTTCAACCCTACTTATCATTATGGGGATACTATTAAAGATTTATATAATGCAGGGTTTTTAAAAATTAGAATAACTTGTATAATGACACCAGGTGGAGATATTATTCATAATTGGTTAAAGAGACAATAATCAGTATACAAAACGGAAGGGAAATAAGTGACAGAACTTCAATTATTATCATGGGTTACTTCTCCAACACCCCATGAGTGAACTGTCTTTCTTACTCTACAAGGTTACCAATTAAAGAGCAAAATTTTAAAAACATATTACTATTGAGTGCTTGATTATAGCAACTTGAAAGATCATGCTTATAGAATATATGCAAATAAAAACATTTGTTAATTAGTGAGTTCTGTTATAGTCTTGATAGTGGCTTCTCAGCCACATGCATTATATCACATGAAATCTGTCTTCTCACCTTTTGCCAGACACATTCAGCCCTGAGAATTCAATTTCTCAGTGTCTAAGAACATTGAGAGGGCATTGCATATTAGATTTATGCATGGCTTTCAGATCAGGTAACTTTTTTAGTAATCTGTGATTGGCCACTTATTCCCCCATCAGTCTGTATTGGAATTGATAAAACAAAGAGGACATGATCATAATAAAATAACATGTTTGACCAGTTGAGCATCTATGCCATAGTTAAACATATGAAAAGTAAAATCCATACAAACCAAAGCAAAATCAATATGCATTACCTTAAATAAACCACATTCCTAAACATATACTGAAGTAACACATTTGAGAAAACTTAAAATTTTCATTTGTTTCCAAATAATTAATACTGACATAATCAACAGTCCACAGTCTATAGAAATTATTTAAAACTCATGGCTAAATATTTTTAATGAAAAAAAACCCAAAGGATATGAGAACGCCCATGATTTTCATATCTTATAAAGTATACAATGAAATTTTAATCTATTTGACTTGGAACCACCGAGGGACTCATGTTGGCTCAGTGGTTGGCCTTGGTGCTACAGGAATGAGGCAACAGCATCTGTCCCTGAACTGATTACCATGACAGGCTTTGCTAATTCAATGATTGACATGGACAACATTTAAATTTTTCAGATCCTTGACAGCAAGAACTGTTATATTTTTCCCTCTTTTACCTCAGAGTGTGACTTGTATTGAATGAACATTCAGCAATTGTTAGTCAAAAGAATGACTTTATCACCTTTACAATTTAAGAAAGTATCTTTGCTGTTCTTACTAAAAACACTGAATTGCATAAAAATAAGAATAATGAATTAAAGTTGTAGTAAAGTAAAAAATCAGGAATCTTATTGAGAATGTATTGATATTAAGAGAATAAATATATAGTTTTCTTTCAGTAGCATCTATTGCATTATAACACAAAATTTTATTTTTAAACATAGAAAAAAATTTGTCTCCTTCTTTGTGGTTTGAAGAATGATCATCTTCTCTCTCCATGAGCTATCTTTATTCCTAGGAGATTCCCTTACAGCAGTTTGTAGGTATTTCTGAACATTGGACAGGTATACATCTAGGGCTTCAAGATTCATGAAAGGTAGAAATCACAGGGTGAAATCTTGGGGTGAGGGGTGAAGGCATTAGAAATATGGCAATATAGAATGGAGTGTTGGTTAACAAAACAAAACAAAACAAAACAAAAACTAGTGCCCCACCACCATCACAATACACACACACACACACACACACACACACACACACACACACAGAGTTTAGTTTTCAAAGTCACAAAATGTCCAAGTGATGATAACATCCAAACTTCAGTCATGAAACAAATTACCAAAAATGGAATGGATATGAATGTCAGTGAAATTGGCAAAATCAAGAACTACAAAGTTCAGAGCTTTGAAATGTCGTCACGTACGTGAGAATAATTGATAATGATGGTCAGAATTCAGATACATGTAAAACTGGGTTAAGTTTTACAAACATTGGATTTAAAGTCTCTATCAAAATTAATATATAGATAAGCAAATATCCATAGTGTTATGAGCCAAACTATATGTGCCTTGACGAGACAAACTCCATTTTACCTTAAGATTCCATTTCATATTTAAAAAAAAAAACAACAAACAAACACTTTAAAAACATTTCTCCCATGAGAAAACCCCACCTCTACCATCCTGCTTAGTACACCTTGTTTAGCAATTCAGAGCAATTGAAAAATGTTTCTTTTATTCTTATGCAATGACAGATGTTCTCCTTTTAGTCCCATTTTTCTTGGGCAGTGTACTGTACTTGAACTGGATCATTCTGACCCACTGCTATGGTTTTGACTAACTGGTATCTTGTGGTTTGGGGATATAAAAGAGACACACTATCTTCTGCAAGAGGATGAAGTTTGCAGAGGTGACTTGCCTGCTGCCCTTCCAACCTACCAGTGAATAAATTTCCATGTTTGCTTCAAGACTGACCCAGTTATTTGTTTCAAATGTGCCACAACAATAGAATGCGTTGATTTAGAGTTTGGGGAAGTTGAAGGCTCAAAATGAATTCTGGTTAGGACAGATGAAGATGTGGACCTAGTTGAGATTATCTAGGAAAAAAAATAGTGAATTAGAGAAGAGAAAAGTACTAAAGATAAGATTTTCAGTAAATCTATAAACTGAAATTGTAGAAAAGAAAAGGGATCAAAAAGAACGTTATAAAGACTTGCGAAAGAAACAAAGATGAAGGAAGAATAAAGAAAATGCAATGTAATTATAGTCAAAGGTGAAGACATTGGCACTAGCAAGTAAGATTTTTTTTTTATTTTTTGGAAGACAGCTGTTTCAGGCAATGGATGATTAAAAAGGATTAGACAATAAAAACACACAATGAAGACTTTTTGAGAGCTTTAATTGATGTGAAAGTAAAGGAAATGATTAAATACAGTTTGGAAATATAAATGTACAAAAAGACTCTAAGCAGGTTGGGAAGTTTTGTCGGGGAAAATAGCACCGATGGGGAAATGCCCTTTAAAAACTGAGATCTCCCATCATATAGAGGTGGCCTCAAGTTCAGATCTCCCATCATATAGAGGTGGCCTCAAGTTTTCAATGTCTCAAAGGGATAGGTTATAAGTCAGTGGGTGACATAATAGGACTCCTCCTTGGTATTCTGCCTGCTTAATCTTCCAGATCAGGTTCCAGCTAGCAGAAGTCCTGTAGTGGTTGCTGTGGTTCTGAGGATCTTTGCCTGCCACAGGACCTGGAATCACTCCCATTCATATTAAACCCACAGCGAATGAACTCTATTAACTAGTGTCAACTGCAGTTGGATCTGGGCAGATTGAGGTTTCCTAATTGCGTTCCAGGAACCCTGGGCTGGCAGCTGAGATTCCGCCTTGATATCTCATTTATCTCCAACATGGGCATTTGGGGCATTTTTCATTTTGTGGGCTGCCACTTAACTCTGTTGTGACTTGAGTTTATTATATTGTCACCTGGTGGGACTGGTAGGATAAGAAGCTTGTCCTCCCACCTCACCAGATCCCTATTGCATTATTAGCTCTGTGCATTTATATTACATTTTCACTTTTGTCTGTTGAGCAAACTTTCATTTTCCCCTTTATTTCAGGATTTCCTGATTTCAAAGCACACCTCCTTTTGATAACAATGTGTAGTAGAAGTAATTAAAATACTATATGCCCTTCGTAGAAACTGGTGTACAAAAACCCCCAAATGAATGGCTTTTCATGAGCATTTGGAGAAATTTTTCATTTGAATTGCTTCTTACCAATGGATAGATTATGAATCTAACTCATGAGATGAAATAAATTTATGAACTACTATTCCTTCATTTTAGTTTATAAGGTTTAAGTTAAATATTCACTTACTTACAGAAAAATATGTAAAATAAAATAAGCTTATTTATATTTTTATATTATAGAGTAACATGAGTTTGTTTCAGTTTCATTTGAGTTGGTAAATAAAACACTCAAATAGTATTGACACATCAGGAAAAAGAAGTGGGAGACTTTAACAAGCAATATAGAATATAATAAATCATGGAAAGAAAAAATAATCTCATTGAGAAGAACTTGAAGTCAGAGAGAGGAAAAGCTAACAGAGGATTAGAAAATGTAAATGTAATTTGAAAAGAGAAATATAAAATTGAACATTTTAAGAAATAATCCAGACACAGAATAACAAATACTGCTTGATTTAATTCTGGAATTTATGTGGAACCTCAAAAAAATTGATCCATAGAATTAAAAAGTGGCATGATGATTACTAGAGGTTGAAGTGATTGGCAGGGAAGAAAGGGTGATTTGGGGCATATATATATAATTACAATTAGAGGAATATTTTAAAAATATGTCCAGGGAAGGCAAATATACAAAGATATGGTCAATTAAAGATTCCTAGGATCCTAGGCTTGGGGCAGATGACAGGTGAGGGGCAGGAGAAATGGAGAACGTTTTACAGGCTCATCTGTGTTTTTGCAAATGATGGTTTAATCCTCTTTTAAGACTGCAACTTATTCCATGTGGTGTATATCTCACATTTTCTTTTAAATAATAAATAACATTTCAAAACATATTTCCTTATAGTACTTTAATTTTGACTATGAATGATTATGAAAGTCTTTTTTATATGATTACTATGTCCTAAAACCTATTTAATGAAAAAAAGAAATGAGTAAATGAAGGTATAAATACTGGAGAAGAAGGGACAAAGCTGTTGATATTTGCAAATTATAAGATTATCTAATAAGAAAATCCATATAGATCAACTGAAAGCTATTGAAAGCAATGAAATTATTGAGGACATTATATGTTCACTAAATTCAATAGCTTCTCTGTAAAGCAAGAACACCCAGTTAGAAAATTAATGGGGAAAAAGCATCAGTTTAGCATAAAATATTTGAGAATAAATTTAGAAAGGAATGTGTGATGTTTATATGAAGAATACTGCAAGTTATTTTGCTTGGTGCTAAAAATAACTGAATAATTATAGATGTATTTCAAAACCCAAGGTGTAAAAATTTTGCAGTTTTCCTCAAATTTATTGATAAATTTAACCAAGTTCCTATTGAATTCTGAATATTATAGATGTAGAAGTTGATATGTTGATACTAAAATTCACATAGAAAATATTACACATTTGAAAACTTCAATAAAAATGTTCTAAAAGAGATGAAAACATAAATTTATATAATTAAAACAGGGAGATTGGCTGAGGAATCAATAAAAAGAATAATGGAAAAGAATAGATTCCAGAAAAAGACCTATGAGTAAACATTTATATATATTAACTATATGGCACTTAAAAAATCTGTGGAAGAATAGACTATTCAATAAATAGTGTTGTGAAATCACCTAAACATTTAAAATGGAATGTTAGTAGACCATCTGTGTTCCCTGTGCTAACAAATAAATTTTATATAAATTAATAATCCTAATACTGGATAAAAATACAGGAGAATTTTTTTTTTTTATAATTAAGTGCCCAAGTGGAAGAAGTTGAAAATGAGGATAAGACTTTCTCAAAACAATGGAAAACCAGAAAATATTGGGGGGAGAGGGGATGTGATAGATTTTGTTACATAAATGGAAGTCAAAATAAATAACTATCTTAGAAGAACACTTTTAAGTTTACAGCAGAAAGATGAAGATTGATAGTTGTGATCTATAAAACTATATATTAAGGATGTTATCCTCTTTTGATTTCTAAGCTAATGTTTATTGAACACTTGCCTGTCTTTTAAGTAACACACTGATGTTTTATAAATCTTGGATTTATCATGATGACCCTGTGAGGCATAGGTTATTTCATATTTTCATTTTAAGCCCAAGAAAAACAAGTTTGGCTGAAATACTCAGCCCAACCTCACATAATTATTTGCATACTGACCAGCATGTAAACAAAGGTTTTCAGGCAGAGAATTCCTACATGCAGTGCTGCAGGAAGTTTGCTCGGGTTGTGCTTCTGACACTTTTTGCAGTTTACAGCTTTTAATTAAATTTCCTTCAAATGTTTACACTGGTCAAAAGCTAAAAAAAATCCCAAAACTCTATACACATGTATCTTATCTATATGATTCACTTTCCTTAATGCTGAATATTCTCTTTTCCATACCAGGTAAACAATATTTTGATTTTGTGTTTCTGTGTCATTTTGTATAACCCCTCAATCTTCTATAATTTATTTTTGGTATACTTTATGAGTTTAGGCACTAAACTGATTTATTTTCCCATGCAACTAACCCTTTTCCTATTTTAAACTCATATTTTTAGAAGAGACTGTTTTGAAGGCAACTATTCAATTCCATTTATTATGTATCTATCCTTGTACCTATTGTGCATTGGTTTACTTATTGCAATTCTTCAATTTGTTCTAATATCTGATAGGGGTAGACTCATTATTCTCATTTTTTTTCAAAAAAGTTCCTGAGAATTATTCACAAAGCATTGACTTAGGAAAGGATTATGATGTACAACATTTAATCTTTTCATCCAGAAACAAGGCATAACTTTGCATGAATTCAAATCTTCTTTATGTATTTGATAACATAGATTTGTATAAATTTGAACATTTTCTTTGCATGGATCCTTGATATTTATACTTAAATGTTTTCCTAGATCATTTACTGTGTGTGTGTGTGTGTGTGTGTGTGTGTGTGTGTGTGTGAGAGAGAGAGAGAGAGAGAGAGAGAGAGAGAGAGAGAGAGATCGGTGTAGACAATGAGTGTTAACATAGCATTGGGATGTTTACTATTCTATTGTATCTTCTGTATATATTTCATTTGTAACTCTGTTTTCTGTGTACCATAAGAATACTGTTTTCCTTTAAGACTAGCATTGAAGACTGTATTTTTATATCATTCAAATTCAGTAATAATATTAATGCACTACTAAGTACCAGGTTTCATGTTAGAAGAATGAAAATAGAGGTAAGACAGAGACCTCAAAATTACGCATGGTCTGATACAAGAGACGGTAATCTCTCCATCAGGAACTTGGAGGAAGTATTGACAAATGACAAAAAAGTTATTGATAGTGTCACAACTTTTGATATCTTCACAGCTTCTAGCACATTGTCTCATTCTTAACAACTGCAGCAGTAACTGCTACTATTTTCTTTTATGTATCAAGCATTGCAATAAGAATTATGAATAATGTCATCAACACTCTCACCAACCTACAGTTTAGACATCATAACATTCATTTCATTGAGGAGGGGGCTGAGACTTAGGAGTCTTAAGGAACATACCCACAATTACACTGCAAGCATATATTGTACCTCAAATTCTGACAGGTCTGTGTGCTTAGTGGTCTCCTCTTGCATCTGGCTGCATAGTCAGAGCATCAGTTGTTTTGAGATGGATAGGTGATGTTTACTCATAGAAAGTCAAAACTAAACTAGGAAGTTTTCCAGTAATCTGAGATTTAAGACCTTTTTTCCCTTTGGATTTCCTTTAATTGATGAAAGAAAGATGATAAATTGGGAGGGGAACTAGATAATATCAAATATTATTAAGATAACCAGTTAGAAACCAGCACATTCAGTTCCTTTTAATCTCTCATAAAGTGAACGTCACACTGTCCAACATTTGGCTACTTAATTTTATATTTAAATGATTAAAATGAGATAAAATTAATAAAGCTGTTCCTCAATTTTACTAGTCGTATTTCAAGTGCTTAATAGTTTCATTGCTTCATGTTCGCAGCTACCATATCGGACTGTGCAGAAAAGTTCCATCATAACAGAAATTCTTATTGAATAGTGCTGACTTATCACATCCGACTTAGAGGTCATATTCTGTAGTTTACTTTATAATTTCATTTACTCAGCGAATATTTAATATGCTCTAACTATATGCCAGGATATGAACTTGGCATTGAGCTATAAAAAGAGTCGGGACTGTTTCTTCCTTTAAGTTTCTCAAAATCTCACACCAGACAAATGTAATGAAATTACTATTCTTGAAACTAATAATAATAAATGATATTAATATTATTAGCTATCCTGAAAGATTGCCATTCTTGTGCAAATCTCTTTCCCTATATAATCCTTACCTGTTCGAGGTGATGTAACCACTGCTTATTTGAGATTGATGTGTGCTGCCCTGAATTACCCATTGCCCCAGGAAACTATAAGTTAAGTCCTGATTTTTACTTTAAAGTTTTGCAAACCTTAGTGCTGATTTTATACCCACCCACACAGGCCCAGAACTGCTGCCTTGGCAGCACATTTCTGAATCACAATTTCTGCTAATTCTTTTTGGATAATAACTGAATCCATCATGATCTAGTCATGACTTCTTTATCTGTGTTACCTAAAGAAAAAGAGGAAATCTTGTCCTAGAATTCTTCCCACTTTATCTTTCACAAAGTGGCCACTACTAAAATCATCAGCAAAACAGTCCAGTTCTTCACTAGTAAGCATTTGAAATTTTATCATGTAGGAGAAGCTGCTGGAAAACACTGTTGTTTTCTCACACAAGACAGCTCAGCTTCCCCATGAGTTTTAATACACAAGCCAGAGGGGTGTCTGGAAACACCTGGTTGCCAGGAAAAGTTACCAAATATGCCCCTTGTGAAGGCTCTCTCTCTCTACTTGCAGTTAACAACAAGAACAATTTGCTTTCTCACCTTGCAAAGTAAAATGGAAACTCATTTCATCTTTCCTGTAAAAACCATGTCCATTAAATTAGAGCTTCTTTTCTGCACCTACTTCAGGTTCAGATATTCTAGAGTACATGCATAAAAAGTTTGGTTTCCAATTCAATGCTTAGTAATACTAAGTTTGCATATTTTTTTTCTATTTGACAACAAGAAGATTTTATAGGGTGGCATTATTTCATTAAAGTAGCCTAAAATTAACACAAATAAATAATGGGTAAACTGGAATTTCAGCCAATGATGAAAATATAAGAAATGATTAATTTCATCTCAGAGATTTATCATCTTTTGATAAAAGACTTGCTACTGCTATCTAGCTTCCACTTGGGTCATTCTGTTTATGGGATGTTCTTATTTATAGCAACTGCTGTCCACCAGAGACCCAATGCTGTGGTGATCACTGCTTAGTGCTGGTCACTGGGCCCTCACTCTGTTTTTTAACCCATGAAGTAAGTCTTGACTAGTTTCTCAGGTTCTCTTTCTTCGGTGTCTAGATAAAAATCTGCTCTGTATTTTCCAGGCCTAGAGATTCAAATCTCCATCATCAGCTTTTTAGGTACTTTTTTCATAAAAATGCCAGCAATATATTCCACTGACATGAATGAAAGCAAATAATCACACTAGATTAGCCAAACAATTCCTTGAGGGTAGGTAACAAATGTACTCATTCTATTTTCTTCTTAAGTTCAAGTTTTGTACTATTTTTTTCCAGGCTGGCCTGATGCCCAGGACTGAGTAAATGAGCTTGTGTTGGTCACTTGCAAATTCACTCTCAAGTCTCCACCTTTCCTTAATCAGTTTCTAACATAATCTAGGTCCACCTGGATGCTCACCTCCCCAAACCCTTCAATCTTCTTATCCACAGAATCTTCTGAGGCCTCTCGATTTAGGAAATTAATTATGGTCTCAGTCAATCAGACACAACATTGGGTTTTTCTTCCTTCTTTATTCCTCACATCCTCTATGACTTAAATCAAAACGCACCTCTTATACTGATTCTCATTTCTAAAAGTTGGTATTGCCATTTCCCGTGTCAGTGGTTAGGGGGATTCTGTGCTTTTATTTTTGTTCTTCCCATATTTCTAACCTCTGTAAATTACTTAATCCTTCCTCATGTGATCTGACACTCTTATCTCCTTATAGGGTATGTGAAGCAGACAGCAAAGGATTCTACTTGCAGCTTGCCAGGTGGGGTCTGCATTGCAGACTATCCTGGGGTCATCTTGCTTCAAAAGAAGATACATATCCAGTAGTTCTAGATGACAAATACTTAGCCCTTGTTCTCCAGTCCATTTGACTAGTTAAAAAGCTGAAACATTGATTGAAGAATACAAAATTTCATTTAGAAAACAGGAATAATCTAAGAGATTAATTATATATCATGCTGATTCTAGTTAATAAAAACATATGTACATTGGAAAATGCTAAGAGAGTATAGTTTGAATGGTTTTACCACAAAACCAATGATAAGAATGTGAGATAATACATGTTAATTACTTGATTTAGCTATTCAACAATATGTATACAACAAAATATCATATATTCTGTAAGCAGTCACAATTTTCATTTAAAAGACAAAACAAAATGGAGTAGAAAGCCAATGTGCTCATCTCCATCTGCTTCTGAGGGATGGGGAACAGATGGCCATGGTTTACCGGCCCCTTCACATCCAGAAGTTAATATGCTACTTAACGTGTGAGTTGATGAAAAGTTTTAGTGTGTTGCCTCTTGTAGTGCTCATGTTTGCATTATCTTGTGATAGCTTCATAAAAGAACTTGAAGGCTTATCATTGAAAAGGAAATTCAGACTCAATAGCAGACCTTTGAAACAACATTTTTGGAATAGGGTGCATGCTTAAAATGTTATCATTTAAAGAGAAAAGCCCTCTAAGCATATGCATGACACTTGAAGATAAAGAATTTTTGCTGGTCTAGCTTTGATTTGAGGTGATAGTTGCAACATGATGTGCACCTAGCTTCTGAGCACTTCTAGCTTTGCTTTAAAAGACCAGTGGTTGTGCTGGAAACATAGCTTATATTCAATAACAACCCTCACATAGGTCAAAATAGTCTCTAGAAGTACATCAATTCAGATTCTGCATTCGATTGGTACTTTTAGGAAAGAATTTATTCTAGATCATCAGTTGAATTAAACTCACTAATTTTGAGACCATCTGCCAAATGTTGATCTTGATGTCATTTTATTCACATACATTGCTAGTTGGGGTACTTCTAAGAGAAAACTCTAATGGCTTGAGCTTATTTAAAAATAGGGCTCTACATTTTGAAAGCAAAAGAGCAATTTTCTGGAACTGTTACTGAATTATTGATGAACAGGGTGTTGCATTCTTAACTGTGAGGAGTTATTGAAACAGACACAAAGAAAAGCATGAATTTAAAAATAACTGACATTTAAGACCAGAAATGCAAAGTCAAAGAAAGAGTTGTGAAGTTTATTTGATGACTATCAGAAATGTACAGTAGTGACATGGAGTTATTCCCAAAGTTCCTACAAGCAAATACAAATTCTCTGGCTGGTGACCTAATTCAGATATATGAGTATAAATTAATATATAATTGAAAAGATGTTGCACTAAAGGTTGTTCTAAATTTGGGGCAGTCAATCAAACAAGAGTTCCTGGCAAAGGTAGAGTTAGGTCAAGATAAAAGATAATGAAAATTCATTAGTAAATCATAAACAGGCTTTAACACATTCAATAACAGACATCAATCTATTCAAATCAAACTTTGTCAATATTGGCACAATTAACCTTGGGGCATTAATAACAATTACTTGTTATGAGGGAGATTGTCTTTAGCATTGTACTTAGGGCCATCCTTGTCCTCAATTTCCTAGATACCAAGAGTATACTCTCCCATATACTCTTGTGACAACCAGAAATAGCTCCAGACATTGCTAACATGACTTGGAATTGGGCAAGATCATTTTTCTAGTTGCATTGGAAATAACTGATGTAAATTCCTCTTATAGGTGAATCTTTCATTTGATGCTACTTGGTTTAATTTTAAAGTATTAAATTTAAATATATTGGATAATGAATGCACTATACCACCTTGTTATTTCCATAAGAATATATAGAATGGGAGAAAAAATTTACAAACTATATATCTGATGAGGGTTTGATATCAAGGCTCTATATGGAAATCCAAAACTCAACAGCAAAAGCAAAGCAAGAAAAAACAACAAACAATTAAAAATCAGCCATAAGCTGGGTGTGGTAGCACAGGTCTTTAGTGCCTGTTACTGGAAGGAGCACCTTGTGAGCCCAGGAGTTTGAGTCAGGAGTAAACAACATTGTGATCTCATTTTAGAGCATAAGGATGCAACAGGTCTAAACACACAGTCTTCAAAATAACACATACAAATGTCCAACAGGTATATGAAAAATAGCTAACATCACTAAGAAGCAGAGAAATGCAAATTGAGTTCACAATGAGAAATTACCTCACTCTTGTAAGAATGGCTGTTAGAAAAAATACGATGGCAATATGTGGCGCAAAGGGAAACCTTGCACACTGTTGATGGGATTATAAATTAGTACAGCCATTCTGGAACACAGTATGGGCTCAAAAAATTAAAAATAGAGCTTACCATATGATCCAGTAATCCAACTACTAGATATATATCCAAAGGAAATCAAATCAGTCTTTTAAAATGATATCTGCATCCCCATATTTATTGCTTTACTGTTCATAACAATCAAGAAATGGAAATCGAGGGTCAATCAATTGATAAACAGATGAAAAGAATATGAATATCCATAGCAAATATCATTCAGCCATAAAAAAAGAATACAATCTGGTTACTTGTGACAACATAAATAGAAGTATAAGTCATGTTATGCAAAATAAGCCAGTTACAGAAAGACAAGTACCACCTGGTCTCACTCATGGGAAACACATTAAAGGTTGAGTTCACAGAATTGAGAGTGGAATGTGGTTACCAGTTCTGGGGAGAGTAGGGGCAGAGAGGGATGGGAAAAGGTCAATCACTGGGGACTCAGTTGCAGATACATAAGAGTAAAAATTTCTGGTGTGCTAGTTTTTTTTTTCTTACAAAATATTTTTTAATAAGTTGTATACTTCAACATGGTAACATGATAACCCAATGATATATCAAGTAGCAACAGTGAAGATTCCTGGTATTTTTATATAAAAACTATGAATGACACTACATTTGCATTTAACTTTGCAAGAGATTATCTTCAGGTTCAGGAAGATTCTTTGACAATTGTAACAGTGAAGACTTATGTGTATGGACTGAGTAGAGAATGAGAGTTTTAGTATTAAGCTGCATTCTCAAAACATACTGAAGAAAAGAGGATATAATGACAGTATGGCCAACTTGAGGAATAAATCTCAAATCTTTTAAACTTAGTCATTTATAGAAAATATACTATGTATCAAAATTAAAAGGTGTCTTACAGAAATAGAGCCAGAAAAAGACATAAAGGTTAGAATTCTGAAGCAATGAATGTGTTTCTGTTTTGTGATGGAGGGAAGCTATCTGTGGTGCTGAAATTCCTCATAGACACAATGCTATCAATTAATTAAAACCAGAATTCCCTGCTCTATACAAATGCTGGTGATGGGCAACTTATGCTATTGCTGTGAGTCACAGCAATCATTGGCTGGAGTTCAGTCATCAAGTGGAGGTGCTCTAAGATTGTACTCTGGAGTGCTATTACATGTTAGGGTAAATATAGAAAACAAATGTGTACTGTATATTTCAAAAAGCTAGAAGAAAGGATTTTAAATATTTTCACCATAAAGAAATGATAAATGTTTGAGGAGGCAGACATGTCTGACCTAATTACATAATGTATACATGTACTGAAATATCATGTCACTCCATTAAAATGTATAATTTTGTGATTTCATGTATCAACTTAAAATAAATTTAAAGACAGGCTATGACGTGAAAAGAATATTTGTAGATGATAAATATGAAAAAGGATTATTATTTAGAACATATAGAGTACTCTCAAATCTTTCTAATGAAAGAAATAAACAACCCAATTAGACAATAGATAAAAGATATAAGGATTTGTCTCATTGAAGAGGATATACAGAGTGCAAAGAATGAAACACTTCTGTTATGGCTTGGGTTTGAGATGTTTCCCCAGAAGCCCATGTGTTGATGCAGTAACGTTCAGAGCTGAAATAATTATATTATGAGAATTGTAACCTAATTGGCAGAATAATCTATTTGATGGAGTAATAATTAGAAAGAACTACTGTACTAAGTGGTAACTATACAATCAAGGCGTGGCTAGAGGAAGCAGATCACTGGGGACATCCCCTTGAAGATTACATTTTCTGGGCTCTTTCTGCTTCCTGATTGCCATGAGCTCAGCAGCTTTCCTTTTACCCTGATGTTCTCCTTCACCTTGGCCCACAGTAATGGAGTCAGCTGACTGTGGACTGAGAGCTCTAAAACCATGAAACAAAATAAACTTTTCTTCCCCTAAGTTGTTCTTGTTGGGCATTTTGGTCCCAGAGATGTGAAGCTGAATAATAAAACCTAATTAGCTATTAGGGAAATTCAAATTAAAACCACAGTATGATCTTACCACCCATCTAACAAAATGGCTAAAATAAAAAAAAAATATTGACAAACTAAATGCAATGAGGATTTTAAGAAACTCGTCACTCTTATTACTGTTGGGCATGAAAAATGATGCAGCCACTCTGGAAAACATTGTGGCAGTTTCTTAAAAACAAAACATCTAACATACCTTATAATATAGCAATTGCACTTCTGGAACTCAAGTTCACTTAAAACTTGTACATGAATGTTTATTGCCAGTTCATTCACAGGAGTCAAATCCCAGAAATAACAGAGATGCCCCTCAGCAAATGAACATTTAAACCAATGTATCCATACCTTGGAATAATACAGAGCAAAAAAATGAAATATTAATGCATGAAAATTTCTGGATAAATATTCAGGGAATTATGATGAGTGAAAAAAACCAACACCCAGATTAAACACTGTATGGGTCTACTAATATAGCATTCTTGAAATGACATGATTATAGAAGTTGAGAAGATATTAGAAGCTAAGGAGCAAGGAAGTGGCTACAGCATTTTTTTTATTTAAGGGCAGAATAGTCCTAATTGGGAATGTTTTGTCTTGATCTCATCAGTGACCATGTCTTGGTTATTGGTAGCATTTTGCAAGATGCTACCACTGGGAAACACTAAATAAATGATACAGGATCTCTCTGCATCATTTTTTGCAATTGCATTTTTTTACATTAGTCTCAGAATGAAATAAATAAATTAAAAATATGACATAAAAATCATAGTCTAGACATTTAGGTAACTTTAACAATTGGAGTCTTAAGAGTCTTTTTAATCCACTCGAACTTCAGTGCAGCCATAATTGCTATTTTTTCATAAAGAATGATGATAAGGACAATTAGAGGACATTTTTCAAGTGGAGCTAAAGACTCCTCCAACCAACTAATTCCAATAGAAAGAAATAGCATATGGGTTTTTTCTCCTTAATTTAATTAATTAAATCACGTCTTATCCTTCTTTACCACAATTCTGTGCAAGTGTCCTAAACACTTCACAGTGATGACTTTTGTCTGGACACTTAAGGCACTTATTTGTATGGACAAGTCAGCTAGAATCTTAATCATAACAATAAATATTTATTATTACACTTATTTGAAAGGCATTAAAGTAGAATATAGTACATTTGGTGTCATTATTTTTCATTCAATTTTTATCCTATTTAATTTTCATTTTTTCAAATATTTTTGTAACTTAACAAATAAACTGCATAATTCTTAAGTATGATACTTGTCTCCAAATCTTGTCTGAATAGTCACAATGATGCTATTACAGTGTCCTTTGGGCAGCAGGCATAAATCCATGTTTCTGAGTTACTTGATTAACTGAAAGTATCTTAATTTAGCTAAATTCAGTACTTTGTCAGGAAAGAGGATAACAGATATTGTAGGCTCCTGAAGAGATGCATTGTTTACAATATTTAAATATTTAGTGCAAGATCATTTCTGCTGTCATAATGTTTCTTTCATTTGTATCACACTATGGTGAATCCTAGAAACAAAGAACACCTGATAGCAGAAACATCTGCATGTGTCAGCTGGAAGCCACAGATGAGTTTTAAAGCTGCAGTGTTAGTGCCTAACTTAAAATCCACATCAGCATGCAGCTGTATTGTTGCTATTCTTATGGAATGGAGGATAGAAAACCCAGAGCCTGGAAGTAGCACTAAGTAACCAGGAAAGCACTAAATAATGTCCCAAAGATTTTAATGTGTGTTTACTGTTGTGCTAAAAGAGTTTAACAATTAAAATATACCGGTCAAATTATAGGCATTTGGGGAAGTTTAAGAAGAAAAAATACATATGGTTCGAGAACTTAAAAAATACTTTATGGAGTGCAATGAAGAGAAAATAGAAACGTTTATGCAATTAACACTTCAAACTGTACACAGCCCAAGTTATTATTGAGAGAAAACCCTGACTTAATGGAATTTCATCCTTTTAAATATTTTAATGACTCTAAGAACTGCCTTCCCAGTATTTTTAATGGTGATTTTTTTATCAAAAAATGCTAAGCAAGCCCACCTTCTAAACTAGTACCAATCAGGGTAGTAGGCTAGTTTAGAGCACCCTGTACTCATGACCATTCAGACTATTGATTTTGTTTCAAATACCATGCTGAGCAATATATCAGAAGCTGTTTGCAACAGGTGTGTCATAATATGTTATATCACCCTAATTACACAATAAATGAAGGCATTAAGTATCAGGAAAGGTATATGTAAAATTTTATAGCTGAAATGAAATTGCATTTGCATTATGGAAAACAGTGAAATGGATTTTTTTTAAAGAAAAAAAATGCTTAATAAACCAGTTTGACATCCTACTAGATAGTATTTGTCTGAACCTTTAAAAATAGTGAGACACTCTCAGAGGATTAGGGGAACATAAAATGGAAAATTCTAGATAGTTCTTCAGTGGAAAACTAGTGTGGATTCTCAGTTTATAGGCTTGGAAGTCACTACCATATTGCTTTCTTTCTGTTTACTACCTTCCCTACTGTATATTTCTTTCTTGTGTTTGCTCTTCTTTCCCATCTTCTGTCCCAAGTTAAAGGAAGTTAGTTTGGATAACTTTAGGGAAAAAAAAAAATGGGCTTGGAAAATGATTGACTAGCAAAAGTACTTTAATAATAACTCAGTAGTAACAAACATCTTTTTACTCTAAAAGGACAGATTAAGTAACTTGTCATTTAAATGAGAGAAAGTTGGTGGTGGTGTGTCCTTTTAGTATACTCAAGTATTTTTTGATAATGTTATGTTTTATTTATAACATTAAATAGGATTAAATTTGTCAACTCACTGCTTACAGCAAGACATGTCGTATTTGGTGTAATATTTTATTTAAGATAAATAAAATATCTGCCAGTGACTGATGATTCCAGAAAAATACCCACTAACTATACATTGGATCTATTTATTATTATCAGATAGAAAGTTACCTTATCTTCTATCATGATACATCTCCATCTGTATAGAATTCTTTCTGATATAAATAGTGAGCTAAGCCAACATGTCCTGAACATAACACAAAGACACTTCAGTGGTTTGAAATCCTACCAAGATTAAGATTTATCCAAAAGATAAATATAAGATTTAATCTATTAATCTCCCTATTATAAAATATAATAGGTATTTATTTTAATAATCTGTTACAGTTAAGGGTTACAATTCAGAGTAATCTCTAGTTTTGCTACATTCTAATAGTAATATATTGGTATATATTCTAAAATGTCATGTAAACAGGGAAGAAACCTCTTCACTTTTGCTTCTGCTTTTCCAAACAAAATGACATTAGTTTGATATCCTCTAAGGTCCTATTTCTTCTTTAGTTATTTGAAAGTATTTTCTCTGAAAACCTTTAACTATTCTTCTAGCAAATGAAGGCTATATTCACTGTATTGCTCTATTAAATCTCAAATACTGCTAAAGATAGAGCATGTTTATTTGATCTTAAAAAATAGCAATCCTATAAATACAACTTAGTCTATACAGACATATATTTATTTCTGTGTGTTTAATTTCTGAATCATTACCATTTGCTTACTTACATTTAACTTAGGACCATATATAATTTGTTCTACATTAGCAAAACCACGAAAAATTAAAGAACATTATTTTTTTTTGTTGTTTTTTACTTTGTTGATGTTTTGTTTCATGGACATGAGGTCTTTCCATGTTGCTTAGGCTAGTCTCAAACTCCTGGTCTTCCCACTTCAGCTTTCTAAGAAGCAAGGACTACAGAACATGGTGCATGGTTTATACTTTTAAAAATCCTCTTGACATTCCTTGGTTTTGCTCTTGTTTGATTTAGTTTAAATTTATTAAATAATTTTATACTCTATAATTTTTAAGTTAAAAAATCACCATGAAACAGAAGAAAAGTCCTCTATGACTAAGGCCAATTGCAAATTTAGTGAGTATATGTTGAACTCTATCATCACTTAGACTATTAAACTGAAAGAAGACATTGCTCTTCAGGCTTGTGAAATCTTGGCAAACTGTACCTATATTTTCTGAGGCTGTGAGCCACGTGCTTTTAACCTGCTCTCCTAGAAAGTAACTTCCCTTGCAAAAGAGGTTAATTCAATTCATAATTTTTCATCATGCCTTGAGCATAGGTAGAACATATAATATCCATTTCTTCCAGCTTTCCCTCCTCTTTTCTAAATAAGGTCACAGTGAGAATTTCTGGTAACCCATAGAGAGTGTGTGCTTTCATGGGAAAGCTTTTACACTTCTGCCCAGTGACAGAATTTAAACTTTTTTTGTGACATATCTCACAACCTCCAAGAATTGTCCTTTTCCTAGGCTGATAAGCTGATGACAGTTACTTGCCCATCTAGTTCTAGAAAGGCATAAATCAGTGGTTTTGAAACACTATGAAGCCTCCAGGGGATGCATAGAATAATGAGCAATTGGTGTGGTCAAAGTAGACAAGGATTAGATTTGTCAACTCACTGCTTACAGCAAGACATGTCGTATTTGGCGGTTTCAAGCCATGAAAAACAACAGAAAAGTTCCAATAAGCTCTCTGAATTTGCAATATTTATGTTTTATCTCCACAGGGGAGAAGTGAGAATGCACATGAAGGAGAGAGGAAAAGGTTTAACTTAAAATTTAGCATTATTACATTTGTTCCTCATACATCTATATGATCCGTCACATTCTCATAGAGAAGGACAAATTTATGAATTTATCTGGTTTATTAAGTGTTTCACAGAGCCCCAACCAGTAACCCACATGATTCTCTCTTCCGCCTTTTTTTCTACTCATTTGCTGCTTTGTACTTTGTGGTTTCCATTTGTCCCTACCCACCCAATAGAGAGGCCCTTGCCCTCAGTGCCTTCTACTGTTATCTTCCAAACCTGGAATATAAGACAGCACCACTGTGATTGTGTTCTGGCATATGGAACACTTGACCTTAAGATAAAGAGTTTATCCAAGAGCCATGGTCTCCTGATAGGAACACTGAAAAGTAGAAGACTTACTTCATGGGGAAGTGTTGAGTAAAATGTGTTACCTCCACGTGGCAGAAAGGCAGATCAGAGAGATTCAAACTACAAGGACTAGGTAGGAAGTTATTGGTTTAGAGACAAAGGTGACTTTGAAAGACCATGGGTGATCTCCAAGAACAGAGAAAAGACCCAAATGATAGTTACCAAAGAAAGAGGGATCTCAGACCTATGACTGTGAGGTACTAGGTTCTTCCAAGAATATCAATGAATTTGGAAAAGGTTCCTCCCATAAAATATGCAGCTAAAATCATCACCTTAGTGACATCTTGAGTTTAGCCTTGTGAGACCTTGAACAGAAAACTCAGAGCGTGCATCCAGATTTCTAACCCACAGAACTGAGATAGTATACTGGGGCATTTTGTTTCAACCTGCTATGTTGGTGATAATTTGTTATAGAGTAACAGAAAATTCATATGCACTTTGTCTAAAATCTATCAGTAGCACCAATACACACAGGGGCTGAAGGGTAGATTTCCAAGATAGAGCGTCTGCTGGTTCTAAGGAGAAAACATATCAAACTTTAGTCTATGTATTCAACTGATGTCATATGTAGCCTTGCTAGGTATTCCTGGCCCAAACTGCTGAGAGATTTACAGATATCCAATATTGCTGTTGTCTCCAAAACTCCCTTATTTCCATGACTTTGAAATGCTTCACTGTGTGTGTATCTGTTCAGATATGTTTTGAAAAAGGATAGTATTCAGTCAGCTTTTTCACTGCTGTGACCAAAAAGACATGACAAGAACAATTAGAGGAGGAAAAGTTTATATGGGGGCTCATGATTTCAGAGGTTTCACTCCACAGACAGACTACTCCATTCTTTGGGGCCTGAGATAAGGCAGAATATCATGGTGGAAGTGTATGGCAGAGGAAAGCAGTTCAGGACATGGCACCAAGAAGGGGAGAGGGAGGGAGGGAGGGTGGGAAGAAGGGAGAGAGGAGCAGGAGGAGGAAGAGGAGGGGGGAGGGGGAGAGGAGGGAGACACTCTGCTCACCACAGACAAAACATACCCCATAGCCCTGTCCCCAATGACTCACCTCCTCTATTCATACCTTAGTGGCCCACAGTTACCACCCAGTTAATCCCTATCAGAGAACTAATGCATGGATTAGTTAAAGGCTGTCATAACCCAATCATTTTGTCTCTAAACTTTCTTGCATTTTTTTCACACATAAATTTTTGTAGGACATTTCATATATAAACCATAACAGACTTCTATACTTAACACAGAGTAAAAAATTCCTGTTTCCTATTTCCCTTGGGACTTTTATAGTATGCCATTTTTTTAAATTATGGAATCATCTCCAAACTTGTGTGTTTTATAGATACCCAATATTGCTGTTGTCTCCCAAACTCCCTTATTTCCAGGACATTGAAATGCTTCCCTGTGTGTGCATCTGTTCAGATATCTCCAAACTTGTGTGGCTACATTTATAGATCCATCATATTTTTATCCTTTTATGCCTAATTATATGATGACCATTTTGGGAATACGAATGCATGATGCACATACTTTCATATCCCTAACTACTCATCAGTAGGCAGTAAATAAACAATTGTTGAATCAGTGATGTTCAAATCAAAAAGTTTATAACATAGGATCTGGAGTCATACTTTAGACAGCATATTATGGGCCCATCATAAGTAATTAATAAATACACTAATAAATTGCCTATGACAAATCTGAAATAATTCCCCTAACTAAACTTTACCACATAATTCTAAGGATTCCATAATGTAGCCTATTGTATGTTTCTGGTTTTTTCTGTATCTACTTCCAATTGTGTCTGTTCACATTCCACAAACACACATCTCTGTGATCTGCTTATGATTTTTCTCAGATAACAGCATCCTTTCCCTAATCCATGCTTCACTTTAAGTCAGGGGTCAAGAAACTTACAGTCACACCCAGCTTTCCAGATGCTTTTTTGTCCAGCACATAAAGTATTTGTATTTGTTTTGTGGTGCTGGGGATCAAACCAAGGACCCCATGCATGCCAGGTCAACACTACCACTGAGCCACATCCCCAGGCCAATAAGAAGTGTTTCATATTTTTTAGTAGTTACATTTTAAATATCCAAGCAGTACCAGTACCTTAAATATTTGCTGTCTGCCTCTTTACAGTAAATGGTTACTCATTTGTACCTTAAGCCCAGTTAAAATATTACCTTCTTCATGAGATTGCATCTAAGTTCTTCCAAATCATGAGAAGAGTCTTTTTGTAAGTCTTCATTGGATTGCTGTAAACCTTATTCAGCCCTTGTTCACTGTTTGTGTATTTCTAACTTTAAAGGGCTCAGTCATGTTTCTCCAGGTCTTAGGTGGACATTGTTTTCATATGTTTTCCTGACAGGGAAGAATTAAATGTGTAGGGATCACTTGAATATGATAAGTATTAATTTATCAATGTTAACATTGAGATGACAGGTGGTGAGTGAAGTGGGTGATTTTAAAATCTATATAAATGTCTGACATTGATTCAGTTAGTATCTTCAAAACTAGGCCTGCAATTTCAGTACATAATATAAATATGTATTGTGTTTCTGGATGTAGTAGTGTGTAATTGTAAAATATATGTTGATGATTATTAAATGACATGGTTTGCCTTTGAGAAAATGCAAATGTGAAATTTAAAAGCTTTGAAAGCATAGAAAGTAAAAAGTTCTGAAAAAAACGCAGAAGAAATTCTAAACTATATTACTAGGAATTAAATAGATAATGATACTAACAACCCAGGATGAAAGTGAGATGAATTAAAATGCTGAAAAGACACAGGCTGACTGAATACAACAGTGAAAGACCTGAATATCAATCACAGGAAAGTACTGATGTCAGTAATTAAGAAAGTGTGATGAGTATGTTAAGTTGTAATACCAAAATAATGTCACAACTAAGAGATGTTGGACCTAGAGTTGAACACATCAAATAAGCATGGGAAATGTAATGACAGAGTTTTCACTTGACCTGTATCTGGAACATGAAATCCCCCAGCCATTTATAGGAGATATGCTCAAAGCATGAACCCAGAAGAGCATCCAAATAAGAGCCATTAAGAAATGAGCATTTCCATCAGTAGCACCAATAGTCATTCACTTCCTGTAGATGGAGAATATGGATGTCAAATACAAAGCAATAAAAAGAAAATGTGTGAATATTTCATCAGTAATTGCCGCAGTCTGGCTGGGCACAAAATCACGAGCCACCACATAGCTTGTAGATTCAAACAGCAATTCTTTATTCCCGAACTCACACCAGCCGTCTGCAATCACGTTCTGGGGAAATCCACGTTCTCTGCCCAAATCCACACCACCACTGGGCTTCTGTCTCCCAAAAATACTGTCTGAATCCCATGAGAACTCAAGGGGAACTCAGGCAGCAGGATACGCCCTATTCCCAGCAGGAATAACCTTAAACCTGGAACAGCCCTAAACCCGGATTGTCCTAAACCAGAACGCCCTAAATCCAAGGAGAGCCTTAAACCCTGATCCGCCCTAAACCCGGATCCGCCCTGGTCCTTGAGCAAGGTCACCTTACATGCAATGTCACTGCAAAATGTCTAAGGCAAGTCCTATTTCCATGAGTCCTTCCACTAAGCAACATGGGGTACGCTGGCAAGGAAATTGTCATACCTACTTGGCTAATGGCTCTCAACAAGTAATTATTAAGACTTGCTGTAATAGCATTTACTTCTAGGAAGTTAGTATTAAAGTTACTTACTAGGCTGACTTCTCTGCTATGAAAACCTTCTCTGTGTTTTTCATGATCAGATTATATATTATTTCTCTATATATCCTGTCTGTATCACCTTTGCATACTATAGGTACTTAATAAGTATATCTTAAATAAGTGGAAATTAAAAATAAATTAATGAAGGTTGAGTGAATCTCTTCTCACTCTTACCTTCAAATAGACATGCATTTCCTATGGCTAATGATAATAACCAGGCCATTAAAAAAAGAAAATCACAGTGCCTTTTACCCAAGCTTTAATTTTGTTCAAAATGATTTTCAATAAAAACTTTCAGAAAGAAAATAATTTTTTAACAGCAGTAAAGTATAAAATTTGTACTAATTTTAAAATTAAAAGAGAAACTTCCAAGAGAATAAATGCATAGTTTGTGCAAGGGCTTTTTATCACTTATATTGCAAGGATGCATTTTTACTCTTCTCTGCCATTGCAAAAATTTCAGTGAGAAAGTATGAGATGTCTTCAGTTAAGTTATAGAGGAAAAGAGAAATAGAGGTATACCAAACTATATATCTTTTCCTTGCCATTCCAAAATATATAATCCAAATACATATAAATGCAACATGTAGAATCTGATATTGAGAACTCTGGGGTCTCTACCATAGTAATGATAAGAGTCCTGGGTTTTGGAGTCAAAAGCTTGGAGCTCTACATGTTATTCAAAGCCTAGCACTTACAAGTTATATTAGCTTCTTTGAGGTTTGTCAACACTGTGGGAAAATATCCTTTAACTATTAAGTAATGAATGGATGAACGCAAAGTAGCTAAGAACTTATGTAGCAAACCTATCTAATTCAAGTCCTATTTTTTTCACTGACTAAAGCATAATCTTCAGCAAAATATTTTCTAGAAAGTTCATTTTTCTTACATGTAAAATGGGTGTACTAATAGTATATAACTCAACATGTTGTACAAAATAGAAGAGATAACACATAGAGAAGACGTACAATGGTATCTGGCATAAACTAAGCTATTCAAATAATTTTACGTTTTAGTATTAAACAGAATCCCTTCTGATGAGGGGAGAGTGGTCATTCCTAAAGAAGCAGTTAAAAAAATTAGCCTCATCTTTAAAAATATGGTTTCCTTATAGCAGCAGTGTTTTCACATAACATTAATGAGTGCTTAACAGCCTTGGAGATGCCTGCAGCTAATGTCTGACCTACTTATTAGAAAGGGAGCTCCAATAATCTGGCCTTCACAGAGGCTGTTTTCCTGGACTGAGGAAATTGCATAATTACTACTTCAGACATTGCTATAGAATGTTCTCAATTATATGAAAGTACTACAATCCTTAAAAAGTTAATTGGGTAGTTTTCCTAAATTAATTCTTTCTAGCACATTGAAAATGTCACAAATCCACAGAAAAGTATAATAAATATTGTAAAATGAAATTTTAATGTACATATTGTTAATAATCATACTTTAGAATATTGATTTAGGATCAACTACACTGAAATATTGCAAGTAAGATAAAGCTAAAGTTATGCAATTTTAGTCTGTGTTTCCTATATTTGGGTGGCCACATTATGAATTATCATGGCACCTCTGGACTCCATAGTTTCCAGTGGGATGATAATCCGATTATTATGTTTTTTCCAATCTTGATATCACAATTTAAAGGAAAATTTATAGAATAGAATATTCAGAAAAAGAGTCAAGAGAAGATTTAAAGTTTGAGAAGTGCATGTGAGGAAAGAATAAAAAAATTAAGCATGTGCAGGAGGGAAGTTCTCACAAGGCCATGACAATTGTCATTTGAGTTGGAAGTTGTAGAAGATGAAAATAATTAATGCAATTCAAGAAACCTTAATAGAGACCAATAAACCAAAGTCACAAACAGCTTTGTTCAAAACTTTGTTCAAAATTAGAATGAACACCTTGGGGAGCATTTGTGACTCTTACCCTTGGGAGGACTCCAGTAGACTGCTTGTTCCCCATGCTAAATTGGTAGTGTGGATGATGGGGTGCTTATGGTGCTTAATGTAGTGGTTCTAGAACATTAGGCAGTTGAATTTAATTTGTCTTTGTGCTTGAGCATACGTAGGTCTACAAAACAAAAAATGGTATGGAGGGTGAGGAGTGGCCCTAATATTTCCATTCTAATTTTTAGGATCCAATGAATGATTATTTTGTGAATTTTATTTAATGATAGTGAAAATCAAACCATTTTACAGTGTTGGTTTTGAATTTAGATGGATCTACAGAAAATTTATAAGGGAAAATGTTTCAGTGAAAAACTTATCAGCATTAATAGTGCCCCTTCTCTGAAACTGAAAAACAAATACTAATTTAAATTAAAATGTATTGAGCAAGAATATATGCTTCTTTCATGAGAATTTTCTCTTCATTACAGCTTAAATGGTTTTATTTGCAACTAAAGGAGAGAGATAAGGGTTTACATATTCTTTCAAAGCAGATACTTTTTACTGTATATTGCTACTAGGAATTCTAGTTAGGTTATATCAGGTAACCACACAAGAAAAGTAATAAATACAAAGTTCATGTTTCAGGAAGATGGAAATTTCATTAAGACTCCATTTCCATAATCAATTATTAAATAGTTCACCAGAGTATTTTCTTTTCCTAATCTATTCAAAAGAATACCTTCTCAAAGGAAGAGCATGTTCTTCCACACATGAATGGATTTTGAAATAAAAATCACCAAAGCCTGTTCTGTATGCTAAAGGTTTTCTAAAGATTCTAAGTAATTGTGTCACAAGACTTTTTTTTTAAAGCTTAACTCTATACAAATGATGAATCATCAGAGAATAAAAATATGCCAGAAATTTTGAAAATAACTTTTAGTTTTGTAAGAACAGCTACCTAGCACTATTTTGTAGGTAGTGGAATTTTATATTCACTTATTACTTTGAAGTCATTTAAATATCACCTGTCTGCTGAAAAGTCACATTCCTATGAGTAATAAGAGCGTGTGTTTTCCGATTCTCCATGCTATGTATCTCAGAGAGGAAATTCTCATAGGCACTCAGAGAGACAATGACATAACCTGAGACAAATATTGACTTTTGACTTCTCCTTTCACATTGAAGGGCTTCTGTGATGGCCTGTTGCCAAGAATACTTGGAAGACACAGAGCATCAAGAACAAAAGCAAGAGAGACAGAAGGTGGAATTGTTGAAGTTATTTTCAACTCAGAACATTTACCTCAAGTTAAAATACACTCTGTTATCTCTCTTTATTGGGTCAATAACAAAGCAGAATTAAGTAGAGCTGCATTTACATTAATATGCAATTAAGTAGAAATAACATTTTATTCTTATTGTAATGACCCCAGGTTATTTGTTAGTAGTGTACTTGTATATAATAGTTAATACATTCCTAATATCTCCGGGCTTTAGATAAAGCCAAACAATGCAGTAAAGTGCAGAGTAAAACAAAAATTACCCTCAAATTTATATTCTTACAGCACTTAAAATAAGCTAAAGAGTTTACCCTGGACATATCAGATGATATTTATCTCATAGCTATTATGAATCATTTTGTTTGTTGCCTTGTTTTTGGTACTGGGGATCCAACCTTGAGATGCTTTAACACTGAGTTACTCTCCCCCCACCGCCTCCCACACACACTCATTAAATTGCTGAGACTGGCCAGTATCTTTCTACCTCAGCCTCCTGAATCACTAGGATTAGAAACTTGTGCCATTGTGCCTGGCTTGAATCTTCAGTTTGATTGTGCGTTCTCTGAGAAGAGGAGTATTGTCTTATATTTCTTTTCATCTCTAAAGCCTACCAGGATTCCTGGCACAAGGTAATAAAACCTCTGAGGTCTTCGGATATTTCCACATGACTAAGATTATGCACATTTCTCCAGACTCATGAGGCATATAGTACAATTACCTTACATGTCAACAGAAATGATTCATAATTTTTTCTATGACAGTATGATCAAAAATGCTTTTTTTGTGTGAAGACATGTATAAAACAATGGCTCTTAAAAATGACCTTAGCAGTTTACTTATAATTCTATAGTGGCTATTTTTCATAATTTAATATTCAGGAGTTCAGAAATATTTTGAGGGCTATCAAAATACCAACTGATATCAAAATATCAATGTATGATATCTGTATAGTCTGAGAGAAGCTATCATGAAGCCTAGGCATATGCAACTACCAAAGTGGAACTTTTTCTTCTCTCTTCACTTGATCAACTCTTATTTATTCCTCAGACCTAGGTTCAAGCATCATTTCTTCAGGAAAGCCACCCTGACCTTCCTGACAAGGTTTAAATTCTCCTATTAGATAGCTCTCCCAGGAGGAACCTGTTTTAGTTGCCAATTTCTTCTTATCATTGTAACTATTTTTGTGTTGTCTGTCTCCCTACCAGGCTTTAATCCCCACCAGAACAGGGCCAGGCATGCTTTTATATTCATTCTCCCAGCATAACACCTGTTATGTAGGAGGCACCCCATCAATATCCAATGAGGGAGAGAATTTATAAACAGAGGAGCCTGTGAAGATTCACTGAGACCCTCAGTTAGCATGTAGGTGCCTGTCACAACAGCCATACCCTCCCAAAGAAAATTCTGAGAATTGCCACACCATTAATAGCATTCATAAATAGTAATTATTTAAATATTTTAAAAATGCTATCTTAAAGCAACGCATGTTTCCATAGAAGAAGAAATGCCAAGTTTTACAATTTTGTATTTATGGAGGAGTAGCATTTCCCAAGCACACTGACCATTTTTAAATATTAAATTTAAAAAACCCTTCTCATTAACTGAGGATCTGACATGGCTTAGATTACAAAAAATCATATTGTGGGTCATTAAAATTTGCATATTTTTTCTAATACATAATCAAATGGGATGTTACTGAAAGGTAAAATAAAGGTAATGATTTCCTTACTGAAATGTTCCATGTTAGTATTTTTTTTCAAATTGGTTTTATTTCTTAAATACATGGCAGTAGAATGCATCACAATTCTTATTACACATATAGAATAATTTTTCATATTTCTGTTTGTATATAAATTATGTTCACACCAATTCATGTCTTCATACATGTACTTTGGATAATGATGTCCATCACTTTCCTCCATCATTGCTAACCCCCTGCCTCCTCCTTTCCCTTCCCACCTCTTCACCCTATCTAGAGTTTGTCAATTCCTCCCATGCTTCCTCTCCCTACCCAACTATGAGTCAGTCACCTTATATCAGAGAAAACATTTGCCATTTCTTTTTGGGGGATTAGCTAAATTCACTTAGCATCATTTTCTCCAACTGCATCCATTTACCTGCAAATGACATGATTTTATTCTCTTTTATTGCTGAGTAATTGTTTGATTCTAAGTGAATTGAAAAAACGTTGAATTTTCTGATTTTTAACTAGTTTCTATATGACAACTGACTACATTTTCCTAAGATTTTATACTATTTAAGATGTCATAATTGAAAGAAAATGAGTAAAATTACCCTAGAAATAGTGTAGTAAAATAGTCTAAAGGACAGAAGAAACTTGTGGAAGTATGTTCACATTTGTAACCTCTGAACAGACTAAATAAATCATTTTTAATGGCACACAAAAAAACCTTTTCTTCCTAAATGCTCTAAATCAATTTCAAAATATAAATACCTACAGAATACAGGAGAGAAATAGTAGATGATGTTTAAAGCAAGATGATAAGCAAAAGAAATGTTTTGCTTATAGGCACTTCATAGTTATTTCTAGTTTTGATTAGGAAAATGCAAAAGCAACAAAGTTTAAGCTTGTGGCATGGACGAACAAGGTGAGAGCTTACAATCTTTCTGGGTGGGTCCAAAACCACACCCTAGTTATGTATTCTTGAGAAAATTAAAACTTTCTCAATCTTTAACTTCTCGTTCTGAAAATGGCAATAATATTATCACTTTGGATTGTTATGAAGATTAAATAAATAATGTATTTGAGTGAATACATTTTATAGTATCTATTACACTCAAGGTATTCTGTAAATACTAGATTTGGTATCAACACTCTCATATCAATAAGGATAAAAGAAATTAAGAAAACTATCCTGTTTACAATACTACCCCAGTGAGAAAATAACATAAATTCAAACAAGAAGGTGAAAGACATGAACACTGAAAACAATAAAACACTGATGAAACTGAAGAACAAAAAAGTGGAAAGATATCCCATATTTATAGACTGGAAAAAGCAACATTGTTAAAAATGACCATACTATCCAACAGTCAAAGCAATCATGATAAAAGGAACAAAGCTGGAGGCATCACACTGACCAGACTGTAAACTGTACTACAAAGCTATACTGACAAAATGGCCTAATACTGGCACCAAAATAGACATGCAGAGCAATGATACACAATAGAAGACACAGAGACAAACCCATACAAATATAGTTATCTCATACTAGACAAAGAAGCCAAAAATATAACATTGGAGAAAAGATAGCCTCTTCAACAAATAGTGCTGGGGAAACTGAAAATCCATATGCAGCAAAATGAAACTAAACCTATATTTCTCACCATGCACAAAAGTCAACTCAAAGTGGATCAAGGAACTAGGAATTAGACCAGAGACCCCACACCTAATAGAGGAAAATGTAGGGCCAAATATTCATCATATCAGATTAGGCTCCAAATTCCTTAACAAGACTCTTAAAATGCAAGAAACAAGATCAAGAATCAATCAATGAGATAGATTCGAACTAAAAAGCTTCTTCTCAGCAAAAGACACAACCAATGAGATGAAAAGAGAGCCTACATACTGGGAGCAAATTTTTGCTACATGCATGTCAGGTAGAGCACTAATTTCCAGGATATATGAAGAACTCAAAAAACTTAACACCAAAAAAGCAAATAATCGAATCAATAAATGGGCTAAGGAACTGAACAGACACTTTTAAGAGGATAAACAATCTATCAACAGATATACAAAAAAATGTCCAACATCTCCAGAAATTAGAGAGTTGCAAATCAAAACTACTCTAAGATTTCATCTCACTCCAGTCAGAATGGCAGTTATCAAGAATACAAACAGTAATAAGTGTTGGTGAGGATGTGGAGGGAAAGGTTCACTCATATATTGCTGATGGGACTGCAAATTGGTGCAAACAATCTGGAAAGCAGTATGGAAATTGCTTAGAAAACTTGGAATAGAACCACCATTTTACCCAGCTATCCCACTCCTCAGTCTATACCCAGAGGACTTACAAACAGAGTATTACAATAACACACCCACTTCAATGTTTATAGCTGCACAATTCACAATTGCTAAACTGCAGCACCAATTTAGATGCCCTTCATTCAACAGATGAATGGATAAAGAAACTGTTGTATATACACACAATGGAATATTACTCAGCATTAAAAGAGAATAAAATTATGGTATTTACAGGTAAATGGACAGAGTAGGAGAATGTCATGCTAAGTGAAATAAGCCAATATCAAAAAAATAGGGGCCTGAAGTTTTCTCTGATAAGTGGATGTTAATCCAATAATGCAGGTGGATGGGGCACATGGGATGAGTAGAGCATGGGGCAAAGACTAAGTGGGGAGGGGACATGGGTATGAAATATGATGGAATGAGACAGACATTATTACCCTAGGTACATGTATGATTGCACGAATGGTGTGACTCTATTTCTTGTATAACCAAAGAAGTGAAAAATTTTGCTTCATTTGTGTACATTGAATCTGATGTCATGTATAACTGTTAGAACTAATACAAATAAAATAAAATACGTAACAAAGGTATTGTAATCAAAATAGCATGGTAATGTTATAACAACAGACACATGGAGGATTGGAAGATGAGAGGGAGCCCCAAAATAAATCTATGCCTTAATAGTCAATTGGTTTTGACAAAGATGAAGGTACCCAATGAGGAAAGACACGGGAGACAAGCTTCAATAATCAGTGTTGGCACAACCGGATGTCCACATGCAGAAGAATGAAATTAGGCCCTTACCTCAAACATATATAAAAAGCAACTCAAAATTGATGAAAGACTTTAATGTAATCCCAAACTGTAATACTACTAAAAGAAAATGTAGGGAAAAAGAAACCCATGATATTGTTCTGAACAATAATTTTTGATATATGAATCTAAAAGAAACAGAAACAAAAAATAGACAAATGGGATTATATCAAATTTAAAACCTTTAGCATAGCAAAGCAAACAATCAATAAAAAGTTAGAATAATGTAAAGAATGAAAAAAATACTTGTAAGCAATAATCTTATTAGGGTTGAAGTATCCAAAATATATAAAAACTTTAATCAACAGCAAAATAACAAATGAGCTGATTTAAAAATGGGCAAAATGTCCAAAGTAATGTTATTCAATATGAAACATACAAATGGCCTTCCAATTAAGAAAATGCATTTAAAAAATGAGAATGGCAATTATTAAAGAAAAGAAAGATAAGTGTTAGTGAATATATAGATAAAAGAAAACTTTTGCAGATTTTTGTTGGTAATTTTAATTATTACAACTGATTTAATTAGTATAACTGTGGAACACAGTACAGAAGATTCTCAAAAAAGTTTTTTAAAAATTAACATATAACCTAGTAATCCCACTCACTACTGAGTATATATTAAAAATACATGAACAAGTATGCTGGAAAATATCTGCATTTCCATATTTATTGTAGCATTATTTACAGTAGTCAAAAGCAATGGATGAATCAGTTTTTAAAAAACTGTTAAATATACAAAATGGAATACTATGCAGTCTTTCAAATAGAAGAAAATCTTGTCATTTGCAACAATTGAATCATGAAAAACATGCGATATATGAATCAAGCTAAGCACAGAAAGACAACACCACATGATATCAGCTATATGTATAATCTAAAAAGTTGAGATCAGAAACAGAACAGAATGGTGGGTATCAGAGACTGGGTTGCATTCGGGTTGACGCATGTGGGTCAAAGAATATGAAATTTCAGTAAATTTGAGAAATAAGATTGAAGAGATTTATTGTACAACATAGTGACTTCAGTTAATAACTTTGTATTGTATTCCTGAAAATTGCTAAACCATGGGTTTGAAATATTCTTATCGTGAAAAAGAAAGATGTGGGGCAATACGTATATTAATTAGCTCAATTTAGTCATTCTATGTTGAATAAATGTTTTAAAATATCATGTTTTACATGATAAAAATATACAATTTTAGTCATCAATTAAAATAATACATTGATAAAAATTAAACGTTTATTATGTTCTTTTACACAGAAATGATTAACATCTTAAAAAGTTGATGAAATTTTAATATTTTTAGGGCCCTAAGCTTTGATGTCATATAGACAAGGTTTTAATTTCAATTCTTGCTTCTCTTTACTTGGAAGCCTTGGACAGTCTAAAGCTTCATCTAACAAAATGAGGACAATAATATATAATTTATAAGGTAATTGTACTTATTTATTGAGATATTATATGTAAATTCTTAGTATTATTCTTGATATATAGTCCTTAATAAGTATTTTTCTTTAATGATGATAATAACAATAGCATCTCTAACATGTATCTCCCCTAGGTATAAGCCCTGATCAACTATTTGGCATAAATACTATACACAGAAGTACTATAAACAGAAAAGGATACAATGATGTACATCTGCAATCATCTAAAACACTAACATATAGAAGGCCATTCAAAAAAGATTCTATTGCACTATACATTGAGTTTGTAACATGTAAAAGTATGTTTTGAATGCTCCTTCTTAGAATTTGGAAGATTTGAATGAATAGCCTTTTGAGAATAGTACAGGAAATCAAACATGATGCTAAGGTTCTCTAGAGTATTTGGGGCCTGAAGAATATCTATAGAAACAATAGAAGCACAAACAATAAATCTACTAACATGTTTCTGCACAATGTTAGTGTCAATATTTTTATAAACATACTATTAAAAGCCTACACAGAGCACAAAATAATCTATACAGATCAAAAATAATAGTATAAATACACTATATATATATAATATAATGTATGGATATATATATATATATATATATATATATATATATATATATATATATATATATAATATATTTTCTTAATCAAAACAGGACCAAATTTTGCTGAGTGCATGCCTGTAATCCCAGTGGCTTGGGAGGCTGAGGCAGGAGGATCATGAATTCAAAGCCAGCTTCAGTAACTTAGTAAGACTTTGTCTCTCTTGGGCTGGGGATGTGGCTCAAGCAGTAGCGCGCTCGCCTGGCATGCGTGCGGTTCGGGTTCGATCCTCAGCACCTATATATATATATTTGGCATGCTCAGTCCATGAAGAGTGATGTTTAGGAGAGGAGTCTTTCCTTCCTGGTTGGTTTTCCCTTGTCTCTTATCCATCATTTTTATGAGAAAAGAGGTCAGAAACCAAAAGTCTACCGAGCATGTGTCAAAGGGTAAGAAGGCATTACTTTGTGTTAGTGATCATTTGAGAAAGGAAAATGGAATGTAAGGGCTAGAAATCACCCTTTCCTTTCCATTTATCTGGACTGTCATGGCTTGTTAATCAGACATCATATTTGGTCAGGATGCTTGATGATATGGTATAAAACCAATAAAATGAGCATATTAAATAGAGATGAAGTATATGATTTTTATTATGGAGCATCAAGAGAGTAAAAAAATTCAAAGGAAAATGCAGGAGTTTGTTTAGCTAGATTTATCTTAAAATAAAGACTGAATATTAGAGATTATTAATCATCAAACTCAAAGGTTACAATTACAAACAACAACATTTAAAAAAATGAGAAATGAACTGTGTTAGGCTATTACTGTGGCAGTTTGGAGGCATGTGTCCTCTTTAAAAGCACTAGACAGCAACTGTTAGAAAATAGAATTCTTATGAAAACGTCAACTCTTTTTTTAAAGAAAAGTTTTATGTTTACAATTAAATTGAATAGAGTATACAGACTCCTCCACACATATCACATTCCCAAATGGTGTTTTGTAACAATTGATGAAGCTACATTAACCCATCATTGTTATCCAAAGTCTATAGCTTACTACTTAGTTTAATTCTTTCTGTTGTACATTTTATCAGTTTTGACAAGTACAAAAGAACACGTATCCGCCATTATTGAATCATATAGAATATTTGCACTGTGAAATTTTCTGTGTCCATCTTTTCACACAAACCTCCCACATCTATAACCTCTGGGAGATACCAATCTTCTTACTTTCTTCATAGTTTTTCCTTTCCAGAAAGTGATATCATTGGTATTACATGGTATGCAGTCTTTTCAGATTGGCTTTTTCACTTAGTATTATGAATCATGTTATCTTCATGATTTTTCATGATTTGGTAGGTTGTTTCTTTTTAGTGCTGAATAGTGCACCATTCTGTCGTGATGCCACAGCTGATTTGTACATTTACCTACTGAAAAACATTCTGACTATCTTTAAGTCTTGGCAATTATGAATAAAGCTGCTATAAACATTTTTGTTCAGGTTTCTGTGTGAACATAAATTTTCAACTCATTTGAGTAAATACCAAGGAGTGTGATTGCTGGATCATATCATATGTAAGAGTGTGTGCAGCTTTGCAAGAAACTGCCAAACTGTCTTCCAAAAGATGCTATTCCATTTCCCATCCCCACTAGCAAAATGTGAGAGTTCCTTTAGCTCCACATTCTTGCCAGCATTTGTTGTCATCATCTGTGTTCAGGATTTCTGCCATTCTAATAAGTACAGAGTTGCAGTTCACTCATGTTGGACCATGGAATTCCCTTAGGCTTTGTGATGAAGGTGATCTTTTCATATGCTTTTGTTTTGCCACCTGTATATATTCTTTGGTGAAGTGTCTGTTCAGGTCTTTTAACCATTTTATGTAGTACTGTTTGGTTTTTGTTGAGTGTTAAGTGTTCTTTGTATAATTTGGATAAAAATGCTTTTTTAGATATGTTCTTTTCAAATATGGGACTTGTCTTCTGACTCTCTAGAAAGCATCTTTCACAAAACAGATTTTAATTTTAATGATGTCCACCTTATAAATTGTTTCTTTCAGAGATTGTGCCTTTTATATTGTACCTAAAGTCATTACCAAATCCAAGAGTCTTAATCCATTTCAGTTGCTATAGTCTAATACCCTAGACAGGTAGCTAATAAACAAGAGTATCTTATTTATTGCAGTTTTGGAGGCTGACAAGTCCAAGATAAGTCACCAGCATATCTGGTGTTCTGGTGAGGGCCTGTTTCTTGATTCATTATTAGTCTCCAGGGCAAGAGTGAGGGAGCTCTGGGAGTTCTCTTTTAGAGGGGCATTAATCCCATGCACGAGGGTTTCACCTTTTTCTAATCACTACTACTTTATAATGAATCTTGAAGTCAAGTAATGTCAGTTTTCTGCCATTGTTCTTCTCCTTCAATATTATGCTGGTAATTCATGATCTTTGATCCATATAAACATTAGAATCAATGTATTGATGTTTTCAAAATAACTTCAAAATAATTTTTATTGGGATTGTGTTCATCTATAGATTGAGTTGACAGTCTTCCTTATCTATAAATGTGGGATAATTCTCCATTTATTTAGTTCTTTGAATTATTTTATCAGAGTTTTATATTTCCCCATACAGATCTTTTATATACATTTTGTTAGATTTATATCTAAGTATTTCATCTTGGGGTGTTAATGTAAGTGATATTGTGCTTCAAGCTTCAAATGCCCATTGGTCATTTATGGTATATGGAAGAGTGATTTATTTCCACATACTTACCCTGTATTTTGCAACTTTACTCTGAATATTTATTAGCTTCTGGAGTTTGTTTTTAGTCAATACTTTGGAATGTTTTACACAATCATGCTATTTTCAAATAAATAAAATTTTATTTCTTCCTTCTTAATTTGTATGTCCTTTATTTCCTTTACTTATTGTTTTAGTAAAGACATACAAGCATAATTTTGAAAAGAACTGCTGAGGGAGATCTGGCTCTGAGAGGGAAAGTTACTAAGGTTTCATAATTAAGTATGTTGTTAATTATGGGGATTTTTTTTTTGTACATGTACTTTATCAATTTGAGGAATTTACTTTCTATTCCTGTTTTGATGAGAGTTTTTATCATGAATGGATGTTAGATTTTTACAAATGCTTGTCAGCAACTATTGAAAAAAATCACAATTTTCTTTTTTAGCCAGTTGACTTGATAGAGTTCATTGACTGATTTTTGAATGTTGAACTAGACTTGCATGTTTGTAATGGAAACCAGTTGATAGTAGTTATAATCCTTACACAACAGTGGAATCACATTGAAAATATTTGGCTAACAATTTTTTAATCTATTAATGCTGAGTTCATTGGATGAGTTTGGAATCATTTCTTCCAGACTATATTCTATTAGAGTATTGGTATAACTTCTACTGTAGATTTTTGGTAGAATTTACCAGTACGCTGTATTGGAAGGTCACCTACGATTGATGCTTTTATAAAAAATAAATTTAAAGAATAAATATACATCTTCATTCTCATGTGAGTTTTGGTATATAATGTCTTTCAAGAAATTTCACCTTGGCTAACAAATGTGGGCATAAACATATTTATAGTATACTTTATTTCCTTTTTGATGTTCAATGAATCTGTGTGGGTATCTCTTCTTTCATTTCTGATATTAGTAATTTTGTCTTCTCTTTATTTAGTTAGCCTGGCTAAGGGGTTATCAATTTTATGGAACTTTTCAAAGTACTAGCTTTTGGTTTTCATTGATGTTATCTACCAGGTTCCCATATTAAATTTCACTGATGATTTTGGAATCTATTCTTTTCTGAGTTTTCTAAAACAAAAGCTTTAATTATTAATTTTAGATATTGCTTCCTTTCTAAGTGCATTCTGCTCAATGCTAGGCTGTCTCTTTAAGCACTGTTTTCACTACATTTCACAACTTTTGACAAATCCTGTTTTCATTTCAGTTAAATTCAATGTATTTTTAAATTTCTCTGGAGATTACTTCTTTGATCCATGAGTTAGAAATATGTTTCTTAATCTTCCCATATTTGAGGATTTTCCAGTATTCATGGATTTTCCAGTTATCCACATGTTACTGATTTCTAGTTTAATTCCATTATGGAATGAGAGCATATCTTGTATGATTCCCATTATTTAAAATTTGACAAGGTGTATCTTATGGGCTTTAATTTGGTTTCTTTTAATGAATGTTGCATGTAAACTTAAGAATAAGGTGTATTTAAGGGTTGGTATTATGATGCTTTGATTTCCTTAATTGTTTTAGATATTCTGGGTTTCTTATTTTCCCAAATGAATTTCATGACTGCTTTTTCTGTTTCCATGAAGAACATCATTGGAATTTTGATGGGAATTACATTGAATGTATATGGCACTTTTGGTAGTATGGTGATTTTGATAATATTAATTCTGCATATCCAAGAACATGGGAGGTCTTTCCATATTCTAAGGTCTTCCTCAATTTCTTTCTTTACTGTTCTGTATTTTTATTGTAGAAGTCCTTCACTTCTTTTGTTAAACTGATTCCCAAAACTCCCCCTGCCCAGGCGATTGTGAATGGGATGATTTTCTTAATTTCTCTTTTTATTGGAATATAGAAACACAATTGATTTCTGATTGTTAATTTTGTATCCTGTTATTTTGATGAATTCATTCATGAGCTCAAGAAATTTCCTGGTAGAGGTATTGGATCTTGTAAATACAGAATTTTTTCCAGTGTTTAATAGAGCTATAGTAACAAAAACAGCATGGTATTGGCACCAAAACAGGCAAAAGACCAATGGAAAAGAAGAGAAAACACAGAGATAAACTCACAAAAATAGTTACTTCACACTAGACAGGCACCAAAAATATACATTGGAGAAAAGATCCTGTTCAACAAATGGAAAACTAGAAATCCATATATAGTAGAATGAAATTGGACCCCTCTCACCATGCACAAAATTCAGCTCAATGTAGATCAAGGACCTAGGTATTAGATCAAAAATTCTGCATATACTAAAAGAAAATGTAGACCCAATACTCCAACATATCAGCACAGGAACTGACTTTCTTAACAAGACTCCTAATATGCAAGAAGTAAAATCAAGAATCAATAAATAGTATGGCATCAAACTAAAAAGCTTCTTCAGCGTAAAGGAAACAATCAAGAATATGAACTACAGCCTACAGAATGGGAGAAAAACTTTGCCACCTGTATCTCAGATAGAACATTAATTTCCAAAACACAGAAAGAACTCAAAAACTTAACATTAAAAATCAGATAATCCAATCAATAAACAGGCAAAGTAACTGAACTGTCACTTCTCAGAAGAAGAAATCGAATGATCAACAAATATATGAAAAACGTTCAATATTTCTAGCAATTAAAGAAATGTACATTAAAACTACACTGAGATTTTATCTCACTCCAGTCAGAATGGCAATTATCAAAAATTCAAATAACAATGAACATTGGTGGGCAAATGTACATTGCTGGTGGGACTGCAAATTGGTATGAGCACTCTGAAAAGCAGTATGGAGATTGTTCCAAAATCTAAGAATGGAATCACTATTTGACTTACTTTTCCCACTCAGTAATTATCCAAAGGATTTAAAATAACCATAATGCAGTGAGTTAGCCACATCAATATGTATAGCAGCTCATTTCGCCTATATAGCAGCTAAGCTACGGATCCAACCTAGGTGTCCTTCAATACATGAATGGGTAAAGAAAATATGATATGTGTGTGTGTGTGTGTGTGTGTGTGTGCACGCGCGTGTGCAATGGAGTACTACTCAGCCAAAAGGAATGATTTTATGACATTTCTAATAAATCAATGGATCTGGAGACTACCATGTTAAGTGAAATAAGCCAGTCCCCAAAAACTCAAAGGTCAAATGTTTTGTCTATGTGGAAAACATAAGCAGAGGATAAAGTGGATAATAGAAGTTTTGTAGATTAGACAATGTGGAAGGAGAAGGGATAGAAAAAGGAAATATGATGAAATGAATCTGACATAATTTTCCTATGTACATACATGAAAACATTACAGTGAATCCCACTATCATGTACCTCCACAAGAGTGGGAGCCTAACTAGAATAAGATATATTCTATGCTTGTATAGTTATATGAAAATGTATTCTACTGTCTTGTATAAATTTTAAAAACCCAATAAAAAATTAAATAAGGTCTAATGTATATTCATCTTTTGTTAGATAAAGTATTCTACAGACATCAATTGAATCCTATTGATTGATGGGACTATTGGATTTAACTGTGTCTTTACTAATTTTCAACCCAAAAGATATGTCAAATCAACTCAGTTATTTTTAAACATTGGTAAACAGAGAAAATACATATGTTTTTAAATATTACAGTGTTAAACCTAACACAACCTTTCATATCTTGTATAAAACTTAAGACAAACAAAAGTCAAAATATCTGCCTGTTCTACAACTATTTCATGATGATATTGAGACAACTCATACATGTTTGAGAAAAAAAATTACATTTATAGAAATTTTGCTCTTTATTATTTCATCATTCCTGTTTTCATATTAAGACATACCCCAGAGTGTATTTAGATCTCAATTCTTGATGACTTAATAATTATTTAATAAATGTATTAGCTACCAGTAGACCCTAGTCTTGACTCCCCTATGTCAGGCGTCTTGATGATTGTTAGCAAAATATTTTTTACAGTGAACAGTACTTTTCTTTGATCTTGTATTAATTTTTAAAGATTGGCTTATTGATATTTTGAATAAATAAGAAATCAAAATTATTTTCAACATGCTTACGAGAATGACATTTTCTAAAGTGAGATTGAATGTAATGATACTATTACCAATGCCCCAAATATACAGTATTTACACTCCATTTACAATCTGCTGATGCACCAGAACACAGAGAAGAGTTCTGTCATTAGGTTCTTTACCTGTTACCAAAGCAGAGGATTATATTATCTCTTTAGAGACAGGAGTTTGGTAAAATAGAAAATTCAGTATGGAGGAAAGGTAGTAGCAAGCAACTTTATAAAAGCAAGTAAGTTTATAAAAGATAATACTCAACTATGTCACATTTAACAAATTATACTGAAGAATACATGTGGTTGATAATCTTCAATTTTTTTTAGAGAGCCTTATATGTGTAAACATAAATGGTCATTATCTGTAATAGTAGATTGTTTATCCAGGAGTCTAAATATCCATCCTCATCTAAATCATGAATCTATGGGTAGATTATGAAGGCCAATTCTTAATATCTTGAAGGCTCAATCTCTGTGGTATGGACAGGGTGCTGTGAATTGTAATATATCAGAAATGACTCTGTAAAAGCTGTTTCCGGTAATAAAAATAGCATAAATTTTATGAGATAAAGAACATGTAATACGAGAAAGAGATATTCCAGATTTAGAAAGGAAATGAGAGGCAAGAGCTATCCAATGACACTGACAGATGTTTCCAAAGAGTTTTTGCATCATGTCTCCTTTGGCAGCTGCACATATTATTATAAAAGGTCTCGATGCTTTGTGGTTTAGTTCGAGGAAGGTAAAAATTTTAAAGTTTTATACTATTGTTGTAGGACACTTTTCTATAATTTTAAAGAATATTAGATTACATTAAAATTCTGACTTTCTGTGTAATACTTGACAACTGAATAAAATATATTCATTGAAACCTTCTTGGGTACACATTATTGTGGAAAGTATATATATACATACATATATGTATGTATATATATGCTTTTCAATTAAGTTTATTTTGTGGCAAAAAGATTGGTGACTGATTTTTGATATACTAGCCAATTTATAGACATCTCTATGTAAAATTTTTACTCCTGTATGAAAAAAGACGTCCTTACTGTGTACTCTGTTCACTTGGAGTTAACAAATCCAGCCTCTTTCAATGTTTAGAGCTTTGGCACTTTCTCTTCCTTATGGCTGGAGCATACCTTCTTGTTTCACAGCTAGTTCCTTCAGAGGTTTTCTGAAGCCCTCTTTTTGTTGATCTCAATGAGCTGCTTTCTTTACTTTGTAGCTGTTTTTTCTTGCTTATTTAAAATCTCCTTTCCCTATGTATCTATAAACCCACTGGAAGAAGGACCATGAGTATTTTGTTCAACATGATTGCATACACAATTTTTAACAAAATGCCTGGCAAATGTTCAGTGCACAGTAAACATTTGTTCTGAGAATAAGGAAATGAATAAACATGATATAGTACATAGAGCATTGAATTTGAGGTCAAAAACCATGAATTAATCTTACTCTCTGACACGTTTATACTTACATAGGTAAATTATTTGACTTGTTTGGGGCACAGTTATCATTTGTAAATAAGAATATAACAGTAAGGCCTCTCTTACATGGGGTTATGAGGTTTAATGATAGTGGTGGAACACACTGGCAAATGGCAAGCCTGGGTAGGAATAGTCACTGTGCCATGTTGCCTTGGGTACATCATGACCTTTGGAGCTGCCGTTTGCTCATCTGTAAAATCAGTAAATGAATAATTATAAAGGTAAAATGTGTTTTCTATAAGTTCTCTGCTTGACACAGAGAAGACATGCAGCAGACATTTATTTGAATATGCCTTTCCAGAAAGCATATTCTCTAATATTTTTCATAGGACTCATATATCTTCACTTTTATTTGAGAAAAATAATTTTACATTTGTAGAAATTTTCCTTTTTATTTTTCGTCAACATTTCTTACTTCATATTAAGACTTACCCTAGGATATTTTTGGGTAACAATTTGTGATAATCTACTAATGATTTAATAAATTCAAGTTGAATTTTTCTTATTTTCCTCTCAGAGTAAAACATAATATTGATTATCACTAAATTCTCCTTTTTAATAGAGAACTGATTAATTTTATCTTCTATAAAATCATCATTAATTTTTTGCCCACTCTGAAAATGTTCAAGAGAATCAAATTATCAATTATGAGAAATAATTAAAATTGAAATGCAAATAAAAACATTAACCTGCTCATGGAAAAAATCTTTGAATAAACATCCAGTACTATTATCAGTAATTGAGAACAAATAAATTCAGAATATAATAATATTATAGTGATGAAATGGCATTGATGTCTAAAAATTGGATAGAAATACTAATGTAAATTATGTCAGTAAACTTAGCTATGTATGGCTTTGAGTATCAAGGAAATATAAAACAGAAGAAACTTAAAATATAATAACTCCTCAATAGTCTGTTTAGATTCACTAACCTGCAAAACCATTACAAATCTACAATCTTCTACCTGGCTTTACTAATTCTATCTGAACTTGTCTACTAATTGTCACCAACTTTTCTTTCTCTTTCATGTCATATTAATGCTATGATTTCCTCTTGTTCAAATCTTCATAGTGATTTTTCTCTTTAAAATTATGAGTCTGTTTAATTAGCATCCATACTCCAAACTATTAATTTATTTCTCTTTTCATGTCATTTCCAATGCTACTTCTTCCAACCTTTGTTGTTGTTGTTGTTGTTGTTCAATCATTTTGTCTTCTAGCTTGAGATTCAAAATGCCCTTCAAGAATCTTTCAAATGATGTTAATCCTCAGCATAAATGCACATATGAGCTATTATACTTTCAATTTTAGGGAATTCTTGGACATCCAGGGCCCAACTATAGATAAAGCTCCAAGTGAAGAACATTTGTTGTAGCAATCTCCTTCCAATTCTCAAAGCAGTAGTAACAGTTATCTTTATTGGGTCATAGTCATATACCAGATACTGAGACAGATGGATGTCTTTCAATTTCTTGTCTTTAAGCTTCATACTCCCATTTAATAGAAAATGAAGTTAAGTGTTAAAGAAGTTAATTTAGCAAAAGTTACACAACTATTTTATAGTGAAATCAGAATGCAAATCCACATCTTATTTTAAGTACAATCTGTTCCACTGAACTATGCTGCCACATGACACTTGGTGAGAAGATGAAGAAAAACAGCCAAAATATCACAGACTGCAGGTGACAAACTGAGTTTGTGTAAACCATCAGTTCCATCATATATAAGGTATAGCATACTTTATAGTGTTACATAGTGATAGGCAATAGAGTTTGTCAGTAAGTCATATGTATACAGTAAGGTATACATATGATTGCTAAATATTGAAAAGAGTATCTACCAGTCAGAAAATATTCAGTGTTAAGTTGCTCTAACAGTCTTCTAGTTTATGTGTTTTCTTACTCACTTTGAAAGGCACCTGAACAATTACTGGGTTAAATTTGCCACAGGAGGGCCCAGCTCTGGTCAATTCAGATATGCATATATAAGGTATTTTGAATATCACTCTTGGTTATAGACAAAAAAACAAAGAAGTTGCCCAATTAACCTTCCTGATCTTCATTCCTCTTGTTTGCAGGGTCACACTCAACGTATATGTTTTACCACCTATGATTACCTTTGAAAGTATACTTATATTTCTAGAAAAGCATTATAAAAATCAACAAAAAAATTTTGAATTTTGACAAAATTTTGATAAGAATTCCTATCACCTAAATCTCACATTTTTTGAATGATTTATGTAAGAACATAATTTATTTGAAATAGGCTTGAAAAATTTTTGGATCATATAAATCTTGCTAAATTATCATTTATATTCTTTATCCTTTTGAATGTAAAACAAATATCCTGAATATTCATTACAACCAAATATCTATAATAAAATGCTTTGCTACTTGGATCTCCTCTTCTGATTAGTTTTCTTTGCATTATTCTGGTTCACTTAAATTATAATAGGAAACATCCTATCTCTTACCCCTTCCTAAAATACTGCTTTTCTAAACCATTCCTCGATATATGTGAGAATTTTCCTTGGCTAGAAAGGGTATGTCCTTCTTTCCTCAAATGCTTTTATGATCCTCACTTCCTTACTCTTAGGGGAAACTTGCTGTCTCCTGAAGATATTGTTTTACTCTTAAGTTCAATTTGAATCCCATTCTTCTCCTTCCTCTTTTCCCTCCTTTCTTCCCAGGCCTCCTGCTTAGGATGTGGAGTTCCGGCAGGTGTCATATTTGCTTTCTTCTTCTCCTTCTTGTCTTTACTCCACCACCCCGCCCTTCAAAAACAGACCCTTGTCAAATACATCATCAGATTCCATTACCTCTCCTCCTCGTTGCTCTCTATGCAGCTCCTGATCACTTTATATCATTTACTGATAATTTCAGCAGCTAACTTGTCTTCTTCTTTTGGAAGATTTCTACAGTCTTCCTAAATCTGGGGCCTCTTAGTTCTACTCCTTATCAAAAATTATCTTTTCCTCTGCTTTGAAACTTAGTCCCTACCACATCCTCTGACTTTCTAGGTGAATCACCTTGCTTCCATGTCATCATTTCCCCATTTATATCAAACACTTTAGCTAGGTCATTCTTCTTGACAGAACCACACTGTAGATCTTATCACCACTTCAAGAGCTGAGCTTCTTTACTACATGAGCTTTGATGTCCCTCTCACTCTCAATGATCTTCTCTACTTCTAACTCCTTTTCTTTTTTTAAATTTATGTGGTTTTTTTATTAGCGCTTTAACTTAGTTTGGTTCATGCTGATAAACACATACGTGCATGGAATTTGATTTCAGTTTCATGACTGAACACCTTCTTTTCATCCCCTTTTTCTTATTTTTCCTGTCTTCCCTCCCTTCCTCTACTCTACTAGACTTTTGTTCACTCATCTATTTATTTATATTTGATTGGTTCTTTCTACCTATGTATAACAATTTGTGATTTTTAAAATGTTAATTTTTGAATTTATAATACATAAAATATATACATTTCAAAAGATTAAAAAACCAAATTCAGTTGGTAAATTTCCTCTACCAAATCTCCTTTTCTCTAGCACATCACATCCAATAATTATCTGAGTATAGTAAGTCTCCCAATCCATTTCCCTACTTCTTTTGCTCCCTTCCTTATCTGGCTTTTATTCTCTGATCCACTAGTACAATTAACCCTATAACTACTTTCTACCACTGTCATCCCTAATACAATCTCAACTTTGGTGAATAAAATGACCACCTCACTCTACACCTATACTACCATAATTGAAAGTTTCTAGAGACATTAGGAATCTAAGTTGACTGGATACACTTTATGGAAGTTTTGGTTAAAAGTACACTTCCTACGTGGTTTCCTTCCTTGTTTTCTTTTGCTGATCTCTTCTCCATCAATAATTGCTGAATTCCTCCTAATCATCAACTTTATTTATCTTTCTTTCCTTATATTATTTCATTTTGTAGGAAATATCATCCATTTCACTGGCTTAAAACTTCTATGACTCAAATTTTACCGTCATCTTACATTTCTCTGTAGCTTCAGACTATGCAACTGTCTCCTTAATATATCTAATTAGATGGCTAATGGACAGCTCAGACTTAAAATATAAAGACTACAATGTGATTTAGGACAATATATGCTTTCCTGTAACCTTTCCTGCATTATACTTGAAGTCAGCCTGCATTCTAATTTTCCATATACTTACTCTTATCAGTTATACATCCACAGGTATTTCAAGCTAATCTTACCACCACCTCTTCTCCAACTGGATGGAAAGCTTTGCTATCTTCTTTGTGGATGACAGAAAGAACATTTGTCAGTCTTTGATTTTGCACGTGCTAGTCCATTTTTTTTATATATCCTCAGGCAAATCAGAAGTATAAATCAAATAATGTTACTCTCATGCATAAAGAATTCTACTGGTTCTATATTATCCAGATCTCTCACCATGGCATGTATATTTTATACCTTTCTCTCTGAATGAGTCTCCCTCTATTCATTTTCTCTTACTTAGTTATACTGTCTATCATTTGTTCCTTGTTCAAACTAATTTGAATCCCAGAACCTTTGCAATTGCAATTCCTTCTGCTGGGAACATCTTGCTCTCTGAAAAAGTATCAAGTTCTCATCATTCAGGTACCAAGTAATGTTTCTCTCCCCAGAGTTACTGGTCCCAATCCCTAGATAAATCAGACTCTTTGTCCCTCATAAATCCCTTACAGAATCCTACTTTATTTTCTTTGTAGCACTCATTAGTGTCCAAAGTTGTTCTTTTTATGTATTTATTTTTTTTGTTGTCTTCTTCTCATTAGCATATGCTAAGGATATTAAAGGCATGGATTCTATACGGTTACAATACCCCTTTAGTACTTAAAACAATAAGTGTTGTAGATGTTCAATAAATGCTTATTGGGAGACTAAAGTATATCACTTTCTTCAACTTGACTTTACATAAATTGGTTTTAAGTTTCAAACAAAAGTTAATTTATATTTTCAGTAGTATATAAGAAAAACATTTGATTAATGTTTGCTTTTCAAAACAACTAGTAATCTTAATAAATTATTGAAAATTATGTTTAATTTTATTGCTCAACTTTCAGGAAAAACAATTGAGGACTTAAATATTTAACCTGATTTAAACATTAATCAATGCATATATGCAATGAAATATTATAGGGGATCCCTATTGATATGCAACATATTTGTCTATGTCTCAGTTAAAAATAAATTTTAAAAAATTTAAAATGAAAGAAACTATCCAACAATACATATAAATATTCACATCTTTTAAAATGAATGGCAAGATTGAGAAAAAAAAAGTTTTGTTGAAATTAAAAGTGCAATACTTAAAATTTAAAACTTATTAGATGTGTTAAATAGCATCCTAAGGCAGCTGAGGAGAACATTTTTCATAATTGAAAAGTAGAAACACATAATGAAACATCAACCTAGATAGTCAGAGGGAGTTAAAGTCCAAAAAAGAGCCTAAGTTAAAGAGGGGAGTTAGAAGTCATAATATAATGCCCAGTTGAATATCCAGTAGTATATAATAGTGAGAAATTAGAAGGAAATTATGAAAGAGGTTAGAGTTGGGGGTTTTCTAGAAGCATTCTAAGATATGAATGCCTAGATTCAAAAGTCAAAATGAACCTAATGTAGAGTAAATAAAAAGCAACACCCAAACATGTCACTGAAAACCTGCAGGACATCCAAGCCAAGGCAGCCAAAACATAGTTTCAAAGAAATGACAACAGTCCAAAAGCAGCAACAGACACCAAAAGTCAATAGGATTAACCTTCATATTGCTGATAAAAAAATATCTAGAATCATATAATTAGTAAGTTATAAAATTAGTTATTTCAAAACTAAGGGAAAATAACAATCTTTCATAAAATCAAAATTGTAGAGTCTAATTAATAAAAATATTTCTAAAGCAACAGTTTCTAGCTCGGAGTAATTTTTGCTGCCTTTCCTTGCAGCAAGCCTTTCCCTGAGAATATAAGGATATTTGATCATAGCACCTGGAAGGTGTTATTGGTGTCTAGTGGGTAGAGGTCAAAGATGCCACTAAACATTTATATTGTAAAAGACAGCCTCTCACAATAAAAAAAGTTGTCTGGTCCCGAATGCCAATACTACCAAGGTTGAGAAACCCTGCACCAAAGCAATATCTAAAATATAAGGTTAAAAATTAGGAAAAATTACTACCCATGTAAATGTGTACATTGCAAGAAAAAATATATAGGAAAGAATGCAGTCAGAAATGTTAGACAAATTAATGGTAATCCAGGAATATATACTAAGTTTAGAAAATTTACTGAAAAATAATGTCATATGAACTGGGGTATAATTAGCTTCTAAAAGCCCTGTTATATTTCAGAAAGCAGGTGAGATAATGATTAGATTCATATTTTAAAAATGAGATTATCTGATACATTTCTAGGATAATTATAAATCATTAGTTCTGCAAACCAATGTAGGCAAAAAACTGAAATAGAACAAAAACAACAAAAATTTTTTAAAATACAAAAAGGAGGAAAAATTCCAGTTAAAATCAACAGCCTAGCTGGGCACCATGGTGCATGCCTATAATCCCAGCAGCTCTGGAGGCTAAGGCAGGAGAATCACGAGTTTGAAGCCACCCTCAGCAACTTCGTGAGGGACTAAGCAACTCAGCAAGACTCTGTCTCTAAATGAAATATAAAAAAGGGCTGGGGGGGCTGGGGATGTGGCTCAAGCGGTAGCGCGCTCGCCTGGCATGCATGTGGCCCGGGTTCGATCCTCAGCACCACATACAAACAAAGATGTTGTGCCTGCCGAAAAACTAAAAAATAAATATTAAAAAATTCTCTCTCTCTCTCTCTCTCTCTCTCTCTCTCTCTCTCTCTCTCTCTCCCCACTCTCTCTTTTATTAAAAAAAGGGGGGGGGACTGGGGATGTGGCTTGGTGGTTAATTGACTCTAGGTTCAATCCCCAATAACAACAACAAAACCCAAAAGTGTAAAAAAATCAAAATACATCAACTAAATATGACACAAACATGATAAATTTAGCTTAAAGACTGTAAAATGGATAAACAAAAGTACAAATGAAATTAAAAGAGTATAAAAGCTGGACTAAGTAAAACTAATCAAAATAAAGCTAATATAATTATATTGTCACAAAAAATATGAACTAAGACATAAAAGTATATCTAAGAGATAAAAAGATCAATATAGATGTTTTAAATTATAATTTACTAGGCAATTATAAAATACACACAATAAACAAAAAGTTGTTTATGGAACTGTAAAGAAAAATTATGTGGAACTAATGATAATTAGCCAGCAGACTTTTTTTATATACATATTTTATGTTTTAGCTGTGGTTGGACACAATACCTTTTATTTATTTATTTTTTTTATTTTTATGTGGTGCTGAGGATCAAACCCAGAGCCCTGAACATGCTAGGAGAGTGCTCTACCACTGAGCCACAACCCCAGCTCCCAACAGACTTTAATAAACATGAAACAATGATTGACAGAATGAGGAGAAAAACTGAATCAGTGTTTTGACATTGTGAAAGATTTCAACATACAGTATTAATACATCAAGCAGCCAAGTATACTAAGGAGAGAAAGCTTTGACCAACACAAATAACAAGCTTGACTTAATGAATATATAAAATATGTCACTTACTTTTTCAAATACATGGGAAATATTTACAAAATGTGACTGGGTCATAGGCATAAAGTGAGTCTCCACAAATTCAAGAGGCTGAGGTGATATTTCTTATCACATGATTCTCTTAATAACTAGTTGTGAATAGATGAATAGAAGATGTTCATATTCTTGAAAATTTTAGAAACACTTGTAACTCTTGGCTCAAAGAAAAATTAATGGAACTAAGAAAATACTTGTAAATGACCAATAAAAACAAAACAGAACAAAACAGCTATTGCAGATGCAGGTACAATGACATTTATAGAGAGAATAGTAACTCTACATGTTTCTCTTAAAAATATAAATAAACTCAGCATCTAGCTTAAGAATTTATGAAATCACAGTATGTATGAATGAAGTGAAGACAGAAAAAAATGTGGAAATAATGATATTACCCAATACTCCTGCAGAGATTATTATATGTCAGATATTGTTCTAAAACATTTATTAATTTTAAATTCCTCTTACCAAGCATGTCATGAATTATTACTAAGTAAATATTAAGATGAGTGAAAATAAGTTTTGACCCGAGTTCACTTAAGCAAGAAAATAAATGAGGGAAGAGAAAGGACTATAATAATTAATGAATTGTATCAATATTTTATAATACTTCCTCATGCAATCAAGGATGTTTTAGAAGCAATTCTATCAAACATCAAAAAGAAGTGATAACTAGAATATTTGATACATTGTATCAGAGAATGTTAAAAAGGAGTTACTAAATACTTGTTTTCCTGGGATATATAAATGCTGACACCAAAACTGATACAAGGATAACAGTCTAAAGGAAAATTACAGACACATGTCACTCATGGATATAAATGAAATCATTCTATATAAAATATGAAAACTTACATCGAGCAATGTTTGAAAAAGGCGAAGCAACATTATCTATTAAGTTTATCCCAGAAACACAACATTAAGAAATCAGTTAATTTAAGCGACCACTTAACAGATTCTAATCTGTATTCATACTAATTCATTCCTTTCTTGCCATTCTTCCTTGCCTTGGGGTCTGACAGAATGCAAAGAGATGGAACACACCCCATTCACTGGTATGAGTTTATTTTCTTCCTTGCACTCTTGCTCTTTGCCATGAGAATAGCACATCTCAGTGAATGGATGCTCATTCTGAATGGGCCCTAGAAAGTGAATATATTTGGAAGGCAATTGATATACATTTGACACAACATCATGTAATGTGAAGAAGACATTAATTTTTGTTGTAATCACTGGGACAATAGGATTCTTGGTTAACTCTGTAAAACAGCTTAAAAACAAATTATTTAATTTTTAGAGAAGATCTTAGAAAATTTAACAGAATTCAGTATGCTTCTAATTTTTTAAAGATCTTAGAAAATTAGAAATTGAAGAATATCCCTTAATGCCCATTGATACAAACATCAAACCAAAATAAGAAAAAAAATCACTACTTAAAATACTATATTCATACATACTATCACCAATTAAAATACTATATGACTGAGAGGAAAAGTCAATGTTCTCAGACTGATACTTGTTCTGAAATTTAATATTATATGCATATAGTATTTTAAGTAGTTTATATATGAATGTAATGATATATTATAAATTTGATCTTTAAGATTGGGATCAAGAAGATAATGTCCACCATCATTATTTTTAGTAAAAATTAAGATGGGTGGCCTAGTCCAGACATTAAGGCAAACAATATAAAAATTGAATAGAAAAAGACTGGAAAAGAATTTGCAGATGATATAATTATGTATGGGGAAAGTTAAAAGAATGTTCTGATAAATGTTAAGAATTAAAAAAGAGAAAGTTTAGCATGTTTTCTGGACACAAATTAATATAAAAATTAACTGCATTTATACATAGTAGAAAAATTATTAGGGAATACAGCAAAAATAATAACAGCACAATTATTAAGTATTCAGTTTAATCTAATAAGATGTATGCCTGTGACCTTTATGGAGAAAAATTTTAAACTTTAACGAAAGGCATTTAAAAAGACCTGAGCAATTTGAGTGATATCTCCATTCTCAGAGAGGAAAAGTCAATGTTCTCAGACTGCTACTTGTTCTGAAATTTAATGACATAACTAATGTAAGCACAATAAAAATCCTAATAAATATCTATGAAAGTTAAAATGCTAATTCTACAATTTTATACAAATGCAAAAGTTCAAGAAAGTCTTAGACACTGATGAAAAAAGACTAAATCTTGGGGAGCTATCCATATTTATCAGAAAAACACAATAACAAATTATGTGATATAGGCAGAGAGAGAGACAAAGAGAGCAACTTAAAAAATATAATATACATAAACATTTCCATACATACAAAAACTTTCTACAGAGCATAGAAGACATGGCAGGGCATAAAATAACAGATCATGTATATCTTCCTCCGAGAATATTCAAAACTCATATCTAATAAAGATCACATATAAAAGACAAACTGTAAACCTTCAGAAAATAATTGAAAAAATATGATTTGCAATTAGAAAAGAATCATTAACCATGGCTCCAAAGGCATTAGTTATAATGTAATAAAGTTGATCAATATTTTATTTTATAACATTTTTTAAATCATCAAAAGATAACACAAAGAAATTGAAAAGAGAAGTTAAAAATTGGAAGAAGACATTTGCAACCAATAGCTAAAAGCAGATTAGATTGCAAAATACATAACAGAATCCTAAATATCACTAAGACTAAAATAAACAGCCTAATTTAAAATAAAGAAAAATAAGCAGACATCTTCAGGAATACTCAATATGTTAACACATATTCCATATATTTGAGGTCTGTTGAATATTAATAAATGATTAACACAATTAGTAATGAATGAAAATGAATGTACCCATGATACTTGTGTCAATCATATACGTATAACAATCCTAATTTGAGTAAAAAAGATGCAGGTAAAGATGAGATATGGTATAATACTCTGATACGAAATTCAAATACATTTTATGATAAACACAGAAATAACAAATTTTTTTTTAGTCACAGGGATTGAACCCAGGGGTGTTTAACCACTGTGACACATCCCCAGTCTTTTAAATTTTATTTAGAGAAAATGTCTCACTGAGTTTTTTAGGGTCTCTCTAAATTGCTGACGTTGGCTTTGAACTTGTGATACTCCCGCCTCAGCCTCCTGAACTGCTGAGATTAAAGGAATGCACCACCATACGTGTCTGAGAACACTCTTAAGTGCACTTTGTCACATTAACTAATGCTCTGTTTCTAACTGATTAGTAGGTTTTGGATGTTATTTTATTTTATTTTTCTCTGTAACTTACATGTTAAAATACTATTTTATACCTGTCAATCATTTTATCAAAGTAACAAAATGAAATTTTACATGGCAAAGTTCTAGAATTAGTTATATAGAGCAATTAATATTTCCTATCTACTCAGGAAGTGGAGAGGAGGATGGCAAGCTTGAGATGAGCCTGAGCAAATTAGGGAGACCTTGTTTCAAAACTAAAATAGAGAAAAAAATGTAAACCAAAACTTGAAAACCCTGGAGATGTGGCTCAGCACTAAAGCACTTGCCTAGCATGAGGGAAGCCATGTGTTCAATCCCCAGAATGTGACAAGGAAGGAAGGAAGGAAGGAAGGAAGGAAGGAAGGAAGGAAGGAAGGAAGGAAGGAAGGGAGGGAGGGAGGGAGGGAGGAAGGAATCTATAAAGTTTCTATGAAGATATTTTATGCTTGTTTTCTATCATGATTCAATTACTACATTAAACATGGCCACTAAATCATAAAAATGAAAAACATAGAAGACTGTATGGACAGAGAGGGATAAATAAGAAAGCAGTGCTTAACCATCCTGAATAATTTCCTAAACACCCCCTATTCAATTTTAAAATTAATTTGAATGCCTGAACGCAGACACAGTGTCTGGTGTCTGCTTGAATATTTTAAAGCAGTGATACTGCTAAAAGGCTGTCTTGCATCCAAGCAGAAAGATTCATCTCCTGGGCTCTGCTCCACTCAGGAAAGCACATTAGTATTTAGAAAAAGTTCTGAAGACAACAATGAAAGTTGTCAAGTAATGTCTTAGGAAGTATCACTGAAGGTAGTTCCAAATCTTTGTTAGGCTTAAATAGAAAGCAATCTTGCAGTAAAATGTGTATATTCTGTGCAATTATCTGTTTATAATATAATTATGAATTTCTGAGCATTTACAAAATCAACCAAGGGAAATACCTAGCATTCCAGTTTCCCTGCTTCCATTGACATAATAACATTAAACAGTATCTAAAAAAGGACAAATTAGAAAAAACAAATTGAGCTTTTACTAGGAAGCGAGGAACTTCCAATCTCTATTTCTATGTCTAGGAGACATGCAACTGTCATAGTTGACACATCCCTGGAGCTTCTGAGACACTTTTAAAAGAAATTCAGAATTAAATGGTGCAAGCAGAACTACCTTGAAGAGCTCCAGTCATTCCCAATGTCATGGATTTTAAATTGAAATAAAAATATAGTCTCCTAACCTCCGTTGTTCTGTACTAACACATAAGTGATAGAATCATGATCACTGTCCTGATTCATGTGCTTAATGATTCCCTAGGAAAAATTAGCCACGCTTAGAGAACCTGAATATCATTTGTGGGGGGGAAAAACCGCACAACTTTATAATGCTGCTTGAAGACAGGAATTTTTAAACTTAAATGCAAAAAATTATCTAAAATAATACTTTATATCACATAATAATTGTTTTATGAGTGTACCTTCCCCCCCACATCCTCGCCAACATTTATTGTTGCTTGAAATTTGCCATTACGATTGGAGTGAGATGGAATATCAGTGTAATTTTGATTTGCATTTCTCTAATTTCTAGAGATGTTGAACTTTTTAAAATATATTTGCTGATTCATTATAATTCTTCTTCTGGGAAGTGTCTGTTCAGTTCCTTAGCCCACTTATTAACCGAGTTATTTGGTTTTTTGGTGTTCTTTATATATATATTTTTTTATATCCTAGAGAATAGTGCTTTCTCTGAGGTGTGTGTGGTAAAGACTTTCTCCCATTCTGTAGGCTCTCTCTTCATGTTATTATTTCCTTTGCTGTGGAGAAGCTTTTTAATTGAAATACATCCTGGGATTGCAAATTGGTGCAACCACTATGCAAAGTAATATGGAGATTCCTCAGAAAACTTGTAATGGAACCTACATTTGACCCAGTTATCCCACTCCTAGGTTTATATCCAAAGGCCTTAAAATCAGCATACTACAGTGAAGCAGCCCCATCAATATTTATAGCAGCTCAATTAATAATAGCTAAATTATGAAACCAAATTGGGTGCCCCTCATTCGCTAAATGGATAAAGAAATTATGATATACACACACACACATAATGAAATATTACTTGGCCTTAAAAAAGAGTGAAATTATGGCATTTGCTGTGGATGTAGCTGGATAATATCATACTAAGTAAAATAAGCCAATCCCAAAGAACCAAAGGCCAAATGTTTTATCTGATATGCAGATGCTAATTCATAATGAGGGGTGGGGATATGAAAGAAATAGAGGTACTTTGGATTAGACAAAAGGGAGTGAAGTGAGGGGAAGGGGTATGGGGGTAGAAATGATATCTATGTATGATATGTCAAAATGCATTCTACTGTCATGTATAACTACTTAGAATAAAAAATTAAAATGAAAAAACAATTGTTTTATACTCATTAATATCAATAATTCCTTAAATTTTTTAAATTGCAAAGCAACTTTGTTGATGGAGTACGATAATACTAGCTTAGATGACTGCATGTGGAAAAATCAGTTAAGATGGCTAAAATAATTGCAAGTCCATGGTTCTAGTGAATTTGAACAGATTATACAGCAAAAATATGTATAAAAGCCTAGGGATAGGCATCCTGAAAATGTGTGTTTCATTGTCTATCATTGGTTATTTCATTCTTACATGCTCATTTTGTCAATGTCATCACACAAGTTTTAATGTTAAATTGAAATGTATCACACAGAGAAATCTGCACCACCTACTGAATTTCTGCAAAATGAATATGTGCATTATACCAACACCCCAATTAAAAAAGAGAAGAATACTGACACAGCAGAAGGATTCCCCCATATTCCATTCAGACACCTTCTTCTAGACATATTTTTATACCTGCTTCTTCTCTCCTGTATGTTCCTGAGGGTGACCCAAGTTGCTGTATGAAGGTGGAATTTGTCCTGTCTTACTGTTGTGTGGCAATACACAGTAAACTACAGTGTGTTTACACTTTTTACTCTTGACAAGCATATGTAGAAGTTATAATTCAAGGCCATTGTAAATAATGCTTGTATCAACATTCCTGTACAATTCTTTTGGCAAATATATTATGTGTTTCAGTCAAACTACTAGGTGATAAGGGATTCATGTATGTATTTAACTTAGTAGATCCCACCAAACAACCTCCCAACTTGTAATCAATTTATAGTCACACTAGCAATTTGTGGTAGATTATTGCTTCACTTTCCCACCTATAATTGTTTGCTGAGCTACTCTGGAGGGTGTATGGTAATATCACTGTTTGCTTTTAATTTTGCTTGGGTAATGGTAATCATTTCTTCCTTTACTGGGAATTTGGATATCCTCTTTTTAAAATGCCTATTTATGTTTCCTATCCATCTTTCTATTGGATTATCATCAAGAATGAATGAAACATCATAAATAAGAGTATATTTGTTAAACTGAACATGTTAAACATAGGTAAAGAGTACTTTTATTGTTAATTAATTAATGTATGTTTAAAATTTTGAAAGACTCCAGCTTTCCTGATCAAATGTGGGTTATCCTATGTCATTTTTCTTCACAACATTCCTTTGGTGAAGTAAGAGGACTCATATGTGACCTCTCCAAAAGAGGATATGACTGGTTGTACAAGCTCAATAAACCAAAGTTACTCATTACAATTTTATTAAGTTGAATTGAGTATGAAGCTTTCAGAACATTGCTAAGCAATGACACACCTGAATGAGCTGGAGATCAAAATCCAACCAAAAGGAGAAAAAACTGGTAATTGATCCAAAATTTTCTTCAACAATAGAAAACTCCTGTGTTTAATAAAAATCTCATATGCATCATAGAGAAGAGGCAATGAGTGAAATTTATCAAAGACCTCTAAATGCTCATGAAAGGCTGAGTATTATGGCTTCATTGGCAACCTTACTCAGTGTACCAAACTCAAATGAATACTTGGGGGCTTTTGTGGATTTTAGAGCCTTATGTTAATCTCTTAAGTTAACAGATTTTGGAGACATATGCTTGGGTTGGATAACCTAATTCACCATTGACCACAACCAAGGCATTCTTCTAAGTTATTAGAATGGAGCTTATTTCTCTAGCAAATATTATATATATTTAGGAAATGAAGAGATATTTGTCTTACATTAGATATTTATCCAAATGATACAGTGAGAAAAGTCTGTAGCCATGAGACCGAATGAATATGATGCTTACCTGTTAATACTCAAATTGACCAGGAAGCTTCAACTAAATCAAGTTGGATGCTTCTGTAGGATATGTGAGTCCATGAGTTTACTGTTTCAATATAGACTTTAATACATGGAAATAAGCTGATGTAAAATTTAAAGTAATGTGTCACAGGTGTGAAACTGTAAATAATAGCAACATAGATATCCTAGAATGCAAGACGGTAGCAGAGTGACTCTTTTTACTCAGGTAGGTAATAAGTCCTAGAAATGCAAAGGGAGGGAAGAACTTCATAGGGTTGTCATAAAGCAGTTTCCCAGAACAGCTATCTTGCTGGTGTATTTCTGAGGGTAGAAAGAATTATTAGCTTGTAGCCATATCTTTAGTCATCCTAGAGAGCTGTTTAACAATTAATATTGCAATATTTCAGATTTGCCTTTGTAGACTAATATGCTTGTGTATATTTAATATATTAGAGTGCATTGATAGGTGATTGAGATCTATTGTTTTAATTTAAAATATTTGCATGTTATGCTTTGGGGAAGGGGGATTACTAAAGCCTAAAATACTCCTAGAGTTAGGACCATCATTCTATATTAATGCATCCCTGATGTACTAATTACTGAAGCACTCTGAGCAGTTGTTTGAAAAATAGGAGCAATTTAGAGAGTTAAATACAGAATAATAACATCAAACCATGCATTTTCCTGCTTTACATAATGGATATCACAACTTTTCTCTTATTATTATTTTTATTTCTCATATATTCAGTAACCCAAAAGTTATATAAAAAAAAATTCAGTGTTGGTTTTAATTATCTTTCTTTTGTGGTGAAAACCAAGGCAGGGTTCAGCTTTGTGTTAATTAATATATTGTGCCTAATTTGTTTCTGCACCTCCACATTTTTCACATTTTTAAATTTTTTATTTGGCCTTATGAAATATCTTTCTGAATTTGACTTCATTTGCTTTTGAAAAAATTATTTTGAAAACTTGAGAACGTTCAGAACATTTAAAGCTAGTAGTGTCTTTGGACTTTACATAAGAAGATAGAAAATGGTTTTACGGAAGTAGAAAAAATGCCATATTTAAACCTATAGAGCATTTTTCTAGATGAAGAATGACCATTGGTAGTTCATCAACATACAATTCTAATGGTTTATAGTATTCAACATTACAGGGTCTGTTTTTCACTGATTCCCTTCAAAGGATCTGAGGGGGGGAAATGAGGCCATTTTCACAGAGGAGAGTGGAAGACTGGGTAATGATCACAATGGGTTCCCCCCCTCTAATACCATCTTCACTCAAGTCTGAGCAAGCTGGAAATCTTGGTTCAGAAGAGAAGGCAAGAAGGACACAGTAAACAGCAACACACAACTTGAGATAGGTAAGAAAGCAGGAAGGGAGGGTAGAGGTGAAATTCTACATGCCAAGATCTCAAATCCAGAATGAGATCCAAGAGAAACAGTGGAAGTGTCATTAAGAGTCAGATATACTTTATATACAAACAGAGATATAAAAAATTGTGGTATATATGTGTATTAAGAATTGTAATGCAAAAAAAGTACATGTATAATGGCCTAAATTGGCATGAACATACTTTATATACAGAGATATGAAAAATTGTGCTCTATATGTGTAATAAGAATTGTAATGCATTACAGTGTTGTCATGTATTTTAAAAAATAATGAAATCAATTTAAAAAAAGAGTCAGAGTTCAGGGTTTGTGTTACCTACTGGCTGTGCAGCTCTCACTTATTGTACTAAGTCTTCATTTGTTCATTTTTTACCAACTATACTAGTACCTACTTTATAAAATTTCCATAGAAACTAAAGCAATAATACTTTAAAGAATGGTAATTAGAAGATGAGATCAGAGAAACACCCTTGTTTTTTGGCCTTGTATTGATATATTTCCTGGATTGGATAGTGTAGTGAATTATAATTCATGATTACCATGCTGATATATATTATATATATTCTTTTGTATTTATCAAATACCTAGTATTTAATATTTAAAAACAATTTTTATAAAAGTTGTAGAAACTTAGGTATAAAAAGACTTTTATATGTTGGTTATCTCTGCTGTGGAATCATGAGGAACTTTCACTTAATTATTCCTTTCTGAATGGTTTCAGATTTTGAAAATGAATATATAGTATCTATAAAAGACACAATGATGAAAGAAAAATAGAGTGATAGTAAATGTTAAATGTTCATCACAGAGGTTTCTAATAAAGGGCTGAAGTAAGTAAAGTTTGGCCAGTGTGGGGAACTTGAAAGATGAGGGTGTGGCTAATTTCACTGATCTCCTGGAACACCAAGTTCCAGGTCCCAAGTATGTGGGGAAACTTGTTGGACAAGTCAAGTTCAGTGAGGCAGTGTTTCAAGAATAGAGGCATCAGCTGTAAATGAATGCTAAATTGACTGGAATTAACCAGCGGATATGAAGTGTTCAAAGAAAAGGTTCAAGTCTACACAAATTTGTATATGTCATGTTTTTAGTTTTAACTTTTTCTAGTAAAGGAGCCCACCAAGAGTCACTTTCTTGTTTGCTTCTTTGGAGATGGGATCTTGTTGTTTTGCCCAGGTTAAATTTGAGCTCCAGGGCTCAAGTAATCCTCCTACCTCAGATTTCAAAATAGCTGGAGCTATAAGTGCTCACCAATGCAGCTGGCACAAAGTTACATTTTATTTAAACAATAAGCTCTTTGATTAAACTATGAGGTTATGTGTATTTAATATTGCAAATGCAAGAAATGATTTTAAAAAAGTAAAAGTTTAAATTAGATGCAGGAAGGGAAAAAATGAGTGGAACTTGGAATTCCATCATGTAGAGTCAATTTAGTGCTATTCACTTCAGGTTGGGGTGCTCCCAGACACCCATCACTTCACCATCAGAGTCAAGCATGAAAGCCACTGCTGCAAGCCAAAAGTCAAGTTCAAAACTGAGCCAACTAGAATGGCACCTACAGCAAACAAGCTGAAGATACTGAAAGAGAGGTAGAGACTGAATGAGTTGGTAATTTTCATCAAAAATAAAAAAGAGTATATGTGTTTCTTCAGATGCTGCACCAGGATGACCGTTACATTTGTCTGATTTTCGAAGATAACTCATTTGGGACATTTTTTGTTTATAATATGTTCCAGTAGCAATCCTTTTAATTTATAGATCATGTTTAACAAAAGGAAGATTGATATGTGCAAGTCATTTCTCTGTCCACTAGTTGTAGCATATCTCATATCATTTAATCTGCATTAAACACTATTTAATCATAACAGGTAGAACCCGTCTTTAGTTTTGCTGATATTTGCTGAGCTATTGTTTTGGTGGGCAAATATAGGAGTGTTGTTTGATATTAGTATACCTCAGTCAATTGTTATTTATAAAGGAAGATTATTTACATTTTCATTTTTTTCAGACAGAAGGCACAAACATTTGTCTTTATCCAGAGGGAGAGCTTCAGAAATTCATATGAAAATGTTTTATAAAACTAATTCTTACTTTCAATGATAATCTAAAATATTAACACAAGTCTCTTCCTGTTGAGTAAAAGGATTATCACTTTATAACCTGTACTGCCAAGGAAGATTCGTGCCTCTGTTTATGATTGAGTTTTTCATGAAGATTGTATGGAATGACATTTTTAATATTGTTTAAATTTTTAAACTTTAAAAGGGTATAACAGTGCAGGTAATTAAGGATATGTATATGGGACCCCAGCTATTTGGACTTGACTGCTGAAACCACAATTCACACACTGTATGACCTTGGGCAGATTACATAACCTCTGTGTGCTATAGATTTCTCACATGTAAAAAGTGAATAATAAGACAATACCTGCTTTGAAGTCTTATTTTGAAAATTAAATAATTGTATTCCATGTTAAGCACTTTGAACAGTGCCCAACACATAGTAAGCACATAAAAAAATTTTAGCTATGATTATTAGTGGAAAAATATAGACTCAGAAAGTAAATTTATTTAAAATTAAAAGCCAACAGTGTCAGAGGTTTCATGGTAGTTAAGAGAGAGAAGAGAGAGAGAGAGAGAGAGAGAGAGAGAGAGAGAGAGAGAATGGGGGTAGTGATTGGAATGGGACATGGGAAGTGTCTAGGATAGCAGCAACGTTTTACTTATTAATCTTGGTGATTATTATTTTAGGTGTTCATTTTGTGATGATTCAGAAAGCAATGATTTGTGTATGTTTCTCTATATACATGCCAATAAGTACATTAATTTAAGAGTGAATAAAGAAAAAGGTACAGACTTCCACTTCAAACCTACCCCAAAACTCATGCCTTCTTAACACCGTATTCTTGCTTTTTGCATTGATTTAGTTTGAAGACCAATGAATAATCATCACATTAATGTTGTTACTTCAAATACTGCCACTTTTGTAGTTTGTTTGGAGTCAAAGTAAATTTAAATTTTATAATTATATATGTGCTGAAATCATAATAAAGATGTGAAACTAAATTGTAATGCATTCTGCTGTCATGTGTAAATTAAAAAAATAAAATAAAAAAAGAAAATGTGAAACTAGTTTGTATTCTGTCTATGTTTAAATAATATAGTTTGTTCAAGTCAAGATTGGGGTCTGTGATCTTTTAATTTTTTCCTTTAAAAGGAAATTTACTTTGATGTTTTAGGGAAATAGTGGATTATAAATCAAAAGGCAAAAAAAAAAAGAAAGAAAATTCAAAAATCAAAACTTGCCAACATTTGTCATGTACTTACTGTTAATGAGAATTATTTTTTCTTCTCTATTTTGAAAAAGTGATTTTATGTTTTTTAGGGATCAATTGGAATGAATTTATTTCCAGGATTTGTTCATAAGGGTAAAGTGATAAAATCTCATTTTTGACCCTACTAAATGGTACATCAGATCTTAGAATACAGTACTTTCTTTAATGTAGAGGGATTTCATGAAACAAGAGCAGAATAGCCAGACTTCATTGCCTTCCAGATCATTTAAAAACAAAAAAAAAAAGTTTCAGAGTGCCCAAAGGTGCCAGGTGCTGAATTCTAAGCAAAGAGAGTGAGGAATAATTTTACATATCTGTAGTTTCCATACTAATGAAAACCTGTCAATTAAACTGAGAATCATAAAACTTGCTTGTTGCCATTACACACTTTCTGCCAGTTGTAATAACTAATTTACTAATGAATATAGTCCAGGAAGGAAGAGAGAAAAAGGTTATAAGAATTCTGGAAACTTTGTGACAAAATATTTATTATAACATGATCATGATTTCAGCCAATCTATATTTCAGGATGTAGCAACAGCTATATGTTAAGAAAATAACTATATTTTTCAGGTGATACAAATATTGTAACAAAATACTGAAAGATCAGTCAACAAAATGTTATCTATGGTTATTCTGTTAGGTGGTATGATTTTATTTTATGATTTTATGCTTTCTATAGTTTATAAATTTAGTTAAATTTATTTTATTTTTTGTAATCAGAAGGAACAAGAAGGAACTATATATTGTGATGTCTAGATCTTGCCCTGAGTTTGAAAATTTATAAATAAACCTGCATGTATCTGCAATGTTCAATTTCACATTGTTTAGATTTGAGCACAGAGAACCATCATTTCCTGAATATTCATTGTGGAAAAATTAAAGCAATTAATGATGTTTTAGTAAATGCAATTATATTTAAGACAGATTTTCTTACATACTCCATTGCACTCAATTTGTCTTGCTTAATATGCAAAAGCATAGAATTTTTCTTTCCTCTGTGTCAAGAGTATAGATCAAAAAATAGGCACAGATGATGATATTGTAATAGGAAATGCTAAAAAACACAATTAAAACTTTAAGCATTGTTTGGTGGCAGAAAGTGTAATGCAGAAATTATTTTCCTGCTGAATGAACCAGCGGGGTTGACAAGGTGATGAGGTCTATTTCTAGAAAGACACATTATATTTTAGTATGTAAAGATTTTTATCTCTTTCTGTATAGCAAATCAGAATGCCAAGATTCTTAAATGCATGTTTACATTTAGCATTCAAACAAAGCATACTTTTCCCTATCCAGATACTGTAGACATTTAAAAAATTAATTTAATATCTTTAGATCTGAATGTCAAAAATTCTAATTTAGAAATTGTGGGATTTGGGAGATAAAAATAGCCTTTGAATTCATCCTTAAAATTTCCTGATTTCGAGAGATTCCAGTATTGAGAAAGGAAAATTGGGTAACTCCTACAAATTCAACTAAATGGTAAATGGCAGAATCCACTTTTACACCTTATTCTCTTGTTTACAGTTTGGTAACTTTCCGTTAATCCTCTTTAAAATGATATTTTGGTGATTAGGGGAGGGACTGGGGATTGAATTCAGGAGCATTAAGTCACTGAGCCACATCCTTAGCCTTTTTTTTGTATTTTTATTTAGAGACAGGGTCTCACTGAGTTGCTTAGTGCCTCCATGTTGCTAAGGTTAGCTTTGAATTTGAGATCCCCCTGCTTGGCCTCCTGAGTCACTGGGATTAGAGAAGTGTGCCACTGTGCCCAGCTATAAAACGATTCTTATACATTCCACCAGCCTCTTCAAACATATTGTTTCACTAACATATCTTGGAAGCATTTTCCCCTTTGATTTTTTTTTTTTTTTAATTTCAGCACTTTCTGTCCTCAAGTGCCTCATTGAGAGAGAGCCTCAAGCTTTCAAGAAAACTACTCCAGAATATTAGAATCCACAAATACAAGGCAAAGTGGAGATATTTCTTTAAGAAAAGCATGATGTCACATTAGGAAACTGTCCAATTCCATGCAATAGAAAAGCCTTTCCTGAAATGATAAGCCTTGGAGGTCAGAGATATGCTAATTAGTTTGATTTAATCAATCCATAATGCATGCGTGTATCAAATCATCACAAGAAAGGGACTAAGTGTGGAATGAAATTGACCAAGTTATGCTATATACATATATGAATATAGCACATGAATTCCACCTTTATATGTATCTATAAAGCACCAATTGTTTTAAAAAGCAGTGAATAAATAGAAGAAAGACCAACAGAGTAGAATAAGGGGACCAGGGAGAAGAAGTAGGAGTGGAGGAAAAGAGGAAATACTAGGGACTGAAATAGAGCAAATTATATTCTATGCATGCATGCTTATGTCAAAATGAACTCCAATATTATGCATAGCTATAATGCACTAATAAAACATTTTAAAAAATAAAATTAAACTTTAAAAATACCTTTCTTATATGTCTAAATTCATTTAGACACAATATTTCTCTAATTCAATCAGTATTTTCTGGTACTGAAGTATATTTTTATACCTGCTGGGTGCCAAGAAAATTATTAAGCAGTACAACCAATATAAAAAAATATTTTTGGTCCGTCTCTTGGGGGAACTTAGCAACTTATTTAAGAGATACTGTACAATTAGAAAATTGTTGTAGTGCAAGAAAATATGCACTGAATACCTGCCCACTCAATACATACCAGTGATCAAGTGTATGGCAAGAGGATGACTTGCTTTGGATGCTCAGCGATATTGAGATTATCAGGAACTGCTCTATAACTGACGAACTGAGATGGTAATAGACTGGGAAATTTTCAAGGTAGAAACATATTAGCCAGACAATACAAGCAAGGAAATTCACAAGTGAATGCAAAATTCATGTTTGGGGGGTAGTGATGGAAGTGCCTGATGTGAGGGGAGATTTCAGATGTGTCAGCATAAGTAAAGGGAGGCTAGAGTGGGAAGTTGGGGAAGCATCTGGGAAACCAATGGAGCCATTCAGGAAGAAATGTGCTAGGAAGTCTACAAAGGAACAAAATTAAAATTCATAATAAAGGGAAATTAGATAGGATGTGCCAACAAATCAATATTATCAAAACTTACTCATGATTAACCTTGGTTAGTCAAACCGTGTGTGTATGCCATGGTTTGGTTTCAAGAGACACTTAAGGAGAGCTGAAGATGGAGTGCTGGCCTAGCATGCTCAAGGACCTGGATTATATCCCTAGTACCAGGTTGGGGTTGCAGGTGGAGATTGGATAAAAAGAGACTCAGGGAAACTATGTGGGTTATGGTTTTCAAATTTTATGCTACAAGGTATGTAAATCATCCCAATTCCTGGAAAGGGTATGGTGGAGACTGATCTAGATAACTGAACAAATTTACACATCTTAGGAAAACTGTCAATCTCTGTTTTACTCATTTAAAATATTTTCTTAATCTCTTTTAGAATTCCTTGTTTTCTTCCATTTTTACCACTTATAAAAATTAGCATGCTTTTAGATCTGAACCAGTTCCAGAGACAAACCTATTGAAGCTAGAACAAATTCTTGAGGGTCACCAGCCCTGTGGAGTACAAGCAACCTCAGATGAATTCTCAACAACTGCTTCATTGGAGATGAAAAATTTGTGTTTATCTGAATGTTCCACATTCCCAGAAGAGTCTATGTTTAATATGACACTGTAATTTTCAGAGGAAAATCTTTCTATCAAAGAGTAGCATGCTGTTAGTTGTCCCTCAAAATCCGTCTGAGGATTTATCAGGGGCAACATAAGCAGCAAGAAACCAAATATGTATATGTGTGTGTGTGTGTGTGTGTGTGTGTGTGTGTGTGTGTATATTTTTTTTTTTCCTCAACAACAATGATGCCACTAGGAAGAATAAGGTTGGTACCAACCCCACTCTAGATTTGAACTTGACTGATCATGGTATCTTGGACTCTATTTTAGACAGTTCTTTCAAAACCTTGATGTTCTGCATTGCTGCATTGCAGTGCAGGAAAGGAGGAGCTTACTCAATGTCAATGACCTGCTGCAGTTGCCTACAGTGTCACACACTAGTTCATGCAGGTCCCCAAGATTGATTGTCAGGACTTTTGTGAATGATGATTAAAACTATTATTAAAAATTAAACTATATTCACTTATAATTATATAAGTTATGTTAAAAGCAAAAATAACAAATATGCAAAACTCCAATTGGTTTACATTTTACTATTATCTATGCTCTTCAGGCTACTTATGCCTGCTAAATCTGCATCACAGAAATAGTTTAATACCAGCTAAAGTGTATGAGAGTGCATTTTTCTCCATGTCTACATTCAGTGATGTCATATTGATAGTTTGAGATTAGCATGTTAGATGCATTTACACCATAAAAATTAGCAAATACTACAAAACACCCTCACCCAGGCACCCAATTGAAAAACCACCTGCTAAACATTTACTAGAATAACAATTAGTAAAAATTCACTATTTTAAGATCTGAGCAATGGGTTATGACAAGAACACACACATTTAAAATTCAGCTCTTTTCTATGTTAACATCATCCGACTAATTTTCTCTTAGAAGAGTACATTCAAAGATATGTTTCAAAGTAAAATGGCCCAAGAGACTTTTTAGTAAATAAAAACTATGTGTGCGCACAATCCAAGTTGCTTTTATCAAGAATTTCATCAATATATTTTTAATTAAAGCATATTTCATTGCATATGGGAACAATTAAAAAGCAAATTTACTAGTGATAATTTATAATATGTAGGGCTAATATTAAAGTTTTGAGGATGAAATAAAAACTCATTAAGCAATTAAGAGGTTTATAGTTCCTACCAAGCTTTTGTATTGCATTAAGATAAGAATATGGGGCAAATAAATAAAAGGCACTCCATTCAAAGTCAGCTCATTATTTTCCAATACAGTTCTAATTTATAAAATAACCTGGTTCAACTCATCCCTTTGCTACCAAGAATTTTAAACACGTAAATGAAGTCACCTTGAAAACAAATACAAACTGACTTGTCATATTCACTATGATCATATATTCAATTGCCTTAATCAAATTCAAATTTTAAATAATCTTCTTTTTTCTTCTTCCTTCCTTCCTTTCTTTTCTTTTGGTGCTGGGGATTGAACCCAAGGCCTCACACAAACTAGGCAAGTGCTCTACCACTGAGCTTTATTCCCAGCCCTCAAATTTAAGTTTCAAAGATACTGATTTGTAGACTTGTTTCTCAGTAATAAAGTTCTATTGGCACCACCCCATAATTGCATGGTTGTGCCCCAGATGTAGGATTATCCTGTGTCACTCTCAGTTGGGTACCAGGGAATGTACAGACATTTCACATAAAAGTTAAGATTTTCAATCATGAGGCTGGTGCACAAGAACACAAGTCTCTTTTAGTTTAATCACAAACCATGATTTTGAAACCTACTTTCAAAGTACCTATAACAACTCTATGCACATGGAATTCACATGAAACTTTGTCCTTGTTACCAAGAAGTTAGTGACTCTTAGAATCAGGTAAGCATGAAAACTACTAAGGCATACGTATTTTTAATATAATTTCTTGAATCTATGGCAATAAATAAATAAATACTGGGATGTCTTTAAGTGCTAATCTACACCCCTTATTTTGGTCTCTGCTCTCTATCAATAATGGTATGATATTCAATGCTATAGCTTATTGTCAGTCAACAGGTAGATGTCTATGTCTTAGCTTCACAGGTTTTAAGAGTTGTTACAGTGGAAAAAGCCAAGAGATGGAGTTGGGACGATCTGAAAAAATTTCATTTCAGATAAAAATAACTGAGGAGGACAAGAAGGGTAGAGAGTAGAAGGACAATAAGCACTGACTACTCTGTTCACGAGGAATGGACCTGTGAAGGATCTCTGCATTCTACAGACAGGATATTCTAAGACTTATTTACACAATGGACAAAGGGTAAAGAGGAGAAAGGAAAACAATGTCTGTATTAATAAAATAGAATTCGACCAATTTTATCTTCTCAAATAATTGGCATGTTATCCACATTTTTATTTAGGGAGAGAAAGCTTTCATTGGAAACTCTATTTCTACAGAAGAAGCTTATTGCCTTTCCCATTTTTAGCACTCTCCTATTTACTAGAATCTCTTGGTTGGATACCTATACTTTTGCTATGTAGCTCTCAGTGCAGTTTCAATTATCCTTCCTCCTGCTTCCCTTCATCAATGCAGATAGAGAGGGATTTGCCACATTTAGCCTTAGAATGCACTCAGAAGGGTTATTTCCATCCATGAATGATAAAGATTAAACAACAGCAACAAACCTACCTTAACTATCTCTCTATATTAAATTTGTCATTAAATAAATACATATTAAATTTAACAGGGATCATATCAATGTGTTGAATTCATAGAAAATGCAGAATGGTGACTTTCTCTGGATAGGTTTATATTGTTTCATTTTTCTGAGACCACAGTTGTAATTTAGCATTCTAGATGCCATTCCTATTTAATTAGTTTTAAAGGCTGTTTGTTATTGTATTAGGCTAATTTTTGCAAGTTTTATTCTAACCTGTAGAGACCTTTTTTTTTTTAGCAAATATTTTACCTAAAACTCAATTTGGAGGTGGAGAATAGAGACATTTTTCAACAGACAAGGTAAAAATGAACATCTTAAACTTAATTCTCATAAATTTTTTTATAATAAAAAACTTTTCAAATGATAAATTATAGAGAAAATAAAAAATATTCTTTATGATAACTTTTTAATCACTCTATCAATTAAACTGCATTCAGGCCAAAGCAACCTGAGAATTTTTTAGTTATGCCAACGATATAGCTCAGGGAATCCCAGAGGCTGAGGAGAGCACAGGGCAGGAATGAATCCCTTATAGTAAGTTCAAGAGAAAAAAAATGATTGCTTAGGTTATGGCTACATATGGAAACAATAGACTTGGAGATAATATTTTCAATATACATGCATGGACACATTAAAATTCCATTATGATAAGGCTAAAAATGGTTTATTGAGCTTACATTTCCTTAACCCCCAATTTGAATAGCAAACTAAGATTAAACATGTAATTTGCTAATTGCTTCCAAAACTTCATGGAATTTGATAATATATTCCCTTTTTCTTTTTATTAAATCAGATGTTGGTATTTTGTTTCTTTGTCTATCAATTAAGTTAACAATGGTGATACCAGTAGTTTGAAAGATTGAAACACCTGGCCTTTGAGGGAAATATTAAACAATATCACTGAGCTTATTATGATTTAATAATAGTCTCTTTCTAGCTTAAAGAAACTCATCTTTTCCCCCTGTGATCTCTGGTGCTGCATATCCATTGGAACCATGACACAATCAATTGAATAGCTTTTAAAAAATGATAGCCTACATCTACTTATGAACACCATGCCATTGGCATCATCTAAAGAAATTGGTATTGATATGAGCAGCATTAGATTTCATAATCAATGTTATACCATAGCTATAATGAACTATGTATTTTTAGAGTCTATGTCAGATTTTTCAAACAACACCCCTTGATATACACACATGTGCCATCACGTGGGCATACACACGCTTCTGCATCTGAAATGTCAGTTACGGTGTTTGATTACTTTAATGAAAATACAGTATACTAAATTTTGAAGAGCCTGTGTGACAGCAGGCTACATATTGTTTATAGCTATATTTTTCTACTGACAAACCCAGCAGGTACAGGGAAGTCTCTAGGTAATTTGATTTTTTTTCTATTGATATTTTAGAGTGCATGCTGGTATAACACTGTGAAGGACAAGAGCAGTACTTGAGATGTGCTGTTAAGGGTTGAGAAAAGTTCATATTTGTGCTGTATTTTCGATCATCCCAAAAGGAAGCAAATATTGGTGTTCAAGAATTGGGGGCCACATGGGAGACCTTAGAAGTCACTTCCAAAATAAATATAATCCAATAAAAGTAAACATCATAAAGTAGACAGCACACTGCAAGTAATCTGGCAAAGAAATGATAGGGAAAGAGATACTAAGAAGGGAGTGCTGGAGTTTCAACAAAAACATTTAAATAACCCAGAGGAAAGAACTAAGGAATTAAGTAAGTGTCACTAGGTAATGAGTATTGGTAAGAGCCTTTAGACTATATGGGTGATAAAATACCACAAAAAGCTCTTATATGAGAAGATGGCATTTCTTTAATTACTGAAATGAATAAGAACAATTTCTAAGTCTAAAAGAAGTGTCAATATAAGCTGAACACAAATATAAACCTTTCCCATATAAACAAATAAAGAAAAAAATTTGGCTGCTCTCAGAGATTTCAGATAATAAGCAGTCAATTATGATGATATACATAAATAAAGCAACTTTTTATCACTTTTAATTTTGAATGGTGCAGTCACTTCATAATTTAATGAAAAGGACCTGTGAGCATTAATGAGATAATACTTTCAAAGACGTTAGAAAAAGGTGTTATTCTAGTATGAAGTCTGGCTATTAACAGTATCTATCTTCTTTAATAATACATATATTCTCATTCTGAAAATGTAGTTGAGGAATCATAATTAATCACTATAGTTTTAACTCTCTTATTTGGTAATTTCTAAGTATATTTTGAACAACTTTAATCACCACTTCAGAACTTGGAAAAAATGAACAAGCCTCTGAAGTTTGGGGACTGGGTTTTTACCACTAACAGAAAAGGCATCTGACATCATTGAGACAGATACCTGCAATAGGTCACTAATACAGTAACTCAGAACACAGATATGCTGATTCACCCTAGTTCTTCAGCTTTAAATTGGGCTAATATACTCTAGGAAAGAAGCAAGTGGGCATTCATAGATCTTCACAGTATTAGACACTTGTAGAACCATTGTGTGTGCATGTGTGTATGTGTGTACTTGTGTGTGTGCTTATGCATATATTATTTTTACGTGATGAATCTGGGCTCTTATAATCCTGTGAGTCCCTTACTCAGAATTCTGATGCTATATTCCAGAAATAAGCAAGCATAATCAATAAAAAGCTTTACCAGTGGTTCATCCTCTTTCCAGGAATGTGCTAGCCCAGGAGTGGAAGACTTTGGCAAAATTTCAGAGAGGAGGCAGGGAAGTAGAAGCAACTCCTCACATCCAAGATTTCTTGGAATACAACCACAGCTAGATTAGAGTGAAAATCAAATCAAAACAAAAAACAATCACACACACAAACAAACACATACAAAACCTGCTATTGTTAAAGTGACAATTTTCTCAATTAATGGGGAAGATTTTCACTAAATCTAGTTATTCTTACTTTGCAGTATTTGGGGAGACCAATAAGATTGAAAGGAGTGAAGTTTCCTTTATCCTAAGAAAGCTCTGAGAGTATTGGCTGCATTATCTATACAAGTCTACTAATTTTCTCTTTGCCATGCACGTGTAGGGCTTTATTATGTCTCTAGTCAATAATAATCATTAGTTGAATTTGGTAAATATTGCAATGGAAGTAACAGCAGCATAGTTCTCAAATTTCTCTAATTGCCAACATAAAAGAGGAAGATTAACAAGCTAGCAAAAGCAGAAATCCATAGGCACATGTATAGCAAAATTAGAAGGCAAGCTCTCCCTATGAGCCCACATATACAAGACTCTGAGAACAATCTATTATTAGCCACAGGCTTATGGGTTATTTAAATATTCATGGAAAATGAAGGGGAAAGTCATCCTGTCCCGTACAACCCCAAGAAACACAGAATTGTACACAGATTTTCCAATGGATGGCTCAAGGGTCAGTTTGAGAATGATTAAAACTGGAAGTGGCTTTGTCTAGTACAATTATCTGTAGGGTCAGAGTTCCCACATGGTACATTTTAGAGGAGAAGAGACTGGAGCAGTCTAAGCCTTCTATCTCTTAAAAATTACATGGCAAGGGCCAAACTAGGGGAAACCTATTGGAGAAAAGTCTAATTCAAATAGAAACTGACAATATAGGGTTAGAGAAGGTCTACGTAAAAGCAGGGTAAGGAAAAGATTTCATGAAATCTTGGAAAGCAAGACACTTTATACTTTGAATCACTACAAGAAAACAACAAACAGGCAGGTAGAAAAAGTACTCTGAATTCTACTTCTTCCTCAAAATGCAGACACACCAATTTCACATTCAGTAACCCTGTTGACATAGCTCTCAAGTAATCCACCAGACAAGGAGCTTCAGACAAGCAACTGACTGGAGAAAATGTGAAGAAAATTGCAGAGGTGAATAGTAAGCATACCAGTACTTTTAAGACTAAATGAACCTGAGAAACCCTGTCAAGCTAGACACTGAAGAAGCTAGTAGTGAGAAGAAGAGTCATGTCAGAAGGACTCAGGAACTAAAGAAAGATGTTTCTTCTGCAAAAAAATGAGACTGAGCTTCAATGAAAGTAATGATGGCAAGTGATTAAAATCTTTTAAATATATTTAAATTCATGAGTTCATGATTACGTTTTGTAATCTTATTGATCTTTACATGATGATGTAAAACCAATGTGCTTTATCTTAAAAACTAGTAAATACATGAAAAGATAACCAGTGTTTAGTCTTGGTTCTTTTAATTTATGTAGCTTTTCATATACGAACTATAAGACTGACTAACCAAGTAGATGGGAAAAATTCTTTTTATAAAATGATTTCAATCAATGCATGCTGAAGAAACGATGATAGAAGTTTGTAATCACTAATTAGTTAAGGTATCCAGGTATTGAGCACCAATGATTGTTAACATGAATAAAGAGAGGCAAACAGATATTATGTACCTTCTGAGAAAATAATATACTACTATCCTTATTCTTGCAAAAGGGCAGAGCTGAGTCTCTTAGTCCAACTGCCATCTTGAAAGAAATATAGAGGACATAGGATCATGTTGAATTGCACCAAATGTATGCAATCAGAAAGATTAAAACTGTCAGAACCCTACAGGTCAAATTCTCTAAGTACTATAGAAAAATCAAGGACTTGAAGGAGTACCCATATCTCAAAAGAGATTTAAACACACTTTAAGTTGAAAAAAAAATGTGCAAAATGACATATGAGGAAAATAAACTATGAGGAATCTAAAGTAAAATTTAGGAATTACTGATACTAAATTGAAAGTAATATTTATTTTAGAGGAAGTAGAAGAAAGAATCTGAGGTTGTTAGAGAGAGTGGAAATGACTTCTGGACAGATGATGTGTTATATATCTTGATCTAAATATTGACATTAGAATGTTTGTCTGATAATATCTCATTCTTGTATGCATTTGTTTTCTGTGATTTCCTGTACATATGTTTTATTTCATAATAAAATGTTACAAAGTAAAAATGATATAAATAGTAGTCTATTGATGAAATGATTTAATGAGTAGACAACTAGTTTCAGTTTATCTCAGTTGCTACTTCTTATATTCTGATTATTTCTAGTTTTTTTTTTTCCTTTCTTTCTTTGTAATGCTGGGGATCTAAGGCAGGGTTGCATGCCAAGCAAATACTCTGCCTCTGAACTGCATCCCTAGCCCATTTCTAGTTTTAATTTCTTATATTTGACCTTCTCTATGAGAAAAATAACTTTATATTGTTCCTCAATTTCCAAAAATATAAAAATACCCCAAGATAGATTAACAGTTTGAGCATGAGGCTTTAGATTTACTAGAGTCAATGCTACCCTCATTATTCTCATAGTTTTCACATAACATTCAAATTATATTCAAAGTTCACACACTTGGTGCAGGTGCATGAAAAATCATGGCCTCTGGCTCGCCTTTTCTCTAATTCCCTTTTCCCAGAACTTGAGCCTGCTATTCTTCTTTATATCCATAAAATATTTAATTCTTGCAAGAGGATAATATTTTACACACATGAATTGAATATTGCATATAACAATGAGTTTTATCCTGTTAAATTAATGCCTCTGTCTGTAAATGAGATGTATCCTAGCACTTAATATTATAAATTGAAAGCCATGATAACTTGTAAGCACTAAATCTCACTTTTAATTGTTCCTTCTGCCTGTTGCTCTTTTCTCTTGGTCAGTGAATTTATTTTTATTTGTTTATTTGTGTTTGCAGAATAACTGTATCGTTCTTTCACTTCCATTGCATAAGCTTTTCTCAGGCTTATAAATATGCCACATTTTCCCCCAAAGTATTTGATATAAAAAATCTCATTTAATTATAGAAAAAGAGGCATGAGAGGGAACACCATCTTCTCAAGCCCCAGTCAAAGGAAAGAAGAAAGAAGAGACATTTTGAATATCACTGGGGGGAAAAGAAGGCCAAAAGCAAACACTTTTCATCCATTTACAATTTTGCTGTGGAACCATGAAATGCAATTCTGAATCCCTGCTCATGCTGCAAGGTAACTGACCTCCTGAAACTCATAACCCCAAGATCCCCTTGGGCCAGCTTCTCTGTTTCCTTTCAGTGGGAAAGTTTCTACTTAGTAGGCTCATGGTTTGAAATACAGATTTTTGATGTGCATGTGAAAGGGAAAAAGCCTGAATTAAATATGGTAGAACTGCCTTCCTTTTTCCACCATCCAGCCACTCCAGGGTTCTACATGTAAAAATGGAAATATTTGCAAGAATTATCTTCTTTCAAAAAATCCATTACTTTATGACTGTCAGCATATTTGAAAAATAAAGATCATTTCCAACTTCTTTGAAGTTAACAGAATCTGTTTCTTAGTGATTGTGTCAGAGGTTTAAAAACTGTTGCTCTCAGTTTTTTCCTTAACATTTAAGAATCTGTTTCTTTTTTGAGTCTGTCAAAAGCTTCTAACAAATTGAAAAAAAAATTGTTGCTCATTCAGTTAGATTTTTTTTTTCCTGGATGAACATGATACAACAAATCTGTTTTGGTGTCTTAAAAATCAGAGTTTTGGCTTATTAAAATAGTTAAATAATGGTTGCTCTCTTTAAGTATTCATGGCTGCCCCTTAGAAATGGGAAATGGTATTATTCTCATGTTTGTCCTATGTGCCAAGGCACTAGTTTCATTACAAACTGGACCAATAGTTTTATATACAATCAGATGCTCAGTTAATGAAAAATGGAAATGATATTACACTCCTGGCCCCTTCAGAACTGTTAAAGTATAGTCAGTGAAGTATTACTAAAGATGCTGTCAAATATAATGGTTTAGAGAAGACATTGGAGAAAAAAATAAATAAAGCCATTTTGAATATTGCCAGAGTAATCAGTTTTATGATTCTTGAGGTTTAGTTTTTATTTACAGTTTATCTAGAATAAACTTCTGAAACGGTGATTGTGGGAGATTAATTATAAAACTTTTATAGTTGTGTATCACTGATGAATTACCTGGAGAATTATTATATTTAGCATATGTATACATATACTTATAATAATTTGTTTTGCATCTTAGAAGTCCTTGGTAAATACTGACATATTATTTATACAAATGTAATGTTGTTCAAATCTATTTATACAGGATTTTTATCTTTCCACAATACTTGTGATTACTGTTTTCAGTCTCAACTGGACAGAAGGGACCAGATATGCCATATTCCACTAGAAATGGCTACCTGAGACACGGGAAACATTTTTTTCAAAGTCATAATCTCATAACCTCTCAAATCACCTCTAAAATCCAATAGCTAGATGATTTAAAGTGAAGTATAAAGGTTAAGGTTTAAATTTACAAATATTTAAGATCAAACTAAAGATTGTATCTTGATGCGTGTCAGCATTATATAGTTGAACCAATTTCAGTTTCTAGAAAGCATTGCATGGAGAAAACAATACTATTTTCAAAGTGTTAGAAGAAACAAACAATAAATAAAGAAGTAGAATGAGAAATATCAGGTGTCATGGATCATAAGCAACCTTCAACATACCCTTGTTATTAATGATTATGAAAAACACAATATTTTCTTTGGAAAATAAGACAGAACTAGAACTATATTCAGTATATCTGTCCTTTGTGCCATAGTATTGAAAATCTGAGGCTATTATTTCATAGTATGCATCTATTAGCCACAGGTGTAAAATAAAGTGGTACGATATTATTTTATTCTGTTAAATAAATGACAGACCATGAGGTAGAGACATCTGGTTTCTATTTGAATATCATGTTTTACTATTTTAACACAATCAATGAAATACAGTGCCTCAAGAGATATTACTCATCATTTGCTTAAATTGCTTAAAATATTCTAAAAATAATTGCATCAATTATGCCATGATAGTCTGTCAAATAGTGCACTGCAGATGTGATAGTAAAGAACTTGACATTTGTTCCAATATTTTAAGGAGAGGAGGTCAAATTTCAAGTTAAATCATTGTTCATGCATTTAAAGCTGCGTGTCTTTAGTTCTTCTCCCTCTTAACACTCCAGTCATTGAAGAAGATGGTCTTTGTGCCCTTAGTACTCTCTTAACATTTTCTTTTACCAGATTAGTTTTCATTATCCTCTAAACTTTCACTAGGAACTTACCTCCTCCTGGTAACCTCTTCAAATCTTCTGTAATAATAGTAATTATAAAATATATTCTATTTTTCCCTAATAAGTCTGAATGTTTCTTTTTTTTATTAAGAGAGAGGAAGAGGGAGGGGGGGAGAGAGAGAGAGAGAGAGAGAGAGAGAGAGAGAGAGAGAGAGAGAGAATTTAGAGAATTTTAATATTTATTTATTTTTTTAGTTTTTCGGCAGACATGACATCTTTGTTTTGTATGTGGTGCTGAGGATCGAACCTGGGCTTCATGCATGCCAGGCAAGTGCGCTATGGCTTGAGCCACATCCCCAGCCCCTAAATACATTTCAATAGCGTTATTCTTTTTTTTTTTTTCAATATTTATTTTTTTTTGTTTTTAGTGGACACAACATCTTTGTTTGTATGTGGTGCTGAGGATCGAACCCAGGCAGCACGCATGCCAGGCGAGCGTGCTACGGCTTGAGCCACATCCCCAGCCCCGTCTGCATGTTTCTTGAAAGACAAGATTTGATTTATCTTTGGAAATACAGGGTTCCTCAATTGCACTAGGGGATCCATAAATCCCAGGTAAAGAGTTGTATTGTATGAGTTGTTCAGAAAGGCAGTGAGGACCTGGGTTTCATCAGGAGTGTAGGGATACTGTTTAATGCTAGATGAGATACAGATTTTAAAAATGAGCAACTTTACAACTAACTCTGTAGAGTATCTTGAGGTAAATAATAATATGAACAATAATTGATATAACTTGCATTATGTGATATCTCATTTGATCCCCATAAAAACCTATGAAGTGTCTATCTTATTATCTTTACATTTGAGACACTTGAATGTGATCTTAAGTGAGATATCTAAGGTCTAATAGAAAATTATAAGAACTAAACCTAGGATCAAACTGGACCAGTATAATGCCAATGTCTGAATTCTTAACCTTTTCACTTTTCTTTCACTGCTTCCCAGATGACAAAGTCACATGATTCTGAGGATTTCAGAGGAAATATTTTAGAAAATATGAGAAATATGAAACATCAGAGGAAAAAGTGGTTTGTTCAATATAGATATCTCCATTATTAAAAATATACAATAGAGTGTTTCATTTCAATATAAAAAGAATGTCAAATGACACATCTGTATTCAAACACAGGAAACATTAAACATTACATATAATGCCTCTATGATAGCCAAAGTCTTTTTAAGGAGAATTTATTTTAAAACTGTTGAAAGAAATATATAAGCATAAATTTTAAAATTTAACCACTTCAAAATTTGTATTATGACTAACATTAACTTTTTCTAGAAGATAGGGGTTACCTTTCACTATAGTCATCACTCACTGGAAAAATAACAAAAGCTACTCGAAACACTGACTCGATTACTTTGCACTAGAACTTCCAGCACTTCTGAGATACCATATACGATACTAACACAATGACAGATGCAGTAGTGGGCACTTTAATCAAGCAATCAACCTGCCAGCTATTCAAAAAATCACATATGAGCTTCTTGGAAAAGAACGCAGAAAAAGGTAATAGAAAGCTTTTTGCTATTATGAAAAAGCATAAAGGTGTAAGATATTGGTATATTGTAATACTGTGATTTCCACTAAGTAAATTTTAAAGAATTATAATAAAAAACATAATATTAGCAAATAGCTATATATGAGTTTTTCATAAGAGATTGCACTAATATTTCCCAAAGTAGAGATATAATTTGAGGTATCCTGATACGTCACCCCAGCCACTAAAACTATGTTTGATCTGGATTAAGTCACATAATATTTTCTGTGCTTTAGTTCCCTTAGAGAAAAGTGCCTGTTTCTGGAGAAGGAAGGTACTGATAAATTTGAAAAATAAAGGTACAAAATAATGGCAAAGCACCGTTTTTACTTTAATATGTTCAACTACAATAATGAAAAAGTCAATTAGAAAAGCAATTCAATTACTAAAAACTTAGGAAAGACATTATGGACATTATTTTTCCTACCATGAATTTAAACTTACTTGAAATGCAACATTTGGTTGTGTAGAAATTACAGTCTGTACTTTATAAGTTGTATGTTTTAGTTCAGGTGAAAATAAGGGTCAACATTTCAAAGATACTTGGGAAGTATTGTTATTTTAAAATATGTGATTAAAAAGTCGACAGCCTCATCTAGCTGGAGTTTATGTCTCCAGCTCCAGAAGACTGGAAAAGAACCCTACTGGGCAGTGGAAAAGCTGATCTCTTTCAGTGTCTTTATCCAGATTCCTGCTGCTTTGAGCCTGAGTGCTAACCAGCTGTCTCTGAAACCCCACTTGGCATCTCTGGTCAGGAAAGGCCAACAAAGATACTGAAAATATACACAAATATATTTGTGCTCTCATACTCAAATTCTTATATAAAATAGTGTTGGTGAAAAGGAAGAAAAAATTTTGCAATTTCAACAGATTCTTGGTTTTTTTTTTTTTTTAAGTCGTGTTTTGACAAAATTAAGATAGGTAAAACGTAAAATTAAAGAGTTAAACTTCTTAGCACTTTTAGAGACTTTGTCACTATGGATGACGATATATTTTTGTACATTACAATTCATGTTATCATTTGTTTCACTGCTAGGGATTGAATTCAGGACCTTGTGCATAAAAAGCACACCGACTGTCTACTATTGAGTTATAGCCCCAGCACCTTAAATCACAATTTATTTGTACTATCTTTTATACTTTTTTAAAAAACTCCAACTGAATGGAAATAATTAAATCACATAAAGAATCAAGAGAAAAAGTGTTGAAAATATTTCATAACAAGTCAAAAATATATTCCAAATTACTCTAATAACTAAAAAAATGGTGTGCATGTTAAGAAAGTTAAATGTACTTCTCATTTCGGACTTAACAAAGATGTGCTGAAACAATGGGAAGATTCTTTAAGCCTATTTCTTGAGCTGGAAATTACAGACAATATCTGTTTAAGTGAAAGCAGGTAAAGGATAGAATAGTTAAAAAGTATTTTAAAAGTAGCAAACTTGTACAACTAAAGGCATAATAGCAAATTTATTATCATTAAGGATTGCGCTGATCCAACAGATAGGATGCATAAACCTTGAATTGATGGGGAGACTGGAACATTACATAGTGTTTGCCTTTTTAGAGCACTAAATGCCAAGGAGGATCCAAGTCATTTGCTTTATGCTTTACTGGGAAATGATGTCCAGACATTGTCCTTTTTTATTTCCCTTGGTATACGTTTGTTCAATCACAAATTGTAAAACTGCACAAAGCGGGTCTTTGGGGATTTGTCTAATTAATGATATACATTGTTATCCTTAGGCTGTTAAAATGGATTATGATAAGCCGGGTATAGTGGTGCCTATAATCCCAGTGGCTCTGGAGGATGAGGCAGGAGGATTACAAGTTCAAAGCCAACCTCAGCAATAGTGAGGTGCTAAGCAACTCAGTGAGATTGTATCTCTACATACAATACAAAAAAGGGTGGGGGGTTGAGGCTCAGTGGTCGAGTACCCCTGAGTTCAATCCCTGCTACCCCCCAAAATGGATTCTGATATGTTATGAATGACTGGCAAAGACCAACTCCAGGACTTTCAGATTATTGAAATAGCCTCTGTGCATTTAACATATTCAAAATACAGCAAAAAGTTGGTATTTAGTATAATGAAATCATTAATGTATTTTTTTCTTATCAATGAATTTGGGAAACAAATTCAAAAGACTTAAGATACATTAAAAATCAAGTTTAAGCACTTGAAACCAACTGTCAGCCAATGCTTCCAGCTGGAGCATTCATGATGCAATAAAATTAGAAAGTTGGAAAGAAAACATACTCTACACAAATGTACTTGATTTAAAAGTCAGACTTCACATTTCAAAGTTCCTGATATTTCAAATGAGCTTCTGCTGTACATGCCCACAGAGGTATACTTTCAAGTCACAGAAGAGTGCTCAGCTAAATGTAAAATCTTTTGTGCTTCATTACGCAGACAGGAACTTAGAGAACTTTGCTGGAGACAGCGGCTTTGCTGCAGTTAGGATGGCCTCGTCAACCCAGTAAACCTTGGAAAAATATTTAAAATTCCACTTTTTAAAAATTCTCAGTTTCCTAAGAACTTTTTCCAAAAGTATAAAACTGTGAGGGGTGGGGTAGCTATAACCTCCTTTAAAATGACATTAGTAATAATCAGAAACATGATCATGATGATAATGTACAAATGAGGATCATGATGTTGATGATAACGATGACATAGGAACAGTTCTCATCTGTTCAATGTCTGCTATGTGCACAATGTGCATTATTATAACCTCATACAAATTCTATAGTAACTACTCCTATTACCTCCAATTCACAGATTAGAAGACTGAAATTCACAGGTGTTAGAAAACCTGACAAGGCATACCTAACTTATGTCAGAACCTAGTCCTGAGCTTAGATATGCCTCTCTACAATAGTTTCACCATTAATCATTCTGCCATATGACATAAGGTGGTCAAACTCCAGGTACCTCCTGTGTCATGATTTTATTTCAGAAGCTCAGAGAGCTCTTGATAAACAATTTGCCTTTAATTGCCTCCACCCACAGGGAAGTCATGTCACCCACCTCTGAAATGCAGCTGCCTGTAGGAGGGAAACGGCTTGGAATAATGCTTGTCCACCTAGGAAATAAAAACAGCTCAAAATTGCCTCCCATACTTAAAAAGGCAATAACCACAGTTAGAGGTTGGTCTGGTCATTTAAACCAACACTTTATTTTTTTTACAATGTGTGTTACTGAGAACTTTAATGAGCACAGTTGGAGTGGGGAGCTTTCTATTTCTGAAAGCCAAAGAACATCTCCAGTTTCATGGTGTTCCCTAGCAGCACACTAGAATATGCATTCACTTAAGCCCAAGGACACAACTTAGTAACACATCTTTTGACAGTTCATTTTCCCCTCAGAGGTTTCACATTCAAAGAAAGTCAATTATTCTCCTTGAATTTGAAAATCAATGGAAGGTAAGCCAAATCTATGTGGCTATAAAACACTTAATTGATTGTTTTTTTAAAAATCTTGACTATACACTTGAGGTTACATTCAGGAACTCAGCTGATATGTCTTTAGGTTTTATAACTCAAGCATGAAAATCATCAATTTAAAAAAATGGGAAAGAAAGTGGGATCATTAACCTGTTTTTTTTTTAAAGAGAGAGAATTTTTTAACATTTATTTTTCAGTTTTCGGTGGACACAACATCTTTATTTATTTTTATGTGGTGCTGAGGATCGGACCCAGCACCCTGCACATGCCAGGCAAGTGCGTTACCGCTTGAGCCACATCCCCAGGCCAAGAACATTAACCTTAGGAAGAAAGTAGTCATCAATCAGAAAAGGTTAAATTAAGGTATCATTCCACCTAAAACTGGAACATATGAATTCATCTTTTCCATAAACTACATATCTAGCACTCAACTAACATCTAAAAAAATTAATTGAAATAATCTAAATATTTTTAAAAAGAAATGTTTCATTTTAATGACTTTTTTTTGGGGGGGGGGGGCGGAGCGACTATTGGGGATTGAACTCAGGGGCACTTGACCACTGAGCCACATCCCTAGCCCTATTTTATATTTTATTAGAGACAGGGTCTCACTATGTTGCTTAGTGCCTCACTAAATTGCTGAGGCTGGCTTTGAACTCATGATCCTCCTGTCTCCAACATCCAAGCTGCTGGGATTGTGGACCTGCACCATGGAGCTCAGCCTTTAATGACTATTTAATGATATTTAATAAAGATTGATCAAGAGCATCTATTTTCTCTAAACAACAAAGATGCATTTGTGAATGTTAAAACAATGAAGGATATTAAACCCTGCTGTAAAGAAGACTATGCCCAAATAAAGGAGATGGGGCAAGGTGCAAAAACTTCTGACATAAATAAATATGCAATGAGTACTCAAAAGAATAAAGTAGGGTATGCACAGTGGAAGCATCTGACATCTGACATCATCTCTTAATCTCCCCCTCTTCTCTGGACAGGTGACCTCTTAGTGATTTCTTAACAATTGGGTACTTAGCAGTCTCTGTGCCTTTAACCTGGCTTTTTTTTTTTTCTGCCCAGATATCCATGAGGCTTGCTCCTTGTGTTCATGTAAAACATTATTTCTCAGTGATATTGTTTGTCTTTGCCCTACTTAAAATGACAACCTCCTACTCCTTCTCCATTGCCTTTGCCTCCCTTATTTTCCCTCCTCTTATTAATTTTCAAAGATAGTACAGTATTTCTTATTTATTTAATGTATGGACATGGGCTTTTATTCATTTACTGTTAATTTAGCAGATCCTGGACCACTTGGTTGTTAGCATGTAGAAGGCACTGACTAGGTTGGGGTGGGGTCCTCAGGACAAAGCAATTAAAGACTTAACATAGTAGCTAGAGTGTTTCCAGAGTCCAGGGGAAGTCTAAAATTAAAGTAGGTTTGAATATATTTGTAGGCTAAGGAATATGAAGTGAAAGCTAAAGAACTGTAAAAGAATCAGGAAAAATGAAACCACTAAGGATCTAAGAGTTGAAAGAACTGAAGGAGGTGGAACTAGGGGCCTAACTGAAGCAATGAGCTTCAAGACAGGAAACTGGGGAGAGAGAGGTGATAATAAAGGGTGGGATTTAAACATAAAAAGGCTGAAGCTGAGTCTCACCTCCAAGCTCACCTCCAAAGCCCTTTACAAAAAATAGAGGGTATAGGGGATGGTACTTTCATAAAGATGAAGGATTGTTCAAAGAAGGGTCAGAGATCACTGCTTGAGATGAGCAGGGGCTGTGCAGGTGGTAAGAATCTGAACCCAAGTATATAATATTGGTCCATCAAGAAGTCAGCCTTCTACACACCCCCTTTGTATTGTGGAGAAAGAAGGAAGAAAGAACCACGTGGGCCTAGGAGCATAGAAAATCAGAATGGCAGAATGCCAGGAGGACAGCTATGAGGGAGAAAAGTGAGTATATCTTGGGAATCACCTAAAATTGGTTTGAACGCAGTATGAAAACGCATGGTAGGCAATCAGTAACAGTTACTTTTATTGCTATTATTTAAAAAATCATCCAGATGAAATAATCAAAGTTAGACTCCATGATATTGAGTAAGCTCATCACTCAAGTTGTGTCTAGTCCTCCTCTGCCCTCAGAGTCCAGATATGCCTCCATTTATCATATATAAAATAGGATGGCGTGAGTCCTGATCTCATGTTTATTGTGATGATTAAATAGAGTTGATTCTAATTTTGGAGAAAAATATATAAAATAGTGATTTTAAAATGATACAAGTTTAAAATTAAGTCTCTAAAACAGCATTTGGCTGAGATGAAGCACTATTTAAGTGTTGTCTTTCAAGTACACAATAATCACGTGGTGATCAGGTGTTGAGAATCTCTGGCTCCATACACTGATTCCTTGTTTATGTATTTTATCTCAGAAAATTCTGAAAACCAAACCTCTCAATCCGTGTCTATGACTGTTTCTCCATCCCCTAAAATAAAGTCTGAGAAATAATATGGATGACCATCTGTAACAGTGGTTCACTAAGATAAAGGTTTTTAACTGTTCATGTAGAAGGAGTGTGAGTCCTTCGTACCTTTTCTTTTTTTCATCTCTATAGAATCACCTCTGAACACTTAAGCTGGGAATTCAAGGTTCACCACAAGTTGCCCCCAACTTCTCTTGCAAAACTTTATTGTAGCCAAACAGATTTGTTCATAACTTCTTCTAACAGTCCAAGTTCCACCTTTTCTCGACCTTTGATTTTCTTATTGTCTGCATTCAGAAAACCTTTTGCCTATATTACTAGCATCATTCCCTCTGTTAATGTCCTATGGACGTCCTTCCTAAGCATATCTCTGGCTAAGAAACAACTTGAGAGAACATTCCCCTGTGACGGATGAACTTAAAATCTGTACACTTGCAGACTGCCCAGTATTTGGGGGGGGGGTATGGGGGTACCACATGCCCCAAAACTTTCACTGCTATTCATTCAATGGAGGATGTTGAAGGGACACAACTGTGTCATTTGCAAGCAGATATGGAGGTAACTTATCCTTCTGCAGATATTTGGTCATCAAAGAAGCAAGATGACGAGAAAAAAAAGTAGAAATGCATTACTTTCCAAAGGTGACAGCCAAGGACTTGCCAATTGTGTGAGCAGAGTTGGTCAAAGGTTAAAATAGCTTTGCTCTGCAGTCATGTGAAATGAATCCAACATCCAAAATTATCTTCAAGACTCAAGAGGGGCTTTGAAAGCCAGTTGCTCAGAATTAGCCTGATAAATCCTTTATTGGCCCTAGAGCACTAAAATGAGTATGGGGACTGCCATAGTAATTTGAAACAAAATGCTAAGCTGTGAAATACAAACCATGCATGTCTGATAAAATTAGAATAGCCTATTTTTAGATTATTTTTTAGCAAGTGTCTGAATAAATTCAAGAATTTCTATGTGTTATGCAGTAGCACTGCATAATGAATCACCATAAATCAGTATTTGCACACACACATTCAGAAAGGGGAAGAAAGTTAGCACTATTATTCATTAATATGTGGGAAAAGACATCTTCATATTTGAGTGTCCTGTTGGAACAAGGATCACAAATTGAAAGACCTTCAAAGAAGGTGACTTGCATGAGTGTAGCAGAAGGAGAGCAGATGCATATCACGTCCACTGCTCAGGGATGCAGATGAGCAGCAGGGAGGCTGGAAGACCTTGGCCAAAGCTGCTTGTACTTAGATTTGGCTAATTTTTGTCATTAGTGAATGTAGGCCCAGTGCAGCCACATTTTACAAGTTTTTTAAGAAAAGCTGGAAACCCTGACCTTTTAATATGAAATCTATGGATTTTAAAATTTGATTCATTCTTCTGAATCATTATTGTCAAACAGAGCACATCTGTTATGTCCTGAAAAACCATCATTTTTCAATTCTTGCTTTGGATTCATATGATGACCCCTCCTAGTGTCACTTCAATTCAATAACCACAGGGAAAAAAACCTTACCTGTAAGATGTTAAAAATAGCCATTATACTTTTTATAATACAGTTTCACACGGCTGAAAAAAAACCCTTATCTATAAATAACAGAGAAGACTTTGAAATGATATGTGGAAACCATGAAGCAAGGTGTAGGAGTTTTTAAGGGTAATGTAGATTGCATGATGTTCTTGCCCCTGTTTTATTTCACGGCTGCCCTCTGGGCTAAATATATTCCTAGAGCAATAATCCAGATGTCATTGTTGGGCCTCCTATATCAGTAGAGATTTTGAAAAGTACAGTACTTTTAGAATTTTTTCACTAAGGCTGCTGTTTCCACCTTTAATCTATTAGTCTCTAGTTTTTCTAGGAAAGCACTTAAAATAGTCTCTGGACAGTAACGCCTTGATAAACTATAAATGGGAGAAATAGCTACCCTTCAGGAAGCAGGTTATGCTCTTCATTTTTTTTTTTCTTTTCTTTTGTGGTGCTGGGGATAAACCACCAGGCTTTGCACATGCTAGGCAAGTGCTCCACTGCTGAGTTGGGCTTGCTTAGACCGTCACTGTCCCTGGGTTCAATTGCAGCCCCACCATGGGTGGGTTGTGAGGGAAATAGGGACAAATTAGAAAAGAGTGAAAGGGAAGCAGGTTTTCCATCTGAAGGGCTTTTCCAAAATGCGTTACTCAATAGAAATCACATAACTGTGCCCTGCCTCCACCTACCTCCTGCATTTTTTAGCAAGATTTCAAAAGAAAATTTAGTTAGTATTCATTTCATTATAAGAATAATTTCTGAGTTATTATCTGCCCATGCAACCTCACAGTACCTTTCCCAAATGCCACTTTTTTTTTTTTTTTTTGGCACTTAACACAACTCAAAACCTGGCTAGGGTAAAAAAAAAAAAAAAAAAAAAAATTATCTCAACTTAGAAGTTAGAGTAAGTGCTAAATGCTTCACACAATAAATGTTTTCTTGTTCCTATAAAAGGAGGAGCATAGGAGCATACTGCAGAAGCCTCAGTGCCTGCAGTGCAGCAGGTTTACAATAGTGTTAACTTCAAAAGGAGAGGGGAAAGAAAATAAAAGGAAGGACAAAAACAGACAAAAAAAGATGCAGCACGGCAATAAATATGAATAAATATGAAAAGGTAAAGAGCTACTAGATGACAAAAGGAAAACGGTTTCTGGCCCCCTCTTCCCATCTGCCTTTGCCCCTTTTCTTTGTTGTGCATTTAGGATGTTGCGTTTTCTCTTCAAAGCAGCACAACAGGAGCCAGGTATTTTGATCAAAGTGTGCTTTGCACTCATGTACCTGACTTTTTACAAGGCATTTCAAGTAACTAAGTTTTCGACTCTATTTTCCATCAGATGTTTTTGCCAGTGAATTCTTGGCTTCTTTAGAATTAAAATCCAATTGAACAGTTTTAATGTCAGCTGAACAAAAGCAGTCTTAAGAAAAATAGTCCTCTGCCGCACGCTCTTTCCTCTGTGGTTCTAAGCACACTTGTTGTGTTCTTTGGGAAAATAGCTCCTGTTTACTTTATTATCAGTCTCCAAAATCCATCTCCACTCTAATAAAGAAGCCATCCTATGGCCCTGGCTAAGGGCTCTCCAGGAGTCCTTCTCTAGGTCTCTTCCACTTACTCTCTCCTCTATCTCTTCATGAACCAAGAGATGGCTTTCTCCTCTAAAAGAGAAGAGTGGCTGAGATAAACTATTTATTACACTCAGAATGACTTAAAAGAGTGAAATTTTGAAATAGACAGCTCTCAGAGTGATTTTAAAACAAAGGAAAATGAGAGATTAAATGAATAAACTCTCAAAACGTTCCTGAAATAGGTTATCTCGTACTTTCTAAATTACATTGCTATTTTGTAGTTTTTCCAGGATATTGTTTGCTGTCAGTTTCATACATATAATAAGATGACCATTGGGGCTGTGGTGGTAGTTCAGAGGCAGAGCGCACGCCTAGCACATGTGAGATCCTGGGTTCGATCCTCAACACCACATAAAAATAAATAAATAAAATAAAGGCATTGTATCCAACTACACCTAAAAAATAAATATTAAAAAAGATGACCATCTAAAAAATAATAGAAAGAAGGTCATTTCAGCTTTGACTTCTCCAGCACCTCTTTTTAGAGCAGTTTCCAAGGCAAAAAGGTTTTCTTTTTACTGGATTTAAAGTAAAGAGGAAAGTATGCATGTTTGATTGTAAAATGCCAGTTGGATGCTATTGCTGTAAAATGCAGGTACCTGGCTGTGATCGATCTCTTTTTCAGTCATGTGGAAGGAAAGATGTATTCAGAGTGCAAAGAATTGATTCAGGATGTTGGAATGGTAATTCTTTATAATTGGAGAAAGTTGTCAAGAGTAAGGCATTCACTGCAAGAGAGGAAAGTGTTGGAAAATTTGATTTCATCCATTGAGACAGAAAGAGAGCGATAAGAGGCAAAATTTGAGAGAAGGAGGCACTCAGAAAACTGTTATCAGAACCAGAAAGTCTCTGATGACAGAGGACATGACTTGTATCTGTAGCTATCGGCAAAACTGACTGTATTTTGACCCCAAATATCACCAAGTACCTAGAACTTTATGTCAGCATGCCAAGATAAGAATGGTGGTCAGAGAGGAACTTTATGGTCAACCGTGAGTGTTCAAAACTATATAAAATTTCTCATACTAATTTAGTGACAATTCATTAAGTCAAATATATAGAAATGAAAGCAGCTAAAAACTGAAAGTCAGTTTAGATGAGCCTTATGATATGGCTGAATGGAGGGTTAGAATTCTGACATATTTGATTATTTTAATGAAAGATGTATATTTAATTTCTTAAGGATGAAGTACAAAATGAAGCCAAATACTGAGTGAAACATAACCATAGCATGATAATATATGCCAATATTTATAGTCAGAACATAAATGATTGTGGTTTTAGATCATTCCTTTTACTGGTTCTCTAGTCATTTCTGAACAAGTCTGTCATGTTTGGGCCTAAAGAGTCAGGCCAGAACTAGAAAGCTCTGGTTCAGGAATTGGAGTCAAGTGGGGATATTCACAGAGGCTTCCAGAATGGACTTCTACTCGGGGTGGACATTGCAGGAAACAAATAGACATGAGACTGATGTAAATTAATTATCCAAACCTCAGCTACAAGGACACTGGAGCATCATAGCCAGATAGTGTAAGGTTCAAAGACTAAGAAAAGCCTAAGAGCCCTGAAGGATGAGAGTAAGGTAGGAATTAACTGACGAAGCAGGTACATTAACAATATTTTTAGTCAAAATCCCAAAATATTTTTCTTGAACCTGCAATTATTTACTCTAGGATCTCAGAGAAGTAACCCAACAACCAGGAGACTTCTGTAGAAATGTCTAAAATCTAAGGAAAAGCCAGGTGTGGTGGCACACACCTGTAAGTTAGAAAACAATAAAAAAGTGTTGTTTTAAAACTTTAAAAATTAATACAATGTTTTTTTGAGAAAGAAAATATTTAATAGAAAAATGTCAATCACTTAATTGGACTTTAATTAAAGTAGGGCCACTAAGTTTAGACTGGAGTTGCTGTGTGTGATGACTAGTATCAGGGACCAACAGGGTCTTGGTTCAGTAAGTCCTATAGCCAATCAAAACTGAGAAAGACAAGAGCTATCTTTTCAATATAGATGAGAAATTATCATAAAAAGGATGGATAGGGTGGAAATCCACTACTTAGGACTTGCTTTACCTATGTGAATATTCTAATTTGAAAGGATAAGAATCATAGAAGTGGGAAAAGACATGAGAAATAACAAAATCACTGTATACATGTTTTTAAAAATTCCTAAAGAAATCTCCTCACCACACACACAAACACACACACACACACACACACACACACACACATACACACACAAATATGTACACATATACACATACACATACACAACCCAGAAGACATGATCCCAGAAGAAAAGATTTATATTGCAAAGATGCCAGAGTATCAAGTTAATCTATTAATTCAATAACAATTTTTAAAAAATAATTTTCACATTTTATTTTTATTTTTTGACTTAAAAAAATGTTTTGGAGATGGGGTTTTACTTTGTTGTCTGGTCTGGATTTGGTTTTGAACTCGTGGGCTCAAGTTGTCCTCCTGCCACAGCTCCCAAATAGCTGAGATCACAGGCACAAGGCATCATGCCTGGCTTAATTAAGCTTTACATTTTAAGATAATGTCGTTTACCTGCAGTAATAAGAAATACAACAAAAGACTCTGTGTATATTTTATCTAATTTTCCCAAAGGCAATAACTTGCAATCTATGGTCCAATATAAAACCCAGACATTGGCATTGATACAATCACAACAGGGCACTGCTATCACTACAGGATCTCTCACACTCTTCAGCTACACCTGCTTCTCTCCTACCCACACCCATCTCTTAAATCCTGGCAAACACTGTGTTCTCTATTTTTGTAATTTTTCATTTAAGAAGGTTATATCAATGAAAGCATATGGTTTGTAACCTTTTGGTATTGACTTTTTTTTCAATCAACATAATTCCCTGACCTTCGTATAACTTGTGAATGGACATTTTATACCTTTTTATTGCTGAGTATTATTCTACATTATGGATTACCACAGTGTTTTTAACCGTTCATTCATTGAAGGACATCTGGCTTGTTTTGAGTTACTGGATATAATGAATAAAGCTGCTATAAAATTCCAGACAGGTTTTTGTATGAACATAAGTCTTCACTTCTCTGGGATAAATGCCCAAGAGTGCAACTGCTGGGTCATATGGCATTTGTATATTTAGTTTTTTAAGAAAATTGGCAAGCTGTTTCCAGAGTGGCTATACCATTTTCATTCACACCAGCATGTATGAGGGATCCAGCTTCTCTGCATCCTTGTTGACATTTGGTGATGTTACTTTTAATTTAGTCATTTTGATTTGTGTAAGTTATGTATCATTGTGGCTTTAATTTACATTTCCCAAAAAGTTAATGATGTTTAAGTGGAAGAAGAAATGTGAGAAAGAATGAGATCCTTTTAATTTTGTTTTATAAGAGAGTACATTTTGGTAAAAGAGCACACACATACACACACATACATACACGCACACAACAGACATGACATATTCCCAGAGGAGATTTCTAATTTAAATGTCAGATCTTCACAAGTGTATGGGTAAGTTTAACACCATTCCAACAAAAATCCACAAAATGTTTCTTTAAACTTGATAAAAATGCTATAAAATATCTGAAAGTTTAATAAACTAGTAGTAGGCAAGAAAATTGTGTTGAGAAGCAGTAAAGCACAGTAAATTTGTGATACAACATCTAATGATTATTATACTGTTATGTGTAATGCAATAAATTTTAGCGAAAATTATAAAAATGATGTCATAGTAGAGCAACAAAAGACAGTCTAAGGAGGCAAAATGAAAGTTCTAAAACATACACAAGTACTCTTCATATGTATGTTTTTTTAAAAAGTTTGCTCTTCAATTTAGTGCTGAGATAACTTTTGCCATTGAGAGAAAGAAATTAGGTTCCAATCTCTGCATATAACAAAATAAAATCCGGATTAATTTGAAAATTTAATAAAAAATTTTTTCATAAAAAAATGATCTAACATTTACTACAATACTGAATCATTGAAAATGTTTTGGTCCACTCATATGTAATGTTGTGAAAAGATATTCTATAATTATAGCCATGATAAATATTTTTCATACATTTCTATGTCCTTTATTACATATTTAATACTTTAGCAATCATGAGGAAAAAATTAAAAGTTTTTAAGTTTCATTTTTGTAAAGTATTGGAAAGAAGGAGTGATACATTCCCAAAGCTAAACCTAAAAGCAAATAAAAAACAATTCTTGCAGGAAGGTGATGAAAGAAATAGATGCATGAATACCACTAACCAATAGGTAGGACTAAAAGGACATTTTTAAAGGTTTGTCCTTATATGAGAACAGATGCTCAACCTTTTTCTTTGGAAAAATGCTTTGTGTCTTTACTCTTTCTTCAGCTCATAGTTATTGCTGAGAACACTATATAAAGTGTTGTGTGTGTGATCTTATTTAATTGTCACACCCAAGAGATTGTGCTACTGTTGTCCCCATTTAGCAGTCTGGTTTCTAAGACATGGAGTGATTATGTCAATTTCACACATATAATAATCAATGAAGCCAGTATGTAAATCCAAGTAATCTGACTCCAGACAGTCTCCATTAATTGCTTTGCTATATGGCATTCTGAGAAATGGTCAGTCTCTGAACACCAGCCCCAGTTCACTCTTCCATAGTCTTGCTGCCATAGATTATTCTTCAAAAGTACTCAGGATCATTACACTTGTTCATTTTAGTACAAAAATGTCTCCACTATAAATATTTATCAGCTTCTCAGAGGGCCTTCTGACCACATTGATTAAAATGGTATTCTCTAACAAGCCTTTCTTAATTTTTCTTCATAATTCTTGTCACCAACTGACCTTTCATTATTAAATGTTTCAGGTGGTCGCTGTAAGTTTCCTTCACCAGTAGGTAAGCATCCGCTTTGTGTACAGTTGTATTCTTACCCCTTGGAAGAAGGGGTGAATAAGATACTTGTTTCTAATGGAAAGGAATTCAGAAAAGGACAAAAATTATAGAAAAGATTCCTGAATGAATCCCCTAGTAGATACCTAGAAGCTGCTTTAGAAATCCAGAACATCAAAGTTTGATTTTAAAATCCCATCTCATATTTAACTAAATTTCTGTGTGCATAAGGATGTGATGTAATTTTTTTTTTAAACAAACCAGGCTGTAACTTTTAAGTGGTATTTTCACCTCAGAATCAATGAATGGGCCGGCAGTGCCCTGACTTCAATGACTGTCATTGTCCTCATGTGTTTCTTGCAACAACTTTTTTATAATTATCTTCAAAGCTTGTGAAAATTTAATTTTCATATACTTAATAATGGATATGTTTTATCTATTTGAGAGTGGACTTGGTTTTGGAAATAGCCAGAAGTCATTTAAAGCCCACTGTGGGGAACATGGTTTGAACAAAGCAGACCTCATAAATTTTTCATCAAAAAGTGATGTGACTAGAACATAATGAGACTCTCCTTTTCACTGATTGCTCATAAAGTGTCTGTGGAAGAACTTTCAAAATTAGACTGTGAGATTTGTTTTGAGTGTCATAGGGTAACAGAAACCACAATATTTGAATGCAACAGCACTCGTTGTTTATATTGTGATATATTAGATTTAAGTTTAAAAGTATATCAACCAGTTTTACAGTAAACATATACAGAATTTAAAAAGGGAAGTTTTTTTCCTTCTAGTCTCCTCGGATCCTATAATTTCAAATGTCCTAATTCTGCATGTGGATAGTTGCTTTGTATAAAATCATATTAACTAGGTACATGAATAAAGTTCATTATACCCTGTGGATATGTATCTGACTTGTTGTATAGCAACACAATTTTAAGAGTCATAAAGTTATAAAATTTTAAATGCAGAAAAGAACTTGGAAGGAAGACCTTCCATCTGTCTTCCAATCTAATGATAATTTTACTCACTCTGAAAGAAGGTACTCAGGAGACAAAGTTCTTGTCCTCATTTGGGTATAAATTAGCTGTAGATCTCAGACTACATACCAAATTGTTCTAGGCCTCCATTTCTATTCATCAGTGTGAACATAGGACTAATCACCACCATCCCTTTCAACCTAGATCTGCTTCTATTCAGTGCATCAGTGGGAGTTTATGATTTCAGAAAGCTTACTATAAAATATTTTATAAAGTTTTCTATTTCATCCTTTTTAGGAAAGTATAATAAATCTTCCTAAAACATGGTAGAAAAGTCTAGTTTATTCTCAGTACCTACATGTTGAATGTGTCACCTATAGGGTTTTTCATAATGATTAAGATCTTATAAATCCTAACTGGCATTCTAAAAGGTTGAAATGTCAGACCACTAAGTAACAACAGGTAATTATAAGAGGATTTGTTCTGAGCTAAACTGACTTATGTTCCTTTCTTTTCAAATATCTACAAACTAGCTCTAACTTCTTAGGAATACAGATTTTGTTATGTTTTAGCAAGAAACATTTATGATATTAAAAGAGAACTCCCTAGCTATGCAAATACTAGTTTTAAACAGATGGAGTGAAACCCCTAATTTTTGCAACCTTGTTTTAAAATAGGAATATGTGGGCTAGATACTAAATACAAAAACATGACTTCAACCTACTCACTCTCCAAAATTGTTTGCTATTTTCAATCAACACCCTCAGGTTCAGGGAAAAAACAAACAAACAAATAAACAAATTAAAAAAAAAAAACACCTCAAGATAGAAAAGTGTACCTGAAATTGTAGTCCAAATTTACCACACCTCTCCCTCTGAATTAACAACCTGTGAGTAGTTCCCTGCAACTTTATTTATTGTCTTTATTTGTGGAAGTATTGAATCATATTTTATATACTAGGATTTGATAGCTAGAAAAAAAGTAAAATCTTCAATCCTGTCAATCTAAGTTGTTACTTATACATACTGAGAGAATAGTCACAAATCAGTGGCCTTCTTTTTGGTATTAAGACCTATTTATTTTATCAGGAATTCCAAGAATCTTGTATTTTCACTTGCATATTTTATACTAGATCCAATTGGATTCTTATGTCTATAGTTATTGTTTGTTGAAATTCCATTCTTTATATAGCCCCAGGGAAGAAGGATACAAATAAATGACATTCATTAAAAACTAACAATTTTAACCAAGATCTTTTAAAATTTGTATGAACAACTGGGCTCTGATAAACTTAATGCCTACAAGAAATGGTTCTTTATTTCAAATTATTTAAAATTTACAAAGTGGTCCACAGAGAAATAAAAGATCTAAGTAGTTGAATCATTATTGAAATATCTAAATAGTTGAATCATTATGAAATAAAGACTTCATTCTTAAAAAGATCCAGGGTCATATAAGGGAGTTAATAAAAGTCCGAGCTAATTTTATTTTTACTAGTTCTTAAAGAGGAAGAGTGAAAGCTATCACTTACTTTATGATGTTTATGTAATCTCGATTTCAAAACTAGATAAAAATGGAATTATATGTGTGAAGTTCAGGTTTGAATCCCAGCATCAAACACAACAACAACAACAAAAACAAAACAAAATAAAACAAAACAAAACAAAACAAAAAACAAAAACAAACAAACAAACAAAAAAAAACACCATGAACCCATTTTAATCACGAACAGGAATTTTTTGTTTGTTTTTTCCATATGGTAAGTTAGTTTTTGTAAGACAAGCTTCCAAACAATCTGCTTTTTCTCTATTTGTTTGTGGTGATACCTTTACACATTAAATTTTCACTTATGTGATTATACTTCTGCAGTCTGTTTGGTTCATTGGGCTATTTGTTTCCTATAAATCATCAATCTGTTTTTCTTTTGGTTTGGGGATGCCATTTCACAACTAAGAGATTGAATTTCCTCATTGCTTTTTCTTTTAGAATTAATATAGCTGATCACCAATTTTAATTCTTCCCTTTGAACTTTAAAATAGTTGTCACATTAAAAAAAAAAGCAAACTCCACTTAGAACTTCAGATTGGGATTTGGAAATGCACTGAATTTATTAATAATTTGGTTCCAACTTACACATTTCTTTTCTTTATTTATTTTTATATGGTGCTAAAGATTAAACCTAGTGCCTCACATGTGCTAGGCAAGCACTGTATCACTGAGCTACAACCCCAGCCCTACCTTTCTTTAAATTTGATTATAAACACAGGTGTGTAATGTTTCTTTTTCTCATGACCTTAGAGTTTTAAAACTCTTTGTAGATCCTAAGCATCCATTTTTTAATGTTATTGGATTTTTTATAAATTATGAATTCAATTCTCTTTTTTCTCATAATTCTGATAAAAAATATTATACTGTTTGTTAAAATATTATACTGTTTGTTAAGTCTAACTGTAACCTAGCAACTATGGTACCTGCCCTAGCCTACAAATTTTAATTATCTATTGTACTATTTATTCTGCAAAATCATACCTTTTACAGATATGAACTTTTTAACCACATTTTCAACACATATGCAGGAGGCAAACTCCATAAAATTTTGAAACTCAAATATAAGAAGGAAAAAAAAAACAATTAGGAAAAGATCTTGCCAGAAAGCATCATGTGACCCATAGAATATAAAGGACTTTTTAAAAAGTATGGAAGTAACTATTCAGATCACTTGTTGATTTTAATTGCATTATTTCTATTTTGTTCTTAAGTTTTTTGAGTTCCACACATGCTCTGGATATTAATCCTTTGTCAAGTGAATAGTCAGCCAGTATTTCTCCAGGTTGTTTTATGATGTAGTAGAGAGGAGTTCAAAGTCTCCAAACATAAAGAAATAATGAGAGAGAAATGCTGATCACCCTGACTTAATCAGTGCCTGCTGTGCACATGTGTTGAAATATCATACCACACCGCATATTCAATTTTTAAATTTAAAAGTGTAGAGCACTTGAAAAACATGTCAATGCCCCGGTTCTGAGTATAAAATCATGAATGCTACAATCATAAGGAAGGACTGGTGGACACAGTTTCAAATCCTGGTTTTTATTTTGTCTTCCTTGGAAAACACTGTATTTAAATGTTAGAATAAAAACTTTTCTAATAACTTTCAGTTATGGAAATGTAAAATAATAGCAAATCAACAACTTTGAAGTAATAGATAAGGTAATGGTCACTGAAGTATAATGAATTCAATCTAATATCTTTCTAGTTGAGGAATATAGTTAATTTACTAGATCTGTTAGCATAATTAATCCTACTGTATGTGCATACCACAAGGCATTAAAAATTAATACAAATACCATAACAATGAGGCATCGAAGAAAAATGTTACTACTTTAAAAGTAATGAAAGAACTCTGAAAAATACTTTTTTTTTTCATGACTCACTGAAAGTGTGTTTTATTTTTGGAATGTCTTCTAAAAAGCTAAGGTCACATTAGCCAACAGCTTGCTGATGAACATTTCTGTAATTTGAAAAGGAAAGCTCATAAACCTAATTTTAGCTATAACTATGGTTTTCTCATTCAATTGTATCTACATCACCAGATTATTTTCAAATTTATAACATAAGATTTATCCATGACTTTGAACTTGACTAAAGCAGACACAAATTTTTTATTGGTAAGGTTTACTTCTCTACTTTTCTTCCACATTGATTATAGATTCCTATTGTAGTAAATTTAATATACAGTATAAGTAAAATCACATTGATATAAAAATTTTCTTGATTTTTTCTAAATTATGTTTACATTTATAGAAGAAACATCACCATCTTTGCCTATATTTTTATAATCAATATTCTTTAAAGATTTTTGAAGAGCAAAATCAAAAGCAAAAATCCTCAGTCACAGGTTAGCGTTAAGCATTCTGAGAAATATATTCAGAATATGTTCATATAACTCTCATGGATGTACAATAGATACCCTTTATCACCTGAGGTTTAGTTACCTTGTCCTACTATAAAATGTTTTATTATGGAAAATTTCTAGTACATTCACAGTTGGAAAAAATAGAGCAAACATCCCATGTAACCAGCACTCATTTTAAATAATCATCAAATTATGAGTAATATTTTATTTATACTCTTACCCAAATCCCCCAAGTATAAAATTATTTTACAGTAAATTCTAGACATATTATTATTTCTATAGATCTACTATTTCTACATACACTATTATTGCATTAACTCATATTTCAGTATGCAGTTCTAAATACAAACATATCTATAATGCTATGTTTTTTTAATGAGAAATATTTCTTAATATGATTAAAATTCAAACAACATATAAAATCCCTTGATTTGTAAAAACTTATTTGCATTGGGACCTAATGAAGTTCACTCACTGCATAGTAGGTATCTTTTTTCTTTTGATCTATAGGTTTTTAACCTTAAATTTTAATCCCTAGCCTCAACCTATACACTTAGCTTCCTTCTATTTGTCTGTCTTCTGACCTTTCTCTCCACACCCCTAGCCCCATGCAAGATAGGTCAGTTATTCTGTAGAGTTTCCAACAGCTTTGATTTTATTCATTTTATCTTTATGATAACAAATGAGATTAATGTTTGACTGTTTCCTTTTATTTACTGATTTTCAAAATAATGAGTTGGTTGCCTTGAACAGTGGTTAGGATTTTTAAAGTGTTATTATAAACTCAGATTTTAAAATATTTCAAAAATCTATGAAGGTTATTCTTTTTCATGCTCAACTTGCCCCATCTTTAATCATCAGAAGCTTCTTTCACTACCTTCTGTGTCTTTTTGATATGTTCTTAGTGGCTTTATCTTTTCTTTGCTTTCAGATATGACATTTTGGCTTCCTATATACATTTCCCACACTAGACCTGAGTGAAATCAGCTATTTTTCCCAAGCAACATTGGTTCATTTTGGTGGAAAACAGTACTTAGGAATTATAATCTAAATATTGGGAGGGGGCTTACAACTGCTACTACTACTCTTTATTTTTAGAGCTTGTCTTTCAATAGAAAAAAACAGAATTAAAAAAAAATCTTGAGTTCATCTTGAGTTCATACAGATAGTTTCAGTTCAAATTTAGCTCTACAGAGATCTTACCTACACTTACCTATATATGTTCATTTCTCCTTTACCTATACACAAAATCCAGATTTTCAGACAATATAGTTGCTAGTGCACATGCAAAATTATTTTTTAACGAAATACTAATGCTACTATAACAAAAATGCCTAAATCCAAAGGTGTTAAGATTTTCTCCTAAAATTTCTTTTGTAAGTTTTTAAGCTTTACCCTTGATATTTAAGTCAATGATCTATTTTGATTTAGTGTGAATTAAGATCAAGGTTTTATTTTGTTTTTATACAGATATCTAATTATTATACCACTATTTGTTTAAAATTTTAATTCAAAATATTTTTAGTTGTAGAAGGATATAATACCTTTATTTATTTATTTTTATGCAGTTCTGAGGACTGAACACAGTACCTCACACATACTATGTGATCTACAATCCAACACCAGCACCATTTGTTTAGGACTATCTTTCTTCATTAAATTATACTGGAATCTTTGTCAAAATTCAATTGATCAATCAATATAGGTCCATTTCCCAACTTTTTGTATTGTTCCATTGATCTATATGATTATTATTTTGCTAATGTCCTATTTTGATTAATGTAGTTTTGTAAAAAAAGTTTCAAAATCAGACAGCATAAGTTCTCTAATTTTGTTATTTTTATTTATTTATTTTTACAAAGTTGTTTTGACTGTGCTAGATATTTTGAATTTCCATGTACATCATTGAATTGTCAATTTCTTAGAAATTTCCTAATGGTATTTCAATTTCTATTTGAACTGGTAGACACTAACCTTCCAAGTGGGGAGGACAGACATCCTAACAATATTTCTCTTTTAATCATTTGTAGTTTTCAGTGCATAGTTCTTATGCATATTTTGGTAAAGTATTCCCAAAATGTTGTGTGTTTTTAATGTGAGGATTTCAGTTTTTGCTGATTCCTAGAACTAAAAAGTTCAGTTTATTTTTGGTAATTAATCTTGTTTAGAACAAACTTGCTAATCTCACAAATAACTTTTTCCATCAGTATGTTTGAAAACTTTTACTTCTTCCTCTCCAATCTGTTCACTTTTTATTTCTTGTCTATGTTTTCTGAACTAGAGAGCACCTTCAGTAAAAAATCAAATGTAAGTAATCAGAGTAGGTATTTTTGTCTTTTTGTCAATGTTGATGAAAGCCTTCAGTCTTCATGATTAAATATTTTATTTATAAGCTTTTTATAAAAGGCCTCCTAAAATTTAAGAAAATTTCCCTATATTGATAGTTTTCTACCAATAAAGTTTCTGTTCTCTTGGTTGATTTTTATCATAATGTGTGTTGAATTATTTTGCTTAATGATTTTTTCTGCATCAAATGAGATGATCAATGGTTCTACTTTTTAACATTGAAATCAAGTCTATAAAATAAATGCTTGTAATTATATTAGATATTGAATAAATAACTGAAGTATTAAAAAGAGCAAGAGAATTTGAAAATGTTGATCTTAGAAAAATAGCTAAATGTGTGTAAGTGTGTATAATGCACTAAAATGAAAAATTTAAAGAATTATTTAAGCATCATTTTAGATACAAATTATGAAACTCGAAGGCTTTGAATGAAAAAAAAAAGATGTTAAATATGAAAGAGAAACTAAGAAACATAGGTTCAAAGCATATCTAAGTCCTAGATTGAAAGATTAGAATCAATATTGAAAGTGATATTGTTCAGAGTTTTCCAAAATTCATGAAATATACGAATTCTCAGGTTCATGATTATAGGATATCATAAGCAAGATTCATGAAAAAGACATTTTACTATAAAATTTTATTTCCTGAATTGCGATTAAAAAAGTTAACCTTGTGCAGTAAAAAGTAGGAAAGTGCATTAAAAAGAAAAAGCACAAAATATGGTAGCTAAAGTCAATCTAAATACTTGAGAAATCATAATTAATGTATAAAATTTAGTTTTTTTAAATAAAACTTGGAACAGAAAAACTATATTTTTGATTTTTGTGCTGTTGAAAAAGGAAGCATAAAACACTTAAAATACATAAAAATCAAAAGTCAATGAAAGGAAAAGTTTCTTTCAGATTTTTACACATCAAAAGGAAGTAATGAGTATATAATAGTAACATCAGACAAAAGATATTTTATAATAAGAGGATCAATACATAAGGATAAAGTTGCCAAAATTAAGAGCCTAAATTTTAATACATCTAACTTCAAAGCTTGAAAATTTCTTAAGTAAATATTGGCAGAAAAAGTAAAAATTTAGATATGGGCAACCATAGTTTTAAAAATGTATTATGTATCAAACAATAATTCATTTAAGAACATTACTATTACAATAAACTGCAAAAAATGAAAAAAAAATGACTACAAGAAATAGTTTATTGCTAAAGAACTGATGTTATATAAGTTGTATTTAATATTGACTTGTAATTAAATTGGAAAGGATAATGAAAAATAAATAGAAATAACTATATTTGGAAATTTTATAAAATACAGCTGCTTCTAAATAACATAAATACAAGTCATACCAGAAATTAAAATATTATAAACTGTAGTATAACTGAATCTTAATGAAAAATAAATACCATATAACACATTGTGTGGAATATAACTAAAGTGGTACTAAGAGGAAAGCTATAGACGTAAATTCTTGCATTACAAAAAAATTATTTGCAAGCCAAGAGTTAGAAAATGACTAGAGAAATACTAAAGATTTTTACAAAAACAGACTAAAGAGCTGGTCGTGGTGGCACACACCTGTCATCCCAGTGTCCCTAGAGCTGAGTCAGGAGGGTCTCAACTTCAAAATGTCTCAGCAACAGGCATTTAGCAACTCAGTGAGACCCCGTCTCTAAATAAAATACAAAATAGGGCTGGGGCTGTGACTCAGTGGTTGAGTGCCCCTGAATTCAATTCCCAGTATCCAAAAAAAAGAAAGAAAGAAAAGAAAAAAATAGACTAAAAATTCAATGTAAAAGAGATTAAGAAGAGTATTAAGAAATAATTATTAATTAATAAAACCAATTCTGAATCTTTAAAACAAGTAATAAAATAAAATTCTGACACTATGATCAAGGAAACTAGTAAAGCATAATTAATGTTAGAAAAGGAATGCTCAATACTAAGACCAAATTGTTTAATATCATTAAGGACCACAAAACACAGTCTACCTTTACATCTGAACAGGAGAAGTAACAGAATAAGTTAAAAACCTGAACAAACAATGGCAACTAAAACAAATGAATCAATAGGTTAAACACTGTTCATCTTTCCACAAATATCCTGTCTCCAAAATCTGCCAGTGGTGTCCATATGGCTTTCCAGGCAATTTATGCTGATCTTGATATAAAGTATGTCAGAGACCAGAAATAAGAGGAACTCACTAATTCATTGAGTCAGTTTAGTATAAACCCTATACCAAAACATGAAAAAGACAAAAAGAGAAAAGAAAATATGTTCCCCTGTCACTCATGAATACAGAAACAAAATCCTAAATGAAATTTAGGTGTTGGAACTGGTCATGGAGATAATGAAGGACCAAAATAAGAATAAAAGCAGAAAGACAATGTAAACTACTGCTGGATGTATCCTACACTGCACACGACATTAAATTGGAGGGAATTATTGACCTAACATGAGAATCTAAATTTATCATAAAGTCTAAGAGAAATATCTTTATTGCCTAATAGTAAAAATATTTCTTAAGATTCAAAATATAAGAAATAATTGGTAAAACTGATTATAATAAGAAACCTCCCTCTCAGAAATAAACAAAACAAAATAAAATCTCAATTTTCATTGTAAACAATGTGGGAAAAAGTCAAGAAAAGATTGTAATCCATATTGACTTTTGAAGGATTTATGTTATACCTATATAGAAAGTGCTCTTGGAAATCAATACAAGTGATAGACATTTTCAAACTGAGCAACAGTATAAGAAAAATCTCCAAAAGAGGAAAAACCTAAATGCAAATAAACATTTAAACTCACTAATGAGATATATTTATGTGACTGATTTGAGGAAACTAAAAGGTCTGCTGATATAAAGTATTGCTAAAACTGTAAAGCACGGTGTTATTATTTACACTGTAGGACAAAAGGTAAATCATAACGACCTCTTTGAGCGTAATTTAGGAATGTTTGGTAATGTTGAAGGTATATGTATGACAATATATCGATTCTACTCTTTATTCATATATAAAATTCTTGCACATGTATGCAAGAAGTTACTTCTATAACTTTGAAATAGTGAACAGGTAAAGAAAAGGAAGGGAGATCAGAGAGGAGAGAAGAAAACCTAAATGTCTATAGACAGAATATTGAGGGAATGATCCTTATTCTATTAAATTCCATGCTATAATTAAAACTAACAATTGTTCTACATGTATTAATGAAGAAAAACAGATTATCAAAAAAGTATAATGTGTAGAAGGAAGAAACAGTTTATATTTTAGAAAATATGTAAAATAGTGCCTTATCATTTTATGGGTATCTAATTTTTCAAGTACATGTACATTTAAGGAGATAACCTACACCAAATTTGGAATAGTATATTACCTCTGGGAAGGTTATGGAGTAAAAACCAATCAACTTTGAACTTTAAACTTAAGAAAAAAAAAAAAAAACCCTGAAATAGCTGGGCATAATGGTGTACCCTGTAATCCCAATTACTTAGAAAGTTGAGGAAGAAGGATGCCAAGTTCAAGGGCAGTCTGGGCAACATAGTGAGACCCTATTTCAAAATATAATCCTAAAAAAGACCGAGAGATGTAGCTCAGCGGTACAGCACCCCAGGTTTAGTTCTCAGTGCCAGCAATGTTTTAGTCAGGTTTTTCACTACTGTTACCAAAAGACCTGACAAGGACAATTAATTGGTAAAAGCATATTTGGGGGCTCACAGATCTCAGTTCATAGACCGCTAACTCCATAGCTCTGGGCCTGAGGTGAGGCAGAACATCTTGGCAAAAGAGTGTGGTAGAGAAAAGTAGCTGGGGACAAGGCACCAGGAAGCAGAGAGAGCTCTACTCAACAAGGACAAAATACAAACCTCAGAAGCACGCCTCCGATGATCCGCCTCCTCCAGCCATGCTCTACCTGCTTATAGTTACCACCCAGTTAATTCCTATCAATGGATTAATGTACTTGTTATGCTAAAACTCTCCTAACCCAGTCATTTCATTGTTAAACTTTCTTGCATTGTCTCACACGTGAGCTTTTGTGGGATGCCTTGCATCTATACCATAATAAGAAGGGGAAAGGAAATAATTGTGACAAAGTTAAGTGTGTAAATGCTGGGTAGTAGATATAGAGATGCCTGATGCTTATTTCTTTGTTTCTTTATTGGTGTTGGAATTTATCCCTGGCCTTGCACATGCCAGGCAAATCTCAATGTGTCCCATTGAGACACATTGTTAGCCCATGATATAGTATTTTCTATGTTAGTAATATTTTGTAATTTAAAAAATATATTGGTAGCAAAATTAAGTAATTTTTGTTTCCTGCAGTAGAGTAAGCTAATGCTAAGCAGGTACCAACACTAGACAGTTATTGAGAAGTCTGAGCACCACAGCCACAAGAGCATCAGTGACACTAAGGTGGAGTAGCAGCAGATACACTGGATCTTATGATCAACTACATGTGAGAAGGATGAAGATTTCTTTTCCCTTTCCTTTACCAAGCTCCTCTGCTAAGGTGATAATGAAAGTTACAAGGTTAAGGGACTGATGATATGACAGTATCTGGTGTAGGCTATGGCAGGGAATTCCACCAATGATCCAGGGGTCATGAAACCAAAAGATTCTATACAGGAAAAAAAGGAAATTGAAAGCAGGTTAATTTAATGCCAAATATACATAGATACTCTGTTTATATTGCTCTTCAAATGAGTTATTTCCTTAGAGTTAATGTGTTTATGTAGTAAGAAGTGCTTCACATTTATTCAATTACTGGTTAAAGATAAAACATAAATGGATGCTTCCTAAGTCATATATTGGGGATCCAGTAAGTAAAACTAACCAAATGTAAAGTTACAATGAAAAGAATAGGATTGGGATGACTTGTAAGTTGCTTTGCTTCTTCAGACTTGAATATTCTCATTTCAAACAGGAAGATTGCAATTGTCAATATACACCTCAAGGGATTAGTATGAGGTTTAAATAATATATGGTAAAGAACTCTGTACAAGTATCTAGGACTTTATTAAGCCTGTTTATGAATAGCAATTACCCTTAGAAGCTGCAAATTCAGAGAACAGGGATATCTATCTATAAAACTATCATTATTCCAGAAACTGTGGTCAGTGAGACAGATTTTGCCCAAAACCATGTTTTTGTTGTTGTTGTTGTTGTTGTTGTTGTTAGTCTACATAGTTTTTAAAATACTTGAACTGATTACAATGAGAAATACAAAGCTTTTGGGTAAAATTCCAGACCCCAACTTGTCTTGAACATGAGGCATATTCAGCAAAAGTGGAAATGTACACTTTTCACTCCCAGTATATTATACTGTGTATGATATTGAGGACCACATCCTGGATGTGTCTAGGAGCAGGAATTGACTCGGGGAACTGGGAGCTGACAGTCACAGCCAGATTCTTTTGAAAAAAACAGATTTGGCAACCAAGTTGCCAATCTTGTATGGGAACAAATAAATTGAAGTTGAATAGTCCACTGCTGACCAATCCCAGCATTCTTTAATTGTCCATATCTTGTTTTCATTAAACTTATAACTTTTCCCCACTTTGTTAGATTATGAATATGTTTAAGATATATGTTGTTCTTCCCTATTGCAAGATCATTTCTCCCTAACTCATTGATGTCAGTTTTGGAAGCATAACTTCTTTCAGCCAATGAATGAGACATAAACTACTTCCAAGCTTAAAGAGACATTGTGTGACTCTGCCTTCTGTATTTTTCCCTTGGGCAGAGATTGGGATTTCCCCAGGTGGGGCCTGATCTTTCAGGCCAGTCCCAGAATGAAGATGATGTGGAGCAGAGCTGAGACAAACTGAGGACATACATGTAACATGAGCCAAACTGAACGACTGTCCCTGTGAGCCTCTTAGATTGTGGAGTCATTTTCTATCACAGTAGAACTTAGTCTAAGCTAACCCACATAGCTTTTCAGCTCAGGTACTCATTATTTTGTCAAATATCAGTAGCAACCTCCTGCCTACCTAAAAAGAAGGGGCATCTGATCCAGTAATCTAAATCTACTCTTTTTTTTTTTTTTTTTTAAGAAAGGGAAGAGCATAGAGCAAGAGAGAAGTATTCTGTTGTTATGTAAAATGGAGTAAGTACTTCCCCCTTACTTTTACCATCTAGAGTGACACAGATACTGAATTAATATTAAACGAATTTCTACCATGTAGCTGTTTTTTTTTTTTTTCTGTTTTATTTCATTTAAAATACTGATCTTCTCTGTTATCCAGTAAATAAATTGTGGCTCAAAAATTTAGCTGAGTGTGTCTGTATGTGAACACATATACTTATTAAGAGCTCATATACATTTTTACTAAGTCTATTCCATTAATTGTGTATTCTAGAAAACCTTCTTCAAAAAGCTATGTATGTCTGCATTTGTGAATTGAGATAATGATTTTTTCATGGATCTATGATGTTGCATGATAAAATTTTGTTTTTCTCCCTGCCAAAACATGGAGAAATGTGATGAGCAGAAATATAATGACTCTTTTTCCATAATGTTTCATATCATTCATAAAGAAAGTTTAATAATTTAAAGGGCTATTCTTTATTTTTAGATTATGACCTTTTAATGATTTTATGACTGAATTTGTTTTCCTATGAGAAATAATAGTGGTTACAGATGTTGATCTAGGTTAATGTCTTTTTCTTTATGGACACATTAAGGCAATCTGGTATCCATCCTCATTTTTGTTATTATTGCAATTTTCCCATCCATGTGTAATGGGATATATTTTTGAAGCGAAGAACAATTGTCTTTTTCTCCTGTGATCCCTCTTTAACATTTAAGTCCTGCTCCCTGTGGAAGCTAGACACTTGGCTCTCTTTGCCTCAGGAGCAGATTGTTTAAGCAGAAATTCATTGCTTTACATTTCAAAAAGGACTATTCAAACTTATGGCATATATAATTAAATGATAATTTTGTTCTCAAATTTCAAAACCATGGCTTTAAATATCAAAATCAAGGGCTTGGTAGGACTCTACAGTTAAAATGCATATCATAAACCATCATCATAGGAAACATATGATTAGGTGGCAGCAATTTTTCTTATCAACCATTTTTAAATTTACGAATACAAATATGGACTGGAGAGAATGATGTTAAAGGAAAACAGTCACAGACTAAAGCAACAGATTTACATGTGGATGAAGTCTTTGAAAAGGAGCTTTAACCCTGTTCTTTATATTGCTTTTCATCCAAGCCTGGGATTTTGGAACCTAAAAGACAACCAATTAGTTTGGGGACCAAAAGGCCAACAGAATCTATGCCTCTGTCCCTGGGAGGTGACAATCTTAGTAGTAAGAAGGTATGGAATAGAAAAAAGAAAGGGCTGTGAAGTGGGTGGACAAGCAAGCCTTGATACAGCCCTCAGCCATCATTTCAGAGCTTGCAACACTCACTGGCCTCCAGAGGGCTTGCCCTCAGTGAGGCAAGGCCAGTGACCTGAAAGGCCTAATGGTCATGGTAAGGTAATGCTGATTGACTTCCTGGGCTGGTGACTTAACTAGGGAAGGAATAGACATTTGGGGTCCTAAGTCCCCTGGTAAGGAACCCCACACTGACTCCAAATGCTGGTTGGAACAAGAAAAGCAGAAACACACGTTGTTCATTATGTATAATGGATCATGATCAAAATTAAGTTATTAAACAATAAGCATAGTTATGTTTTTGTCCCTAGCATTTTAAGAACTTTAAACTCTTTACTCATTACACATGAACTCAAAAAATCTGGAAATGTTAATTTTGACGCATGTTTCTTTGAGGTACCTAACAGGTATGAGTTACACCAAAATAGAATGTTTTACAGAATAGAATTTCTTACATAATGATGACTCAAGGTGACTTGCCCTTACACAGTAAAGGTGAAAGACTGTGGATGGAGGAGGATATTGCCAGTTGGAAGTTACCCAGAAGGTGAATGATCCATTTGTGGCTAAGAGACATTTAAACAGCTCACTCTTCATAAGTGATGTGATATTTTCCAGTAACAGGAATTATTGTAATTTCTGAAGTAACCAAAGTCAGAGAAGGAGAAATGGGTGTTGGACAGTGTTGGTTAATCAGAGGAGGACAGGAGATATCAAGAAGCACCACTGAAATTTAAAGAATGATAGCAAGAATCATTGGAGCTTTCTCTAAAAAAAAAAAAAAAAAAAAAAAAATGCAGAGTGAGGTGAGGGCCAATTCCAGAAGACTTATTAGGAGTTTTGTTATTTCTCCATGTCTTGATTATATTTAATGTGGTTCCTCCCAGTGGTTGGCAGTTAAGCACTTCAAAAAAGACTCTTCTTTTTGCTCCCTGAGGAGTTGGCAATGAATGTTAAGTTTCTCAGGATAATAGCTGTTTGATTATCCAACTAAGTTCATAGATTCAGACATGTAAGGTCCTTTTGGGGAGAAAGAGTTGCACAATAGATGTAGAATTGGATCTGCTACTTAAGGGGACTATGTGTACCACTTCCCAGTGAAGCACAGAGCCCATTTCCACCTTCGTATAGATTTGTATCTTGAAATCAATTGCCCATAGCCATGGAATATTATATATATATATATATATATATATATATATATATATATATATATATGTAGTTATTTAGTTATTTATATTGTAGAAGCAACGCACCTCGACAGTTTCTAATGGGGAAAATGTAGTCCTTTAGAGAACATGGTTTATTGTTTGGGGCCACCAAAACATGGACAGCAAATATCCCTACATCATGTTCAGGCATAAATGGTGCTTCATGAAATAAGCCAAAGGCAAATACTTCAAGGGATTTATATTTTCATTAATCCCATAAAAAAAACATCTGAAAAGGAAAGGGTAGTTCCAAACATCCTTAGAGTTATAGATTGTTGCCTTTTTGGTAGATGTGATGGGGGACGCAGAACACTAGGTGAGGGCTTATGAGCTTTAACAGGATTTGGAGAGGACCCTTTTCATGTTCATAGATCAGAATGGTGACAGCAGGCTTATGACTAGCACAAGACAAAGTGAGATCACCAGAGCAGGAAGGAGGAAATGAGATAAGGCTACAAGGACAGAGTGAAAGTGAAAGCATTCCAAGCATTCTCAGAAATACTTGCAGTGTCAAAGTTCTGTTATTATGCATGTGACACAAACAATGTGGACATTTGGGGTACATATATTAAATAAGAACCCTCAGGAAAAAGATACAGGAGGAGTTTTAAAAAGTAACATTTGCAAACAATGCTTTCAAAATCACCTACTATAGTTAAAGAAAATGATATTAATGACCAATAGAAACAATGACATCAAGAAGTAATAATAATCAAAGCAGGCATACAAATATACTCTGAAACTTTACTAGCTGAATCTAAAAGATGTTGCTCATTAATTGCATTCTCCTGCTGTAAATTAAGAAGACAAGGTACAGAAAACTATGGCTTGGCTTTTGAAATGGCTCTAAAAAGAGAAAAACCCTATTGTAGTTTTCATAGCTGCAATGAAATAGAATCTTCCTAGATTAAGTTCCTTTTAAAACTTCTAATCTTAAAGATTAATAGACAATTGGTCATGTTCTGATGATGATGGTGGTGGTGATGATGATTTGTGTTTATATATTCAGTCATTTCCTCTATTTCTACAGGGGATTGGTTTCAGGACCACCTGCGGATGCCAAACATAAGCTGTTATGGTTTGGATCACAATTATCCCCTGAAAAACTCATGTTTTGGAAGCATGCTTCTCAGTATATCAAGGTTCAGAAGTGGGAGCTGCAGCATCATTAGTGGAGTAATCTGAATGGACTACTCAGCTGTAGCTATAAACAGGTCAGCATGATTGGAGGATAGGAGGAATTTAGTCACTGGGGTTGTGCCCTTAAGACTTATATTTAGTCCCGGCCCCTCCCCTTGCTCCCTCTCCTTCCCTACTGCCATGAGTTGACAGCTTTCCTCTGCCATGTCCTTCCACCATGTTGTTCTGCCTGATCTCAGGCCCAGAGCAATGAATCAGCGGACCATGGACTGAGATCTCTGAAACCATGAGCACAAATAAACTTTTCTTTCTTTAAGATGTGGTTTTCAGGTATTCTGGTCCTAGCAATCAAAAACTGACTAAAACAGATGTTCAAATCCCTTATATAAAATGATCTAGTATTTGTATATAATCTATGTACATTCCCCTGTATGTGTTAAATCATGTATAGATTACTTATAATACCTAATACAATATAAATGCTTTACAAATAGTTTTTATATTATTTGGGAAATGACAGGAAAAAATGTCAGGAATTGTTCAGTATAAACACATTTTTTTCCAATATTTTCTGTCTTCAGATACAGAAAACATGGATACAGAGGGCTGATTGTAATGTGTGGTTACACACATATGCACACATACACATGTGGTATTAGTCCTTGTTCACAAAGGCCCTTCTCCTTCGTGTGTAACCCATAATGAGGTGTTAAAGATTCTCCTTTGCTGACTACCAAGAGATCTATCTGCCAAAGTTCTTCAGCAGCAAGGAGTGCAGCACTTATACATTAAGATGATCAGTGCCCTAATTTGACATCCTACATAGAGGGACAAGTTTGCCTTAGTGTTTTTCATTTAATCAGGGTTCTCCAGAACTTGCTGATGGAGGCTTTCAGACTCAGACAGAAGGCCTCTGAACTTTGGAGCTTCATGCTGACTGCTGCTTAATCTGACCTAGTTCTTCACAGGGAAAAGAAACCTAAAGGAAACATTGGAACTAAGCCGATGGAGCACATGCAGAAAATGCCCCAAAACAACTCAAAGCCCATTTGGTCATTTTTTCATCTATCTGTACAACTATTAGGCAATTTCTTAACAGTACTATAAATAATCCATAAAATGAGGAACACTGCATCAAGTTAGCTAATGGAAGTATTTATAAAAAGATATCAGTTCTACTTTATTCTTTTTGAAAAAATATTTTTATGTATATATTTTTAGTTGTAGATGAACACACAGTATATTTATTTATTTTTTATGTGGTGCTGAGGATCAAATTCAGTGCCTCATGCACGTGAGTCAAGTGCTTTACCCCTGAGCTACAGCCTCAGCCCCATATTCTTTTTTTTTTTTTTTTAAGTATTTTTTCAGTTGTAGGTGGACACACCTTTATTTTATTTATTTATCTTTTATGTGGTGCTAAGGATCAAACCCAAGGCCTCACATGTGCCAGGCAGGCCCTCTAATACTGAGCCATAACCCCAGCCCCTACTTTATTCTTGATATAAAATAGAATCTTTGTATGATAAGTTTCCTTAAAAAAAAATTCTAAAATTTGCTGGGCATGGTGACTCAAACCTATAATCCCAGCTACTCTGGAGGTTGAGCCAGGATAATCACAACTTTGAGGCCAGCTTGAACAACTTTGAAAGACCTTGTCTCAGAAATGCAAAGGGTTGGAGATAGAGCTCAGTGGCAAAGTATTCCTGGGTTCAATGCCCAGTACTACAAAAAGAGAACAAAATCTAAATAAAGTCTAACAGCCAAAATGTCATGTTCTGACCATAAATAAAAGAACAATAAGTACAAGGCAGTAATTAATACATCTTAATTACCATGTCTCTCAAGAACTCAACCACCAAGTTGTCTACTTGCTTCCACTGAACCTATGCTAAACTCTGTCACAACATAACTTGGTGTAAGAGTACCTCTTTAATGTGTTTAGGTCAGTCCTAGACTAATTCCTATTCCATGAGCTCTCCTTATTAGATCCCCATTCTGACAGAGTTGGTTTTATTTCTGCTTCTGGGTACAAATCCCAACCCATGCAGGAGCTCAACTCTCCCCACATTCCCATGCCAGCTGTTATTCCAGCCCTTCTCTAACACTAATGCCTACTTCGGGAGCCTGAGTTGCCATTAGCCCCTGTGTGCATAGTTCTTTTACATGGATTTTTGCTTTGATGCCCATTTTCAAATCCTCTTTTTACAACATTCTTTGTATGCTTGCCCTGCTTGCTCTTAGCTCTAAGTTTTCTTCTCACTCTATTATTCCCACTTCGTGTCTTACAGGCTTTGAATTATGATTCAAATTCCTAAAAAAAAGGATTATTTATGGACCACTTCCCAACTGCTGTTATTTATGATGCCCATTTCTGAGTATTACCACCATGGATCCTTAGATACCTTGCCATCTTCTTAGACACCTTAACATTGCCTTAAACATCTTCATTGTCAGCCACTCTCCATTTTGTCTTTTCCCTTGGGGGACCATTTTTTCTCCATCTGCTAATTCAAATCTCTACAAACTGCACCAAGAAAACCAATAGAGCTGTTGTGATCCCCTGGAGTTTGTCACTGAAGAACCTAGATGGTGTCCAGACGTCGGGTGAACCTCCTCCCTAACATGTTTCTAAGTCTTCCTTGGAAGCTGGACCTACAACTGAGGGTACACAAGTCTGGTCATGGTCCCATGTGATGCTAATCATTAGGAGAGCCTCCTCAAAAGATTTCACGCATCTTGGCCTGATTCTATATAGTGATTAGAGTCCCAGGCCCCAGCCTACCTTCCTACTGATTCTACAAAAAGAATATGAGATCAATAGACACATTGAAAGATATGATCATTCCTATTTAATGTGAATAGATATGTCCTATGAGGTATGGATACTAGGGTGGCAGTGCAGGGGTGAAGAGGGCACGGTATTGACCAACTCTCAGAAAGGTCTATTTATTAAAGCATTACAAATTGGAAAAATTAACTGGCCTGCTGAAACTAATCCAGAAAAGGGGAGTCAAACAGTAGACAGACCAGCCTCCCAAAGGGCCACTATAGCAGGAATGTCAAACAAGTTGTGACATGTCAGTAGTTGGCATGGTTCCAGGTCAGTAGTTGTTACACAAAAGCAATGATGATTCAATGACAGATCATAATGCCAAGTCATCCTTGCTCAGGAAAACCTATTCCTGTAAACCAGAGTCAACAGGCTTGCGTGTGTCACTGGTGGGGAGGGGTGAAGAAAAATAAGAAAAAAAATACTCAAAGTTGTCCAAGAATTTTTACAACAAATGGCTTGGTATAATATTCCTGTCATAGGTAAACCTGAGGCATCAGGCAACTGAAGTAAGTACATGCTATACAGGAATTTGGCAGCCTTGTGAGTGAAAGGCCAAAGCACCCCTCCTCTCAGTCACAACAGGGACTGTCAAGGTGAAAAGCACACCTAGGCTCTCACTGGCACCAGGAGGAGAGGGTAGGGAAGATAACCAGGCTCCTGGATTAGAGACAACTACATTGAGTCTGCAGGTGAGAGTCACAAGTTACATCCAATTAAAGAGAAAAGCATGGGGTAAAGGAAGAATTCTGACAGGCATACTTTGCTCCCCAGCTTTGATGATGCCTATATAAAGATTGACTTTGAATTCTGAAACTGGTATCTCAAGCCTGTCAATCATATGGCAGGTCCTAATCCTTTTAAGTCCTGGCCAACTATTTAGTAGTAACTTTCTGGCTTTATATAAGGGCATGTAACCAAAAAAAAACAAAAAAACAAAAAAACACCTCTCAAACTGACTGATGTTTTCTGACTTTATGACTTTGCTCTAGTCCCTCATATACAGTTTCATTTCCTTTCCCTATTATCCAGGTTCTGCTAAGTCATCAGAAATATATAGTTCTGATAGTGTATACAACCCATAAAGCACTTCTCTAGACTTTCTGGAGTTGGTAATTTTCTATAAAATGAGAGTTTGTTATCTCAAGAACGTGTATTTTTTTTCTTATTTATTTGGAGTTCTATATGGATCTTGATTCAAAACTTGATATAGACTTTAGAAATATATTATGATTATATGAAACTTAGACATCAGGCAGCTGAATTGGTTATGCCATTCTTCTGAGGGTGAAATCTAAGTAATACTTCAGGGAGGGATCTTTAGATTTTCATTACACCATAGTGACCTATTACTGTACACATTACATGTTATTAATCAAGTTTAAATTAAACTAATTAATTAATTAATTTAAAAAATTAAAAATGCCAGACATAGTGATACACACCTGTAATTCTAGTGGCTTGAGAGGGTAAGGGAGAAAAAAAAAATCACCAAAACAAAGTTTAGGGGGGTAAAATTATTTTTGGAATATAGTTATGTATATTTTAGGTTATATATTAGAAATCATATGTCACTCTATTATAATATATATCAGATATTATTGTGTGTATTATTTATTATACATATTATATTTATTCATCTATCACCAATATTTTACTAACATATCCATGGTGTAGTATAATTCAATACTAGTTAACAACCTGGCAATTAACTTTAGGTTTCAAACTTTAAGAATAAAACTAACAATGTTTATAATAGCTAATGTCTCTTCTTTAAGTAATATGACTATCTGAGAGAGAAGAACATAAAAGTAATGATAGTTTACATTTATGTAGAGCTTTATATAACACTTTCCTTCTCAAGACACTTTTCACATCATTAAAGTCCTTTAAAAAATATCTTCCTATTTTTGTCAAGAAATATGATTATATATATATATATATATATATATATATATATATATATATATATATATATAAAATCATAGATATATATTATATATATTCTGGTAAAACATTTTATGTTAAAAAGTCATGTTTTTCTACAGTTAAATATGTATTTTCTTTCAAGTGGCCATGTTGCCTGTGAATAGATCTATACCTGGAAAGAATGTTTGTATTTATCTTCCTGTATTGTATTGAAAATATATTTATTTTATTACTTGATATGGGTTAATCAGAATGATCTTATGAAGAATTCCAAATGTTGACCTTAAGAGCAGGGGATGACTTCAAGTCTAAATTGGGCCATCAAAAATTCTAAGCCTGAAAGTCACATCTCAGAATTTCGTCATGTTAATTCTACCAGAGATGCTGTTTCAAACAATGAAAACACCCAACACTAAGAGTGCCATGAACAATTAAGGTCCAAGTGACTTGAAAATGGTAGAGCAAGGGGTGAGATAAGAATTATTTTAATCTTTAAATTTATGCATTCATCTCTGATTCTGTATTTGTTACTTGTTATAACGTTAGTGGGTTTCCCTCACTTCATTTCTTTATTTTTCCTAGTGTCTTTATTGACAATAAGTAAATACATTTTTTTGTTGTTTTCAGAAGTGTTAACTTAAATCTATTGTTGCTATAAATGCATATTGATACCCTTCTGATATCTAGGTACTATTTTTCACATAATCCTTTTCATATTTCATTCCTTGATAAAATGGAATGCTTTATGTATTTTTCCTTCCTTTTTTTAAACTAGAAGTTTCAAATTTTTCCTTCAGATGAAGGAATAATATTTTAGGCAAATTATCTGCAATTCAACTGCATGTATAATTAAAATACACAGGTATTTTCATTTTATATCTCGTTCCTTTTACTCTGTATCCTGGTATTTACTTATTACTACAAAAGAGAACAGAGATTAAGGGATGGTTTACTTTCTGACATATGCTAATAGGGTTTGCAACAAGAATTAAGAGACATGCTCCAATTACATCAGGTTGTGGAAGTTTATTATTAGGACACAAAGTATGGAGACTAAGAAACATTTCAAGTAAAAATTCAGGTCTTTGGTGAAATGCAAAAGTATTCATTGCTTTTAGTAATCTGATGCGTGTTCTGCAGATGCAGCAGAAATGCTAGTTGTCTGCTGTATTGGGACACCTTTCCTCTATGATTCTCTAAACCTACCCCCTCTGTCATTTGCGACATCACTTCACTTTATAGACTGTCCCATCTGTATTTCTCTGTAACTAGTTGTAGTGGTACCTTGTGACAAGTGGAATTAGACCATTGGACATGCTAAGTAAAAATCTTTTGGTATGGCATTTTTAGTGTTTTTAAATTTTTTACCTTGTGCATGTATTTTTTTTTAAAAAATGTGTTCTATTATTAATTTAAATGGAGCTCTGGGGAGAACAATTCCTAAGTGATATTATCATGAAGGATAAAAGGAGGAAGAAAAGAAAAAGAAGGGAAAAGTCTGAATGCATGTAAGATAAAATAAGATCATTTAAAAAAAATCAAACTAAGATTAGATAACAAAAGGTTAATAAAGGAAAAAAAATTAAACACTATCTTACTAACATAAGTGAAACTTACCTAGGAACTGGAAATCAGAAAGCAGGTTTGCTAAATGTGAAACCCCAGATTCATCCTATTTCTGGTACTAAAATGTAGATATGTGTAAAATGTTTTAGTGCAGTGGCCCAGTGTTACAGTTTTGATCTGGAATGTCCTCTGAAAGCACATGATTTGGTAACACAGTCCCCAGTGCAGCAAAGCTCAGAGTGGGGCTTGAAGGCAATGACTGGATCATGATGTCTCAGATCTCATCAGTGGATTAATCCATTGAGAGCCAAATGGAAGAAGGGACCTAGGTGGAGGAAGCAGTCACTTGGGGCATGCCCTGAAGGGCTTATCTCCTCCCCAGCCCCTTCCTCTCTCTTTGCTTCTCAGGTTCCCTGAGTTGAACTAATTTTTTCTACCAGCCCTTCCTCCATGATGTTTCTGCCTTGGAGCCAGCTGACCATGGACTGAATCCTCTGATATTGTGAGCAAAAATAAATCTTACCTCTTCTATGTTCTTTTCTCAAGGATTGGTCACAGGGAAGAAAAGCTGACTAAAACACTCTGTAATCAATGGACATTACTAAAACCCAGGATTTCAGTGGCCTTGGGAATACTGACAATAATGACAATAAAAATAAAAATAAGAAAGTTTAATTATAAAGAGTCCTTAGAACCTAAATGAGGCCACTCTGGAATGCCAGTTCGTAGAACATTAACTAAATCCTTAATCGGGGAACCATAATTAAAGCATAGTATCAAAAGAGCAATGACCGATTTTTTACATTTCTCCACAAACTGTACTAGTGAGTAAAAATCTATCCACTTTTCAAAACTATGTAGTAAATTTACATCCATTTAAATTCTGATGAAATAGATTTGTTTCAAGATATTTTACAGATACAGGCAGAGAACCATTTTTCTAATTTGAATTGCACATCAATGTTGTGGAATAAATAAATAAATACACCTTATTTCAAAAAATGCTAATGACCCAGAAAGCATTATGGATATGAATTGATTAATAAAAAAATCAAGAACGAAACCACCTTACACACATATCCATTTGTCAGACTGTGGAATACCTACCTACTATAGACTACTTATATCACAAATCACAGAGAATTTAAACATCCATAAAGCTCTACCTAAGTAAATGCAGTATAATTGTCCCAAAATATTAATTGTCAAGAAAAACTTGGTAGCACTTTGTATTATAAATATTAAACAAATATTAATTTTAATTATTAATTTATTAATTATTAATTTTCATGTGTTTTCTAAGATACATACTCACTTCCAATAAAACCCTTTAAGATTAAGCAACAGCTTTTTTCTCCCACATGGATTTGTTATTTTCCCTTTTATTCGTTGTAATTAAGTTTTCCCCAGGCAAACTAGCTTCCCTACCAGGCAGCTATTCCCAATTCCTCCTAACTCTAATCACTATATCCTCACTACTTCTGTTCTGACAATATTCCAATTTTACACATACAGTTTTATTCTAATTTACAGAACTTTTAATTACCATTCTAGCCTGTGATTTCAGAAACAGGCTTGTGCGACAGTCCTGCTGATAACTCAGACCTCACTTAACCTCTTGACTGCTTCTACACACAAGCAAGCAAACTCTTTGCAAGAGCATTTACAGCTTTTGTATTGATTTTCACCTACCCAGTTTTTAACACTCGGGTAACCAAAAAAATGCTCAAAGATCCTTTGTCGCCAGAAGGAATTAAAACACTGAAATTTTAGAATATTGTGGTATGACTCTATGATGTAATGTGGGCTTTACTGATAAAGTTTTAGTAAATAGAGCTACTAGCATTTGGGTCTTGTCAGCAACCATGAAATATGAAGCAATTTGAAACAGTAATTTGTCAAATCAATCTCAGTTCTGCTTTAAGCTTCACCTACCTTAAAGAATCCCAGGTACCTGAACTCACTCACTGTGTTTGACCTACCTTGTATAATCACAGCTTAACAAAGTAAACATCTCTAGCTAAAAGCTTTCTTACTGAAGAATTCATTATTTAGAATAAATAAGTGACCACAAACATTAGAGGAGGGATATAGGAAGTGGTGTAGGTTAAATATCTTAATCTAGATTTTCCTTTGAAGAAAAATCATACCAGATAATTTCAATAAAATTTATTTTCCAAGAGATAAGTATAATTTCTATTATATTTCCTTAAAGGAATATTCCTTAAAAAAAGCAATATGTCCCACAATTTTTTTCAAAGATACTAAATGAATACTACATATAATAAAATACAGTAATATATAGCCACATACTGGTTTTTACTTCTGAAGTGTTTCATTTAGCCATAATTCAAAACTTTGAAAAAGGGGCATCTGTTTTTTATTCTAAGCTTGTGCTAAATAAAACATTTATAAATTATGGGTTTTTTTTAGATTTTTCCTCTTAAAAATAAAGAAGCGTCTGCTCTTTTCCAACTTATGTAGAGATAAAAATGTATTAAGGAGCACCTAAGTGTGTTTTTTTATTCTTCTAAGTCAGTCAGCTACCTCCTAGCTCAGTAAACACACTGACACTTGGAACAGTGTCATTATAAAGATGTACATTATAAAAACTAGTATTTTTATGGATGAAGAATTTGTGAAATGAAACTCATAGCATTGTTAGGTTATAAATGTAAGATGAACGGTAGTTTTTCTAATACCTATATCTGAACATTTTTTAAAAATTAAACACATGTGATTATTTTGTTTTAAGCTTCCTTTCTTATGATATTGTGGTTTTCAGAATTTTCAAGCTGGAACTGCAAGATAAATATAGTAACTAATGTTGCTGGAAAATGGGTTTAATAATGGCAAAGCTCACTGACTTTACAGTTCAGCAGAGTCATTCTTAATAAGGCTGTGGCAACATTTATGATCTTTAAATAGTAATTTGTCATCTTAGCCTGTAAAAAGATGACTGATTTGGAAAATAATGTTATAATTGCTAGTATATAAAAAATAATTTGAGTTAGAGGTCATAAAGTATTTTTATCTTAAAATATTTATAGTGAATTTAGCTTCAGCTCCTGTGAGTTCTTATCCCTTGAGGTTTTCTTTGAGATCCAAGCTTAAATGAACCAGAAAACTCAAACTCAAAACTCATCTCACACTGCCAAGCTTTACATGGTTTCTGCCTGAAATAATAAATCAAATCTGAAATTCAGCCCAGATTTGTTGAACACTCTAATTTCATGAAATCACTAAGTGAAACTATGATGAAACTTTATGATAAACTTCAAGCAACTATGGAAATCAGAAATCAGGTAAAATACCAATAAATTGATACAGTCAAAATGAAGTAAACTACTAGAAATTACCTTTTCTCATCTTGATTTTGGAAAGACAAATCAGGACAGTACAGATAATTAGTAACAGAAATTTAAATAACACGTTAAACATTAAAAGCTTGAGTTGTCTATGAAGTTGCTCGAAATATGATGAAATAAAAGAGGGGGAGGAAAACAAGCAAAGACTGTTTTTTTTTTTTCCCATCTTTCTGGGGTTACCATGATGTTTTAAATGGTTCTGTCTTTAGCCATTGATAATTTAAAATCTAGGTTTTCCTGCCCATCTGTGAGAATGAAGCCAAAATAGAAAAAAGGAGGAAAAAAGTATGATGATTCTTAATCACTTTGTTGGATAAGGTACAAAAACTGCCTTTAAAAATATCCTTAATGCATTTATTTTCAGAGTTTTAAACTTTAACTTCAGAGTGTAGCTGACTGAATATTTCATTGAATGAAGGAGGAGCCGGATGATATAAGAACAAAGTCTCAAAATATGGTAGCAAAAGAGCCATCTGGTGAGAACAGCAATTGAATGAGTAAGAAAACTATGAATCTTAAAAGGAAGCTTTATGTAAATGGGGTTAGATTTTGAGATTTGAACAGTAGTGAGAGTTAAAAATAAGAAAACACAGAGAATGTTGATCCATCAGCACAGTAAAGCATAGAAACTAATATCTTAATTCCTGGGAATTGTAAGAATTTTCAAAAGTACATATTCTATACTTTTAGTACTGAAACAAAGTGATTATGTGTTTATTACTTTTTTGTCAATGTGTTTAAAAAGTGATGTTTCTACAGGGTTCATTTGTGCATGCCTGTAATCCCAACTCTGGAAGCTGAAGCAAAAAAAAAAAAGTAATTTTGAAGGCAGTTTCAGTAACTGAGGGAGGGAAGCTCTAAGCAACTAAGCAAGACCCTGTCTCAGGATAAAAAGTGAAAAGGGATGGGGAGGTCTCTCAGTGGTCAAGCACCTCTGAGTTCAATCCATTGTACAAAAAAAAAAAAAAAAAAGTGATGTTTATACATTGTTCATTTTGGTTGGTCGTGGGTTGATCATCTGGGAATGCTGTGGAATGACAGGAAATGTGTAAGCACAAGTGAACCCAACATCCCATTCAGTTGGCTGGTTCCAGAGGATGGAGTGTCTCCCTAACTGAAAGCACTGCACTAGTTAAAGTGAATTTAAAGGGCTGGGGATGTGGCTCAAGCGGTAGCGCGCTCGCCTGGAATGCGTGCGGCCCGGGTTCGATCCTCAGCACCACATACAAACAAAGATGTTGTGTCCGCCAAAAACTAAAAGATAAATATTAAGAAAATTCTCTCTCTCAAAAAAAAAAAGTGAATTTAAAGGCTCTTTTGGAAAAATAATTATCCTGGGATGATGGAAAACAACCAAAACCAACAGTTGTTTGATGTTTATAACTTCTACTGTGGAGTGAAATTCTTGATACTCAGATGTACTCAATATTTGCATAACTTCATTCTGAGTGGAGCAATGTTTCATATCATGATCTAGATGAATTACTTGAGAGTACTTTGTGATATTCATTCAGGTGTCTGTAAAAAAGGTGAAGTAATTTGTATGGTGTACAGACCATCATGATAAACAAATACACATTCTGAATTTTCATTCTCTTTTTAGAGAGAGAAAGAGAGTTTTTTAATATTTATTTTTCTTTTTAGTTTTTAGCAGACACATCTTTCTTTGTATGTGGTGTTGAGGATCGAACCCTGGCCGCACGCATGCCAGGCGAGCGCGCTACCACTTGAGCCACATCCCCAGCCCTCATTCTTGTCTTTCTTGACAGTCCCTATATAGTTTAGAGGTAGTATGATAGGAGTGTTGGCCGGAGAGTCAATGAAAATAGTCAGCATTTGAAGCAATGATCTTTGGAGATCAGTAAGAAAAAAAAATAAAAACGTGTTACTCTGAGAAGTCTTTGAAAGACACTAAACATGGTCTGTGTGGACTTGCACAAGGAAAAATCAAATGACCTTGGAGCCTTGCTATTTCCTAGACCTCAGGGATATCCTATGTGGTAACACTGCTCAGAACACATTACAAGACTCCTTATACCATAGGGTTTTATTAGGACTTCTGTGAATTGGGTTGTAACTGTCATCATTGCTATAGAGGTCAAACTTCTTATGTTACCTACTGATATCCAGGTTGAACTTTTTTGTCTTTCACCTATTTGTCAGGAGGAACAATGATTCTTTCACTGAGATGAGTTGTACTAGGTTTTAATGCCCTTTTCCAGATTCATTTATACCTCAATGATCAGCACCTAATCAAGCTATTTAAAGCATAATCTTTTCACATGTATAAGGACTATTGAATATCTATGCCAATACACTGAGGACAGAGGGAAGACAAGAGCCTCTTCGTACACTACTGTTATCTAAATGTAGCAGTCTTCTTAATTCATTGGATCCATTCTGAAAAACAGGAATCCTCTTCCTTTCTCATTAATCTAGGTTTTCTTCCAAAATTTAAGTTTTCCAAAAAAAATAGATTATCATTTTACTCTATAAAATGTTCAAAAGACCCCAAAAGTGTACAAAGATAGGACCATGAGCAAGGACAACCTGGCACTAAAATAGCCGTCCTTAACAAACCCAAAGTCAGCCCACATCTCTCATCTTTCTTTTTCTCTTTCTCTTTTTTCCCCTTCCTTCCTTCATTCCTTTCTCCCTCCCTCTTTCATTCTTTTCTTTTTCTTTCTCTTTTTCCTTCTCTGTTTCTTATTGGAGATAAAAACAGCTAGGAAATTTAATTCACTTTTCTGAAACGCATTGCACTAATTGCTAAAGAATATGGGGATATGCTGAAAAGCAGAAGACATGTATTCACTCATTCAATCACTGTTTCTCAGATTGGGGGTGTAACTCACTGATGGAGTACTTGCCTAGCATGTGCAAGGTCCTAGGTTCAATCCACAATACCATTGGAAAAAAAACTCCTGGGGCAAATATTACTTATATTTTACTCTTTAACATTTATAAAATATTTTAGTGAACAAATAAAAATCTCTACTCATGTAGAGATTTACATTATAGTGAGATAAACAGATGATAGTGAACATAATAAAACAATACATAAATAAATGTGTTTTGAAAGTAATGTGTAAAACATTCAGCAGACCAAACAGCTTGGGAACCTGGTAATGACCAGTGAAGGATATGCGCAATTGGCACCAGCGAACTTTCTTTATCTACAACTGCTACCCTATCTACCCTCCAGCCTTGCTCTAAATGAGCACACCGCCCAAACTTCTTCCATGACCTGGCCCTGCTAAACCCCATACTCTTGTTGGAGCCTGTCACCATTTTCCCCTCAAAAATGTGCTCCTCCATTGCTTAAGAAAACATCGGTGATCCATTGAGATCTTCCTCTAGTTCCTTTTTCTTTGTGTATTTTCTTTCATGTGCTTTGATTTGGTGCCAATACCCAGGAATGGGAATTGGGGGCTTTCTACTCCCCATCATAATGAACGTCTACTGCTTTTTCATATTTCCCTCCCATTTCTCTCTCTTTTAACCTTATACTCAAAGTTATTAACAGTCATGTTAAATGGCTGATGAGACACAAAAAGTGATCATCTTGGGCATTTCTGTTGCTCTCTGAAGCCAGTAACATCCTCAGCCACAGATAGCATGGTTGAATTCCCAAAGTGTTTTCTCTCTCTTTTGCTTTCCACCTTATACTCAAAGAAGAAGGGCCTTCATGAATTCTAGGTTATATTTTTGATACCTTTCTGCCATGTGGATGGAACAAAGACCTGTATCAGGTCCTTTACTGATATTAGAGGTATCCTCCTTCTAACCCTACCTTCTCCAATTCCTTCATTTTCTTATGTATTCAGACCTCCAGATCAGAGGCCACTTTGTTCACACATGCAACACCAGCTTTCTCATTGTTTGGAGAGGTAAGGTCCCTTCCAGTTTCTTGCAGAGGTGCCCTGGTCTAGACCCTAGCCTTTGGGCTCATCTGGACTCAAGGGGTCCTCCAATGCCGCAGATCTGGCTGGGCACAAATCACGAGTCACTGAAGCAGGAACAAACTTTATTTCTGAACTCCACCCGTACACTCCACACACACTCCCCGGGAACTCTCCCAAACGCCAAGCGGCTCCTCCAGGAACCACCAACCAGAAATCCCTCCTCCGGAAATCCCTCCTCCCACACTTCCCCAACCAATGGGAACTCTCCGGGAATCCCCATGAGAACTCCAAAGTAGCGCGAGAATTCCAAAGTAACAGGCAGGGTCGGACAGTAAAGATCTAATATACAACCGAATCAATCCAGCATCATCTTAATGGCTTGCCTCTCAACCAATACTATTGGCAAAATGTCAGGGACCATTCCAACTCGGCTGTGGCTCTCAGCATCTCCCCACTTCTGTTTCATTAAACAACAAGCAATGTGGCTTAGGGACCGTGCCTGTTAGGTTGTCCAATACACATATGGTCCTTACCCGTCATCAGATGAGCTGACCTCAAGACGTCAGCCTCCTGTCTTAGGTTGGTACCACTGCAATTGGATCTTACCCATCACTGACTACTGGTCCAGCATACAGCCATACTTGTGGATAGGCCTATGTATCAGTGGGGGGGTGAGGTTCTTTGCCTCACTTCTGTTGGACCCCAAATTTTAGACCATCACTAGCAGAAGGGAGGATGATTCAGAAATGCCACGACACCAAGCCAATTGACGGCTCCTTTGGAAAATTGTACCACCAGTGACACCTTCAGCAAAGATACTCCAGCACTACCACAATTCGCTGCACCAACAGATAGTTCACAATGCATACAAGTGATACATAGTCCAGGCAAGTTCTGCAAGCAGTTCAAAGAAGAGGAATCTATCAATATGTCCATTTCCTCCCAAAGTAAATCAACTCCTTGACTGAGCATCACTTGAGTTATTATTCATTGATGCATCAGTTTATACAGTTTACTGTGATAGCTATCAAAGAAGCTGTAGTTTGGTTTTATCTTTGTCTTCACCAGCACTGGGATAAAGATAGGAATTCTGGCAATAATGGCTAAAAAAAATTATGTAACATTCCAACAGGTACTAAGAAAACAATTTTCTGAACAATTTACATTATTCTGAACAAAATTATTAAATATAATGAAAAGGAAAGGTGAAAGTAAACAAACAGATCTGTTAAACCTCCTTATTTATTCACATTTTGAAACAATACTTATAAATTTCTGAATTTAGGCAGATTATTTCATAGACATCAACATTTTATTAGTTTTTTTTTTGAACGCCAAAAAAACTTATAAGCTTAAATTTAAAGACATCTTTACTTTTATCTGTTTACCCAATTTAAATTGAACCATTTAAATCACATGAATCAAAGATATTTGGATCCATTTTTTAAATTTTTCATGAGCGCTCCTCATATATCTGCCAATATGCATGTCATGTGTATTTCATATGGACATACCCACATACAGACAGACAACACATAACACAAGTGTGCACACATAACACAATAGTAAAGGCCTTGTAGCTTTTCTCAGGTGAAATCTCTATTGCAATGTTTAAAAATGTCCACAGTTGATCAAAAATAGAACTGATCAGAAAACATTAACCTAAGTCTGTAGGATCAAAATCAGGAGCTCAAAAAAATACAGAATTAAGAAAAAGTAAGAGTCCTAAAAAAAATGACTGGCCAGTAATTAGCAAATACCATACAATTTACTTTTTGTTTTAATCTAGTTTGAGTTCAGGTAAAAATTCACTTTTACTTTTTTTTTTTCCTTGGGCCTCAGGTCAGTCTCCTACTGAGCTTGCAGGCTTCTTCTATTTGCATTTCAAATTAAGTCCTGCCTGAGGTTTGGAAGGAGCAAGAAAAACTGGAATTCTGAGGAGAAGCCTCATGCCTAAGGCATTTTAACCATAAGTCACAATTTTCAGGTTTGGATGTTGAAAATTATGATACAAGTTTAAGATACAATTCTCAAAATTTCACACCTTTACATCTTCCTACACTAGAAAAACTTGCTCACACAAAACTGAAAATAGGATCTTACTTGATAATATAAAAGCTACCATCAGAAGAAATTCCTTCAGGATCATTAAGCCACATCCTTTGTTCTGAAGTTCCTAAAGTAGTATTAAGTTACATTAAATCACCTGAAATAATTTCAAAAGAGAACCACACACTACCATGTATATCCAAAATTAAGCTTTAAAAATTTCCAAGACTGTTGCTATTCAATGTCATTCAATAAGCCAGACTAACGTCCCAATCCATCACTTTCCTTTCCTAAATCCTATACACTGAGGGGAACAGATACCATATCATAATTTACTATCCTTGTCCAAATTAATGCACTGGTACACCTAGTGAAATCTTCTCAGGCTACCCAGTTCAAAAATTGATGAAAAATAAAACTAATAGAGTGTTGGTTTCTACAAAATGTATAGAATGTAATATCAATTGTTTCTAAAATTTTTCTTCAACAAGGAAGAGATGTTTAGTACTATTAACTACATTTGTCTGATATCTTGATTTTTACAGTTAAAAATAAATAATATTTAACTTCAATGGGATTAATCCTTATAGATGTGTTTGTTAGAGGATACATCTAATTAACTTGCAATGTTAAAGTGTTAAAACATCAACTTATGATTATAAAATCAAGTACTGTTAAGTTCTTAAATTGCATAATGTAATATATTTAAACATTATGTGTTTTCATAAATTGGTATATGGACAAAGGTTTAAGATTGCTTTGTCTGTGTTTTCACTGAAAACAAGATTACTAAGAGTTAAGATTCTCTCAGGGGTAACTTATATGCAGAGAGTATAAGAGATTTTAATTGGGCTTCAATTAAAGTACCATAAAAACAAAATATTTAATCTTATTAAAGTGGAGTCATTTGTCAAAATTCAGAAATTTCATAAGAGTGGTTTAAGATTGTGAATTAAGGTAGGCAATAAGGTCTAAGAATGGAAATATATTTTCATATGGAAAGTAGAAGGAAAATAAAATGTTTTTATAAAAGAAAGTCTTTTGTGTGATAAAGTAAAAAGTTTAAAATGTCTATGTTGCAGAACGTTTGAGGAAGATAAATTTCAAGAAGTTTTTATAACTAAATTAGATATATATAATTAGCACAAAGTTATTTATGATTTTTTTTTCCTAAGGTCAAATATTAATGCACTGATATAAACCAAATTTGATCCTCTATGCATTAAAGTAATAATGATTTCTTAAAATGTTAGTCTCTTACCTGTCAAGATAATTTCTCGTGTCAAATTTTATTCTTTAGAGCAACTGGTCTTATAAGAATTAGGGTTTGTACAACTCTGGTTAAACAACAACTGCTATTTTAGAGTATTACATTACATTGCAGATTCTGAATTATTCTTTAAAGGCTAAACTTGGTTAGTATAAAAACATGAGTATAATTGTAGTGCTATTACTGGCCTCTGTGTATACTAAATGTATTCACATCTTCCAAGTATACAAGTGTTTAAATTATAAGATTTAGAAGAACATTTTAATCAGGCAGATGTTCTTCTAATTAAGGTTTAAAGTAAAGGTTTAGGATTACAAAAATTATGTTTCTTAGTTCATAGCTATTATACAAACTCAATATGTTTTTATTCTCGTTAATTTCATTTTGTATTTCCCTTGTAAACTTTAATTGTTGTTTGTTAGTGCCTTTCAGAAATACAACTTTCAATTCAACAACTTGAGTTACTTTGAGATAATAGACCATCATCTATAGATATACAGGATGAAAAGCTAACTTCCAGTACTAATACTGACCCCAATTAAATAAAAGGGGTGAATGACTGTAAAGTTACAGACATTAAAATTAAAACCCAGTACTTTTACTTTAATACTGCTGAAACTGGCTTGCTAGATATTTAAGACCAAACCTTAGAAATTGAAGTTAAGGAAATAAGAGAGGGAGAGGGAGGGAGGGAGGAGGAGAGAGAGAGAGAGAGAATACAAGAGAGCGTGAGTGAGAGCCAATATTTGGCTCTTGCCCTCTAAGTTAGCTTGAACCTATGGAACAAGGGAACTTCTCTAAGCACTTTGCAACTCTGGGCCATAAGACATCCCAATAAGGGGGATCCATGTGACCCTGGAAAACAGAAAGCAAATCAGTGCATATGCTGCAGAGAGGAGAGTTATTGGAGAAGAGAGACATCGCTGATGTTTCCAAGGGAAGCCACATGGTCAAAGAGACTCTAACTCATCCCAGTAGATGGCACTAGAGGAGCTAAGAGGCTGCTAACAAGTTCCCAAGAGTGCCCCTCTGAGGGAACTCAGCTGATGCTTAACAAGAGATAGGAACAAGGTCAATTTGACCAGCTTGGTCTTGAACACCTAGCAAAAACAATTTTCACCAAAATACAGCCATACCTCAGTACTTATCTTAAGACATACCCTTGTGTTAGCCCCACAGCCCTGGTACTCCCCAAACTCTGAAGCATTTTTTCCTTTGCTAGGTTCATATTTACCCCTGCATACCAAAAATTAGTCTAGCCTCTATAAGTTGGTCTACCTTACTCTTTAAATTGATGTTTATCTAACCAAAGTTTGTCTGTCTTGATAATGGCACACACCAGACACAAGTGTGCCTTCAGTTTATTCCCTTACTTATGGGGCTACAGCTCTACACTGGGATTGGCAAAGAAGCAGCAGGATTAGGAACTTCTATTTGCTACTACTATAAACAAATTGTCAGTACAAGTTACTGAAGATATCCAACAGTTTGCTGATTCAGTACTGACTTTACAAAATAAATTGGATTCCCTGGCCTCTGTCGTCCTGCAGAATCATGGGGCCCTATATCTCATTATTGTCGAATTAGGTGGTTTCTGTCTCTTCCTCAGGGAAGATTGCTGCTTCTGTGTCAACCAATCAGGACTGGTAAGAGATAAGGTTAAACAATTACAGGGACTGATTGGAACAGAAGAGGTGAGAACTAGCCGATTCCCAAAATGGTAGAGTTCCTCTCTTCTTCCTCTTTTAACCCCTCTAATGCTCGTTTTTCTTGAAATAACCTGTTTCCCCTACTTTGTTATTTTTATACAGAAGCAACTTCTTAATAAGGTGACCCATCTAGCCCAGACCACATCCCAAGAACATGCAAAAGCCATTCTCCTCCTTCACTCACAATGTGACTCTCCTGAGCCCCATAGAGAAGGAATTACCCCCAATAATGCCAAAATTTCCTCTCTCTACGCCAACCTCAAGCCACAATTGCCAGGACTGTATAGAAGCCTAAAATACCCCCCACCTCCTTATCTTCTTCAGATCTCTGACAGGGATCCCCTACTTGTGCCTTCTCAGCAGGAAATAGTCAGATATGATGATGTTGCCCCAATTATTATACCCCTTTCAGAGTCTGAGAAAAAAAAAAAAAAAACTTTCAGAGTTTGGAAAAAAGGATATGGACAATAGGCCCCAGAAAACTTCCATTATCTACAAGTGTTATCCTACCCATCCTCCTGCTCCACCCTAAATGATACCACCACCAAAACTCCTCCTATGACCTGGCCCTGCAAAACCCTATAAAGCCCATACCCTTGTTGGAGCCTGTTACCATTTTCCCCTGGAAAATATACCCTTCCATTGCTTAGTAAAGCATCACTGGTCTGTTGAGGTCTGACTCCATTTCTTTTTTCTTTTGGGATTCTCTGTCATGTGCTTCCAAACAGTGTCAGAAGAGAGGTAGCAAACTGTACTTCTAAGTAGTAAACTCTGCCAAAAACCTAACCCTGGGGCAAAGGTTTGAAGGTGTTAGCCTCAAGTTAAAGGATCTCCAACACACTTGCATTATAGTTGGGCAGGGAGTACACACATAGACCAAACATTGCAGAAAAAAAAAATTATAATATATATATATATATATATATATATATATATATATATGAATAGTCAATCCTACTTTGATATATATATATATATATATATATATATATATATATATATATACATACATATATACATATTATGTATGTGTATTATATATATATTGTAAAAGACAAATTAGCATATAGCTGTCTTGGTGTTACAGGAATATTTGGTGTAGAAATGACTAGAATTCAATATGATAATATGATTGAATAAGGGATGAGAACATCCCTACTGAGAGTTGAAAAAGCATGAAGATAGGAAGAAATAAATGATGTGATAGTCATGAGTAATCTTTTTAATAAATGAACTTAATTTTATCCTACTGATAACCTAGAGAGACCTTCGAAATGAAACTTCTCCAGTTTCAAAAATAAAACTTACACTGGGGACTTAGGTGTTCCTAGGAAAGGTAATCAGATTAATTAAAAAGAATGACAACTCTGGATTCAGAGTTAAAATTAAGGAGATAATGATGAAAACTTTGAAATCACTAATGACAGAAAATCAGCCTTTGCAAAGCCAAGCAGTCAACAGAACACACAGGGGGTTTAGTTTCCAGGTGGTGCTGCATCAAGAAAGTGTCAATGGGGTGGGGAACTAAGCAAGACAACAACTACTTAGCTGATTCTGGATGGAAAAACAGAAAGCACCGAGAAGGTCTTAGGACTTAATGTTAATCTCATCAAGAAGAACAAGTCATGCAAGTCAAGAAAAAAAATCTGGATGAATTTTAATTTAAACCTTACACAGTAAGAAAAATATGTAGTTTAGCAATTCTGTATAGGCTTAAAAAAGAATAACATTTTATTAGGATTGGATAAGCTTCATGTTAAAAATGAATAAAATGATTACAGAATTCAGAGAATTAATATAAACCACAGTGTGCAAGAAAATGAATATAAATTTATAAAATATTTTACAAATTAAAGTTAAGTTTAATGAATTAATTTATGATACACTTATAGTAGAGCTAATTTGGACACAGATGAAGAAATGCATCAAGCCATTTATCAAAGTTAAAAGCAGGTTAAGAGATATTTAACATGGTGAGAGTTTGATTCATATAATTTTCACCAGCAGTTACATTTTGTTTGACTCAGATTTTTTGGGGTGTATGGCAATTGTGTCACCTTAGAATTATTATTGTTTAGTTCTCACACATGGGGACAAGAGGGTAAAAAGTTGTGCCTCTCAATATTTATATGGAAAACAACTCAAATTTCAAGAATGTTGTTAAGAATCTGTATTCCCTTCTTCTATGATATAATAAAATGTGTATTTTCAAATCTTCATATTTGTTTTAAAGAGAGAGTGAGAGAGGGAGAGAGAGAAAGAGAATTTTAATATTTATTTTTTAGTTATCGCCGGACACAACATCTTTGTTTTGTACGTGGTGCTGAGGATCGAACCTGGGCCGCACGCATGCCAGGCGAGCGCGCCACCGCTTGAGCCACATCCCCAGCCCAAATCTTCATATTTTTAATTCAAGTGCCTTAGTATATTTTTTAATTTCCAAACTTTTCAAGGTTTATCTCCCATGCATTCAATTTCTACACCAAATTAAAAAAATAAACAAATATCCATCCAATTCAATAACAACTGATTATATCCTTAGTACATGATTCTTTCCTAAGACTCTTTTACAAGCATAATATGATCTGAGAACCAGGATTGGTATTCAGGCCAATCAGATTTTTCATCCCTAGGTTAGAAAACTTTAACTATGGAACAGAAGTTAGTTAACTTGAAGGAAAAAAAAAATCATACAGTGGCTTTAAAATTTTCTACCACTTTGTTACCAAAAGAAAATAAAGATAGCTTCATATCAAGGACAATATTGTAGCTAACCCCAAACATTATTTATACATTGCCACTTCTTTGAAATCATCACCTTAGATCTTCTTCTTAAGGGTGCTATTGAAGAAGCATAGATATTTGTTTATCACAAATATAATTTCATATTCTGAAAAACATAAATAACATTAGTTTTCTATGAATTTCATTTTTTAAACTTGAAAAGTTATTACAAGTTGGGCTTTAAAGCCTTCATCAGAATGTCAAGGAAACATGTTAAACTGCAGAAAATTAAGAATACCTGAATAAAAATAATCCATCCTACTTTTATTTCTAAAAAACATCTTTGGACTGCCTCAGGAATACATTAAACCAATAAAGGGCAATTCTAAATTTTAAAAATGTTTACAATTTTGTTCTGATCTTTATGTCTCTCTTTCTTGCTTATTTTGAGGTTGGATAATATTTGGGAGGAATGCTATAATATTCATTTTCTTGTGTCATCCAAAACATTCCTATTTCTCTATTTTTGCTTGTTTAATTTAGCCTGGTTACATGTGAAAAATGATCATATATAGTTTCAATTTTCTTCAACATAGTTTTCTGTCAGTTTTATCTTCTGTAGTTGAAATATACCTTGTAATTTCATAGGAAAATCACACAAATTAGGAACTATGATCTAAATCAGGCAAATCTGATGCTCCCTCCGTAGAATCCAAATCATGAGCAGAGCACAAAGAGACAGAAAACACAGGATATTTATTCTACTCAAACAGTATTGTCATAATGAATACAACGCCAGGTCAAGCTGGTGAATGCCAATATTCTTTAGACAGTTTTCTCCTCATTTATGTAAGCTGGAGTCACTTCTGTTGAAACCAAAAACTCTAATTCTACAATATGTCAGCTGGTATCTTTAGGAACTGCTACAGATGGGATTATTCCATTTTATAATTTTTCAATTAGTTTGGATAAAGCTGCTCACCCTTTGCTAATAAGATTTCCTAGATGAATAACTTTGTGTTCAAGAATTGTTACTTCTTCCTGTTGAGTTTCTCTTTTGATTTTCTTTTCCTCTCTGAAAGCTTAACAAACTCATAAGTTGGCACATATTCAGGTTGTAAAAGACCTACTTGCATAGAAGTAACTTGAGTTTTGTATCCATATGAATTTCAACAGTGAACATTATTTGAAATAAAATTAATTTTAATTTTTTTTTGTACTGGAAATTGAACTCAGGGCACTGAACCACTGAGCCATATCCCCACCCTTCTTTGTACTTTTATTTAGAGACAGAATCTCACTGAGTTTCTTAGGGCCTCGATAATTTTCTGAGACTGGCTTTGAACTCTTGATCTTCTTGCCTCACTTTCCTGAGAGGCTGGGATTACAGGCCTGTGGTACCATGCTCAGCAATTTTAATCTTGATCTATATAGAATGTGAATATAAAAGCAATATCCAAAAGAGAATGAAAATTATCATTTATCCATTGATGATAATGGTATTTATTATTTCCACTACAATGTCCTTAGGAGTAGCCTTTCACTGCCCAAAGTGCATAATACCAAAGCAATGTTGTGACTGTCATAATATAAAAGAATGTGAGAAAGAAGAAACTGAAAACAGGGAAACGAGAATGAATATTGCTGGGAAAAACAAACAAACAAACAAGAACCATCAATCCTAAACTATATAAGAGTAGCAGAAAAGTAAAACAGAAAGGGAAGAAAAAGGAAAGATATTGCAGAGAGCGAATCAAAAACTTTGGCAACTGATTGCATAAGAGATAGGACAAAACAGTTACTGAAAAAAACAGATTTCTAACAAAAATGAAATTTATGGATGGACAAGTAAAGGAATTGAAACAAAAATAGCTAAAATAATTAATTAAACTTTCAATGTGAATGGACTAGTGGAATTTGAGGTACTAGTGGAATTTCCACGTTGAATATCTGTTGGCAACAACCAAAATACCATGGCTTGGTGCAAGGGATTATTTATATATTATAGAATAGATACAAAGTTGAAGTAATGAGAACATAGGAGCAAGTACTAGGACAGAAACTTGGGCAATTTACATTGAACTGTTAAGGGAACAACTTCTTTAGCAATTATAGAAAGTGCAAATTAAAACCGAAATTCATCAGTCAGAATGGAAATTATCAAGAATACAAGTAGCTACAAATGTTGGTGAGTGTGAGGGGAAACGGGAATGTACATTCACTGTTGTTGGGACTGCAAATTGGTACAAGCCCTGTGGAAAGCAGTATGGAAATTTTTCAAAAATTCTAGGAATGGAACCACCATTTGACCTGGTTATACCACTTCTCAGTATATATCCAAAGGATTTAAGATCAGCATACTATAATGACAAGGCCACATCAATGTTTATAGCAGCACAATTCACAATAGCTAAGTTAAGCAACCAACCTCAGTGCCCTTCAAAAGATAAATGAATAAAGAAATTGTAGTATATACACACAATGTAATATTACTTAGCAATAAAGAAGAATGACTTCATGACATTTGCCAGTACATGTATGGTCTGGAGACTATCATGCTAAGGTAAATAAGCCAATCCCAAAATACCAAAGTCAAATATTTTCTCTGATATGTGGAAGTTAAACCACAATAAAGGGGGAGAGGGGAAGAACCGAAGTTCAGTAGATTAGACAAAGGGGAACAAAAGGCAAGGAGGGGAGATAATAATAGGAAAGATAGAATAAATCTAACATAATTTTCTTGTGTAGACATATGAAAATACTTAATGAATCCCACTATCATGCCCACCCCCAAGAATGTGGTCCTAATTAGAATAAGATATATTCCATACTTGTATAATAATAATAATATATAACTAAGAAGAAACAATTAAAAAGATAAATATAAAAGCTGGATAAAAGACAAGCAGCTGGAAAGGGAGAGAGGATGAGATATTCCGAGTCAGGAAAATACAATATCTGCAAACCCAAAGGAATAAAATGCAAAGAAAAAGGACTTAAACTGTGAAGAAGCAATTGGATTCAGTACTTCACAAACTTCTGGAAAATATTAGGGGAGAAACTTTGATAGTGCTAAGGACAGAAGTCACTGCGCAGGAATTAATTTTGCCCCCAAATAAAGATATAAGTTGCCATGCCAGTAGGTCAACATTGAACTGTGGTCCTATTACTTCACCCCACATCTAATAACTGCCACAATAATTGTCTTCTCAGAAATACAATGCTGCTCACTTTATGGCACTCTTCCCACATATTTATGTTTTATATTCTCCAACATTATATTTTCTCTGGAAAAATAACAAAAATTAATACTTTCTCCCCAATACCCATTCTTTTTTTTTTTTTTTTTTGAAGAAGGTGATTTATATACCATTGATGTCAAAATAAGTATAATTAATAAAACAAAGACATTCACCATTTTGTTTCATTTAACATATTTTGTTGACTTAATTAGGTTTCTACCAAGAGCGTTTAGTTAGAATCCTTGAGTGACACTACATCAATGCAGTTTTTAATTTAAAGATGGCTGCATTCAACATTCCTAAGCAAAACACTAGCAGAAGGTGCCACTGTGTCAGTACTAAGATGCTATTAAAGAAATTTGAACCTCAAACAGACACATCCAAACAGATATCACTTCATTTCTGATTTATGAATACATTTGCCATACTATTGTGTTATGACATGGAATACTAAGTATGAGCTGTAGACATTTTTCATTTTGGTAAATGAAATAAAAGCATAGATTTGGTACATTTAAATGGACATTTGTAAGTAATCTAGATGTGGTGCTTGCTGCAACCAGAATAGTAGTCTTATTTATGTTTGCCTTATTGTTTTAAACTCAGATCATTGTCTTACAAAAACAAAGTTAAGAGAAATAAAGGGAAGCATGTAAGATCTTTAAATCCAATGGTTCACATTTTATTTTGATTATATTTTTCTACTATAATTATATGAACTAAAAGTAAAGAATTTTAATTTGCATTTCCATAAGTTATTTTTCATAAATGAGTTATATGATAAACTAGAAAGAAACATCTGTTTCATTATTCAATAGACTTCAAGAGAAAGATAAGATTCTACCTATTTGTATTTCAAAGTAAATCAATATTTTAATGAACTAAACAGGAGGCCAATCTTGACCAAAAGAGGTTGAATACCTTAACAACAGCTCTAGTTAAGATCATAGGCTTGAATGTAAATACCATGAAAGCAATGGTTTTGCCCATTTGTTGCTATCCCCAGAACCTAGGATAAATCCAGGAATAAGATTTTCAATAAATGCTTGTTGTTGGAATTATAGTTCTTCTAATTGGGTCTCTTTTCTATTATACCTGAGGAAAATTTTATGTCTGCTCCTGTCAGTTGGAACAGTTAACTAGACTAAATTGAAGCATTTAGAGGTCTTGTTTTGAAGAACAATTCAGTTATACACAGACTTTCTAAAGTGGGATTTGTTCTTAGATAATGCAGATTCAAAAACAAATATCAGCTAATCCTTTAGCTAAATAATCATAAGATTTTAATTATTACGGCCCAAATCAATATCAATATCGTTTTTTTAAAACTCAAGTTAGTCATCAAAACATAAGCACTGGTAAAATTAGGTCCTGTTTACATTTCACTTTGAAATTTACTTTCCACCATTTGGGAGTTTACAAAGAAAAAAAAATTCTCTTGGTTTGAGAATTTTTTTTCTATGCTTAATTTTAGTTATGCATTTTGCATTTTTAGATTATTATTTTTTATTTTTATTTGAATCTGTAAAGCTGTTAGAAAATGTGGAATAAATTACTGAGGTAATCATCTGCTGTTCTACCAGTTCCTTCTGGTGCCAGCTAAAATTAAAATGGGAATATCAGTGTTGAGAGATTTAAATGTTAGGCATGATTGAAATAGTATCATTTGAAAGAAAGGCTCCCAGACAATCTCTCAACATGTATTGAAAAGGCAGCTGATTTTAATGACTACCCTTCAGGTTCCCCAATTAGTCTATTTAATGCATTTTTCCCTTTCCAAATGTGCTGTCTTAATCAGACTACTGATGAAATGAAGTAGTTTTATTGCTAGAATTTAAATATGGTAAGAAATACAAAACAAAACAAAATCTCCCTGAAATGATTATAGTTTAGCCTCTTCTCCTCCCAACCCCCACAAAAAGCATGCATTCCTAGAAGCTTTTAACACAAAGGTATCTCAGGCTCCAAAATTTCTAGGTGACATAAAGAAACTGTAGTGCAGCAATTAGTATTTCTTCAGATTTCACAAACATGCTATAGTGGATGGTGTAAAAAATGTCCCCCACCCCCATTTCCTGGGACATATGCTACCAGAATTAAGATTTTTCATAAGATAGTAAATAGGACATGCATATCTAGTGCAAGAAATAGCAGCTGGAGATCTTTTGTCTTGAGACAATTACAGCCAAGTTACCAGTCTCTCCAATCATGTAACACTTATCAGACACTGCCTTGAAGGCATACCCTAACATACTTCTCTGTACAATCCTGTGAGTTCCTACCATGCATTGCTGACACACGTTTCTTACTTTCAATAAACTCCCTGTATTTGTGCAGAACTAATGTTAGATCAGTACACTGGGGAAGACTGGAAATGTTATATGTGAATCTGGTCTGTTAATATAAGAAAAAAAAAAAAAGAATAACCTCTTTCTTCCATTGTTTGCATGGGACATATTGTATCTGAAACATCTAAGTAAATACTGAATAAATAAGTAAAATTTTAATGAGTTTGTTTTAAGGAAACATAAGACATACACCTTAAGCTACGTGAAAATGTCAGATAAAGTTCCCCACAGGGGGTGACACTTCTTTGAGGTTCTGGTGGGCATAAAATTTGGAAAGGACCCGGTATAAGCAGCAAGGTTACATTGTTATTAGAAGATGTATTGTTCAGTAAAATTGAAAAAAACACTTATTTCTAATACAAGCAGTAGGTTGAAAGTATTGAAGAAACTCTAGCTTTAATCAGTAACTTAATCTTAGATTTAATAATGGTTGTGTAAATGCTTTAGATCCAGTATATAACCATACAACTTTGATAAAGCATTCAATTTATAGGAATTATTTCTTATACCAAAGGCTTTATCACAAAATCACCTTCCAGGTTTATTATATATAAAATGTGAGTCAATGTATAAAAGTGTTGAGAAAAACTAAAAGCAAATAAACAGTAAAACAAAACAAAAACAAAAAACTCTGCTGCCTATTAGCTAAAATAAAATCAATTGAAATGTCATGATTTGTCATGCATGGGAGAGAATTTAGGAATACCATTATGAACTCACTTTGAGGTCAAAAGAATATGAAGGAAAACTGGATCATTATTTGTGGGAAAATGAATGACATAAAGAATATTTGCATATAGTGTAATAGTCTGATTACAGATGAGAATTACTTGTTAAAGAACCAAATGAGAAGTTTGTGTCTCCCCAAGAGAGAATTACTATTCTACTTGATAGGAAGTTAACAATTGATTCTGGATTTCTTTTACCTCCAAACATCTCTAATGGGATGGTTAAACTGTTCCCTATGCAATGGAGGGGGCGGGGGAGGGGAAGAGACCTTGGATTGAAAGGCAAGTGGCCTCAGCCAAAGAAGCAACTTGTATTGTTCTTCCTGTTAATTTCAGATACCTGCCACTTTGCCTCATACACAGTTCCCAGGAACTGGCATGTTCTCTTAGGAAGGGTAACTATTTGGGTGTCATTGGAACCAAGGGAGGACAGTCCAGCATGGCACTGAGGGATTAAGCTTGAAAAGTACTCTTTTAAGTAGATCTCCAAAACATGCCAAGGTAAATTTGTAATCGATTAATCAATTAAGCTTTCTCAGCCCAATTTCTTAGACTGTGCCAATACTGGGGCCTATCCAACTCAAGAAGAATACAGGCACATTGAAATGATTACTTCTGGATTTATAACTACATTGGTTAGAAAGAAACTGCAAGCTGGGTATAATCATACTAAGTAACCAAAGGAAGAAAGAGAGGGATGAGAGAAAGAAGGAAAGAAGGGAGAGAGGGAGGGGGAGGGAGGAAAAAAGCAAACAAACAAAACAAGAAGTTTTAGATTTTTTAAAACTAGAAAATTTTGAAACAATTTAAACTTGGTATAAATGTATCAGAATTGCTTTTTAGATGATAACAAGTATTTGTTTCCCCTAATCCTGATTAATTTTGCTACTACTAATATTGACAAATTAGACTTCAGAGTCTGGTGTATTATAACATTCAGAAGATGGAAAGTCCTGAAGAATCAATAAATGACAACATTGTTTATTATATTTACTGAAAATGGGAGATAATAAAGTATCCTGAGCAGAAAGCACCTTAGTATTTTCACAATGTTAGCCAAAATTGTGGAACATGCAATAGATACTGTCTAACACTATAAATAAGCATAGCTCATGGTAGCTAAATGGAATGTTTATTTATCATCAACTTTTCCTTATTATAGTTTAGAAACATGACACACTTCGGTGGGAATCTAAAGAAGGAGCTGAAACCTTTTCCAGTTCAAGATTCTCTGTATAATTTTTATAAATTTCTTAGAGTCATACATATTACTTCATTCTGATCTACATTGGCTAGAGAAGAAATTGGTATTCCCAGATTATTATTCAGTAAATAATTTAATTTACATTTTTATCAACACTAACTACTTCATATATATGAAAGAATTCACCACATGTGAAAATTCAATATTATCTATTCAATAAAGCTTATTTCTCTGGTAGATTTGCCAGATCCAGGCAATATTTCTTTATACCATTAAGATCTATGACTCATAGGTTTGATTTCATAACCCCTGGTTACCTTTAAAATTGATTAGGAAACAAGAATTTTAATGATCCCATCTTCATTGCCCCTCAAAATGTTATGTTCTGAGCCATATACTAGTATTTTTAATGCTAAAAAACGCAGGGAACCAGCAGGGCACTGGGGTGCCTGCCTGTAATCCCAGCGGCTTAGAAGGCAGAGAGGCAAGGAGGATCTGAGTTCAAAGCCAGCCTCAGCAAAAGTGAGATGCTAAGCAACTCAGTGAAACCCTGTCTCTAAATAAAATACAAAATAGGGCTGGATTTGGCTCAGTGGTAGAGAACCCCTGAGTTCAATTCTTCCCCCCCAAAAAGTAGGGAACCTCTTGTGTTCTTGTCAGCTATCTGCTGCAACTGAAAGACCCAACTAGAACAACTATAGAGGAGGGAAGGTTTAGTTAGAGACTCACAGTTTTGGTTCCTAAGTGGCTGGTTCTATTCCTCAAGACTCAAAGTGAAGATGGACATCACAGTGGAAGAGTGTGGCAGAGGAAAGCAGAGGAAGACTCTGTTCCAGATACCAAATATATACCCAATAACTACGCCCCCAATGAACCGCTTCCCCAGCTGCCTCCAGTCACCACTCAGTTAATTGCTGATGGGATTAATTCACTGATCACCATAGCCATGCCCCTAATGATCCACTTCCCCAGTTGCCTCCAGTCACCACTCAGTTAATCGATGATGGGATTAATTCACAAATTCAGCTAAGGCTACATAACCCAATCATTTCTCCTCAAACCTTCTTGCATTGTCTCACCTGTGAGCTTTTGGTGGACATCACATCTAATCCATAAAAACTTGTCTTAAAACCTAATTACACTAGAGATGTTTAATATCCTATGTGCATACAAATAAGCTCAGCTGAAATATTTTATTTCACTAAAGCATCTGCTCAACAACGATTTCCCTTATAAATATATACTTTATTGAAAACACAAATACAATCATTTGAACAGCATATTTAAAATCACCAGATAAGCATCCTGGGAAAACTTCCTTAGAAAAGATCAGCATGGAGTCAGTCTGATTCTTCCACTTGGAAATAATAAACTATTCACATGTGGAATAATAATTACCATCTATATATCATTCCAGTATCTTTGGAGTAGTTTCTAAGTTTATAATATTTTTAAATTAATGAATATCATTTGAAAAAATTCTACTTAAGAATTAGATGAATACATTATAGTATAAACAGTGTGGTTTTAGCATTCAATAAAAATAGCATCATTTTTTTTAACTTTTTTTTAGTTGTAAATGAACACAATCTATTTATTTATTTTTATGTGGTGCTGAGGATTGAACACAGTACTTCACACATGCCAGGCAAGTATGCTACCACTGAGCCACAACCCAGCCCACATCATTATCTTTTGACCATATGAGAGAGTGCATGATGTTACATTATGGTGTGCATTTGGGTCTATAGATTTTCTTCATCTACACTTAAACCCACATTTTTTATCACTCTCTTTATCAAAATGTGATGAGAAGATACCTTAAGTGAGACTGCATCCAGAGAGTTCGGTCGCAGGTATAGGATAGACATGACAGATATCCATGGTAGGAATCTAGTGCTGGGGCTGCTTGGTTCCCTTCCTACCTCTTTCTCAAGAAATGTCCCCCTAGTCCTGATTTCAACCTTGTAGTTTTCATCATCCCTGTGTCCTCACAGTCAAGCACTCGATTGAATTATTGGAGGCTTTCTCAAGTTACTTTCAAATTAGAACTAAGGAGAGAGACTGGATCTGTCTGTCAATAGCACTATAAAAAGTGAGCCCCAAAGACAAAATCTGTGCTTTAACAGCAACACCAACAGTTGACACTTGTTGAGTTCAGATTACAGGTGAGAAAACTGTACACTGGAGTCATTGCCCAAGTCTTGGTACTAATAAGTGATAGAACTGTTGTCAAAGGTCAGGCTGTCTGATTTTAATATGGCAAATTTCAACTATTACTTTCTAACCAGCCTGAGAAAGTGAGACCATTGCATACAGATGAGAGGCTGCATAAGAGTGCTGGTGGCCTTTGAGTCTATGGATCAAGTTGCTTCTGAGTTATGGCTGCACCTCTGCCCTTCCTACAGTTTGATCATTTAAATAGTCTTTTAATTTCGACAGCATCTCCCATTGTTCCAAGAAGCCTTAACAGCAGTGTTCCACCTTAACTGCACTTGATTGGAGTTGCTAAAACTCCAAGGAAAGGGAAGATAGTAAAAGTGAGGCCCTTAGGGATTGGCAGAAGAATCAAGAATCCAAAATACAGTGTTGCTCTATCTGCTTCTATGTGTAGAGTCCCTATTTCTTTCTTCTTTTTACTGTCTTCCATAGATCTTTTCTTTCTCTGCACTACTTTGTTTTCAACTACTCATTTTATTCTCCATAGCTACAGCTCCTCTTTTTATCCATTTGTGTGTGTGTGTGTGTGTGTGTGTGTGTGTGTGCTTTTCTTCACTTGTTTCGAATGAATCAAGACATAATATCTATATACAAATGAGTCCTTGTTCTAACATCTAGCCACCAAACATTCTGAGCTAATGAAGATCTCATGGGAAAAGGGGGCCTAGGACTGGAGTGCACAGAGGAGGTATGGAGAGAGATTTTGCATGCTAGAAGAGAAAGGAGACAGCCTGTGGATTTTAGATCTAGGCCAATTTAATTGCCAGATGAGGAATCATGGAAGAACATTTCTTGGTACAAAAATTGAAGTGCTTCCTCTGAACACTATAGATATTTAATATATCACTCATAGAGTCTACTCAAAATGTCTCAGGCAATTGTGTTTTAAAAATTTGAGTCTGGAGAAAGCTTGTTTGAACCACGAGAACTGAATTTTAATCCTAGTGTCACTATGCCTCCTATCATTGTTTAGAAAATAAAATGATACTAACTCCTGATATTTTCACTTTATAAAATTGTTATTAGACATAAAATTATAAAAGTAGTGTGAATATACTTAGAAAACTATGAAGTTATGTATAACATGGGAAGTATGATACTTACCCTGTGTTTTTTCTAGAATAAGCAAATTATATATTCTATAAATTTAAGAAACCATTATATCATAAGTTTTTGAAAACATAACAGAGGGGAAGAGAGAAGATTCAGTCATTAAAATAACAGATTCATCAAAACATTTTGAAAACATTTTGTTTTATGATAGAATAGAGAAGATGAGATCTATTACTACTACTATGAATCTTTCTTCTTTTCAAATTTTATCTACCTTTCTACATATTGTTTAGGAACTGTGTCTCAAAATTTCATTTAACTGACTCATTTCTTTAAACTTCTAGAACTTTATCAGAATTTTACAAAAATTATCTTAATTTTACAAAACAACTTTCATAAGACAATGTCTGTTCCTTTAAGGCATGGGCAATGATTCACTGAAGACCGTTCTGAATATTCAATAAATATTAACAATGTTATTTCTGAATCATTTTTAAAAATCATTCAATTGGTCATTTTTTAAAACCAAGAGCGTGCATCTAAATCTTTCCTCATTAGCAGGTATTACACTGATTTTTTTTTTTTTTTTTTGTACTGATGTCAGAGTAAGCAGAAAAAAAGATCGTTCATTTAAAATAGCAAAAATACATTGTTGATTTTTATTATGTAAACTTGTAAACTGATGCAAGTTACACAGTTGCATCTTTCTAGGTCCTACCACCCTTCTGTAACTTAAAAGAATCACATTAGTGGAAGATGTAGTAGAAAATAGGGTAGTCACAGCTTGTCACATCAATGGACTTTGAACATTCAGAATGATGGTCGGAGGGCCAAAGTTAGGTGGAGCACCTGGTGGAAAATTAGCCTGAAGGAAAGCATTTGCTGCATGAGTGTTTTACAGTGCCTAAGCGTCTTGGTCTATTCGTCCATTACATATTTATTCAGTGCCCACTGTGTGTCAACCTCTATAGTAGTCTCTGGAGATAAAAGTTTAGCTTTTTCCCCATTGTGTAAACAATGTGATAAGTACTATAATGAATCAATGTGAGCCATTTAATAAAGATGCCTTTGGGGTATGTGGGGGGCGTGTTAAATGCATGTTGAGTTCTTTTCTTTTTTCATTTTTGATTTGCTCCACTTGAAGCAATGATTTTATATCAGTAGACAAGTGTAAACTTAACTCGCAAGGGATTTTTTTTTTTCTTTCAAAAGACTTGGTTTTCACTTATATTTTCTACAAAAGAAATGGCTAAATATTTCCCAATAATATATATCCTCAACTACAATTCTATAAGGTTTCATGGACATCTCAAGTCAGAACTCTGAAAATCAGTATGATTTCTATAATTAGTATGATGTCTCTGAGGTTTTATTTATGAAAGTAAAGTGTCAACAGCCATGAGAACCAGTGATGCTTTGACTTTTGGTTAGTAAGACCATAAAAATTCAAAGCAGGAGTAGCATGAGTATTAAGAAGGAAATCCTTTCCAGGAACATATTCCTTCTTCATTTTACCTTCTTTATAATACTTTATAAATGGACAGTATTTAATATTTTCTAGCACAATTATCTAAACATTGATGAAGTTAATAAAATCCAGTATAATCATCAAGAGTATTCTAATGTATTATTAGAAATGCTAGAAATACAAAATAATCCATAAGTGTTTTCAAAATGGTCAGAATAAATTTGTTTTTTAGTGAAATTATGTGAAAGCATAAAGAATCACTTTCTCTACAGATTACCTCCAGTGCAACAAACAGCTAGATCAAAACTGACAGGAAAAAATAAAACAATGTAGACTTAGATACAGATGCCTTAAAAGTGAATTTATGAATTATCATTGAAAATATGAAGGTATTTCTTAAGACAACCAATGTAAACATAAATACCTCTAGATTCAGTTTGACTTGAAATATCTTTTTAAAATTCATAATGTTTTAACATGTTATAAAGCATCATGTATTAAGTTCACTCTAGGCAAAATAAGTTTACTTTAAATAGACAAAGAGGGCATAGCCAACAACTTTGGTTAGCTTACATAATTTTTAAAACTTATAGTTTTAAATTGTTAGACATATATAACCATATAACATCAAATAGGGCTATCAAAAGAAATTAAAAATATATTAAAATGTTACAGTGCTGACATGAATATTGATGCCAACTTTATCTTATTTGATGTAACTAGGAGAAGGGCAAGGAAGGAGGAAAAGAATACAGGAGGGCACTATTTGGAAGGTGAAGCTGCTACTGATGCCAAAATTCAACAATAAATTTACTCCTCAGAACACAAGGTGAAAGAAGAGAAAAGAAAATCTGAATAGACATAAATTCAGAGTGCAAGAAAAGGAAAATGAAGTAAAGATATATATTGAAACTCCACTAACAGATAATTGCTTGAATCCTGCTATGTGTACAGGTCCAAAGAATACATCCACATGTATCTTATGTACCTAAATATTAAATACCCATCATCTTACTTGACACTGTGTTTGAAGTGAGACTGTTTTGACATGAATGAGTGTGCACAATGTGAATCTTGCTCTGTGCTATAATTCTTCAACTCTATGAACTGAGAATCTCAATTCTTTCAATCTAGTGGGACAATCAATCCAATTCAGGTTATCTTCCTAGGGACCGGAGATGCCATAACTTACTTTGTGGACATCACACTGTTCTCTTTGCTATAGGTATTTGTATAAATAAAAGGTTTATTGAGTTTAATAGAAGGTGTGAGGAGTACAAAAGTGAGCTCTTCAACTGTTTTTCATGGAGATGGTTCAATACATAACAAAAATACACACATAATGAAAAATGTAAGAAATGAATAAAGTTCCCTGCATACTGATGACATAATTCCCCATTTAAAAAATATAAAATGGGGCTGGGGATATAGCTCAGTTGGTAGAGTACTTGCCTTGCAACGCACAAGGCCCTGGATTCACTCCTCAGCACCACCACCAAATATATATATATAATGTTCTGTTTTGCTACACTCTATTCTTTTTTGCTTTCTCTTTATTTAAAAAGAGCCTAATATTTTATTTGGTTTTCTGTATTCTTTTTTCTTTCTTTTTATATTTTTTTTTGTACATGTATGAGAGAGAGAAATAGGGAGAGAGAGAGAAAGGATGAAGTGTGTGTCAGAGACAGAGTCAAAAGTCAGAAGGCTTGAAATTGCCTATGCTTTTTATTGACAAATAAAATACACTTGTGGCTCTAGCCTACATTGCTCACACTCTGCACATGTATATTGATGGGAAAAAGTATGTGTAAAAGTTAACAAAACAAAAATCCATCTGAATATGATTCAAAAGCCTAATATAATCCATGAGAATGGAACCCCTTAGGCTAACCTTCAAGTGTGCCTCACACTCCTTTGTTATCAAAATAACTTTACCAAGTCCAAGTTCCAGAACTATCAGATCAATGGGTCCCTCAACAATGACACAAAGAAAGTTTGTCAGTGAAGACTTGTTGTTAAGGTTGATGCCTATTTATTTTATTTGGCATTGTCCTTCGCATCTGTGCTGTTTTTTTTCTCTTTTCAATATTCTGCCCAACATTTGAGCAACACAGATTAGAAAGCAAACATGTTCACATGACTTTATGTCATTGATTTTTTTTTGAAAGGATAATGTTTAAAAATTCAAAAGATAGTAAAGTTATTAATTCACCTCCGGTGTGTGTGTGTGTGTGTGTGTGTGTCCTTCCAGAGACATTCTGTGCAAATTACATACAAACACACACATTCTTATTTCTATGTAAAAGTAGCATGTTCTATACATTGTCCTTCTGTTACTTTTTAAAAATTACCCAGTGACCTTTGAGATTGGTCCCTGTTTACAATGACTTTATGAGGAACTTTATCCACCTGCTTTCTTTCTTAATGGTTGCATCTTATCTTATCATGTGTCTGTAAAATTATAACCCATGCCATATTCATAGTTACATTACATTTCTTTGGCTGCAATGAATAGGTATGTATTTCTCGACCTCCTATGAGTCTAAATGTTCCCACAAAGTATATTTCCAGGGAAAATACTCAATTAAAGGGTATGTACATATAAAATTTTATGAGGTATCTCTGAATTTGTCTTAGCAGAAGTTTCATCTATTTATATTCCCACCAGCAATAGATGAGAGTGCTGGTCCACATGCTCTCATCAACATTGTATATAATCATAATTATTTTTTCCACATGATAATGAAAAGTAATTTTTCAGTGTTCTTCCATGGTTTTATATCTCTTGTCGTTTTATTGTTTATATTTAACTTAACACTTGAAATTTATTAGGAATAAATTTTTTTCCACAAATGGTTATTGAAATGTCACCTATTTATTTTTTATTGGTTCTTTTAAATTATAGATGACAGAAGTATCCATTATGAAATAATTACAGAAGAATGGACCTACAACATTTATTAATTAACCCACTTTTCCACTGATTTAGAAAATTTACCTTGATTTTATTCTATAAATGCACAAATAAATGAGGCCCTTTCTAAGATTAATGTTATCCCATTTATATTTATGCACATACATGTACAAATGTCTAAGTTTTATTTATTAAATGCCCTAAACATGTTTAATAAATGATAGGAATATTTGCCATGCATTCCTTTTTTATTTAAGGTTTTAATTTTAACATGAACAATATTTATAAGACTTATAAGTCTCATAAATTAGAAAACTGATTTAGAAAACCTATTTCAAGGTACTGTTAAATGTTAACTTTTATAAAGGGACAGCCTATAAATTTAAATTATCTTTAACATTGTGTGTCCTACCACATTTAATTTTATTGTATTCTACCATATTTTTTCACAGATAAAGTATTTTTATGATGTGAAATAAAATAAATTTGTGTTAGCAAAAATGTTAGCCATATTTTTTGTGAGTAGGATAGTGGGTAATATCTGCATCAAAATACATTCCAACTTTTAAATTATTAACTTATGAATTTAAGTCCTTAAATTATTGATTTAAAGACTAATTTGGGAGTACAGGAAATTAGTAAATTGGAGGCTGACTACCAAATGACATATAAATGTAAATGAAAGATGTTATTGATATATTAATCAAAACACAAATTTGCAAGGACATTAAAATAGAAATAAAATGACTAAAATTTTAATGATAAGGGCAGGTTTTCTGAAGCTGGGAATAATTTGATAAGCTGTGCCTTTATATCTAATATGTAGAGAAAAAAAAAGCAACAGCAAGAACATCTAGTATCACACATTTATCTCTTAAGTCAACTGTCCCATCTTTCCTTCAATTTAATAGCAACTCTGAAATGAGCCAAGTCCACAGACTTCAATCCACCATGTCACAGTTGGCCTATGGGCCCATTTGTGGGAAAGGAAAATTGAGAGAGAGAAGTGAAAGAGACAGAATTACTCCATCAAATAGTAAAGGAGCAAGACCAATACTACTTTTTAAGGGAGGATAAAGGGCATTGAGCCACCAGCGCTCCATAAGTGCTGTCGGGTTCTGCCCTCTTTTCAAGCCTTCACCGGGAGCAAGTCTTCCCGCTTTTCAATGTGCATGTTGGCTGTGGTGTTCTGCCCCCACTGGCATCCCCACTGCCCCCTGCACTGGACACCAATGCAGTCAAATCAGCTGGCAGCGTTTCTGTCCAAGATCAGTGTGTGCTGGTGCAGGGAAGGAAAAGAGGGAGGGGTGAAAAGGACAGGTTGGCTAGTGTTAAAAGGGAGAGCTTTTCCACAGGATTCTATGGTTGCTATAGAAACAACTTCTTTTGTTTGTACATATTCAGAACAGCTGCTTCCTTTTGGTTTCTGGTGGTGGGGATATTATGGAGGTAACTGAGAGGGGAAGAAACAAACACTATTCCGACTGTGGAAAGTAGTTTTCATAGTCACATTTTTTTTTCTTTTCTTTCTTTCTTTTTTTTTTTTTTTTTTTTTTTTTGGTACCAGGGATTGAACTCAGGGGCACTAGACCACTGAGCCACATTCCCAGCTCCATTTTGTATTTTATTTAAAGACAGGGTCTCACTGAGTTGCTTAGCGCCTAGCTTTTGCTGAGGCTGGCTTTGAACTCCTGATCCTCCTGCCAGAGCCTCCCAAGCCACTGGGATTACAGGAGTGTACCACTGTGCCCCAAAATAGATTATTCTTATTTCTCTGGGCTTAACTTTATTTGGGGACTCAGCGTGACTCTTGAATGTTGGTCAGTAAGGTCTTGAAAGCTGGTGAATTCCAACAGACACAGACCTAGGTATGCTGTGATTTCCAAGATATTTAGGCTGGCTTGAACAACAGACATCCAATCTCTGTGCCCTCAAGACTTGACACACTCCATTTTATTTCTCCCTGGTATTCATGCAAGCTGTATTACAAGCTCCCAAGCAGGTATCTTGTTCCTTCTAAATGCCTATGAATTCATGTATAACTTTTCAAGTCCTAATTAATTCCCTTAATTAGAGCTTTTTCTGGCTCTAACCACTTACAAAGTTGAATTGATGAATAAAAACAAATGTAATGAATATGCATAAACTAATAATCTTTACTGAATTAAGAGTCCTGCTACCTATATACTACTATTGAAATCAGCTTATAAGAGCTTTCAGTAGATCTTCTGAAAAAAATGTCATCTCCAAGGAAAAGTCACAGAAAAATATGTCTTAAGGAACAGATGTCCTACCAACTGTATTGTGTATATGTGCATCTGAAGTATATATGGCATGCATATGTATGGATTTTATTTAATATATATACTCATTTGTGTGTATATATATATGTGTGTGTGTGTGCGTGTGTGTGTGTGTGTGTGTGTGTGTGTGTGTGACTGGATCTAAGGAACATGGAATAATACAGATTCTCAAGGGGTTAAAATATTGAAGCAAGACAGCAAGAATGGCATCTGCTAGAGGGATAGTCAAATTTTGTAAATATACAAACTTATGATTCAAATAAGCAAAATAGAAGACACAGCTGTCCTTATATGCAAATTAACACTGAACACAAATACACTATTGTATTTTAACCCTTTGGGATTGTGGAAAAGTGCAATATTAAAGCAGCAACACTCTTTTAAATTAAAATTTACTCATTACTTTTGCTACTGGGGGGGGGCTTTTAAACTGAATTTTCAGTAAAATTCCATGAAATATTTGGTTGGTTTAACTTGGCAACTGCAGATATTCACAGGTGCTACATCTTAAGACTTAGTTCATGGTAATTTGATTACATATCTGTCTGAGAATTCTCATAACAATCCACTTATCTTCTTACCACATAAAATCAGAATAAACACATTTTGATTGGTTCAAAACTTGAAGGACTTTAGCAAATGGCAAAAAATGTTGAATATTTAATTAAAATACAGAATTTATCAACATTACTGTTGAATCTCATATGGAGACTTTTTTACTTATTTAAATAATGATATTTTATAATTCAAATGTTTTATGCTAACTTTAGTTACATATAAATTACTAAAGGTGAGACTTAGAATCCAAAAACAAGCACAAGTCTTCAAATTTCTCCATGTTCTTTCTGCATCACTTGAGACAACTGTCTTATCCCTTTTGAAAATCAATTTCACATACCATAAAACAATGATACTGACATGTTTAGGACATGGTTTTGAGAGAACCAATTAAAACAAGATATTCAAATGCACACTGAAACTGTAATATTTTATAGTTCTGTTACATGGAAATCACCATGGAGATAATAACTGAAGTCCATCATGTCAAGGAAGCTGTGAGTATTAACATTGGATCTGTTTTGCCTTCAAATTTCCTGTTACATGAAATGATGAACACTTTACTACAAAACCTCTTTTGGCCAAGTTTTCTGTTACCCTTGGCCAAGCATATCAATAAAGAACAGTACATATACTCAGAGAAATGGACTGATGAAGATCTTAGGGATATGGGGTAGGGTGTGGGAATAGAGAGAGTAGAATCTGGTGCCTTATCAATTCTTTTAATGAAATAAGCCACACTTCTTATTATTAGTCATTAAGGAATTTCCATGAATCATTTAAAATATATTTCCATCTTATTTGAGTTAGTAAACAGATTTCAGGTTTTTGTATCTAAATTATCCCTATAAAGGATAATATATGTTATCACATTCAATTCTCATGATAATAACTCTATAAGTCAATTTTTTTTTTTTCAACCAGGGATTGAACTCAAGCACACTCAACTACTAAGTCACATTTCAGCCCCTTTCTATATTTAGAGACAGCGTCCTGCTAAGTTGCTTAGGGCCTCGCTAAGTTGCTGAGGCTAGCTTTGAACTTGTGATCCTCCTGCCTCAGCCTCTGGAATCCTTGATATTACAGGCATGTGCCACTTCCCCCAGCTTTAAATCAAATATTAATATTTCTTCTACATTTGAAATGAAAAGAATTAGGAATGAGAAAACTGAGGGTTACAGAGATCATAGCCAATAACCTGAGAGAGGTTTGAACTTGAACCCAGACTTTATGACTTCAAAAATTGGCTCTTTTAAAACACACGATTTCCTTCCCTTTGCATTCAATTCATTGTCTCATAATCCTTCCAACTTAAAAGTCAAGTGAGCACCAGAGCCCCTGACTCAGACAGAAACACATGGGTCCATCTTAAACATAATATCTTAAAAGTCCTACATTAAACATACAAAATCAGTAATGGAGACCAATTAGGATGATAATTGACCTAGCACAACTTTAGTTTTCACATCTCTAGTATTTTGCCTCTCTTTTCTTTCTTCTATTTCAATAAATTCAATGCATTAAACATTTCTTTAGTGGCTACCAAAATAAGATATTTCAGTCCTTGAAAAGCTAATTCGGTAGAAGAAAGAGATATAGTCAACTCAGAGAAGAAATGAAAAAAAAAAAAAACAAAAAAACAAAAAAAACACCAACTTCCAGTTTTTCAATAACCAACCAAACAAAAAAAAATAAGAATAATTGATCACTACTTATGGCTATCCTAATTCCTCATTCTGAAGCTTTGCAGCTATCTTTTCCCAGATAATCAACTGTGAGGAAGTTTTACTTCAGCTGGATAAGTTCTCAATCACTACAATAGCCTTTTATATACTTTTCTATATAATCATACTTGTTTGATTTTCATACTATATCAGAAAAAAAAATGTGAACTTGTTTCCCTCCAATTAAATAATAACTTATGAAAGTCAAATGATAGTCAGCCTTTCAATATCAAAGGAATAGAGTTCTTAAAAGGAGATAATAGAAATTGCTAAAAGATAAAAATGTATCAAAAAATTAAGATTTTCCATTCCCTATATTGGGAATTTTGAGATTATAATGTTCACAAATTGATGAAATTAATTTATAAACAATGAAATTCCACTAATATAGTTATTAAGATAGGCATTTGATTATAAAGACAAATAAAAAATGGTTCCTAGACTTCCAGGAATTTATAAACTTGACAACAAATAAATCTTTTCAGATCAAAGGAAGATTTCTAAATAAACCCTAGATTGTCATTTTAGGTACCTATTAGCAGTAAGTTACAAGGGCAAGTTTCAGCTAATTAATGGTTTTCAATGGTCAAAATACTGTAAATATTACATAACATGACAGGCTAAATGCAGTTCAATCAATACCAAACTGTAAGTCCTGTGGATATTATAGTTACAAAAAACTATTTGAAATAATTCCAGTATGTCCTTACAAAGAGCAATATATTTTTAAGGACTTGTATCTTTCCAACTTAAATTAAGAGTGTTATCAAATGATAGTCAAGAAAGAATCATGCTATGAATCACAAGCAAAGTGCAACAAAAGTCCATCAAGAAACAGAAACAAATGAAAATGTACTACTGCAAAAGCAAAGAGAGGAAACCAGTTTTATAATTATGAAATCACCATTTAAAGAACCATACCCATACTAACACGCTTGTTTATCATAACCAGTATTATCATAATACAATACTTAAGAAAAAATCAATTCTGAGGAGTAACAGCTTTTTATAAATGCTTATGGCCTACTTTTATCTTTTGGGTACTGAACTTAGGGCACTCTACAACTAAGCTACACTCCAGCCCTTTTTATTTTTGATTTTGTCATGCTAAATTGCCCAGGCTGACCGGGAACTTATAACCTACCTTAGCCATGTGCCACTGTTTCTGGTCCCATTGTTTTTAATTAAAATAAAATGATATGATAATCAATGATTTGTCTTTCTTCAAAAAATACAATACAAAAATATCTGTTACCAATTTTATAAACTCTGATAATTTATTTTCAAAATTCAGACACTAACATTTTAAAGCATTTTTTCTGCTTAGAAAGTTATTTTGTTAAAGAAAATAATTTCACGTGGTGCTTTAATTAAACTTCACAGCTCTTATGTCATGGTTTACTGATTGCTTTTTTTGAGAGTAATTTCAAATAATGTACGTCATAGTACAGATATAAGAAAAATTAGTGTACAGCCTTTCAGATAAGAAAGAGAAACTTCCTATGTATGTTTTAATTACCGCATGTAAATTCATTTAATATATCTTCTAATTTTATACTCATTTTCACATTAAGTTTACTTTAAACTCATGTAATTTGAACTTAGTTAAATGTATTTTTCTTTTAATTCTTTTATACCTCAATGGTTTTATTATTACTTTCATTATGATTGGCAAAATGTGAGAAGATAAAATCTCATAATCTCAGCAGGGTAGAGGTCGAGGGTAGTGGTTGGATTGAAACATTGGTCTCAGTGTTGCCAATTCAAGGAATCTTATCCTGGAGGGATTTTCAGTATGCTGAAATTTTACTACTCTTAAATGCATATAGAGTGGGCAACCTCATTTTATTTTAAATTAATGCCTTAACATTTGGGTCCAAAAGTGCCAAGAGTAGTCCTCTCCCTAAAATAAACTGGCATGTGACTTTTCTGAGCTTGCGGGTAGTAAGAAGTGAAGCAGAAAAGAAATTCCTAAAACTAAAAACTCAGTGAAATAATATTGCCCTTAATCCCAAAGGAAAACAAAACAAAACAAACAAACAACAACAAAAAAAAACTTACATATCTTACAACCTACAACCTACTTATCATCTAATATTTGGAAAATCAAAATATCTAAAACACAAAAGTTATATGTGAATCAACTACCCTGAGACAATGACTGCAATATTTTGGTGATTTCATTTTGAGTGTCCTCTTGTTTATGAATGTGTATGAGTTCACATTGTATCAATGACTAATTGTTATAGGCATCACTTCAGGGCACTTAACAATGACATTAATTTTTGTAAACATTTTAATAGTAGCACAAATTATCTGCTTTATTTTGTTTCTAATGACACAATAATTGCACATATATATAAGATATATATGACATTTCAACACATGTATGCAATATGTAATGATCAGATCATGGTAACTGGCATAACCATCACCTCAAATATTCATCATTTTTTTTTCTATTGGGAATGTTCAAAATCCTCTCTCCTAGCTCTCATATATAAAGTCTATAATTTAACATTTCCTCATTGTCAAACATTTAAATGATGACTAAGCTGTGTTTGCAAAACTACAATGGTGATGAACAGCATTATACATAAATTTATACTACCATTGAAATAATATTGTTAGAATATAAATGTTTATACATAATAGTTGGGTTCATCTTGACAAACTCATGCATGAATGGAAATTAATTTTCAGTGTAATTTTTTTTTTTTTTGAGATGGGATCTCCCTATATTACCCAGGCTGGCCTTGAACTCTCAATCATTATGCTTCAGGCTACCAATTACAGACATGCACCAGCATACCCAGCTTTCACAATATATAATTTTTGAAGAAAGAATGGATTCTTTCAAAGCCTTTAATGCATAGCACCATATTGTTTGCTAGAAATATATCTCTCTCTGAATTTATGTCTATCCTACATCATTATCATTCTTTTAAAATGTATTAGTCAAAAACACATTATCTGATTGTGTTCAATTTTCTTCAATTAATAGCGTGTCTAATTTAAATTTGAACTATTGTCTTTGCATTTTACACGATGTATTGAGTTTGGGAAATTACATGGCTGTTGCAACTTGTTCTTTTTACCCAAAAGGCTTTCCTCTCATTGTGTACTATGGTTCCCTTTCTACTCACAGACTATCATTTGAGAGGCATAGATACTTTGTGGTTTTGGGTAATGGAATAAAAATTCTCTACAAATGGCTCCTATAATAAAAAAATCATAAGATTTAGTAATCAGGTGGATGCGGATGATATATGGATGGTCAAAACAAAAATGGATAAGGAAAATAAAAAAAGAATGTGAGATGTATAACCACAGAGAAGAGAGAAAGGAGTGGGAAAAAAAAATGAGGTTTAAGAACAAAGTGGCTTCCCTTTTAAGGTTACACTTTTATTGTGTACCAGGAAACTCTTTGACCTCCAAGCTGGTTATTAAGCTGCTCCATTCTCTTATTTTTTAATACTACAGCAAAGTGTTAAAATATCAGTAGTGGTGTAAGTTAACATAAACTTGATTTATATCGTCTGCAATACAATGCCAAGTGAGTGTGGATGCTAGCGCTAAAGTGCCTGAATGTTGGACTTGGCTCAGCTCTTACTGGCTCTGTAGGTTTGGACCCGTTATTTAATCCCTCTGTCTCTGATTTTCCCATAGGACTGTTGTGAGGATTCCAGAGTGAACACGTGGGATGTGCTTTGAACAATGTTTGGCTCATGATAAACCCTTGACATTACTGACTTTCAATTATGCGCAAAGGTAAAGAAGCTCAAGAATTTGCTAAAATAAGCTATGGATGTAGTGTTATATCATTTATTCAGCAGACCACTCTTGAGCACCTACCACATTCCTCATCCTGTGCAACACGGCAGAAACATAATTCCCTTCTGGTGAACTTCCTCTACCACAGTCAACGGAGGGGAGGCATTACAGAGGTATCACATGCACACAGCCCCATGTCCTCATCTTCACATCCCCCAGCTAATCCATCTGGGCCAAGCCAAGTTTTCTCTGTGAAGTGTACTTTAAATAACCCCTGACTGAGCCAGTTACCCCTGAGTTTTGAGTTAAACAGACATATTAATTCGAAGACTGCATTTTGAACTAAGTTCAAATCAAAAAGTGCTGGTAGAGATAGGGTGGAGGACAAAGCTGAGGACCAAAGAAAATGAAGAAGAATGAGGAGAAGAAAAAAGAAGAAAAAGGAAGAGAGAGTTTACCAGGTGGTAGAAGGTTTGAGAAAAGAGAGAGAATAGATGGTAGAGATTGAGACCATGTAGGCTCTGAAAGAGAGAGTAGCTCCATCTAGGTCTTTATTTTCTCTAGTTTGCATTTCCATAGCATCCAGAGACTCCCAGAGGTGGGTTCCTGAACTACTATAAGGGGTTCCTGGAATCCTTATGATCATTCTGCACTTCATTTAACAATTGCACCAATATATATCACTCTTCTAGTGGCATTAAAGTTGCTAGAGTAAATACTTAGGTGGAGGAGACTAATACATGTTGAGAATCTCTTATAAAGCTAAGCATGATGCTGAGTACTTTACATTTACTAACATTTCCTTTTTCTAATACCTTGTGAGGCTTTCATTATCTGCATTTTACAGAGGAAGAAGTGGGAAAACTCAGCAAAGTAAAGCAACTTAACAATGTGGCCTTACAGGCAAACAGAGTCAAGATTTTAATTAGGTTAAAGTAGATGACTGATAAATTCATCAGAGGATGCCCCAGGGAAGAAGCTTCTAGGCACTCTTTTTGGCCTTTTGTGTGAACAAGGTAAATTATTGACATAAATTTAATTAACAGTTATTGTATTACCATATTCAATAAAATATGAAGCTGCAACAAATTTTACATTATTTCTAATACTGAATATTGATATTTTTAAGACTTAAGACTGTCTTACATAAAGACACTTTTGGGTATGTGTTTAGATAAATTATTAAATGAATATAAAGCATTTTTGTACACTAAGAAATATTTTAAATTAATGAAGAATACAGAAGTAAGCTTAAACACATGGTGAATTGCTGAAGTGAGGATCCAAAATGTACTAACGACAGCAGTGAAGGCATACAGCAAGACTACGCATGCTCACAGAGCCACCAGTAAGTGCCCATCAAGATGAGGTCAGGCCAGAGCTACATCGTGAGTTTGCATGAGGAAAATAAATGAGCAAAAATAAACACCAGTATTGGTGTCGAGGTAAAAACATCAGAATTCAAGACAACTCAAAGTACCTGAAGCATAAGGGAGAACACATGTCAAAGGAGAAATGATAAGAGAAGCTTTAAAAAATAAGGTTTTCAGGGAAATTTGATATCAAAGTAGACTAGATACACACTCCTTCCTCTGCTTCAGAATAGCCTGGGGCAGCCAGCCTGCTTCATTTCTATTCACGTGTGTGTTTAACTGTAATAAAGGCTTTCCAGAATGAACTGACGGTATGGAAAATGTCTACTCCATCCTTTCCGTGTTTGCACCTGGAATGCTTTGCTAGAGTATTACTCTTGGCCTTTGATCCCTCTTCTAAGCCGAAACTTGAGGATAAAGCAATGAGAATATAACAAGCCCATCTGCTGGGCATCTGAGACAAACTTGCCAAAACTAGGTTTTTATTTTAATATAATTGACCCAACAATCTGACCCCTATTATCTGATTATCAACGCATTTCCAAAGCAGGTAGTAGGAAAGAACATGTGTTCTCTTTGTCTTCCTGAAAACTCAACAGCTCATACTGATTATATGGGTTAGGATGTGTGTGTGTGTGTGTGTGTGTGTGTAAAAATGTAAGGATTATTTGAACTGTACATTATGATCATTGTGTATGCACAAAATTTCTGTTTTAGTTCTACATTAAAAATGATTTGCTTTGTTTTATTTAATTTTAATTTGGCTATTTGATTTGTGGGTAATATGCAAAAATTATGTACAATGATTATTGAAGTTTAGAATAACAAGGAGGAAAAAAAAGTGTTTGAAGGAATTCTTCAGTTGACTATGTAAGCAGCTGTGTCAATCTAATTATGCCAGGGCTAGGTCTAGAAATACAATTAGTGAGTTTAAAGCATTTATTAAAAATAAAAATAAATGAGAGAAATCAGTAATTTTTTCAGAAAAGAATAATCGGTTCATATTCTATAATTCCATTAAAATTATACTAATTACAACAACTATTTCTGTAATGCGAATGAATCATTTAAATTTATTCTCCAATGCCAGGGAAATTGATGATGTTATGTTAGAAAATTTCCTACCTAGGCATATAGACAAATTATCTATTAAGGAAGTATTAAAAAAAGGTGACTGCGTAATAAAAGAACAATGTCAAGGTAATGGCTTTACTTTTGAACACAAATGAAACCAAAATATACTTGTGACACTTCTAAGGATGGCCTAATTTACACAGCATGCTGACATATAGTTGTTACTACACGGACAATAATAACAATAGCTTACAGTTGCTATAATTACCTAGCATGTCCTAACATAGCGCTAAGTACACAGCATCTCATTTTGACCTCATTAAACTGTTTGAAAGCAAACATCATTATCCTATTTAGAGATAAGGAAATGGGAGCTGGGAAAAATTATTTTCCCAGGGCCACACATGTACAATTGGGACAAACTGGAATTAAACCCAGGACTCTGGATCTGAAGTCTATGCTCTATGTCACATTTAATGCTCTTCGTATTTCTAAAATAAAATTCTCCTTCCCCTATACCATATCCCTTTCCTGATTTCCCCATTTCTGCACTTGTTTACCCAGGTTCTAGGAGGCAGAGTTTGATCTTCTGCCAGGACTCCCACATCCATCAGTTCCCAGCACCACTCTAAACTTCCGGTGCTCCTCTCACCTTGGCAAAGTTCCCATGGCTTCCCTCCTGGAACAGCAGCAGACATCCCTCTAAATTCATCCTCCATGAACAACTACATTAATCTTGTTTACACACATGCCATTTTATATGCCCACAGAATCCATTTCATTTTGCTAATAACTTTCAACAACTCAATTTTTTTTCCCCCCCTATAAAACCGGGACAGGCAAACATTTTCCAGTGCTATCCGCTCAACTCTGTTAATGTAGTGTAAATTCAGCCATGGACAATATATAAATGGATGAGCATCCTTCCAAAAAAAAAAAAAAAAAACTGCACTTGGAAAACAGGAGGTGGACTGGATTTTGGCAATCCCTGGTCCAGGACAAATTGAAAATAAAAACTTTCACTTTTTCTCCATGGTCCTCTTTATTCCATTTCTTTCTCATCAGTATTACTCGTAAATAAAACATATAATTCAGAAAATCAAAACTCTCATTGTCTTTCCTTACTCCATGCCTCTCTTCCAGGGTCAAACTTCATGAGGCAATTGTGTACAAAAAAATGTTTGTTTTTTCTCTGTTCACATCCCCACTCCTCCCAATGGCATTCTGTTTAGCCACCATTCATGCTTCAGTCACTGAGAATTTTGTAATTAGACAAAACTGGATTCATACACCACCAGCTCACAGCATTTTGTCAATATATTGAATATGTCTGTTTCTAAATTTCTTCTAGAATACGAATATTATTGCTACAATGAAGATTGAAATGAATAATTACATTAAATGTGAAAGTGCATGGATACAGGTGTATAGCAGGTGACAATGAATGTGAGCCTCTTTCCTTTCCTCTCAAGTCATTGATAAACAAATCTAATTCACAGTATAGGGGCTTTGTTCCACTCCATTTCTCTGATCCAAATTGTTGAGCCTTCTTCACTTGAAATATTTTCTGCCTCATCTTGCTGGGCTCTATCTTAGCCCTTCATTTTCTATCACTCTGTTCTACTTATATCCTCTTGGACAGTTCTCTTATGTTTATCCCTACATATCCTTCTGCCTGAAGTGGGTTTTCTGCTGAATTTTTCAGACTCAGCTCTGTCTTGACATATAGATAGTAGTCACCATCTCCAGGAAAGGCTTCTGTGATCATGTAATCCAAGTTATTCCTACCATTACCGTGTCTGTCAAATCAACAGATTTTTAACTATCTGCATTACGCTTGTCTCTAACTGATCTTTCTTTTGATTTTCATTTGCTTCTCTCTTTATCATCCCCCTTCATAGAATGTAACCTTCAACCACCCATTCATCACTATTTCGTTAGCATTTAGAACAGTACCTGGCATGTAGCAGGTACTCCATAAACAAATTGAGCCAGGTGTGGTCGTGCATGCCTCAAATCACAGCAACATGGGAGGCTGAGGCAGGAGGACCACATATTTAAGGCTAGCCTTAGCAATTTAGTGAAGCTCTAAGCAACTTAGCAAAACCTTGTCTCAAAATTTTAAAAAATAATAAAGGGCTTGGTTGGGATGTAGCTCAGTGGTAGAGCACTCCTGGAATCAATCCCCAGTACCAAATATGTGTGTATATTTGAATTCTGTGACCATCATGATATTCCCCAGGGTTCTGCCTTTAGTCCACATTTCTGCCCAATGTCTGAACACTCCTTGAGCAAAATCATGTAGCTCTAGAACTTCAAGTTTATGATCTATTCCAATCAGAAGCTGGTCTTTCTTCTTCTTTTTCTTCTCTTATTTTCCTGAAGCTTAACTTCTGCTCTGCCACCCTTTTCTTTTATGATTTTAATTTCCACATAGTTATCTTTCTAAATTGTGCATCAGCATTTATAACATCTTGGATTGAAGCCTTCAGGAATTCCTCACTACCTACAGAACAAAGACCAGCCTCCAGATCATGACGAACACATGTGTTCCTCATCAAACTTCACAGTGTTACCTCTCCCCAATTCTCAAATAATAGCTCAGTGAAGTTTGATTGAGTTCCATTTTGAATACAAAGATGGAAAAGACAGAGATCTTCCCTTTTTACCAAAGGAGGCTTTGTAGAAAAAAAAAAATCATCCAAAGAGGCAAAAATCAAAAGAGAAGGGAATTTCTCCGTTGGGAGCCAATTTGTTTCCTAGAGTGAGCTGAGGACCCGCCATATACAATTTTTCATTCAATCATTATTGTAATAAAACTGGAATTATTTATCTTATGAAGAAATTAATGTATAAATTCTTTCAAATAAAAGGTTTTTATTTGGTTAATTCACTTCTGTTTGGCCAGCATTTTTGATGGTAGAAGGCATCCGGAAGATTCTCCATCAATATTTTTGCTAAGTAAAGTAGAGAAGCTAATTAATTTGTCACAGAAAGAAGATCTACAAGCAGCATTTTAGAAGAGCAGGCATGTCTCAATCCAAATCCTTTAATTTTTTAGCATCCAAGAGAGGTGGGGTTGTATATATGTATTTACATAATCTTAACAGTACATCAGAGACCATGCAGGGTAGACTATCAGGAAGCATTCTTGAATAAATAATATCACAAGGTTCTGTAATATACAGAATAGATATTAAAAGCTACATTTTACAATATGATTTAAAATAGTCTTCCAAAATCATTAAATCAAGTAAAAGGACTTGTTAAACAGATTCTATTCACATTTGCCCCATTGCATAAGTGATACTTTATGTATTCAAAGTTCAAACTAATCCATGTTCTCTATCTGACATTACTGCGTAACATGATATTTTGAGATAGACCTGACCCATATGTGTGATGGAGTACATTGATACCCAGGGTTATGTGCATGTATGATTTGGACAATTTTCATCACACTGAGCTAACTCATCTTAGTGGAAAGAAGCCAGATATCTATGAGGGTGTTCAATTTTCCTAGGTCATTCAAACCAAATTTTAGTGAAACTAGAATACTCTGCTGATATTCTTGTTACTTACATCAACTCTGTCTTAATGTATAATTCCACTTTGTTTCTTTGTAAAAAGAAAAGTCATAGAGAAAAAAAATTAATTCAATATATGAATTTTAACGCCAAGAACAACAATGGTATTTAAAAAGTTTTATGCATGTGCACAAAATACTATAACTCTCTTTCTCGAAACGCTATTAATGGAAGAATTAATTCTTGTCATAACTTCTGTGTGTGGGACACACAATGATCACCACTTTTTGTGTCTGTGGTACTAGAGATTGAACCCAGGGCTTTGTGCCTCCTGGGCTAGCACTCTTCTACTAAGCTACATCCCCAATCCTGATAACTGTTTTTCAATTTTCATTTTTATCCTCCTTCCATTAATCCACTCCTAATAGCATCCAAACTGTCTTGGGTTCATGATGCCACCTGGTGGCAGGAAACTGTTGGGCCAACTATCCTCCACCATGGTCTTTTCATCTTTCTTGAAGAAATTTCGATCACTCTATTACCACCGTATTCCTTCTCTTCTACAACTTAATTAACCTTGCCTTAAGTAATCTCTTTCTCAAACATGTTCAGACATCTTTTAAAAATGTTATCCTCTTGGCCCTGGAATCGACTCAATTTCTTCAAAGTCCATGGATCTTTCTTCTTTTACTCTGTTGAAACTGTAAGTTGAAACAAAAATTTTGTAACCCATGACTAATTAATATATTAAGGGTAACAGTGATATAAATTTATCTGAAAAAAAGAAATATTTTTCTCAATCCAAAGACATATGTATGGGTATATTATTGTTCTTCATAAAATTTATGACTTTTATTCAGACCTTTCTGCATCTCATTTAATTGTTTTCAGTAACTCTCAAAGAGCTGTCTCGTTCTTTTTAAGGGCTGCATACTATTCCACGTTACAGTTGTGCTGGCATGTATGGAACAAATTCCCTTATTGAAGGACATAAGGGGTTTTTGCTACTATAAAAAAATGCACCAAATAACACTGTACCACGTTTACAGTACTTATACAACAAATACCTAGAAATAAAATCCTTGAATCCTAAATATACCTGGAAAAAGTATTAGCATTTTGAGGCTAAATAAAGATGACAAACCAGTGCCTTAAGTTTTATGATAATATCCAACACAACTTCTAGATGTGAAAAACCACTTTGATTTACACTCTTAGGTTTTCCTAATTGGACATTTTCTCAAAGATGGAAAAATGTGGCCTCCATTTCTAACCTTATACAAAAAGTTATCTCTGTGTAAAAGCTTTTGGTGTTTTAAGCAATTGATTTAGGGAAAGAATACTTTTATAAGATTCCTGCAGACATTTATTTCACTTCGTTATTAAACTACAAAATCTTATTAGTGCTCGATTTTAAAAGTATACTACTTAGAATTGACATGACTACAGCAGCTGTTGATCATGCATAATGATAGTAATAAACCGTTAAGATGATGTCATCTATTCCATTATCTTCATTGCTTAATTAATTTAAGAGAAAAATTAATAGATAGTATATCATATATTTACATTTTAAAACATAACCATTTAGACAAGCTATTTTATTGAGTCAGAAATTTATAGCTGAAATCAAGATCAAAGAAATTTTAATTTCTCAGTATAGTCCTGTGGAGAGTGGGAACCAGAGAGAGGAGATATTGTGTGCTAAGTTAATGTTCACAGTGTAAATAATGATATTGAAGATAACATGGGTTTCATGTACATCATGCTAAATGTTTTATGTCTATTAGCTCAAATATTCCTCACAAAGGTCTTATTTAATAGAATCTATCATTATCTGTGATTATTATTATTTAGTTGACCTGATGAGGGTAAGAAAAATAAGACATTTCATAATGCCAGGTTGCATTAAGTGATAAAAATAGAGATTGAATTCTGGTGGTTTAACAACACTGTTTATTAACTAATTCCTTATATATATATGTTAGCTCTCAACATTATATAGCCATCCTCTCATGACCTAGGGGAACAGAAACTAAACTTGATGGAAGAGAATGAGGAAGATAAAAATCGGACTGAAAGTACCAAAAAAATGAAACCACTGGTAGAACAGGAAGCAAGCTGTAGTGCAGTGAGAAAGTAGAAGTGTTTTAGGATTTCATTAGATGCATTTTTTCAAAGTAGTTTTCAGCGTGAGGTCCTTGAAGATCAGTGTCTACACGGCGGGATGTAAGAAATTAATAAGCAAATGTGTATACTAGATTTGGGGCTATTCTTCCCTTAAGTGTCTACGCTCCAGCCTTTAAGATTTCAGGGTGATCAGTTTAAAAAGTGACAAGTTCAGAGTTTTGAGAGGAGAAACATTTCTTGTAAGGGCTGAGAACATGTCCTTTTGTGACTTTTTTTTTCATTACCCTGCAAAGGTAGAAATATCACTACTCATATTCAATAAATATTCCTTTCCATTTCAGGTGTCCCATCATCGATGAGATGAATAGCAGAATGAAAAACTGACTGGAGCATTCATAACACAAACCCCTTGCACAATTTTGTGACTCTGTGTCATTGCATATACCCAACAAACACTCATGTAGTTACTATAGACTTGCCCTCCCAACCACACACCAGGCATAGCAGTTAACCAAGCAGAAGAATACTCTTTCCCTTACCGGGCTTACATCTAAAGTGGGAGGGAAAAAATAGTGTACAAAACACAAAAACACACATGGGTTTTGTGTGTGTGTGTGTGTGTGTGTGTGTGTGTGTGTGTGATCAGTTATATGATGAAAAGAATGCTGAAGAAAAAATAAATCAGGACACGTAAATAGAGTCAGGGACACAATTTTAAGTGAGATAGTCACCAGGCCCTTTCTGAGAAATTGATTTTGGAAGAAAGACCAGAAAGAGGTGATAGGAAGGGTCATGTGGCTATTCAGGAGAAAAGCCTTCTAGGAAGAAGAAATGCACAGGCACAGAGATGGAGCATGTCTAACATTGTCAAGGAAAGTTGGGAGGGGGCAGTGCAGCTAAGTCGAGAGAAGGAGAGTCAAGAGAGTGGGATAAACGATTAGAGTCAAAATACAGCATCCAACTTCAAAACCACTGAGGTTACTATAAGAACTTGGTTTTATCAATGAAGTAAAATCCAGAAAACCAGTGGGGAAATTAAATAAAGACAATGTCCAAGTAGTAAGAAAAGTAACAATTCTGATTGTGTTTCTATTGCATTATTCTGAGGGTGGAAGAAATTTAAATAGCTTCCAAAGGAGACAGAGAGATCTTCACCAAGACCAGTAATGGAATGAGTACCAATGACATGTATTGAAGGGACTGTGGTGTTTTGCATTGAGTACCTGGTGAAGCTAGACTCTATTTTTTTTTTCAAAATTTCCTGGCTTGTGTGACTGCCAGATTTGACCAAAAGAAAAATATATGTGAGATGTGCGAAGAAAAGTTGGAGCAGTTAGTAATCATTGGTCTCTGAGATCATCATGGTCAAATGCTGTGATAGGCAGCTACAGAGGTGGGTTCCAGCCTGTCCTAATGCTTCACTGTGCATCCAGCGTCATCCTGGCTACTAACCCTGCTATCCAGTGTTGGCCAAGAACACTACCAAGTAGAACTATGAAACCACAGAAGTAAAAACTTGTCAATTGATTGACAAATACATGAAAAAATGTTCACCTTCTCTGATTAGAGACATGCAAATCAAAACTAATATGTAATCTCACTAAAGTCAGAATGGCAATTATCAAGAAGACAAGCAACAATGAATGTTGGCAAGGATGTGGGGAAAAAAGGTACATTCATACATGGCTGGTGACACTGCAAACTAGTGCAACCACTCTGGAAAGTAGTATGGAGATTCCTTAGAAAACTTGGAATAGAACTGCTATTTGACCCTGCTATCCCACTCCTGGGTCTTTACCCAAAGGACTTCAATTCAGCATGCTAGAGTGACACAGCCACATCAATGATTATAGAAGCTCAATCCACAATAGCTAAACCGTGGAACCAACTTAGATGTCCTTCAATAGAGCAACGGATAGAGAAACCATGATATATATGCACAATGGAATATTACTCAGCATTAAAAGAGAATAAGACTATGGCATTTGCAGGTAAATGGATGGAGTTGGAGAATATCAGGCTAAGTTTAGTAAGCCAATCCCCCCCAAAAAACAAACAAAAGCTGAATGTTCTCTCTGTTAAGTTGATGCTGATCCATAACAGTGGGTGGGTGGGGTATGGGAAGAATGGAGAACTTTGAATGGGCAAAGGGGAGGGTAAAAGGGGGAGGGGCCATGGGGGCAGGAAAGATGGTGGAATGAGATGGACATCATTACCCTAAGTAGTGTATGACTACACATATGGTGCAACTCTACATCATGTGGAAACAGAGACATGAAAAGTTGTGCTCCATTTGTGTACAATGAATCAAAATGCATTCTGCTGTCATATACACCTACTTAGAACAAATTAATTAATTTTTTTAAAAAGTAGTAACTTATAAGAGGCAACAGTTTTCTACAGATTCCCACATGTGCTTCTCTTGGCAGCCCCTCATGGTACCAGGAAGTGGATGGTTTTTCTGCTTTCTTTTCTGATGATCCTAGTATCATTTCTTGTCTTCTCTTCCATTGTTCCTTCCACAAGTGTGTAAGGTCTGATTTCTACAATAAATTCTTTATATCATCACACTCATCTGTCCTGCCTGGAACAATTCACATACAGGAAAACATCCCTTTGCTTTAACGTTTTGATAAAATGACAAATATTGGCAAGCTTTGGAAAAATAAACTTATGTCCTTTGTAGGACGTGCTGGCTCAGTCCAATAATGTTTTGAGATGTTTTCAAGGAGGCTTTTTTTGTAGCAGACGGAATGTGGTTTTACAGCTTGATCCAAGGTTTATGAATAACACTTAATCCCAACTTCTGCTTCCGAATGCTGTCAATTTGGAAAATGAGAGCAGATGTTGACAGAGATATATTTGCCAGTCTGATGCCTCAGCAAACACCCTCTGAAGGAAAGACATTGTGAGACTAGACTGAATAAATATCCTCTTTTAAATTTATTTTGCCCATCCGTTTAGCAGCATTCCCTAAAGATGACATCTGTAAGATGATGAATACAAAGAGATGTTGTCATTAAAGCTCAGCAAAGTTTCCATACTTTAATATCTCAGCTTCAAACATAAGAAATTCACATTAAAGAGAATATTTCTGCATGTTTCAGTTTGAAATGTAAATGAATGCCTGCTTTATTCATCAGTGATTCCTGACTTAAGGGTTTCTCCTTCCTAAATGTATTGAGTACATTCTAGTTGCAGTTCAAAGAGCCAATAACTAGTATGCTTGAGTAAAAGATAAAGAGATATTCTTTGGGGAAAAAAAAAACTTGTAAGGAATTCCCTTGTTTTTTATTCAGGCAAAACTCTCATTTTATATGAATTTACACTGTTAGCTACAATCTAGTATTAGGATTTTGTGAAATACAAATTGCCTCTAGAATAGCAGTGGAAGTCTTCAGCAAAGTTAAGATAATAATAATAGAAAACACCTTATTCAACACTATTGTTGAAAATCAGCAATGATTTATTGAGCTTATACATGTCAGTCATTCCCTGTTACATTGTTTTATTTAAACCTCCTTATGATTCTGTGGGTTGGATTTACAGAAAATGAAGACTCCAAATGGTTAAATAATTTGTCACCTTTTTGGAGCCAATAAGTGGCAGAGTGACTTTTGTGTATGGAGTTATTAGAGTGTTCCTTCTTTCAAATTCTGGAGTGTTAGCTAAGGAAATAATAATATTAGCTTCAATATTTTATGTATTTCTCATTTAACCCTTACTAAAGAGGTATCAATTTCCATACCACCAATTATACAGCCAATGACATGAGCCTTGAAAACTTAACTGCCTTTTAAATTTTATATAAATTTATATAAATTGGCATTCTAATTCCATTAAGTAGTAGAAAGAGCTTAGGCCTGAGGACTCCACATTCACCACTTACAAACTTGGCAATGCTGGGCAAAGCACTCTCTGAACTTCATTTTCATCATGCACAAAAATAGCATGATTTGCTTTACATTCAGGAATTCACTGAGGATACAACTGCAACAAGACATTCAATACGCGTTGGATTCACTTCCTTTCCTAAAGACGGTAGAAGGTAGGTTTACCTTGGATACATTAGTGTTCTGGATAATTTTAGCAAGTACTTAAGGGTGAAAGGAATCTCTGACAAACTTTACCATGTCACTGTTACATTTCAGAAGTTTTTAATTTGGAATAAATATATTTATGTCTGAACCAGTGAGAATTATAATGCTTCTTCAGAAATCTCCACAACAATTATGGGGATGAAGGAGAGATGAGGGAAGAGAAGAGGTGAGCTTTTTGGGGAAGAGACATAATCCTATAGATGTCTGACCACTGAAGTTCTCAAACTGCCAGTACCAGCTGGCATCGTCTCAGTAAGGTTGGAACCTATTATCCAAGGATAGGTCTGTATTACTGCGTAATTTCACTGTTTAGAAATTCCCCTAAAATGTTGTCATTCACACACATATCTCATTTTTAAAAGAAAATATCAGTTTACCACTGGATAAACTAAGAAACACTTGCTTCTTGGCTGCTAGGGATCATATTAAATTAAAGATGAATACGCTACTGAGCATGGTCTCTTCTTCAGATTGATAGACTTAAATGTATAACATTTTAATAAAGCCCTTTTCTATTCACTTTCTGCTATTCTGACCTTATAGCTCTTGATTTGTATGTTAGTGTTTCATATACAATGACTACGTAGTAATCTCAACAGTTTTTCAACATTTCACGGATTGTACTCATGATCATAGTTTACTACTCTTTAGATGCCCTGACTATCGGGCTTTTTGCACTTGCTCAGATCTAATTAGCTTCAAACACTAAGTGACCGAGTTAAAAAATAAAAGCTTTCTGTATTTTGATTTTTTTTTCTGGCTTTCATTCCTACTCCTTATTCAGGAAATATGAGGAATGTTTGGTGGGTGGGGTGGGGTTTATTGTTTGTTTCCTTTGCTTGGCTATTTGGGTTGTACTAGTTTCTTAGGAGAACTGTTTTCAGAAAGAATCTAAGACCAGTTCTACTTAGAACCTCCAGAGAATGAACTCTGAGGTGTGTTGGCATCATTATCAATCAATTATTAGTTTTCCAATGAACTCTAACTTTTAATGGTTGTGACAGTGTGGTTTAGAACAAGTCATGTGAGCCAATGTTCACTGAGCACTTACTATGGGCCAGGTGCTATGCTATGAGCTTTACACTTATTAGCCCCATCTTACCATAACTCCTTTACACAGACACGATTACTTGCATTCTACAAACAAGTAAAACAGACCCAGAAGTACGTTAGTTTTCTAAGGGTGCAAAGTGAATAAGTCACTAAGCTGGAAAGTGGAACCTGTAAGTAACTGTGTAACTGTCACAGTGTTTCTATTAGAAACAAAGCAAGTTAAAAACCCACAAGGATTTTTAGACTCTGTTTGAATAAATACTTGTATAAAATCATTGAAAATGTTTGAGAAGTTTAAAGGCCTTTAAAATAAAGTACTTTTAAATTATGTTTTCAGTTTAATTTAAAAATCATAAATACAAGTTACTCTCGAATACTGTTAAGGTCTGTAAACAAGTCAGATTGGCACCTGTTATTTTGCCAGAGAAATGTTAGAGTCTGTAAACAAGTCTGGATGGCACCTGGCCAAATGCCAGAGGGAATGGTTTGTGAAGTAACAAAAGCGAGCCATTAAGTGTGGAGATTCCTTATTGGTTGACTGCTGTATCTATTTTATGCTAATTAGATAAGCTATATAAAATGTATAAATATCGCTCAGATCCTACAATAAAGGGCTCCTATTCCTGCTACATCAACGTACACAAGTTATTCGTCACCCCCCGGTTATTTTGCCCAGCAAGCCAGGCTGTGGCAGAATACGAAACACTTGAACTTAACATGACTTTTGTTAATTGGAATTATTTAGATTTTCAACTTTTTAAGCAGCATTATCTTAAACAAAATAATCAAAGTAATGGACTAGAAATTTCCAGAACTTACATCCTCACAAAAGATCTTTTTAACAACTATGCACTCCTAAAATTTCTTCATAAAAGCTAATAAACTCAATCAAAAGTCCCCAATACTTAAGTGGTGAAGGGTTTCCCTAACGGAAGACAATCTGGAAGTACTGGAAATGGTGATCAAATGCATATTTTTTTTTAAAAAAAAGCAAGGCCACAAGGATCACAAATAGTCAGGAAATAAAAACATCATCAAATTAATAATTAAAAAATAAAACACCAGTAAGCAGTACCAGAAATAGAGATCTACAAATTCCTGAAATAATTCAAAATGATTATCTTTAAAAAAACAACACAAAATTGGGAAAATGATACATGAACAAAATGATAAAGTCCATTTTATTAAACAAAACAGAAATTTTGGAGCTAAGAAACATAATAACTGAGCTGAAAAATTCCATAGAGAGCTTCATCAGCAAACTTTATTTAGCAGAAGAGTTAGAAATCTCAAAGATTGGTAATTAAATATTAGCCAGATAGAGGAACAAAAGGAAAATAAGCGAAAAACTGAAGAACTATGAGATTAATAGGACATCTATTCAACCAATTTAAGCATTACAGCAATATAAGAAGGAGAAGAAAAAGAAAAATGGGCAGATGGTTTATTGGAAGAAACAGTGGCAATAAACTTTCTGAATCTCAAGATGAACAGCTATATTAATGAAGCACAGACAAATCTCAAATAGATTAAATTAATGAGACCATAACCAATGCACATTATAATCACATTCTCAGAAGTCAAAGACTGAAAATTTTTAAAATTTCAAAAGACATGAAACAAAACTTAGATAGGAAGGCCTGAATAAGATTATTAGTATATTTTTCAGCAGAAACATTGTAGGCCAGGAAGAAGCAGGGTGATATGTGTTGAAAGAAAAAAATTTACAACACAACTGATACACTTGACAAAGTGTTCTTCAGAGAAAAGAGAGAGAGAGAGAGAGAGAGAGAGAGAGACTTTCATAAACAAAACTTGAGAGTTCATTAGGACCAGACTTGCCTTAAAAGAAATGCTAAAGAAATTGTTTTGATTATTTATTTTTAAAAGTAAGTGAACATAATATCTTTATTTTATTTATTTTTATGAGGATCAAACCTAGGGCCTAGAACACGATAGACAAGCGCTCTACTGCTGAGCCCCAGCCCCAATCTCCTAAAGGGAATTCTTAAAATTGAAACAAAAGCAAACTAACATGAAAATATAAAAATCACTGTAAAGATAATAATATAGTTATATTCAGAATATTCTAATACCGTAAAGGTTGTTTATAGATCAATCTTTACTTCAGTACAAAAGTTAGAGTATTGAAAATACCACAGCTAGAGTAATTCATTAATGGGTACACAATATAAAAAAGATGTAAACTGTCACATCAATAACATGAAATGTGTGAGAAGAAAAAGTTGTAGCCTGAAATCTTTACATAAAGTGAAAGTTAAGTTAGTAACTTAACCCAACTTGTTATAAGTGAGAGATGTTTTATGTAAACTTAATGATAATCACAAAGAAAGAAAACAGAGTAGATTCACAAAAGGTGAAGAGAAAAGAATTAGAGTATAGCACCACATCCCCCACATACACACACACAGAAAAAGAATAAATAAAAAAAGAGAAGATGGCAAGAAAGGAAAAACAAACCACATAGCAGTCAACAAGCAAATATGAAATGACAATGATGAATACTTAGCTATAAATAATTCATTTATATGGAAGTGAACAGAATTTTTAAAGATATAGAAAGGGGATGTATGGATGTATGGGTTTAATAATTTTTTGGTTATTTTTATCTCTTCTAATTAGTTATCCATGACAGTAGAATGAATTTTGACACATACATAAATGATTGTAACTTCTAATTCTTTTGGTTGTACATGATTTAGAGTTACACAGGTCATGTGATCATGTATGCACATAGGGTAATAATGTCTGATTCATTCTACTCTCCTTCCTACCTGCAGACCCCCTCCCTTCACTCCTCTCTGTCGACTCCAAAGTATCTCTATTTTTCCCTATCTGTCCTCCATCCCCTTATTGTGAATTAGCATCTACATATCAGAGAAAAGATTCAGTGTTTGGTTCTTTGCGATTGGCTTATTTTGCTTAGCATGATATTCTCCAACTCTGTCCATTTACTGGCAAATGCCATAATTTCATTCTTCTCTAAGGCTGAGTAATATTTCATTGTGTATATACACCATGTTTCTTTATCCATTCATCTGTTGTAGGGCACCTAGGTTGGTTCCGTAGTTTGTAGTTTAGCTATTGTTAACTGAGCTGCTATAGACGTTGATGTGTCTGCATCATTGTAGTACGTTGATTTTTAATGACCTAACTTTTGTCTGTAAGATATTTTAGATTTAAGGGCACATTTAGGTTGAAAGTGAAGTAAAAATATATTCTACACCAATGGTAACCTAAACAGAGCATAATGCTTATCTTTACATCAGAAAAAAAATTTTGACTTTAAGTCTCAAACTATCTGTCACAAGAGACAAGGTCATTATATAATGATAAAGAGATCAATTCCTCAAAAGAGTATAAATATTATAAAGATATATGATGCCAACATTGGGCTACCTAAGTAGATAAAATTAATTTTAACAGATCTGAAGGAAGAATTGGATAATATAAAAACAGCAGTGAACTTCAATACCCCACATTCAACAATGAACAGTCCATCCAGACAAAAATTTAGTAAATACTGAACTGAAACTATAGTGCAGATTAAATGGATCCACCAGATATACACAAAATATTCCAAAAACAACAGCAAAATACATATTGTTCTCAAGTGCATTTGAAACATTCTCTGGAATAGATTTAAATATTTGTTAACAAAACAAAACTTCACAAATTTAAGCAGGTTTGATCTTATCAAGTATCTTCTGACAACACTGATACAAAACTAGAAATCAGTAACAGGAATAAATTTGAAAAATCAACAATTATGTGGGAATTTAGCAGCATACTCCGAAACTGAAAATTATTCAAGAAAAAAACATAAGAGAAATTATGTTGAGAAAAAAAAATGGAAACAAAAGTACCAAACTTATGGATGTAAGTTCTTAGAAGAAAGTTTATAGCAATGAACACCTACATGAAAAAAAATGATGTTATATAAACAACCTAAATTTATACCTGAAGGAACTATTAAAGAATAAACAAAACCCAATGTTTATAGAGGGAAGAAAATAAGAAAAACAGTAGAGCAGAAATAAAGGCTAGAAAAATCAGTGAAACTAAGGGTTGGCCTTTTTAAAAGAATTGAGAAAGCTTTAACTGAATCAACTAAGAAAAGAACAAATTGATAAAATAAAAAATGTAAGAAGTAATATTCACAAGTGATATAAAAATACAAAGGATCAAGGGAGGTTATAATTAATAATCGCATGTTACAAGTTGAATAAGTTATAAGAAGTGGATAAATCCTGGAAACCTACTAAGACTGAATCATGAAGAAACAGACAATCTGCATAGACCAGTAATAAGAAGGTTTAAGGTGTAATAAAAAATCTAACATCAAAGAAAAGCCCAGGTAGTAATGGCAACTAGTAAATTCTACCAAACATTTGAAAAAGAATTAAAACAAATACTTTTTAAAGTTTTCCAAAATATTCAAGAGGAGGTAATATTTCCAAACTCATTATAAAAGATCAGTACTGTCATATCAGAGCAAGTGAGATTTATCCCTGTAATGCAAGAATGGTTCAACATGCACTAATCAAGACGTGAAATGTTGCATTAACAGAATGAGAACTAAAAAATATAGTATTTTTAATAGATGAGTAAAAACAGCCTGGAGAACATCCTTTGGATGATGCTTAGCATAATGCAAATGTGAAAATTTAATAAATAACTATTTCCATGCACTAGCTACTGAAGGGTACCTGTAAGAGCTTCAATAAAACAGGCTATGCTTATGTTTATTTCATAACCACCACTCTGGACTTTTCTGAAACATGTTTTGCTTAATCTGGTTTTACTTTTAAATTCTGAATCACTTTGTGTGTAGCACTGTAGCAGTATAAAACGGCTCAGAAAACACTCCCTCCTCTGACCAGATGTAACTTCATTGCAATGATGTTGGTAGCCATCCATGTGTGAAACTCTAAGTGTCACATGGACACATAGATATTTAAGTGTAGGTCCACCTAGTAGGATTATGATCTAGTTGAAGGACAATGGGACAATATGACAACTGCATAATTCATACCACTTATGTGCCAACAACTAACACAGATGTATCATATCTCATATATCCATTGGTGCAAAAACATTTCAGTCTCAGTAATTAGCAAAAGGTTTGCTTCAGTTGGCACCATTTTCCCTCCTAACAAATGACTCCATTCACCCTACACAAATATTCAACAGTAACTGTCCTATTGTTCCTTCTTTCCTCTCTTATGCATAAATTCTTTACTATGATTACACACTTGAGTCAATTGCCCATATGAGAAAAGAGAGTTTCAAAAAGGTTTTACATGGTTGCTTGCTTGAATTTGCCCTATTAATTAAGCTTATTAAACCAACTTTTATTATAACACTTATATGTTCCTATTATTAATATATAATAATGCCTAAACTCAAACTATAATATAGTGTAGGTTCTAAAAGAATTTGATGTGGAAAAATGACCTTATTAAAATTCATTAAAAAATTAATTTTATTTCTTGATATCCTCCAGTTTTAATAGTTTTTAAAGTCCTGATTCATGACCTTGAATAAAATATATATCAGAGTTAGTGAAATTACACTATGTATATTTTTTTCTTTTTAATTGTTCATTGCATTCTCAATTATTTGGCCCAGTTGGAGAGAAATTAAGAACATGCTTTGGTTTTTAATATCATTAAAGTGAATGAGTAACCACAAAATCTGACTTCTCAATGTACTCATTCCACAGATACAAAGGGACTAATTAATTAGTTGTAGATTAAGATCTGCCTTGCGTGTTATCAATGATTTAATATTCTGTGATTCAGTAACAAGGTAATACAATGAATTTCTATTAAAACATTGATATCATTACAAAATTCAGTGGCTAAATTGGAATAAAATTGTTTCAAACTTTATCCTTTCAGAAGCTTCTGATGGTGAATGGGGAGAGAAGGGATAAGGAAGGAGGGATAAGTAACAAATGAGGAATCTGACTACATTGGTGGCATCATTCAGATTTCTTTGTTCCAGGGACACTCTTTTTAAAGGATATCCAATTTCAATGGCACTCCTCTGACTAAAATGAGGGGAAGTCTGACCTGGGACAACCTACCTATATGTCCCTAGCAGCTTCTGGATCCATTCTTTACTCCACATTCCCAAATCTAGCAAGAGAATGGCAAAGGACCTCTAAAGGAGATGCTTGCCTCCATTCAGCTTCCGACATTGAGTGCTCTTCTGGTCACACTGAGACGCATCATGAAACCTTCTCTGTAAAGAGAGCATTTGTCTTCATCTTATCTTGAGCTACAACCAGAATAGGAGGGTACATCTGTGTGATTCAAAACAAAATTTAAGATAACCATGAACTCCTTTCTCAGACTGGTTCCATTTACACAGTCAGAGAGAAAGCATCTTGTGTCCTTCCTGTGAGCAAGTCTAAGAGCACAGGGTTATGGATATGCTCTGTGCACAGAGTCACAGGCAGATGTTGGATGTTTTTTTCCTATGAAGTGAAAAGAAGTAGAAAATGGGAAGAATAGCTCAGGGTTAAGAATGTCACCTCAAAATGTAAATCTGAAAACAAGCAAAATCAGGCCCAAAGAAAAAACAGAGAGGAAAAAGTGAAATTCTAGAATGTTTTTTATACCAAAAATCATTTACATACACCATAAATGATCACTAAGAGCGAACAAGGGCACTAGAATCAGAAAGTCCTGGATTTGATCTCATTTCCATCATTGAGTAGCTGCATGACATTAGAAAATGTTTTAGTCTTTCTTCCTTTATTTCTTGCTTTCCTTTTACTCTCCCCTTCTTTCCTTCTTTCTTTCTTTTTTTTCTTCCTCTGTTCCTTCCTTCCTTTTGTCCTTCCTCCCTCTCTCTCTTGTGCTATTGGGTATCCAATACAGTCTTATTGAACATGCTATGCTAGTACTCTACCTCTGAGCTCTGCCTCTGGCCAGAGTTAGCTTTTCTAAACCTCATTTTTCTTATCTGTAAAATAGGTATAACAATATGGATTCCAAAAACTTTTGAGAAAACTGAATATGATAACATACAAAAGGGCCAGGACGAAATCTAGCACTTCAACAGCTGCTGTCCAACACTGTTTGACAAAAACTTCCCTTTGAAACTAAGGGAGCCCGTGTCACTCTTATGAAGAGAGATGCTCAACTGTCTGCCTCCGGAAAGCTCAGTGGGCTTCAGTACGTCATTAAAGATATCAACATTAGAAGTTCTCTCTTTCTGTAATATGGTTGGTATAAATAGTTCTATGGCCGTGTACTATCCACCTTGTCTTAGATAATGCAAATACATGGTATGATGACACACTCTTTATTAGGAATATATTTCAGAGGGCAGGTGCTATCTGTGGTTTCTTAGCAATAACAGATATATAGAACATCTTTTGTGTTATGCTTAACATGGTGCATATGCAAAAATTTAATGAATCACAGTTTCCATGCACTAGCATCTGCAGGCTATCCGTAAGAGCAGAAGCTTCAATGAAGCAGGCTGTGTTTGTGACTGCTTGAGAGCCATCACTTGGGGGACATTTTCTGAAAACCTGTTTTGCTTAATTTTGTTTCATTTTTAAATTATGAATCACTTTTATATAGCATTGCAGCAGTAAAGAAGTATTCAAACACATCTCTTCTGACATGATTCAACTTTATTCCAATTTTGTATGTCTCCATGTGTAAAGCTCTGAGATAAGTGCCATAAGGACAGATAAGATACTAAGATGCAGGTCTAGCTGGATGGCTGGTGGGGCAATAAGACAATTATATAACTCACTCTGATACAGGATATATTATAGTAAATTCCTCATCTATTAAAACTATAGGAATTCAACCAATTCTTGTCTCTCTGTCACCTGTCACCAACAACTGAAGTTGTTTGCTATGAGGTTGAGTTTGATCTCAGAAATATTCTAAATATGATGCTTTGTGAAGTCAGTAATGTATTATTAGAGCTGGTAATCTATTTAGTTTCCTTGGATTATAATGTTGGTGATTCTTACTGAAAAACATAGTTACAGGGGAAAACTGATCCCTTCTCTAATATCTCTTATGGTGCCAATACTTCTTATTTTAACAGAGAAATCTAACATTACTCAACAGAAAACAAGGGTTGTAACTTGGATAAAGAAGTCCCATGTCTTCAGAGGCTAAGAGATTATTACAAATGTGTGTAATGGACTGAACATGAAAATAAGAACTGGTTGGCCTGGAGCTATATCTGAACACAGAACTCAGATTTAAAAAAGAAAGAACAACGACAAAAATACCACAGTGAAGGAATCTGGACTATTTTTGGCCCATGAACATGGTTTGCAAACCCCTGATCCGTGACCCATGAGGGAATGAAGTTGTCTATGATGAGTTTTTCTGATAGTGTTGAGCAGCAGTGACCTTGGAAGCCATAGGCACCAGAATGAAATTCCCCTTGCTGCCCTGGGCAGGCCTGAGTGCAGTTAGGCTCATGAGTAGTCCAACACAAATCCCTGGAATCTCAGCAAAGTTTGGAGGGAGAGAATGTGAATTCACACAAATTAGTCAAGCACATAACATTAAGGAAGTGGAATACCAAATTACCTGCCCATATTGAGTTAGAAAAAAGTCTAACTGATCTCTTTTCACACTAGCTAAAATTACAGAAAGCGTAGATAGTGACAAGAATAATAGTGTCTTTAATATGAGTTCAAGGCATTTTAAGAGAAATATAAACTTACCTGCTTTCAGTACATGAAAATTAAAGGTAAAAATTTAAATCCCACTGTGTTCCGTATATTCTCTGTATAGTTAATGGTTTTAATTTATAAAACTCTCCTATTTTCATTAGTAGAAAAATTTTAATAAGAAAACAAAAATGGTTGATCCTAAAACTTTTTAAAATTTATAGTTTTTTCCTTGTTAATTTGCTGTGCCAGAGATTCGCTAAAAAAATTGTGGAGTTAATATTTCTGAAAAAAAATTCAAGCAAGAAAATTTTTGCCAAAGCCTTGCTGTATTATAATTACTATTATAAGGGTAGGACTTTTAAAGAGACAGATATGAATTATAGAAAATGCTACACAGGTGTTTCGTAACCTCCAACGTATATACTCTACATTGTGTGATAATCTTGAATACGATTTTGGGATTCATCTTCCAGGAACTATATGGTTGCCCTCATTCAGGAATATAAGAAAAAAATCATAGTCCAAACACATTATAGATGAAATTTTGTCTCAAACTAAAATAGCCATATATATTGACCTCTGTCAGTGTTTGATTTTGTCACTTCCTAAAATAATAAGAAATATGACCAAAACTATTTTTCAAAAGGTATCCTAAAATATTGCCTTAAAATTATGCCATTTTCATAGTGGGGTAGGGAAGGGGAACGTGGGAGGAATAAACAAACTCTATAGGGCAGAGGGGTGAAAGGGGAAGGAAGGGGGCATGGGGTTAGAAATGATGGTGGGATGTGATGGATAATATTACCAAAAGTACATGTATGAAGACATAAATTGGTGTGAATATACTTTGGACACAACCAGAAATATGAAAATTGGGCTCTGCTCTATATGATGAATAAGAATTGTAATGCATTCTGCTGTCATATATAAATAAAAATTAACAAAATCATGCCATTTTGAATATTCTGAAATAGAAAAAAAGTTCTATAGGCTGTGCTGAGGGAACATTTTTCCCAGGCAATATTTGCACTAATTATTTTCCTTATCAAGTACCTAATGTGGGGTAGGCTCCACACTGTGAGTGAAAGTGGCTTCCACCCATAAGGAACACAAAATTCAATAAGGAGGTAGATAGGTCAACAGTAATCATGTTGTTGTGCAAGACCAGAACCGCAGTTTCACCTAAAACACCACACACCTCACATTCACTACTCACAGGGCCACCCTAGAAATCCAACTCTGATTGACTGTTTAGGATCAATACTGATATATTATTGGTTGCTTTTTTTCATGCTAAAAAAAAAAAGAAAAAAGAAAATTCTGGCCTCTAAGCAACAATGGAGGTCCTGTATCTTAAACATTAGCCAGAAAAGAGAGTAATTACTGTCTTTAATTCAGCAAAAATACGACTGAAGAAAGTGGGAAAAGCAGACGATATTTCAAAAGATGTTCTTGCTAGAAATTCTCAGTTTTATCCCTGAAATGTAACAGCGAATTGATTTTTTTTTAATGTTTTGTTATTGATTTTCATTGATGGACCCTGTAAGAAATGAGCTACCTCATGAGGTTTGCCGTTGGGGTGTATTTGAGTAGAGTTAGTTACATGTCTATCAACAAAGACCCCCTGTGTGAAGTCCCACTTGAGAAGTATCCCTTATTTTTTAAGTACTAAAGAAGGCTTTGCTTCCCTTGAGAAACAGATGTTTTCTCCTTTTTCAACTGGCACTTTCTACATTTTCCTTAAGCTGTCAAGAAATTCACTGCCAAATTCAATGCTCAAATATAGCAATTGTGAGGTCTGAATGGTCTATACATTGTGTTTAATGTTTCCTTCATAAATTTGTTATTCAATTTACATTTATTCTTGTTTTAATTTTTGGAGAAAAAAATTACTATTGAATTGTGTAAATCTTTGCTACAGAAGTTATGTATGCCTTGTGAAATGACATGTAGCATAGGTAATGATCAGGTAATATTCTTAAAGATGAAGTTGACATTGATACTATCAATCATTACAACTCAGATATTAAATACTCAGAATACTTTTTATGTGGTATTATAAGTAATTATAAACAAGCTTTCCTATTTCATGAAATTGTTCTGTTCAAAGTTACCTAATATTCACAAAATTAGACTTCAAGTAAAATCAAATTTAAGAACATATAAATGATTAAATCCTTCTTTGGAACATTTTTGACTTAAAGTATGCCAGTTTGAGAAATGTTTCAACCAATTTGAGAATCATAGCAAAACACAGGTCAAACTGGAACAAATTCCTATCAGACAAGAGGACGTTTTCATTTTTGGTAAAACAATTGTCTGCCTGATTCTTATTTCAAAGCCTTAGAAAGTCCAAAGCTTCATCATTTATACATTTTTCCTTCTGTATATCAATTCTACTAGGATTTATCTAAGTGTAAGAAGGGAGGTTTTGCATTATAATATAAAATATTCTGTTTTGAATTTCTCCCCTCCCCTCTCTCCCTCTCTCTCAGTTAATAGCTACTCAGAATGAGGAGAAACAATCCAAACACTTTGAATCAGGATAAAATATAACCATAAGCATTACATTCTTTCTAAGAGAAATAGATCTCTTATTAACGTGCCACAATAGCAAGCAATGGCCACCCCAGCCCGGAAGCCTGGGGACATCCACTTTTCAGAAGTGAAAAGAAGGACTGATGGTGACAAAACTTAAAACCATTTAAAAAAATGACCATGTGCAAAAATGTAAGTAAATAGCTTGTTTTTCTACAAGATCATTTTACTGAAAGTCATTTAACATGTTAATACTTTTTTAAAAATTGGGCATACTATAATTAATGTTAATTTGCTCGTTGTCTTAGACTTACAAACTTTGGTGAATGTATTTTAATTCTAGGACACCTAAAGTCCTAATTCCTAATTCTCCATTAAGTGCCCTTGGAAGCACTTAGATCTCTTGTCACAGAAAGAATATTATTTCTCTATTACCTACTTATAATAGAATAGTGTATTACTAGGCCAAATTACTATGTAAATTACTAAATTTTAGAAGGCATTACTCATGTACATGAACAAGAACATCCCTTCTTCATATTAATAAAAGGAAAATCTTCTATGGTTTATATTATTCCTTGTGATTTTGATGATAAACACCATAATCATCAATATTGATAGGAATGATTGATTTTAAAGTGCTTGACTTTTGATCAATTTGTGGTGTTCAAAGCTCCTTGCAGATCTACCTTTTGAGAGGGAAAAGTAACCTTATGTTGCTATATTCTTGTTCTGCTTATTTTTCAATTTTTCTTTTGTTAGATTTCAGGAGGTAATGGTTGGGAAGGCAGACTAAGGTAAAAATAGTTGGCACAATACTAACAAAAGTATTATATACATTCAATGCAATTCCTATTAAAATCCCAATGTCAGTCTTCATAGAAATAGAAAAAGCAGTTATGAAATTCATTTGTAAAAATGACCCAGAATAGTCAAAGAAATCCTTAACAAGAAGAGTGAAGCAGGAGGCTTTACAATACCAGAACTTAAACTATACTACAGAGCTATAGTTATAAAAACAGCATGATGTTGGCACCAAAGCAGACATACAGACCAATAGTACAGAATAGAAGATGCAGAGACAAATCCTCATAGATATAGTTATCTCAGAGTAGACAAAATTGCCAAAAACATTCGTTGGAAAAAGGGTAGCCTCTTCAACAAATGCTGCTGGGAAAACTGAAAATCCATATGTAGCATAATAAAATTAAACCTCTATCTCTCACCCTGCACAAAACTCAAAGTAGATCAAAGACTGAAGCACTAGAACAGAAACCCTGTGCCTAATAGAAGAAAAAGTAGGCCCCAATATTCACCGTGTCAGCTTAGGAACTGACTTCCTTAACAAGACTCCTAAAGCACAAGAAGTAAAACCAAGAATCAACAAATGAATGAATCCAAACTAAAAAGCTTCTTCTCAGGAAAGGAAATAATCAATAACTATAGAATAAGAGAAAATCTTTACCACAAATACCTCAAATACAGAGTTAATCTCCAGGATATACAAAGAGCTCAAAAAACTTAACAACCCCCCAAAAAAATTTTAAAAAATAATAACACAATCAATAAGTGGGCTAAGGAACTAAACAGACTCTTCACAGAAGAAGAAATACAATCAACAAATATATGGAAAACTGTCCAACATCTCTAGCAATTAGAAAAATGCAAATTAAGACAAAGATTTCATCTCATTCCAGTCAGAATGGCAATTATACAAGCAACAATAAATGTTGGTGAGGATGTGAGGAAAAAGGAACACTCATGCATTGTTGGTGGGACTGCAAATTGGTGTGACCACTATAGAAAGCAGTGTGGAGATTGCTCAGAAAACTTGGAATGGAACCACCATTTGACCCAGTTATCTAACTCCTAGATTGATATCCAAAGGACTTGAAATCAGCATACTATAGTGAAGCAGCCACATCAATGTTTGTAGCCCCTCAATTAACAATAGCTAAACTATGCAATCAACCTAGGTGCCCTGCAATAAATGAATGGATAAAGAAAATATGGTATATATACACAATGGAATATTACCCAGCCTTTAAGAAGAATAAAATTGTGCATTTGCCAGTAAATGGATGGAGCTGGAGAATATCATGCTAAGCAAAATAAGCCAATCTCAAAAACCCAAAGGCTGAATGTTTCCTCTGATATGTGGATCTAACTTACAGTAAGGGGAAGGGGTTAGGAAAAAATAGAGTTACTTTGGATTTTGCATAATGGGAGGGGGCATGTGAGTAGGAAGGATTGTAGAATGAATCAGACACAATTACACTATGTGCATATATGACTAGATGACCAGTGTGATTCTACATCATGTACAATGAGAAGAATAAGAAATTATACTCCATTTATGTATGATGTGTCAGAATGCATTCTACTGTCATGTATAACTAATTAGAACAAATAAAAAACAATGGGATTTTAAAAATGGTGTCCCAGAGTTTTCTGATGCCAGAGACAATGTGATGACATCCTGGGAGGCAAGAGACCTGGCCCTCCCTCCTACCCTGGGGCTCTCTCCCTTCCTCTTTATTACAATTTGTTTATTAAAGGCGGGAGCTTTCTTGCTGGTTTTATCTCCTTGTAAGTATGAAAAAGTATATTTAAGTGCTGCACACAGACATTGACTTTATTTCACATTTTAAAGTAAAATTTCTTTAATTTCTTTTAAATTCCCATTTAGATCTATGCAAGGATAGAGAGAAAGGTTGTCTATTTTTAAAAGTAGGAAAAATTCATTTTGATGTAATTGGAACTAGTTTTAAGGGAATAGAAATGTTTAGTGAACAAGCACATCTTTTGCAGAGTAGAATAAAACCATACTAAAAATAAAAGAATAATAAAAAAACGATCAATGGGATTTAAAATACAAAATATGTATTTTAAATGTAAATATATTTCTTCTCACCTTGAATATTTAAATTTAACTTAAATACTTAGTATGCTGAAACTAACAGCAGGAATAGCAATTCTCAAGAATATAATTGTCTTTTTATTTTTAATTTGCACAAGTAAAATCTGGAATATAAAAGTGGAATTTTGAGATAATTTCTTGAAACATAATTTTTTTCCTTACCAAGAATGTCATATCCAAAATAATTCAACACCATAAAATGTTACATAATCATTCTGACATTCTCAAAAGGCAACACAATCATTTTTCATCACAAATGGATGAAGAATAGTGGTATGCCTTTAAGCTAACATATTATCCCATGCAGCAATCCTTCTGTGCACATTATGAAAACTAAAAGCATGGTGGTGGATTAAATTTCTTGTATCACAATAAAACAGAAGTTGCTTGAGAATGATAAGCAGTAAACTCCATTAAGAAACCAATTAATAATAATTAAACCCCAAACAAGGAACATGCCTATCTAGAGTTCTTCTTGAATACTAATTATTTAAGGTGAGTTGTTGGAAGAGGGAAACACGCTTAAGCTTTAATGAATTCTTTATAGACTGAATTCTTCATTATGAACCTAAAGTTAGCTGGTTACTGGATACATATTGACTTATTGGAATCTTGGTCTATTTATTAAAATAAATTTTTCATCAGTTGGCAAGAATATTTTATATTCCAATATAGTAGTTTATATATTTGTGGTTTGTATATCAGTGGTTTGCAAATAGCCCATGTACTTAAATTTCAGATCTCTAGACCCTGTCCTCAATGTCCCTGAGTCAGGAGGTCTGCTGTACAGATGGCAAGATTACTTTTGTAATAATTTTGTCAGGTGATACTAATGCTGTTGGTTCTGCAACTACTTAGAGAACTATTATACTGTTTTAATTAACTCTATTTTCTTTTTCAGAGAATGAAGGAGACAATATCATGGATGTTTCTCAATATTGAAGAGGATTGGGAAAATCTCAGCTTCTTGAGTACTTGAAGCTGTTAGCAGTGTTCTAGCTGAAGTTTTATGTACTGATTGCTGGGTCTAAACACAACAAGAGCTTCTTTTTGTTATTATGATCTTTTAGAGCAGAAACCTTTTGCTCTAAGCAACCCTTTTTCTCATAGGTCATAGGCCTCCTTTAATTTATCTGAGGCCTAAAACTAATTCTCAGCAGGGTCTCTTAATTTAGACTTGAGTAATTTTACGTCAGCCATCTCTCTATACTAGTGCTATTCAATACAAATGGAATTTATGCCACAAGTTTAATTTTAATTTTCTGGTAGCTATAGTAAAAAAATAAATAAATAAAAGGAAACAGACAAAATAAAGTTTCATAAACCTTATCTAACTCATTGTATCCAAAATAATGTAATTGCAACATGTAAAAATATATGAAAATTTTTCAAGAGATACTTTTAATTTCTGCACTGAGCCTTTGAAATTCAATGTCTATTTTATACTTGGAGTAAACCTCAATTCAGATGTTGAATTTCTAGCAGTTTAAATTAAGATGAGTAACAGAAATAAATTTTCCTTAACAAAGGTATCTTCTACTGCTTCAAGTTTTAAATTCAAATTCAATTTAATTAAAATTTTAAAAAAATCAGTTTCTCAGTAGCACTTGATATTCATTTCAAGTGCCTCATAGCTAGATGCCTTTGGTTGGGGGCACCATTGAAGATAACATAATTCTATACCTTTTAACATCATAAAGATCCATTATTTTAACAAGACACCCGGGAATGCCTATCAAAGATGGTTGCATCAGGGAAATTCTTCAGCTTTGAAATTAACTTGCATTCTACCAAACATAGAAGAGGAGGAACTGAACAATTCAAAGAAGAGCAAAACTCAGTGACCTGTAGGAACACAAAACAGGAAAGACCCCAGCCTCCAAAAATGAGTTTTGTTCAAACAAAAATGAACAGTTGAGAGTAGGCAATATCTTAAAGAGTAGGCAATATCTGAAAGATATTAAGCTTTTGAATCTATGATTAGCAGTTTTCCAAATATTCATATTTGAGTTATCCTAACTCTAATATGAAAGAAAGGGTGGTAATTTAAAATAATTCTGAAATAACCACCATTGATAAACTAAAAGTGTTCACAATAAATTTACAGGCATGTTTATTGTTCTGTTTCTGTGAGGTATTTTAATCATATTTGTATCTGGATTGAACTCTTTCCTAACATAGGGTTATCATCCCTTTTTTTTATAGATGGGGAAAGTGAGATAATTTTCCCAAGATCAGCTGGCTTGTAAGTGATCCAATTTTGGCTGTGAAAGCTAAGCTCCCCCTCTACTGTAAGACAATAGCACTATGAGATAATTTTAAATTTCACCTTGTAAAGACCATTATTGAGACCAATAATATGGAAACCAAAATTATTGATATTTTATTTTAGTCGTAGAACTGCCTCTGGAATCTCAGTGCATAAAGAGAACAGATTTTTTTTTTTAATTTTGGCATCTAATTCCCAGTGAAATACTTAAAAAATAAAAGAATAGATCAATTTATGGAAACTTGAGCTCAGTGGAAACTACACTTCAGATGACTAGTGCTCTCTTTCCTTGTATTTGCCTTCCTTAATCTCTAGACCCATGAGCAAGGACACTCTCAGTACATTATCTGTGACCGTATGGCAGGCTTCCAATTATTTCAAAAGTAGCAAGGAATTATCCTCCAAAATAATTTTAAATGAAAGTAATTCCATTTTTTAAATTAAAGCATATCTTCAACCTTTAATAAAATTAGAATTATGTTATCTATAAATATTAGAATGTATAGCTGACTAATAAAAATGGTAGGAATACCCAAATTCACAAATATAAAATTTTCTAATATCACTGTCTCAAAGAATCATACAGAGTTCTAAAATCTTTCAAATGAACTTAGTTTAATTCCATTTTTAAAACAACAGCTCATTTCTCCTAACATCATCCTGATTAAAGGACTTTGTGATAAAGAGAGCAAAAACCCATTCATAAATCATTACTTACTGGATTCTTACTATGTGCTTTGTTCTCTCATACCAAAAAATAGTAAATGGCTTTGAATGATAAATGACACAAATTGTCACTGTAGTTCACAGATTTCCTTCTCTGGGTAATTTAGGGGCAGAGAACAGGCAATTGCCAATAACTGACATTACTGTTAATAAAAAATGAAAAGATTTGTTCTTCCAGCCCTCAAACTCTACTATTCAGTGTTATAATTTGCATTGAGCTTTAGGGCATTTTCTTAAAGATAGTAAATGGAAGAAATAGTAGTCTGAGACAATAAAAGTTGTCCTAAAAGAGCAACAAGAACTTGGTATTCCATCAAACATTCACAACACTGGCAATACTGGAGATAGAAATGGAGTTTGTAATTTTGGTAAAATTGAATTTGTAGGAGAAGGGAATATTTTTGTTAATGAGATCAAAACATAATAAAAAAAAGCAATTAGTAATTAAATTAACTCTTAAGCAAAGTCACAACCCAAACTATCTGCTGACCATCATATAGATTGCTATATTATCTGTATGTTTCAAAGTTATATAGGAAGCTATTAAATAAGAAAAATCTAGTCACAGAAATAGAAAGTAAAATATAGAAATAGAAAGTGTAATAACAGACATACAACAGTAAAGGGAAAGAAATTAAAAACTCATAGAAATAGAAATGCAATAGATGAATACTGGATGTTCTCATGAAAGAAGAAAGAAAGCCAAAAACAGTAAAATAAGTCTCTAAAAATATTTATCTCTAAGAGTTAATTTAAAAGGAAGTAGAATTTATGAAAAGAAGTCTGTAGTTTATATTTTTGTTTTCTTTTGGTTTGTGCTACTGAAGATTGAACTTAAGACCCTGCACACACTAGGCCAGCATTTTACCAGTGAACTGAAACTCTGGCCCTTTTTGAAAATTTTATTTTTGAGATAGCATGTTACTAAGTTGCTCAAGAAGCTGGCCTCAAACTTGCAATCCTAATGCCTTCACCTGCACAGTCGCTGGGATTACAGGTGTGTGTCACCACACTTCACTATTAATTGGTATTTGTAGAACTTCAAGTTTTATATTCCGTTGTAAGCTAAAAGATAGAAAAGACAAATATGGAAAAGTGATTGTTTAATATATTATACACCATGGACCTTGAAACCACATATTATTTATGGTACTTTCCTTTACTCATTGGTTCTCTATTATGTTCTTCATATATTCATTAAATGTGTAGTATATGCCAGACACCATGTAAGACTCATCTATGATAATGATCTTGACACTAAAGAAATTTTTAGTATGGAGGCAAATCACCATATGTTAGTTTAAAAAAGGAATTAATCTCTAAGATGTAGAACTGAGTTTCCCAGGACACAGAAACAACTCTCATTTTTTACTTTATATGATCTATTCTTTCTGGATTTAATTTTTCAATTTCATTATATTTTAAGTAATTTATTAAATTTTTAATTTAGAAACTGCCAATCTATTTGTAAATACCAAGTGAAGAATAAAAACATCTAAAAATGGAGTAGAAGTTTCAACAAATATTGATTTGGGGATTTTTTTTTTTTTTTTTTTTTGGTTTCTTTGAGACAGGTTTCTCTATGTTCCCCAATCTGGGCTTGAAATGGCCATCATCCCATGTAGGCCTCAGGAGGAGCTAGGATTAGAGGTGTGTGCCACTGCATCTGGCAGCAGATTTTGAAAATGTGAGTAACCATCTTGATTCTCCCTTTCTCTGGCTTACTTCTATTTTGGAACAGACACACACCCACACTTACATACATACACATATTATACACACATATATGTATGTGTGTATAATATTATTATTATTATTATACACTTGCGATAAAAAGAATTCCAATTGTATTTTTCATAAAGTGACCTTGGAAGTAGTTTCTAGTACTAAGGACAAGTAGATGCACCATAAAATTTATCAGGGACAATGGTTCAAAGTGGTAAAACAGAAGCAGCTAGTGGTTGAATTCTTCTGAATTAAGTCATCACATTAGTACCAACTTGAGCAGTCCAGTGTTTGCAAGGCTCAAATACCTTGGAGAGTGAAAGCTACCTTCCACATATTAGTGATTAGTTAGTATTGTTCTGGTAGATTTTTCTAACATATTAATAACTGAATTTTTTACACAAAAGTTTGAGGTAAGATTTACATGGGGTTCTTTTTAAGATCCATCAACTGAGAGTTGGTTTAACTAAGGATGATTGTTGTCATTAAATACATAGTTATATGGAATTAAATCATTAGTAAGAATTTCTAATTATAGAAAAGAGAAAGTTAAAAAATACATATTTATATGGAATTAAATCATTTGTAAGAATTTCTAATTATAGAAAAGAGAAAGTTAAAGAGAAAAATGTGTTAAAAATTTTGAGGCAATCTTAATTAAAAAAATTAAAGATATATATTGGCTTAAGTCATAGATCTCAGACCATTCTTCAGTTCCTCATTTTTACATTTTGAATTTATTAAGAATTACTATTTTGGTGAGATATTTCATCCTAAAAAGGGATAGGTTTTAGAAGCATTAATTACTGTAAGAGTCAATGAACTTATTATGCTTCCCAAATTATTTCTAGTAGAATTTAGTTCTGATGTACAAGTTGGACATTTGTTTCTTAATAAAATGAGCAATAATGGTCTTTATAGAAATCATAAGGAAAAAGCTTTATTTTTAATGCTGTTAAGTTATACTTTAATAAAATTTGGACCTTCTTGTTCTAGAAAGAGAATGAACAGGAACTTTTAAACTGTCGTTCCAATGTTTCCTACTAAATTTTAAGTAAAAGTAATAGAATCTTCAAAAAATAAAAAGTAGTTATACAAATTGTCTCACAGACTGGGTTTGTGACTCAATGGTAGAGTACTTGCCTGATACATGTGAGACCCTGAGTTAGATGCCTAGTACTGAAATGAATAAATAAATATTCACAAAAATATTCTTATCTATTCTAAATGTAGAAAGTATAAAAAAAATAGTTTTAAAATTTTCCTAATTGGTGAAAGAAGCACAGGTGATCTGACACTAGAATAATAATAATTCACTTATTTGACTTTTGATTGATATAGCTTTATGAATTTCAGAATTCTTTTATAACGCATACATTTTTAGCTATTCCTAATATAAAATACATTTATAATCTAAATAATAACATTACAATACCTTTATGGTTTAATATTCATCATAATTGAACACCTTGGAATTAACAAGATTATGTTTTTAACTTACAGAACAAATTCATTATACTGACAACATACTTCTGAAACAGGGAGAGAAGTGAATAAGTAAATCAAGATAAGGAGTAGGTGTCAGCAGAAAGTCTGTCAGAAATTTGTCATCACATCTAAGGATAAACACATGCCACACATGATAAAAATCAAATGAAGCAGAAAAGTGAAATGTTTTCTATTGCATTTGTTAGAGGGTAGAGACAAACTCATATTAACAGGGAAGTCCAGCTTATATTTGTGTTTGCTTTCCCAACCCATCTTTAGCCTTTATATCTGCTATCAGTCTCCATTATCTCTTGTTATCCAACTAATGCTAGAAAATGTATGCCAGCAAGCACCACTCTTGGGAGAGTTGGTGAGTAAAAAACTGTTTTTTAAATTTAAAATGCTTCACAGACATGATTTTATGTGTGTCACTTTTCTTTTAATCTGCATATATCACAGTGCAGAATGTTGAAAATGAATTTAAATTTAGTTCTAAAATCTGATGCAATATGTGCTTCTAAAACTTAGTGTCCTAGTTTATCTTAAAATACAAAACATTCCCCTGACAATTAAAAGAAGAGAATAGCACATTATGATCTGTCAATAATCTAGTTATACTAAAGGTCAACCGTGACCCCTAAAACTGAGAAGTTAACCCAAAACATACATTTAAGTTGAGCAATAAACAAGTTAAATAACCAGCACCCCTAAATTTAGGGAGTAAGCTCAAATTTTTTTTTTTAATTTCAGAAATTTCTGTCTACTTTTATATAAAACATGGTCAAATAAATTTATTTTGTTTTACTGAACTATCAGAGTTAATGTCAGGAAATCTTATGATGAATAACTTCTACAAAATAAATAAAATATAGATGCTAGTTTTATATCTCTTTGCTCTCTAGAACTTTAGTCATGTATTCAATATTATGGGAGAAGCCAGGAACCCGAGGACATGTGTACTTTTCTCATTTACTCTTCATTAGACTTTGTCTCAAATTTACTTTTTAGAAATGTGCCTAGGATATACCTAGCACAATCAGGAAAGCGTAATAAGGAGGATTGAAGAAATGTAAAATACTATAAACAAATAAAAAATAAAGCAAGATGATAAAAACGTTGTGCCTGGGGCAGCATATTTAACAACAAACATTCATTGGATGCCAAGTATATGCCAGGAGTTTTCATTAGTCACTGAGTTTCATTCCTTTGGCAGGTTCTACGATTCCTATTTTATGGTTGAGCATGACATTTTAAGGAATTTGTCCAAAATCATATGACTTGTAAATAATAGACCTAGTGTTTATACCCAGGCATCATAAGCTAAATTCTTTTCATTTCAGCACATAAATCCAGAAGTTGGGAAAAAAGAATTTTTTTATTGTTCTATCAATTAAAAAAGAACTTAGTATCTCTTTTGACCATTTAAAGTGTTGTAAGAAACATAAACACAGCATTTCTCTTTGGTGGGAGGGTAGTACTTGGAATTGAACCCAGTGGCCACATCCCTATTCTTTTTTATTTTTTGAGACAGGGTCTCATTATGTTGTATAGGACCTCACTAAGTTGCTGAGGCTGGCTTTGAACTCTCGATTCTCCTTTCTTAGCCTTCCAAGCCACTGAAAGGAGTGGGCCACTGCACCTGGCCATATCATTATTCTTACTGAGTTCACAAACTAAATAATCAAAAAAGATAAAGTTCACTAACATCAGAATATTATAAAATCAGCAGAGATGTATAGGCAGCATGTGTGGGACAGTTCAGAAATGTTCTTCAGAGAAATTGTAGACTTTTAAGCTTGCACTGGCATGAAAGTCTTGATTATGAGAGGTTTTAAATGGAAAATATAAATACAAATATGAACACCAGTGTGTGTGTGTGTGTGTGTGTGTGTGTGTGTGTGTGTGTAGGGCTGAATAGATTCTTCTGGGTACAGTCAAGAGAGGACTCTGAAAAACAGTGGTATGAAGAAGTAAAAACTCAGATAAGCTTCTAGTAGGTACAACAGGGTCTCTGATATGATGCCTAGGTCCTTGATCCACTCTGAGTTGAGTTTTGTGCAGGGTGAGATATGGGAGTGAAATTTCATTTGCCACACATGGATTTCCAATTTTACCAGCACCATTTGTTGAAGAGGCAATCTTTTCTCCAAAGTATGTTCATGGTTGTCTAGTATGAGATAACTGTTTTTATGTGGGTTTGTCTCTGTGTCTTCTATTCTGTACTACCATATCTGTTTGATCAATATAATGCCATTTTGTTATTATAGCTCTGTAGTATAATTTAAGGCCTGGTATTGCAATGCCTCCTGCTTCACTTTTCTTGCTAAATATTGCTTTGACTATTCTGGGTCTCTTATTTTTCCAAATAAATTTCATGACTGCCTTTTCTATTTCTATTAAGAATGTCCATGGATTTTTAATAGGAGTTGCATTAAATCTATATAGCATATATGGTAGTATGGTCATTTTGATAATATTTTTTTCTGCTATCTAAGAACATGAGATTTTCCCATCCTCTAAGGTCTTCTTTAATTTCTTTCTTTAGTGTTCTGTAGTTTTCATTGTAGAAGTCTTTTATCACTTTTGTTAGACTGATTCCCAAATATTTTATTTTAAATATTGGATCATCACAGGAAGTCATCATAAACTTCACATAGTAAAATAGACTAGAAAAACGGGAGTGATTGCATGTAGTAAGTATAAGTATGGTTTCAGGAAACTTGCTTCAACTATAGTAATGTGTCAGACAAACTATATGTGTGCATGTACACAAAATGCTAAATTACAATATAAAATAGAACTTTTCCTGGTCATGGATAAAAGTTTGACAAACATCGGGATGCCTAGTGGAGATAGTTTATGGGAGATCTGCAAATTAACAAAGTGGCAGAAACTTACAGGAAACAGAAAGAAATATTTGACAAAAAGAGATACAGTCAAAACAGTGCCAAAGGGAGTTTAGGTTGGCAGAGAAATACAAGACAACTGGAAGGATGAAGAGATGGACCTGAGCAAGAATAACAAGGAAGCTACTGTAGCAATCTAGTAAGGTGTTTGGGACCTATAAGCAACATACTCTCTGTGGACATAAAGAAAGCCAGAGGAAGGATCAATGTTTCAGGGCACAAACTTGCAGGATGACTAATAAATACAGAAGGAAGGCAAGAAATGAATCAGAAAGGACAATGATTTTGATATTTTAGGTCAACAAGAATGGTGCTTTTCAGAGATCATTTTAAGGTGAAGATCATTTTGAGGAGAAGATAAATATGGATTTATCCAAGTTAATCTTGCAGTGAAGTTGAAACAGACATTAGACATAATGAAATATGATATTTGACTATGGCAAAAAAATGAAAAAGAAAGCTATTCTGTGGGTCCAGTTTGAGAAGTCAAACTATAGATGAGAAATCACTAATAATAATAAAATCTGAAGATCCAAACATAGTGGGAGAAGAGAATCAAATAAGGAATTGGAGGGAAGGGACATTGCCATATTAAGAAAGCCAAAAAGGAGAGTTGATATGAATGTATTTTGAGAAAGGACTAGAACTTATGGGGCAGACAGCCTTGGGGGCCTAGAGAGTGCAAATTCACTAGGAAGATCAAGACTGAAAGATTCCTGCAACTTGATGATGGAGATATTGATATGGAAATGCAGAGAGAAGGTAAGAAGTCTAAGACTACAAGGGAAGCAGGGGATGGAAATTAGAAAGTCACCACTGAGAAGATGACAGGTCTCCGCTACCCTCTCTCTGAAATTTAGATAATATTTTTTTTGTGTGTTCGAAGTCAGAAAGGACAGACTATAAGGAGATTGGAAATGTTGAAGATCAGAGGTAAGTCAGAAAACTTGGTAGCATAAAACGAACACTAGATTGCTTTTGTGTCGAAATACAGATGGGATAGAATCACTGACCCATGCTGATCCCTAATTCAAACAAACATAAGACAATCATGGATAAAATTAAATCCAGATTTGCACTCTTCTCCCCTTCCAAGACAGTCCTTCTCAATTAGGTCCATTCCTCCACTTGTGTATACAAAATGTTGGCATCTATGAACAGCAATAAAAAAAAAAAAACCTGTGGATCATTTCATCAATACATCCTTGAAAAAAATTTTTTGAAACACAAAAACTTATCATTTCACATGTGAGTGATACATTTTTCAATATACTCACTTAATAAGTAACAACCTTTCTGTATATAAGGTCGCTCTCATCAATTCTCTATAGGAGTGGAGGAATAAACTCACCATATCAAGCTTTGTTAATGGAGACAAGTTTTTATTCCAGAATGAAAATCACTTAACACTATGTAGCTACCAGAAGTTTCCATTTCAAAGATTTATGAAAATGTGGTTTAACAGCAGAATTCTAATGCATATTAGGAGATAATGTTGGATTTAGCCAAGAAATAATATGTAGTTTCTTCTCACTCTAAGCTTAAACTAAGTAGGCAACCCAGTTACACCACTGATACAAAAAACAAAAAAACAAAAAAAATCCTATATATATGGAAGGATATTAGAATTGATCAAGCATTATTACTCTATGACATATATGATTATATGACCAGTGTGATTCTACATCATGTACAACCAGAAGAATAAAAAGTTATACTCCAATTATGTATGATGCATCAAAATGCATTCTAATGTCATGTATAATTAATTAGAACAAATATAAAAGATAAAAAATAATGAAACAATATACAATAATAAGACAATGTGTTATATGAATATGAGATACACATATGTGACAGTTGGATCATTATACTCAGTATAGCCTTCCCTGTTGTTAACTCCTCATCACCTCCTGAATGCCACTCACTCTAATTCAGCTGCAACAGACCCTATAGTCCACCATATAATCCAGCTACTTCACTTCAGGGACCTCCAGGAATTGGTACTAGTCTATTCTAACCAGTTCCCTGTATTTATGGATAGTATTCTCTTCTGATTGTTTTGGTATAAACACATGTCTTACAGACTAATATCTCACCCCTCTTCTCATGTAAATTAAAAAAAAAAACAACGCCCAGTAATAATTATTATAAATACTAAATCCAAACTCTTTTTTGGTTTTAGGTATACAACATGCATTTTAGCTGCAGTCATACTGATTTTAATGTGTTTTTAATGAAAAGGAGTAAAAAGATTTGCATTGAAAACTACTTTGATGATATTCTCTTCCCATGTATAGAGTTCGGTAATAGCTTCTGCTACAATATTATAATGGCATAGGAAAAGATGATATTTTTGAGAAATGGTTTCCTCCCTTAATTTGACCATCCACTACTAATTAGGACTTTTTAAAGAAATGATTTGGAAAAAAGTAGGCCACAGACACATAAATCTTTGAATAAAATGAATAATGTGAATCACAACTATCTTATTTTTTTAATTGAGGAAAAAAATACCACAGTAGCACATTTGCACAATTAAAGAAATTTACAAAAACATCTACCAAATGAAGGTAGTAGCAAATGAAATTACATACTTTCAACACTGACCAAACACTTACCTTCTCAAGAGATTAAGTTTTTAAAACTGAATGTTTCATTATTTTTCACAATTGAGCAAATAAAGAATGTAATCAGGAGGGTGAAGCAAGCAGGAAGAAAATATCATTACCTGAGGTTCTATAATTGTCTTTCATCAGTGTCCTCCTACTAAGCACAACTGAAAACCAAAGGGCATTGAATGAGATCATAGTTTTCAGGATCATGATGCTTCAGATAGGGAATAATCTCTAAGGACTGTATTAAAAAGTCAGTTTCTGAAATTGTAATCAGGAATACACAAATTCCAAATATAGCTGTAATGAGAATGTATGTTCCTCATTTTATTTTTCTCCACACTCAACATGAACTGTCTTCATGACATCAATAAGCCTGGATGATATTAGCTTTTCTTATGAGCACAAAAGTAAACACAAACATTTCTAAAAACTATCTTCAAGCACTCATTATCCAAAACCACCTGCATGAGCACATAGAGTCGAATAACTTAGATTCGTCGATTCAAACAGATCTGCATTCCATTTCATTTTTAATGTCCCTGTAGATGCTCCGTGAGATATGAGTTCCCCTCAAAGTATATTGCAAAATAATTTTATGGCAAATAGTGATGCTTTACTATGTTACTATAGCACCATTTCGTCTCAAGAGATTTGAATCAATTTATAGGTTCATATACTTCATGTATTATATTTGATAAGAAAAGTGTTATGAAAGGTTGTTTTAAAAGCATCCACCAGAGCAAATGAAATGTTCAATGAAGGAGAAAAAGAAAGCTGGATGATTGCTTTAAACTTGAAAAATACTGATTTGAAATTAAGAGAAGCTGTTCCCCATCTTCACAGAAAGAAAACTAAATCTTTATTTTTAATATTTGTTTTAAAATATTTTTTTAGTTGCAGATGGACACATACCTTTATTTTTATGTGGTGCTGAGGATCTAACCCAGTGCCTTCCACATTTGAGGCAAGCACTCTACCACTGAGCTAGCTACAAGCCCAGCTCATTTTGAGAAAATGAGCAAGATCACAGTGCTTTCACTATATAACAGAATATGTGGCACTCTTTTAGAAACAGGAAGATGTGGACACTCGTTTTGATGTCAAGTGATCTTTGGCAAGTTGCTTGACTTTGATTTCTACCTTTGTAAAACAAAAGCTATTGCAACAGACAGAAGAGAGAAAGACAGAGAGGAAGTTTGTTCTTTAGGTATCATTTGGGGAGCAGCTCCTCTGGGCCAGAAACCACTGGCACATTTCTTAGAAAGCATAATAGGGGATTCCAGTTCCTTAGCATCTTAAAATTTTGTAATTCTGTAGCATTTCATCTCTAGGTAATACTATTTTAAATTGAGTCAAGGGTGGAAATGCTTTTATTGTTATTATCTTGTTTTCCAAGAGACTTAATCTTGTTACTTCACCAAAGACACAAAGTGTGGAAGGCAAAATAGGCCTTGAGTATTAGCTTCTACTTCTGGAAAAGCAAATCTGTTGTTTGGAACAAAGACCTCTTATCTGTAGCCTGGGAGCTCTTTCATCTGTGTAACTGTCAATATATGGTTCTCACACAATAAGATGTAATGAATTCCAGCACTTCTGCCTTTGTTACAGAGACAATTAGGGTGTCCTGCCATCCATTATTCATCACTCTTGCTTCAGCTCCAAATAGAACAGTAAGCAGATCTGAAGAATAAGTATTCCTCACACTGGAAGAATTCACCTTCCAGGGTTATGGTGTCTAGTCGCAGATAACCCCCCTGAACTTACGTGTCTCAGACATTTCATTGGCATGCTTTCTTTTGAAGAAAAGAAGCAGCAGTCTTTCTTTTGTTTTATTGTTTTTGTATCTTCTTCCCATTATTCTCTCCTTGTTGAAGCAGTTATCCCACCCTATTCTCTCTCCTCTATAACCCCACATACTTATTTTCCTTGAATGTCACAATTTTGTTTTTCTACATTTGAATCTACCCTCCTTCTTGGTGTACATCTGCAATTCAGTTTTTTTTTTAAATTTTGTCTCCTCCAATAACCAATTATAAAGAGGAAGTTTGTCTTTATACTCAGAATAAGTGACTTCTCCAAATATTTCAGATTTAAAGACAAATAGATTCTAATCTGATGTCTACAACAATAAGAAGAAAAGACACATCTTACCTTCAAATTTATTCTAAACATGCTAGTTCATTTTATAATCAGGAACAAAATTATCAAGATAAATCCTTCTGTTTAAACTAGTTAAGTTTTCAAGATTCCAAACAGATCAAATTAATTAGGATAATATTTAAAAAATTGGGACAAATAATTTTTCACAATAAAGATTTACATATGTGTTCAAGAAGTTTTACTTGCTTTTCACATTAAAAAAAAACATAATCAGTATGCAGCTCAAGTTTCATTATGATAAGTTTGATCAAGCATTCTATCATTAGAAAAATCAAATGGAGTCATGTGATGGTATGTGCACTAGATTTTAGATGATATAGTTTCAAATTGACTTTTATTTAATCTTTTAAGTATAAATAATAATAGAAAATGATAGAAACCCAACAACATTTGGGTTAGGATGCTCTCATGGGTTATGAACACTGGAATTCAAAAGGGGTACCCAGGGATGGCCACTGAGGAAAACAGGTTGACCTTCATGTCAGCCTCAAAAGTCAATAAAATGTTAAGTTTACATCTCAAATATGCTTGTCTCAGCTCTAACAGACACAAATAAACTTTCAAAATATATTTAAAAATTCAATCCATAATATCTTCTGGGAATAGCCACACTAATCTCAATTTAACTGCATAATTAAACATATCTTCTCTCAATCTTCAAAGAAAGTTCTTTAATTCTAGGTTTCAAGACTGTGGTGACCATCTGAGTAACAGATATTAATCTTCTGGAATACACCATTAAATTTCATCAAAATCCAGATTAACAAATTTTACTTAGAAATCTGTCCTATATCCTAATATTCTACTTTATGTCTTCACCAACTGTGTTTTGCTTTGGAAGAACTCTGGATCTGCACCAAAGAAAAACTGACTTTCATTAAAATGGTCATTTCTGCCCTTTCCCGTAATAGAATCTTGAGAATCACAAGAGAAAATCAATAAAAAGTACCCTACCCTGAAGGACTCACAGATTATTAAAGATCCACTTGCCATTTAAGAATAAAAATAATGACCCCAAGCAAAACCAGGAATTAAATGCAACTGGTTTAGATATAACTTTAAGAGGATGAAATATTGAATATAAAATTAAGATTCATCAGTAGTGCAAAAGATAAATATGAATGCTAAGTAGGTTGATATATGTTAAAGCAAAATATTTAGTGTCTTTAAGGCATTACTAAAATCGGAATATGAGATTGGGGAAAATAAAAAAAAAATAGTTACTAATCAATATGCGTCATCATGATTTCTTAAATAATGAAAATAAGTGCTGGTTGGTATATCAGGGTATATCTAATATCTTTCAATCTTGAAAATACAAAAAATTTTAAAAAATAAGTTATGGAGAGTGATTTTTATTGCTGTGATGAAAATCCAACCATCAGAGTTTAAAATATAAACTAATTCTCCTATACATGCAAGTGAATGCCCAGAATTTAAGAAGTTTATTTCTCATGATGCATTTCTTACTTAAGTCTTTGTAATAATTATATGGTTATAGAAAAAAATAGTATGACTCTGAAAATAAACATTTACTTTATTAAGTTGAGGTAAAGTTTACATACAGTGAAATGTAAATTTAAGTATACAATTTGAGTTGAGACCAATGCATAGATCCAAATAACCCACATTACTGTGAAGATATAAAACTATTATTTTGTTTCTGCCATCATAGTTAAGTTTATCCTAATCTTGAGCTCTGTTCTACTGGAGATATGCAGTGTATATTTTTGGGTTCTGACCTTTTTTGTTCAACATGCTTTGGGAATCACTCATTTATTTAAAACATCCATAGTGCATTATTATTTACCACTGATTAGTATATCATTTGTGGCTCTACCACAACTTATTTATCTATTCACCTGTTAATGGTTTGGGAATTCTTCCAGATTTGGGCTACTTTAAATGAAAATTGCTATGAATTTTTCATACAAATAATTTCATGGACTGTATTTTATTTTTAGATATTGACTTGAAAGAAGAATTGCTGGATCATAGTTAGGTGCATATTTAGCTTTGCAGTGAAATACTGATGAGTTTTTCAGGGGTTTGTACCTTTTTGCAGTCCCACTGGTAATGCATGAGAGTTAGATGCTCCCCATCTGCACCAACATTTGATGCTGTCAGTCTTTTAATTTTATCTATTCTAAGTGAATGTTAAATGGCATCCTACCTTGGTTTTAAATCACATTCCTTTTGTAAAATATACAAATAAGTTTCTTTTTACTTAGTTTTTCTTTTCATTACTTATTTTATATGCACACACATATAAAATTTCTCTATTGAGAGGCATCTTTTACACACACACATTATAGAATATGATTCCTTTGTCAAATAAATATATGGAATGTTTTCTTTCAATTTGTGTCAGTTTTCATTTTCTTAATGGAACTTTTTGAAGTACATGTGTTTTTAATTTTGGCTATATCCAATTCATCAATTTTTATTCCTATGTTTAGTACCTTTTGTATCTCTTCCTAGAAATCTTTACCCACTCAAATATATAAAGATTTTTTTTCTATTTATTTCTGGAAATGTTATAATTTGAGCTTTTGTGTTTAGGTTTATAAGTTAAATGAAATTCATTTTGTGCGTAGTGCCATGTAGTTTATCAAGATTCAGTTTTTCTCACACTTTTTCAGCTATTGTCTCACTTGTGGATAGGACTTGCTTTCGCTCATTGAATTACTTTAATGCCCTTATCAAAAATTAATTCAGGGCTAGGATTGTGGCACAGCAGTAGAGCACTTGCCTGGCATGAGCAAGGCCCTGGGTTCAATCCTCAACACCACATAAAAATAAATAAATAAAATAAAGGTATTGTGTCTAACCAAAAAAAAAAAAAAAAATCTTTAAAAAAAATCAATTCAGTGTATATGTGAGGATCTATTTATGGACAATTCTGTTCCATTGATCAATATGTCCATACCAATCCTACTACCACACTCCATGATTGCTGTAGCTTTAGAGGAATTGAGTAATTTTTTTTTTAAATGAGGTCGTTTCAGTCCTTCAATTTTGTTCTTTTTTTCCATGATTATTCAGCTGTTCTAGAACATTTGTGTTTTAATATAAGTTTTAAAATCAACTTGATAATTTGAGTATACTATCATCTTGTCTAGGATTACAGATCAACTTAGGAAGACTGGACTTTATCACATTGGGATTTTAGATTTGTGATCATGTAATAATTCTCTTATGTTTGTATCTGGAAAGTCCCCCAAAAGCTCATGTGTTAAAAGCATGGTAGTCAATGCAGCAAGAGTCATAGATGGAGCATTTCCACAATGATGTAATCATGATGGCTCTGTAACCAATCTTTGATAGCTGGATGGAATGTTGGGAGGTGGGACCTATTTGGAGGAAGCAGGTCACTGGGGGCGTGCCCTGAGAGGATTTATTTTTCCAGTCAGACAATTCCACCATCACCCCTGCAGCTGAGCAGCTTTTCTTCACTGCATCTTTCTGCCATTATTTTCTGCCTTACCGCAGGCTCAAAGCAGTGGATCTAGTTAACCATAGACTAATACCTCTGAAACTGTGAGCCCAAATAAACTCTCCCTCCTTTAAGTTATTTATATCAGGTATTTTGGTCACAGCAACAAGCTGACTCACAATTCTCCTTTTGTTTATTTATTCTTTAATTTCTCTAAACTATACTCATGATTGAGGAAGTATTGCATATTTTTGTTAAATTTATTCTACTAATATTATTTCAAAGATATTTTAAAATTTAATTTTGTAATTTTTTTTTTTCCAAAATGCACACAGAAGAACTTGACAAGTGATCAAAGATAACATCACCAATAATGGGAGAAGCTGACACCAAGTGTTTCTAATGATGCTCAGAAAACATAACATCACTTAGATATTAAATATAAGTTCACAAATTGAATCAAGTCATGAGAATTCATCAAACAAACCCAAATTGAGTATTCTGTAAAGCAATGAGCTTTTTTCTTAAAGAAACCAATGTCATAAAACAAATCAAGGGCTGAGAAACTCATTTTGATTGAAGGGAACTAAAGAAACACAACAATAAACTGCAATGTATAGTACTACTTCAAACCCTGAATTGTTAAAATTGAATGATCTAAAGGACAACATAGGGATGATTGAGAAAATCTGAATTTAGAGTATATTAGGTAATATATGCAAATATATTAGGTAATATATGCAAAACTTCCTGAATTTGAAAATTAATCTGGAGTTACAGAAGAGAATTTTCTTATAATTAGAAGATAATATATTGAACTACTTAAGAGTCAGCATCTCTGCAAACAAATTCAAATGGGTCAGCAAAAGAAGTGAGTACATGCAAAATAGCAATATGTGAAATTCCAATACTAAGAAATAAAAGCAAATGTGTTGACTTGTAAACAATAACTGAACCTATATGTAAAGTTTATAAGAGTTCCATTGTGATATTTTTGCATTCCTTCTGTAGGTCTGAATATCTTTTTTAAAAAAATATTTAGTTGAAGTGATAATAGCAAAGTAAGACACACAGATCATTCTATCCTGTAATTTTACAACTATGCTAATCTGTTGTTATTTGAAAGACAACAGTAAATTTGTGTTTGAGCTGTCAAGAATTTCTGTAATCTTTATGGGGGAATTGTTTGTTTGTTTGTTTGGCTTTGTTTAGAGGAAGGACAATGGAATAAAGAATTGAGGAAAAAATGGTAACAAGAGGAAATGACTTCCAAAATCACATCAAGTGCTATTCTTTTCTATGACTGTATTTCACTAAGGATAATCTGAAAATAATCCTGACTGAAAGTCTGTTTGTTGGGTTTGTTGTTGTGATTGATGTTGTTTGTTTGTTTATTCATTAAATGGAGAAATGTTTTTCACTTGAAACTATAATCACTCACAGTATTGTAAACTCTGTCTCCTTACATCATATAAATTTCATAATCTGTCTATTCAAATATTTTCTTATTTCATAAACTTTTATTTAGTAAATACAGAGTCAAAGAGACACCATAAATCAACAAGAAATCAGGCATATAAGTGTGTGCAGATTACAGTTTTTTATAGCTACATTTATTTTGTGCATTATCTTTTAGTAATATTTCATCATGTGAAATGATTTCAAGTACTGGGAGTAATCTGAAAGAAAAAGGGAGTTGAATATGAAAGAGATGCAAAAGATTGATATCTAGTGTAATTCTCAGGGATTCCCCCCCCACCCCCGTTTTTTGGATTATAACACTAAATCTACAAAACTAAATCTACAAAAATGCAAATGATATTAGAATACCAACTATATCCATCACTTTTTAAAATTTTTGTTTCTTTTTCCTTTTTCTGGGGAGGGGGGTGGTGGAAATGCTTGACATTGAACCCAGGGCTCGTGCAGGCTAGACAAGAGCTCTACCACTGACCTGTGTCCCAGTCCCAATTTCATAGTCTTTTATTTTGACTTTTAAATGTCTGTACTTTCCTTTTGAAACTGAAGAGATTAATTTCTACTGAAGTTCATGAGGACAAATAAATTGATTTTACATTGCAAAATCTAAATAAACTAATTAATGTTTCATTATTTCTTATCAGAATGTTGATGACTTTATCCTTGGATGCTATCAGCTCCAACTTTTCTGGGCATGTCTCCCCCTACTTAATACATATGCATCAAACAAGAAATTTTACATGTGATGCAAGAATAATTTTAATCACAGAATTACAAACAGACTGACCCATGCAACCGAGGCTGGAAGGAGAAGTTGGGAAAAAAAAAAAAAAAAAAAACTAAACTAAAACCTAACTGTGCACATGCTCTATACACAGCCAGGCTTTAGTAGAGTTCAAGATAAAGATCCTTTTGAAAGTCGAAGATATCCTGTAACAGTCTGTTGGCATTCAACAATGAACTCAATCTTTTTACCTTTAGTACATTGCTATTCTCCTGACTCACAATGGTTCACAAAATGGTTGAGGTTAATTCCCTTTACTAAGAACCGTCAACATGGTATTTATAGAGGGATTCATTTGTAGTCCTATTTCAAAGAGGTCAGCAGGTGCAATGTATTCTTTAGAGGAATTCTGAGTCACTTCTCTAGATTGTAAGATACTGTCTTTGTCTAAACAGTATGCATTTTAGGCTTTGCAAAAATGAGTGGCTACATTTTTTAACTCACCAGTTTGGAAAGCCTAAAAAACGTTCATGAAAAGCCATTTCTATAGAAGGATATACATTCTGAAAAATCAGATATACAATGTCACATACAGGTTGTACTTACAGTGCCCGTATTTGCAGTTTGCCCGGAACAATCCTGGATTTTTTCCTCTTGAATAACTTCCCCCTATCTTTTTCAAAATATTCATCCTTTGGATACTGAATTATGTCACCACCTTAGCACATATTGGGTATTTTTAATCTACAGATTTTCTTTAAAGTAGTTAGGTTTCAATTTTTTCCACACCTTTGCTATAAATGAGACATTTTTTTTTTCATTCTCATTAAATGATGGATGGAGAAGGGGAGGAATGAGTTTACACCTCACTATGTCAATCAAGAAATTTTACCTCTTATAGAATTTTTTTAAATGAAGATTTTTAGAAGAGTACTGGCACATCATAACTGCTCAATAAGTGACAGCAATTCTTAAAATTATTTAAGGTGCTCCAATCATACTCTATTATTTAATTCATTCATACTATTAATCTAGGAAAACAACTATAGAATTTGAGTTATGGGTTATGTTTCAATTGAATATGAGAATGAGAAGAAGGTAATTATTTTAACTGGAGCAATGGGATACTTGTAAGGAAGTCCTGACTAGTAACATTAAAATGTTATTAGCATAATAAAAAAGGTTTCTGGCCTGAGTCCTTGTTTCTTTGTATCTTTAACAGAGAAATGAATTACAGTAGAGGGATTAGAGAGAGAAGACGGGAGGGGAGGCGGGGAGGAGGGATAGTAGAGGATAGGAAAGGCAGCAGAATACAACAGACACCAGTATGGCAATATGTAAATCAATGGATGTGCAACTGATGTGATTCTGCAATCTGTATACAGGGTAAAAATGGGAGTTCATATCCCACTTGAATCAAAGTGTGAAATATGATATATCAAGAACTATATAATGTTTTGAACAATCAACAATAAAAATTAATTTAAAAAAAAAAAACAGAGAATAGCATCTAAAACTTCTGCCCGACTGAAAGTGATGAAATATTTGGAATGTTTTTTATTGTTGTTTCTAGGCATTCGTGCAGTTAAATCAGTTAAAATATCAAGTTTCATCTTCATTCTTTGTATTTTAAATATAGGTTACTATTGCTTCTTTAAATGTCATAGAAGTACTCATGAAAATAATTTTGCATATTCTTTTATACTTGAAATTGTCTTTTGTGTAGTAGAATTATAGTTTCCCTAGTTAGCTTTATACATTATAAACTACTACTTGGCAAAGATTTAGAGAATGCAATCATTATTGCTCATATTTTCCAAAAAATGAAATCAATCAAACTTTTTGATAGGAAGTGTGTTACAAAGGCAAATTATCATTGAAGATATTGGCAACCTTGAATGAGCCAATAATAAAAATGAAAAGGTTACATAACTCATACTATACACACATTGCAGTGAATATATTTAAAATAATGAACGTTAGCAGGTATAAATTTCAGCAGGATGCCTTCTGTACGCTTTAGAGACAGTGGACTGCAGAGATAAGTCCTGTGATTTTACAATGAGAACTAAATAGATGCCACTAATGGGATAGTAGAAGTTGTGCATCATTAGTGGCATCTCTGTGTAGTTATTTATTTAGGGAGCAAATTTTGAGAACAGCAGTGTGAGAATCCATAAATCCTACTGAGCCTTGGTTAAGTGACATTCATTATAAAGAACACCTAGAGGGAAGACCTGAGAATTGAGTCACAACTAGAAAGATCAGATTACCTGAGCTCTGCATGTCTGAGCTCAGTAAAGCTGCCCAGGTAGAGAATGATCTTTCTCTGCAGTCATTTCAATAGTATTATATTGGAATATTGAGATAATGTTGGTCGTTTATCTAATACAGTGTTGAGTTTATATTGCTTATATATTTCCTCAGACACTATTGTGAAATTTTGAGCATTTGATTCAATTTGTGGTATACAAGTACATTTTTACTTATCACTTTGCATCTAAGCAAAGCTATAAATTTTTATAGAAAATTCATATATCTGAGTAAAAACTATTGAATAGAAACTCTTCACATACTTTCTATCACAGTTTATGTGGATAATAAGAAATGCTTAAATTAAAATCCAACTTATTTCATATAGAAAAAAGGAAAAAGTTCAAAGAATCCTTTAACTTTTAATTAGTAAATTATTTAAGGAGTAAATGACTAGTATTAATTTGAGATATGGAAAACTGCAAGAAAATCACTGAAAGACAAATCTGAATGTGAAGAGCAGATTGGAAAGAATGGTGCGGGATGGGGTGTCCAGGCTAGTCGGTCAGTTATTCACAGGAGTGTTTGAATAGTCATGCTCCCTAGAGATGATGATACTCGGCACTAGTTTCTTTAACAAAGAAAATAAATTGCCTCAAATATTTTCTATACATGTTTTTGTAAAAAACATTTTGGGTTAAATTTAATTATCAGAAAATAAGATACTACTTATATTTGCTCAACAACAATTAAAAGGCATGCCAAATTTAATTATATTCATGAAATGGCTACTTAAATACATTCCCCTTCAGAGTATGTAACAAGAAGTATCAAAGATACACATACTGTTATAGCCAGCAATAATATTTCTATAAGAATATACTAGGCTTAGAATGGTACAGGTTGAGCAACAGAATCTCAGTATGTTTTTACAAATGTAAAAAAGTTGGAAATTGTAAAGTGTTTATTAATAAGGTATCCATGGTAACATGCTATTTCCTTTAAGGCTATATCTGTGAATATTAAAATAATTTACAGTCTGACCATGTAACAAATACTACGTAATCATTAAAACATGCAAGTTCAGTATGAATTTCTCAGTGAGGAAAACAAGCTACTGATTGGTACAAAATTTATAGTGTTGTCCTGGGAATGTCCACATGCACACACAGAGAGGTATGAGTGTATTTATATAAAAAAAATATAGATGGAATACATGCCATTATTTTAGCAGTTGATATCTCTTAGTTTCAAGACCATATGTCTTTACTTTTTAATTTATCTCTGTATTTTCTAATTTTTTTAAACATCACAGTTAAATCACTTTGACAGACAGAGAGAAAGTAAAAATAAGAAGTCCTTCCTGAGGTGTTGAAGTCCTGTATCAGGATGTGACTGATGAAGTGCCTTCTGATACCATAAAGGCTTTATAATCTAAGTTCATGACTCAGGATTAGGAAAAATGAATTCACTGTGTTGGGAGACCAGTAAAAAGATGAAGCTATTTCCAGTGTGTGTGGGAAAATAGCAGAAAATGACATCAGAATAATTGCAAGGTTTTATTAGTATTTTATCATGTGGATTTAATGGAGGAGGTGCCGGGAGTGTTGGGATGACTTGAAAACTTGCATATGTTATTATAAGCAAGAGCAGACAAATTCTTCTCTTCACTGACCTGTGAATGCCCCCATCAAAATCAGCAGATGGTGTGTAGGCACTAAAGATCTATCTGGACTGTTCTGACCATTCATGTTTCTCCTTCTTGACTAAGGAGGATGATTACTTGTTAAGTCTTTTTACAGAGATAGTTTTCTAAATATTATAATAAACTTCTTTAAAATATATAAACTATATGATAGTACATTATTATTTCTCAATTAATAAAGAAGCTGATAATTTTTACAGTTCTCATCCCTAGCAAAATTATTGACACTAGATGTTGAATGAGTAAATGAATGGATAAATGCATAAGACTTTTCCAGCCCCTGCTACCTTGTAGACATTTTCACTTATAAATAGGTGTATTCCTGGGCTACTTTAAATCCACTCTTTGCTATTCAGCCATTTCCTTTAGTTTTTCATGAGTGTCTTAATAAGTCTCTTCAAAATGTTCAAAGCTGAGTGGAAGAGACAGACATAGAAACAAATTACCACACTATAATTTCATAAGTGTCCTAATAGAGACAAGGAAAAAAATGTTAGGGAACGTGGAAAAAGCTGCCTGAGGATTTAGAGGAGATCTTGAAAAGGAGCTGAGGTTGAAACTGCACAGAAATTTGCTTAAAATTAGAGGGTGTTGATGAATGGTGTAGGAAGGGGTCATGAAGGCTATTCCAGGATGAAGGAGTCACGTGTACAGATGGAAGAGTCCTAAGGGTGGTGGCCTCTGGGAGGAGCTCAAACGCAGGATAGGTATGTGCTGACTCTGACATTTGGCTCAAGATGGAGAAATGTGGAAGAGTTTTAAATAACCAGGAACTTTCCATACTAGTAAATTATAATTTCCTTTATAAATACTAATGGTGAATTTTTTCAAATCACATCATCTTGCCAGGAAATAAAACTCTGTTATGGGAAAGAGAAAGAACACTGCACAGATCCTTAGGACTGAATCACACTGCGATGGGAAATTTCTCCCTGACTTCCTGGACAAGGACCAGACAAACATCAGATGAGGGATGCTTAACTAAAATTGTGCCTCAACTATGAGTCAACTGTATAATTTATATCTCAAAACTGGCATGCTTTTAATAGAAAAGAGAGCGTCACTAATAATTATGGAGAGACTATAAGCAAATCCCAGCTACCCTCACTTCGCTGAACTGTATGTAACATGCTGCCAGATAGATTCATTTTGACTGATAACATTGTTTTAATTGCAAAACATTTATGGTGAACTTTGTTTCATTCACTTTTTGGTGTGAACTAAACTGGTTAGATTTACACTTTGGATAAATAATAGAATCTACAATTCAGAACTAGAATGAGGATATATAAGATGGGGCAAGGTTACCCTTTAAAACTATATCATTTGAAGGCAATATATAGAATTGGCAAGCACAGACAAATCTAAGCTGTAAACTTTACCTCCACCTTGCTCTGTGATCATAAATATTTGACTTAACTTCTCTGAACATCAAATTAACTAATCTGTAGAATGAAATAATACAGTAATTTCTACTCCCAAGGTTGTCATGAAAATCAGACAAAGAAATTTCTATGAAGAACCAGTAATAGAACTGGGATTCAATAAGCATTAGTCTTTTGGGGATCTAATTTGGTAGACCATTCGAAAGACAATGAGAATTAACATCTGGAAAGCACATCCATTGTGTAAAACACACTTGAATAAATGAATAGTTAAAGATCAACTGGCTAATAATATTAAAGAAAATGAATTGTACACATAAGATTTTCTAGAAAAACTAGAAGAAATATTAACTAATGTAGTATGAAAGGTAAACAAAAACCTGATTAAAAATTATTCACTCATCATATCATGTTCTTAGCTCTAACACTGATTTCTGTCAAGTAGAAATGATCTTAATTAGTGTATATGAAGACCTTAAGATTGATTTCAATGTGTGATCTTTTCTAACACAAGTTTTTTTTTTTTTTTTTTGGTAAGGAAATACTTTATTTAGTTTGTCCCAATTTTTGTTGTTTACTTTTCTTTAAGAAATTGACTATAAACCACCACTATTTTCTTACATTAATCTTTGTCATCATGCCTATCATCTTGTGTCATTAGCACAGATTTCACTGAATAAAAGGATATTTTGAGCAGAGGTCAGTGGTGCATATTGAGAGGCGACGTGATCCAAGTTTTCTGAACTCTACCAATGTTTTAAACAACATGCAAGAATTAATATTCTATAAAAACTAACACACAATGGCATAAATAAAACAGTTCTAATAGTCCTAGAGGAAGGGGGGGGAGAGGAGAAAAAAAAAAAACAATACATAAAGCTTGCAGTGGTAGAAATCCACCTGCTGAAATAATAATTTCTAGCTGATCATTTGGGAAGAAAATGCAGACAACAGAAGCACCTCTATGCAAGGAGCCTGGCATGCCCCAGCAGGTACAGTCTAACTTGAGATCACCTTACGAATGGAGCCAACTAAGGGCAGAAACTACCCACAGTCCTCTCTCACCCCTCCCAAAATTTATACCCATGAAGCATAGCCACAGCTAATTTTACTCCTTTTCTGAGTGAAAAGTACCAAGAGACATTCTACAAGATAGTGGAAACCATAAAAAAAGACAAGTTTGTACACAGGAGGCCTATTTCAACTGGGGAGAGGTCATAGGGAGCCATAGTTTGAATTGTCACAGAAAGAACACTTTGCTGTTCTTAATTAGAATTTAAATTTAAATTAAAGGAGAAAGAAAAGGATATTATGGGATGTTCATTCATGACAATAGGAGCTTGGTACTCTGTTTTCTCATAACTCACCTGGGACAAGTAGAAATTTGACTTTCTTAATTGTTCAGTAATAGGACGTGTTTCCTCACTGTTGTGATTAATGTTTTGCCGCTGTCTGATTCTGTTGCAGACAGCACAGCCAAGAGAGAGAAAACATTCATTTCATGATTGTAATTAATGATTGCTATTTTTTACTAATAACAAAAGATTGCTTTAGGTTTTGTATATTCATTATTGTGTTACCCTGAGATTAAGCTTCATTGTTGATTAAGAATTTTCAAGAAAACACTGAATGATAAAATGTTGTAATACATATAAAAAGTCAGTACTGTGTAACATAAGCAGTGAGGAGAGAAAATCTATCAAACACAAAAAATACAAGTAAGTAAGAAAAGGGCAGAAGAGGTCTTTGGGATTGTTTGTTAGGGATTGGTTGGGAACAATTGTGAGTCAGTAGTGGGGTGGCCAGTAAGTGGCACCTGTGGTAACTGATTGATAACTTCTGATTTCATAATTCCTCCCTAAGTTCGCTAAATATTTTTTTGACTATTTGTATAGCTACAGGGCATTAAAACATTTAACATTTTAGATTAATAAACAAAGAAATATGGTAGTTAATAAAATTAAGAAGAAAACTGTTCTGAAAAATAGTACAGAAGTGCTCCTAAGAAAATTACAAAAACCATCCAGGCGTGGTGGTGCATTCCTATAATCTCAGTAGTTCAGGAGGCTGAGGCAGGAGGATTGAGAGTTCAAAGCCAGCCTCAGCAAAAGCAAGGCACTGAGCAACTCAGTGATATCCTGTCTTTAAATGAAATGTAAAATAGAGCTGGGGATGTGGCTCAGTGTATGAGTTCCCCTGAGTTCAATCCCCAGTGCCAAGAAAAAGAAAAAAAAAATCACTTACCCTATATCTTGGTTTCTGGGAAATCTCTTGATCTAAACCTGTTTGTTTCTTCAATTCCATTGTACCATCCCACATGCCCTTTTCATTTTTTAAGTAAAAATTGAGCACCCACTTGATATCCATATATTCAGGGCACAGAAATTAACAAGACTTAGTAATTCCTCTAAATTTGTTCAGAAAATAGATAAAATTAACTACCATTATATACAATAATATGTAGCCCACTGGAAAGTCTACATTGGAATTAAGAACACAGTGGTTGAAGACACAGGGGAGCAGGCAGTGAAGACATCAGCAATGACTTTACAAAGAAGTCTTTTGATCTGTCTTTGGAAGGATGATGGTGGTTTCTGAAGGGTGAGAAGCAGAGGGAAGGGCAAATCCATTCAGAGAGACTTTGAAGTATTTATTATAAAAGAAAGCTTCTGAAAGGTGAGCAAACCCTTGGGTGTATAAAAGTGCAGTAAAGTATGATTGGAATATAAGATTTGTAAGTGAAACAGAATTGGCAATATATTCAACTAGTTGATATTTATTGAGCACATTATGGGCAAGAAACCATATCAGAAATAAAGCTATGCTGTTTACTGAGTGCAGCATATTTCAATCAGCCTAACAAAGTAGATGCTATTCTCCAAATATACATGTTAGAAAAGGAAAATTAAAGAACCAAGAAAGTAAACTTGGTTAAATATATCTAGTTATTGTCAGAGCAAAGTAAATCTATTGTGGCTCCTCAAAAAATACCCTCCTTGAAAATCCAAGTTAACTCTGAAGGTCACCAAACATACTGAGAAAGAATCTAATACATTAGGCTGAGATATAATGTAACTGCACTGTGCAACAGTAAGGCAAAGCTGTTGAGGGCTCAGTTCTACCACTTAGGAGCCATGTGTGGTCTCACAAACTGCTCAGTCTCTGTGGGTCTGTTTCTTTCCATTAAATGGTTATAAGAGTATGTATATCTATGGGGTTGTTGTACCCATCATTTAATACATGTAATTTATTTACTATAATTGTGGCTCCAATAAGTCATCAGAGTAAGTGATTCATGTTTCAGAAATAGCTCTCTGATGGCATTGTGGAGAAGGGATTAGAGAGGGAGGGAATCTGGATTCAATACTTCAGAAGAAGGACTAAGCTGACTTCAATCAGAGCACTTGACAGTGGATGGAGAAGTAGGAATAGCATTGTGAGATATTTCAGATGTAAAGACTGAAAGGATTTGGTGGCCAGCTGCGTTTAGAGTGAAGGGGGAGAGAAAAAAAAAACAAACAAACATAACATGAACTAAGGTTTCTAGTATAGATGGACAGATTCAAGGCGATGCCTCCATACTTCATACTCCAACTGCTACTTCCCTGTGGTTCAAGTATGCAGGGACTCTCATGGCAGGCTGGCTGCCAGCAGTTGATTCAGTAGTTATTTATAACAAGCAACAGTAACAACAAACCAAAACACTTAGAGGCCAGTAGAAGCAAGTTCTTTCCATTAAACCTATTCTAGTCCCATTGTTTTAAACTGACTCTGTTCTCAAGTCCTTTGGGTATAAAAATAACCAAGCAGTTATCTCTCAAGCCACAGAAAACATCACTTCTTTCTAGCATCAGAACTGCTTACAGGTATAGTACTAGGAGGTGGCATAAGAGGATCAATAAACAAGAGCTCACTCCTATTTTCAAGCCATTTGGTTTCACTGGGAACAATAACAAAACAAAGTTTTCACATTGTGAGGAAGACTGTTTCTTGACAATGTTCATTTCACCAATAAATACAATTGAACAAGTATAATATCCAGAACACATGGGAGGTAATGAAATTTAGGTAGGTGGAAGGAAATGAGTTTTAGGATTATTTGTTGCTATAATATCCTATCAGTAGGACAGGGAATAGTATAAACAAAGAGTTAAAATGACACCAAAACAAATTATAGGCAACATACTCCTTGGAAATATTTCTTATTGCCTGAATTACCCACACATGATATATATTTCTATTCTTGTCTTAAGAAATACCATCTATATCTCTACTACACAATCCAAGAATTAGGAGAGCTGAATATATTATGTTTCTTATAACTTATAGAAAGCTATTGTAATAGTTATGTTTGTACTGTTAAAATTTTAACTGAACTGCATTGCTTCTTTAACAAATTATTATACGTAAGCAGTAAAAGGTGTTTACATTATATGTAATTATATTAAATATAATGTGTATATGTACATTAGCAACTTTATTTTAAGGTTGGGAAATAGAAGAAGAGTGGCAATGAGTCCTAAAATTTGTAGGTTCTCTATATAAAACCTTGATTTTATAGTTCATGTATTCTTTTTCTTTGAAAACAATTTCATGAAAACATCCAGGGATTAGAAGATAGAAATGAACGTAAGTGCTTCTATAATACAAAAGTTCTGAAAGCAGAGATCAAGTTGTATCTTCCACTGGAGATCCTCCTTCTGTTCCCTAGGGCTTAAAACATTTCCTTAGAGAGAGGGGGCGCTCAACATGCATCTTCATCTTTACTCACAAATCAGCACTTTAAAGAAGGTCATTCTGCATAATTGTCAGAGAGAGCAGGTTCTGTGTTAGCGAACCAAGACCTCTTCTTGTGTTTAGTTGCATCAAATTTGCTGCTGTAACTTTGCTTTCTGGATATTTTCTGGATTAGGCAAAATCTTTCTTCAGCCCCTACTCATCCCTCAGTTCTTTAAAATAAGCTTCAAAGATGAAGAAAGTAGTACTATACATTTCTGTTTTGTTAACAAAATTGTCATTTTAATACCCCTGGAAGCATAATGCCAAAAATACAGGAATGCCATGACCACTAAAATAAAACACTTTAGATCATGTTTTCCTTCTAAGGATCCTTATTTGTCCTGGAGAAATTTACTTTTATTTTTCCAAATGTTTAAAGTTGTTTGATAATTTAAAGCATATCTAAATGTGATTGAAGGGGTTTTAGCACTTTAACTAGCTAATTTTATTGCAGCATGCATCCCAGACCAGATGAGCAATAAACTAAGAGATGACCAACTAAACTATCTTTTGTTTTGGATTTTTTTTTTCCTACTTCCAGAATGATGGACTAGTTAATAACTGAAGTATTTGTGATTTTTCAATCACTATACCTAAAAATGTTGCTTTTAAAGTGAACATATTACACTATTAAAATACATGCCCATCCTTATATAAGCCTTGGCATAATTATAGTTTTGTATAATTAGAATTTTATGTCAAAAGATTTACAGCTTCATCACCTCAAGCAATATTTCACAGCTGCCAAGAATGATTTATGCAATAATGATTTAAACTGTAAAATAGACTCCTCAAAGGAAGGGCTGTCAAATATTCCTATTGCAAATAACAAGGTTTTCAAAAATTGATATTCTGGCAAACAGCAAGTCCAATTGTACCTAGCACAAACACATAAAGGAGCGATGTAGGAAGTGTTGCTTCACAATGGATCATGTGGTTCACAGCACACTGTACCAATGTGAACTCCTTGCATAGATCATAAGTTTAACCAGCTTATAAAGCCTCTGGATTACTTTGGAAAACAAATTTCAGAAATAATGCCTTGCTCATACATTTGCTACTCCATTTTGAATAAATAGAGAAAGTGAAAACAGAGTATCTCAACTTTTTGTTAACTTCCTCATTGTGCTTATAACACGATTTTCTATATTCCTATAAAAGGCTAAATTAAGAATAAGTCAAGGAAGCATTTACTGTAAATAGTCAAGAAACCAAGAAACTACCAAAAGTGAATGACCTCAATTATTAAGAATTAAGAAACTTTGAGAAGCAAACCAATGAAAATGTTGATTTATTTTTTCTTTTCCTGCTTTTATAAATGCACAATGCCTGGCAAGTCTATAAGATGTAAGACTATTAAAGCACTTGAACTTCAGAAGTTCTGACTAATTTTACAGTTGGCATGTGAATGAAACCAATATGCTCTGAAGATTCTAGAAAAAGTATTGGAAGTATCAACAGCACACACACACACACAGACACACACAAAACACATTAAAGAAAAAAGTGTGACTGAATCCTAATCTAAAAAGTTCATTTAAATTAATTATTTTAATTTGGAAAACCAGAAAAATCTTGACTAATTATCTTAAGTTTCTCACATCAATTAAAGCTAAATAGGCAACTTTTGTTGTTAATGCTAAAGATAACCAAGTTCTTAAAGACTGAATCACAATCTGGAGAAAAAAAAAAAAACAGAACAAAGTTACCACCAAAGCTTGACATTTCCATATCTAAAAGACCTTTCAAATAATTTGTGTAAGAAAACAAGAACTTTCATTCATATACCCAAGCAAATCATTCAGAAGAAAATTTATATTTCTGAATACACTAACATCTTTACTACAGAACTTTTTACAATCATGATTCCATATGAAATTGCCTTTTAAGGTGTTTTGAGATTATTTTATACAGTCATGAACAAACTAACCAGATTTCAAAATATCACCATTTCAGTGGCAGTGTAATATTAATTTTTATTCAAAAACACTTTGCATACTATACTTAGGATCTATGCAATTGGGCAGACCAAATTTATTTTATGCTTCAAATCTGAGAGTTGAAGAAAAAGTCTGAAATATAGAATAGCTTAGAAAACATAGTGACTAAAGATGGTTCAACATGCTCTGAAGAGCCACAGTACAGACTGAATTGACTTCCTAATAAACATTCATATGGGGAAATAATGTCAGACACTCAAAACATGTCAAAGGTCCAGTTTGTTGGCTTCAGGTATACAAATAGAGAAGCTGATTTGGGTAGTGAGACCTTCAGTCCAATACATGCCTTCAAGACAATAAAATAATTAGGCTATTTCTAGTATGCTAAAACTACTGATGGAGAAAGAGAGGAAGAGGGACAACATTGAAAAACAACCTCTATGCCCTCTGATAATCATATAATTGCTTTCATTCCAGATTAATACAAAGTTATACAAACCTGTTTTTCCAGTAAGACTTGGTTGCACATAACCACTTAAGTTCACGCAATACTTAATAGAGTAATTAAGAACTGTACACATTCTATCATGAAACATTTAATTATAAGGAAAGAAGAGGAAGAGTTAAATTTTTTCCTTGCTACTTTTTCTCTGTGGTTTACCAAATGATGACTCATTATATGACATAGGCTATAGCATATCACACATTTACCAAATACTTAAGAGTTTCCCCCAAATCTGAAGATACCCCTCCTCTCCATTAATTTCTATCAGTGGAACAGAAAGAAGTAGATAATAATACAATATTGACAAAATTAACTGCAGTATGTGTGTTTTTAAAAATTGTTTGACATTTAAAACTTAACTTGTCAAATATCATTAAGTGTCAACATTTGAGAATGTGTGATGCATCAAAATGGGAATATCTGAGTATTCATCCACAGGAATTCATTAATACTGTGTATTTAATGTATGCATGTCTCCCCCATGGCAAGTCTAAAAGAAGGAAGTGTGTCCTTGAAGTTGAGCCATGACCTTAAGTTTGAAATGCCAGTTTTGATGCAGCTGTAAAATGAGTACTGATAACTTCACAGAGTCATAGTTCCTATTCTATATTTCTTATTTTAGAACAGTATCAAATACATGAACAGCCTTTACTATTTGAATATGCACAGATTTTCTGGGCCACTTTTAGAAGTTCCTATACATCATCCTTACTCTTCTTTTAAAAATGAACAAAAGAAACAAGAGGTGTTGCACATCAACACCTAAAGAGATACGAAATGCTTATAGCTGTAATCTTAAATTTCAGATTACACAGTTTTCAATACTTCAATACAAAACGTATTTTCAAGTCCAAAAAAATGAAACTGTTTCTCTCCTACCAAATACATATCAATGCAAGTAATAAATTATTGATCTTTGTATTAGTCCTTAGAGAAGGAGTGTGCAAAACTGATTTGTGACATTTTATCCTCAGTGACATTAAGTTACTGCACTTTCGAAGTACCCTTAGTGAAGAAGAAAAAATTTTCTATTAATCTAAGAAGAATATTCATACTTCTTGGGCACTAAAACACAACAAGCAATGAATGCATGTACAGTTAAATATCTGGAGTGTCTCTGCACACAGACTTTCAGTAATCAAAATTTCCTTTCAATGAAATAAAATACGAGGAATCCTAAATAAACTTTACCATTTTTGTGATAGTAGGTGACCTCCACTTTCCTCTCCTCTGACCCCAACAATGCCTGTGCAATTTGGGCAATATCATGCCTCTTGGTCTCCGGCCCATGGAGAAAGTCGCAGGTGCATGGCTTCTGCATGACATCTGGCCTGGAGAAACCAGTCATCTCACAGAACCCATCATTGCAGTAGATGATGGCACAATTCTGCACTCTGGCATTTGCAATGATAAATTTTTTATCTGTAATAAGAAGATGGTAAGGCATCTTTTAAAAAGCTTCCTTGAGACTCTCATAAACAGTGAACGTATTTGTTGCATAATAAGAGCTCTGAAATGTAGGTGCTTCCCCAAAATGTTAACTGCCCAGAACTTTCCAAGAAAAAAAATCACAAAAATATCCTACAAACTTTAAAAGTGAGAATAACGGTCCAAAGTAATTTTAACCAAAGGTATTTAAAAAATCACTCTTCAAATTGCAAGAACACAATTTCCCTGATAGTCCAGATCTCAAATGCTGCAACTCCCAAGGGTCCTAGTGGACATTCAAACAAGCATCTGGCCCATTGATATTTCCAGAATCCATTTAAATGTAAGATAAAAAATTTATAAGCCAAAACATTGAAACATCCTGTAACTGTCAAATTTTTCACTTCAACTCTGTCCCTTAGAATACAACTTTCTCAAAGTAGTTATTCTTGGATCTGGCTTTTCTCTATTCCTCTAAGGCATACTACACACATTGTTAAGAAAAAGAAAAAAGACAACTAGCTTTGCAATGAAACTAATTCACATTTATTAACAGTTCAATAATGCAAATGATCACTTTTTCATAATGTATTTTTTCCAAAAATACATTTCCTACACAATATCATGTTAACACCTTTTTACTTTTACTTTGGGAGAACCTTTAAATTTTGTACAGTAATAGAAAATTTAATGCAAAGAACTTATTTATTTTGATGACATAATATATTCATTATTTCCAGGTTGAATGTGAAGCAGGAAGTACAAGTTTATTTTGTACATAAGGTACTAGATCTTCACATCATTAAATGCAGTGCCGAAAAAAAAAAAAAAAAAACCCTGCAAAGTATACAATATAAATGTGCTAATGTACATGTAAGAAAACATAGAATATAAATTTAAAAGTCTAGTATTTAAGATTACTATGTTTATATAAAAATTATTAATTCCCAGTAGGTGGTCCACATGAGTACATTAAATTTCTCTACATTCAGTAAGTATCTGTGGGGTTTACTTATTATACTTCAATTTTTAAATTTCTAAATGGAAACTTTAAGAGGATAATAAAGTGACAGAAATATTATTTTGAATAGTAAGCTGCTTGCACTGGGAACCAGTAAAGATAAGATACTGCTTTCCCAAATTATGTCTTTGGGCATATATTTGCATTGATTCAATACAAAGTTTAGCTTCTGTCAGCTAGCAGCAGGCAAGCATCCTTGTCATTCCACAGCCCTGCAATTTACCAAGATAAAATATAGTTTGCATAGCCATTTACATCCCTACTACCATTTACATACTCTTGTTCAAATAGTAGGGTCTGCTCTGCTTCTGACTTTCAAAAGTCTACAATAAAACAGCCTCAAAAATATAAACCCATGTTATACTAGCACGTTCCCCTTTAAGATAGTAGAATAGTAGGACATTAAGTAGCAAGGCAGATAATGGAGCAGTGGGAGAGGAGGATCAAATTGCCTTCTACAATAGAGACCATAATCTAAAATGTAAATCAAAATTAATATTAGAGGGAGAACACTCCCGCTGCCACCCGAGCCTCCTGGCTCGGTTTCACAGCCCCTGAACTTGACAGAGCCTGGAGTTGCCGATCTCCCCAGCTAGTAAGCGGTGGAAGCCAAGTGCACTATCAAAGCAGAAAGCGAGGGAGAGAGAAGCAAACAAATGAACTTACTTTGCCCTTCAAATTTCCGTATGATGGTCCCCAAAAATGTGTTCTGTGGTGCCACATGCCCCCTGCGAACAGGCATGTTGACCCGGGTCTTCCGAGGAGCGCTCCCCGCGAGCTCCGGAGTTCTCCCGGGATCTCTCCTCCGCTAGAGCCCAGGCCAGCGCGCGAGCCGCTCTTTGTGGCAGAGCATCCTCTTTTGAAACCAGAAATCTCTTCCCATTAGCACCACTTCTAGACACCCGCTTCACCCACCGGAGTCCAATCCATTCCCCTCACCTTCCGGAGGGGGCCTCGCACCGGACTGCCGCGGGTGAGAGGTTTGGGGGTGGGGAGAGGGAAGGAGGCGGGGTGAGGGGAGGTGGCGGGGGAGGGACGAGGGAGGGAACGATGGGGGTGGGGTGAGAAGGGGGGCGGGGAGTCACAAGGGCAATCGATCTGTTTCTCTTCTCCCAAACAGCGCCAATTTTCCGGTGCAAATGGGCTTAACCTGGCTGTTGCCCAGAACCCTGAGGATGGCGACCGGGCCTGGGGGAGGAGGGGGCGACTTGTGTAGCTTTTGCAGGAAGGAGAAAAAGAAAAAGAGGCTGGGGGGGGGGGGGGTTGACGTTTCTATCCCCGCCCTCTCCCCCTACACACACACACACACACACACACACACACACACACACTCCTTTTATCCCGAGAGCTTGGGCGCCACCACAGCTCGGATTACTCAAGCGTGCTTTAGCGGAAGCCAGCCAAGAAATCTCCAAAACTCAGTGACAAACAACTACCCTGGGAAGGTGATCTCCACGGCCACCAGCCACAGGGCTCCATCCCTGAGCTCCTCACGCCGCAGTAGCTAAAAACACTCTTAGCTGCAAAGAAAAGACAGGTGGGAAGACAGTCCCTCAATGAGAAATATGTCTAAGCTGTATTGACGCTCAAGAGGTTGAAGACTGAGGAAGAGCCACTCAAGAGTGAAGGTTTAGCGTCAGTGTGCAGCTTGGATCCCTGAGATTCTCGGGGATGGGCACTGAAGCCGGGCTGGACTGGCACGCTGGTTCCTGCCCAGCCCTGAACCGCGCCTCGCAGAGACTGAAGGCTGCCCGCGCCTCCGAGCATGCCCAGTTACACCGCTTGAGTCCCTAAGGAGTTGCAAGGTTGAGGGGTGATTGGGTCTTCAGGTGCTAAAGGCTGCGAGAAAGACGAGAGGGCCAAAGACTGTGAAAGCGACTGGCACAAAACAAGCAAAGAGTTTGAAGTGGGCGAGGCTGGGCGCCAGGGGGAAGGAACAAAAGGTGGGTGGGGCTAAGAGTTAGCAGTCTTGATGTGACCTCCCATTCATCAAAGGAACACACTCGCCTCCTCATTCTGTTTTCCTTCACCTTTTCTAAGGAATCATCTCCTTTAGGATAGCAAAAGGTTCAAGGGGGCAAAATAGAGTCCTTTTCGTTCTTGCTTCTCAGAGGCTACCAACGCGGAATCTCGTGGTAATACATATGCTTTTGTACAAAACAGTCCTGGGGACTTAGGGAATCAAATATGACAAGTCATGCTAGGAAAGCATGTTTCCAAAGTTGTTTTTTAAAGTTTTCTTTCTTCTTTCCGTTTCATTTATGCTATCTTCTCCTCTCTCATAATAGCCCTATCTACATCCTTTCTCTAAGTGGTATTTGCCACCTATTCTCTCTGAAGAAATAGAACATGGACAAACCTCTAATTTCTAGCTGGTAATGAGGTTCTATCCATCCCTTTCAAACATATAGTTGCATGTTAGAGATTTTTTGGGGGAAGGGGGGTTCTTGCAGTCCATTAATCACCTCTGCCTGTGCATTGAGTCAGTCTGGTTTATATTTTATCACAGCCTCATATCTGAAGTGAGATAATGAGGGTGGAATTGGGAATGGCCAAGAAGCAGAGGAGTTAGTTCAGTAAAGAGAATCCTGAGGGTCGCAATAAATAAGAAAGAAATAAACATAACAACTATTATAGTCCAGAAAATGTACACCAACAAATCAAGACAAGAACAAAAACCTAAACAAATTTTACTTTTTCATTCAATAGCAATGAAAATGAATCAGAACACATTGCCAAGAAATGTTGAATGTTCCTATTAACTAACATTACACTATTACTGTATGGTTGTCTCTTTGGGGATATAAAAAGATACCCTTTTTCAATGTATGGCTTTTCCCTCCTCTATTCTTTATGAGCAGTTGATTCTGTCATTCTGTGCTCTAGCTACAAACTGTCTTACATGAAGATAATTCCTCTTCAAGGTGCTGAATATGTGGAGCTATCCGTGGTGCTGACTCTGACACTGCCTTTAGCAACTGCTCTCTGCCTACATCCAGCCACATAAAATAAAACTGTAAATTCAGGCAAGTGTCCCTGATATGTCCTTATACAACAATCATATTCATCAAATACCCACAGAAACACCAAGTTCTATTTTCATTTTATCTCTAAAACATCTTTTTCTACTTAGCTATTTAATCAAACCCAAACTCATCCTCTTCACAAAACCCATCAATGACTCCAGAGAAAACTCAATAAATGCATACTGTGTGATTCTAATTAAGGTTTTCGGTATAAAGTTTCATTTTTCTTAAGGTTTCACAGTGTAATAACACAACAGTAAGTTATGGCAAATAAATATAGACAAACATGTTTTCTAATCACATATAAACTCACTGAATGAATACTTCTGTAAGTGTATAGACATTTCCAAATTGATTTTGAAACACAATATTTATCTTTCATACAGCAAGATGTTTTTATTATGAGTCTGATACCATATTTTACAGGCTATTAACTCTGGAAACCCTGGAATTCTGCCTTTGTTCTTTAAGAGTACCATTGTCTTCCTGCTTGCTGAACTATTCTGTATCTTTTTACAACTTTCAGAATGGCCCCTGTTTGGATTGGTTAATGAATCACATGATTGTTAAAGTTCCATTGTCAGTGTTGCATATGAGTAAGCTCTGTGGGCTTCACATTTTTTCCCAGCCTCATTTAGCTCTAAGATTAGTTCTATTAATGATTCGGTGTAAAATCATAGAACATTCTATAATCTATGTATTGTAATTGATTGATATGAGCAGAAGATTAAAGGCATCCTGTTTCTAAATTACTCTAGTAATCGTGTTCATGCATTATATATTGGAACAGTGGAGACAAGTACATTAATCTATATTCAGCCAATAATAGAATCAAACTAGAGGAGAGTAATCATGGCTGCTTACTAGCTGGAAAATTATTCTTCCTTCCATTCTCATCCTCTGAAAAAAGCTAACTTCAGATTTTATGTTTTTTAAGATTTCATAAATTTTAATATTTTTAGACATTTTGGGAAGTCCTAACCTTGAACAAAGCATGTAAATCCAAATGTTGAAATCCTATCAAGTGTAACCATTAAGTCAATTCAATCAAATTATGAGAAAAGATAAAGAATAGATTCAGATATATATTTCAAAACTATCTAATTACCTATGCTATTTTAAAATTAAGTTCTATAGAATTTATTTATGTAAGTTTAAAAAAAACAATAAAATGTACTTAATAAATTTTATACAAAAATGATTCTGCACAAAAGCTCACAGAATTAGTGGAAACTTGCTTAAGAAATATACATTAGAAATTACTCAAGTATCATACATTATTGCTTGAATCTTAAGGAAACACTTTGGAATATTTTTGTGGCATTTTTATCTTGATAGAGAAAGGAAAGTTTTTAAGATCAAATAAGTGATGTGATTTGTGGCAAAACAGATGTGGGAAACAAATTGATTAATGCAAAATTTTCTCAATTTAGGAAAACTATTTTACTACTTGATTACACAGTGTGACATTTTAATGGCTATTTTAATGTAGGCTTCTATGGAGATGCTGAGTATTATCCTATTAACTGGGTCACATTTAACTTATGAATTATCTAACTTTACAGTTATGAGTTAAGCAGATTTGGGCTGCTATTGCCATATGTAGTTCTAGACTTTTGTAAGAGGCAGAAATTTTGAGGTCATCTATTAAAACAACCATATTTCTGTGTAGCATGGAATAGAAGAACAGGCAGGGGGAAAAATTATGTTCTAACACCAAATTGCCTTTTATAGAAAAAACTAATGAAAATGGTTAAACTATTTTATTTATAGCTTCATTTCTAAAATCAGTGTAACAATTCCTAACTTTCAGTTTTGTGTGAAGAATAAATAATAGAACAGATATACATGGCTTAGCACAAAATCTGGCATCTAGTGAATATGTAAATAACAGCTATCCTACAATAGAAATACTCTACATTTTTAAATTAGTAAATTAATGATATTAACATAGAATTATCTAATTTAGATTAAAGTTTTGTTATTGGCATATGTGTGTGAGACAGAAAGAAGGGGAATGAGATAGAGTGTTTGGAGCACAAGAAGTAGTTAAAGAATGCTATTGGTAAATCATGCCCATCCTAATAATTTGGAATAATATCATTTCATATACTTGCAATATATTAACACATGCATATTGAGTTAGAACATTCAATATTTCTTGAGAAACTTAAATAATTTTTGATAACCTACTTTATATGTGAATTTAATCCAAATGGTTATTATTCACTCTAAGTCAGTAACTTTTATAGAAACATATTTCACATGATTTCCATCCAAATCATTAATATGGCTCATCTTATTGATAATACATAATATATTTATCATAAGAACAAACTCTTTCTGTAGAGATGAGGTGTTGACAGTCCCTTCCCTGAAATATAGCACCTATTTCTGCAGATAATCTATTCAATATACATATTGCTGACCCATTTATCAATAATCAACATACATGATAATTAGTGACCTAACTGAATTGTTATACTTTAAGAAAAATACATACACAATTATAAATTTTAAAGTAAGGGATTATATGAATATTATGTGAATTTGATAGGGTATATTGGTAAGGTTGCTTAAAGGATGATTTATTTATTGATTTAAAAAATAATTTTGTATATGAGTGAAAATAGTGTATGAAACTTCATTTCTCTCAACATATCTTAGCCAGACATGATGGCATATACCTGTAATGCCAGTGACTCACAGGAGCCAGGAGAATGGAAAGTTCAAGGCCAGCCTTAGCAACTTAGAGAAGACTTAAGCAACTTATCAAGATCCTTCCTATCTCAAAATAAAAAATAAAAAGAGAGGGGATGTGGCTCAGTGACAAAGCACCCCTGGACTTATCCCTGGAACTCCCCCCCAAAAAATAGATCTTAAAATTGGTTTAATTGGCATGTTTACTCTTATAATTATCAAAATCGTATACATTAAGAATAA